>NC_136065.1:1895138455-1895738455 GCF_964261635.1 Lissotriton helveticus | reverse complement strand
CAAAGCAGAGACACTGCAAGAGCAATAACGCGGTCCATACTGGTCGAAATTTCAATCACATTAAAAGCACTACAAATAAATAGCAAATCACTTTACCTCTATGCCACTAAGTTCATGTGTGACGCCAGAGACGGCCATCGTTAGCCTTATGCTGTTTGGAAAGGAAATGGAGGGAAGGGGCAGGTGAAAAACATTTTTGGGAAAGGAAGATACTGGAATGCGATGGATTGGTTTTTACCTTCTGAAGAGTAGAGGGTATTTATTTCCTTACCAACATCATGTTTTTAAACCCTATGTATAGCCTATTTAGGAGGATGTTGTTTGGAGAAATATGTTCATAGGGAGGTACTTATAATAAAGCAAATTATTTTTATGAAACGGGTACAATTTTGAAAGAACCTCTTGCGCACAATAGACGTTTCTCACCTTGATACACCCATGAGAAAAATAAGTTACTTACCTGTAATCCTAGTTCTCTTCCAGGGGAATCATCATCAAATGCAAAAAGAACAATTGATGAACAGAATGCAGAATCCTCATCAAAGTCATAAGCACTGAATAGTCCCATGTTGTGTGTTTGTGTATGTATGTATGTATGTATGTATATATATATATATATATATATATATATATATATATATATATATATACACACACACACACACACATATATATATTTATATATATATATATTAACATATATGTGTGCAGTCTATACTTAATACTAAAAAATGCCCCATTTACATTTGGTTTTCATTTAATTAACCTCTCCCCAGACTCAAGCATTTCTGTACACCAGAACATGAGAGCATAAGGTACAAATACAATGCAAAGGCATTGTTAGCCAATGGGATGCATTTAAAGCATAACAACTACATAATGGCACTGTGCTTTTAAGACTTCCAGGACATCCTGTATCCCATCATGCCCCAAAGGTGACAGTTAGGCCAGTCCTCCTTTTTTTACGGTGTAATGAAGAACAGAACTAAGACATGTATGAACTGCTGTATGAACCCTTCATCCTGGGAGGTGGTGCTTATGACTTTAATGAGGATTCCTCTGGTAGAGAACTAGGATTACAGGTAATTCAGGTATCCTTCTCTTCCAGGGGATCTTCATCAATAGTCATAAGCAGTGAATAGAGTAGCAAGCCCATCCCATGCACCTACGGACAAATCAAGAGCAAACCCAAGCAGCTGTAATAATCACAGAAATAGATTTCTTAAGGAGTCCTGCCCTATTTGGGTGTCTGTCTGAGTCTGTCTGAGTTTCTGCATCTTCACAGTAATGGCTTGTGAAAGTATGCACCGATCTCCAAGTCGCAGCTTTGCAGATTTCGGAGATGGGGACCTTTCTTAGTAGGGCCGCTGCTACTGCCTTGCCCTTTATTGAGTGAGCTTTTGGTCTGGCAGATAACTGTCTGTTGGCTAACTGGTGGGTGAATAGGAAACAAGAAACTATCTATCTAGAAATGGTTGCCTTATGTATATGTTTGAAAGGGGACACATGAGTTTCAAAAGAACCACATTCAATTCCCAAGGAGGAGCGGGAGAATGTATAGGTGTGAACAACTCCTTCAGACCCTCTAAGAAATCCTTTACTACAGGCATTTGGACGAAAGACATCAGTGTAGGGGACTTTCTGTAAGCAGTGATCACTACGAGATGTACCCTGATAGAGGAGAATTGCAGACCAGATTTTTGCTAAATGGAGCAGATACGGTAATATTACATCTTCCTGCCCCAGAATTGAAGTGTTTATTTTGAACACACCACATGTAAAATCTTTTCTACTTGAAAGCGTAGGAATGTCCGGTCGACGGTCTTTTGGATTCCCTAAGAACTTCCATGTATTCCTGCGAGAGACTCGTGTCCATAATGGAGGAATTCAGGAGTCATTCTGTCAATCTCAGCAAGGGAAGGTTGGGGTGGAAAATCATCCCTCTGAGCTTGTAGAGAAGATCCGGTCTGCATGGTAGCCTCCTGTGTGGTCTCTCCGACAGGTGGAGAAGTTCCGGGAACCACCACTGTCAGATCCATTAAGAAGCCATTCAGATAATTCTGGTCCTGGCTCTGTATAGCTTGTTGATGACTATCGGTATTATCAGAATGGGAGGAAACACATAAAGAAATGTCCAGGAGCAGTCAATCAAAAGTGCATTCCCCTTTATTCCTCGTGGGTAGATCCTGGATGCGAAGTCTGAGCATTTTCTGTTTTCGTCTGCAAACAGACCTATTCACGGATGCCCCCACTCTCGAAAGATGTCTGGCAAGACATCGTCCTGCAGAATCCAGTTGTGCGCTTTAGGGAACTTGAGGCTGTGAGAGTCCAGGGGCGTGAGCGAGTGACCCCCCCATGCTTGTTTAGATAGTGCATTGTGGTTGTGTTGTCCATTTGGACCAGGGGAGAGCTGGTTTGAACGGACGGACAAAAGAACTTGAGGGCTAGAGGGAGTGCCCGCAGCTGTAGCATGTTGAAGTGGTATTGTTACTTCTTGTCTGACCACAGGCCCTGCTTCGACAGAGAACCTGTGTAAGACCCCACCCCTGGAGGGATGCATCTCTGATCAGTGTTTGTGTAGGGGAATCCCGATGAAAAGGAACACCTACCATCAGATTTGGACGGTGAGATTACCTTGACATTGATTTTCTTGCAGCCTGTGAGAAGCTCAGCTTGTCATCCCAATGGCCTGAGAACTGATTCACTGGTACTCCAGATTCTGTTGAAAAGGTCTCAAGTGCAGCCTGAGATTGGGTACAATGAAAATACACGAGACCTTCAATCCCAGGAGAGACTATCTGTTCGGCAGCTGGGTAAGGAGTGTGGAGAAGGTTGTAACACTTCTTAGTGACTGAGGATAGTCTCTCATCCGAAAGACACACTCTTCTGGCTTTTGTGTAAGGGTTGCCCTTAGATTGTGAAGTTTCTGGGCTGAAATCTGGATTGATTTTTCAACGTTGATCTGAAAACCTAGAGGTTGGAGGGTCTTGATGCAGATGTAGTCTTCGTATGGGTAGATGAATAGTCTTCTCCTCCTTAATGCTGCTGCTGCTACTATGGCCATGCACTTCGAGAAAGTGCATGGGGCTGACCAGGCAGTATGGCAGGAGCTTGTACTGATAATGTCTGGATGCCACTTTGAATGCAGGAACTTCCGATGTTTCTAGGCAATTGGTATGTGGAAGTAGGCATCCTAGGGATCGATTAAACACATCCAATCCCCCTGAGAACAAGCATCTTGAATTTCTCCTTGCATATGTGTTTGTTTAGCAGTCGTAAGTCCATAATGGGCCTAAATTCCCTTGTTGACCCTTTTTTCCTTACGAGGAAATAGCAAGAGTATACTCCTACTCCCCTTTGAGCGAGTAGAACCATCCCCATAGACTCCCTTCGAAGCAGAGTGGAGACTGCTCTGTAGCAGGGTTCACTGGATGGTAATGAGACAGAATATTGAGGCGAAAAAATTCGACCTACATAAATATCGAGTTGGAAATATCGTGGTATGGAATTACTGAGTGCAAGAATATCATTGTCAAGAATATCGATTTGAAGGTAAGTAATATCGATTTGAAAAATATAGAAGTCATTAATATCGCTTGCAAAAATAGTTTAAAATATGCTTTTTTTAATTAGTGTTATGAATTTTAGTATATATTTCAAATGCATGTCATGTATTTTTTTGTATAAGCGTTGTTTATGTTTTTTAATATATGTGTTAAATTTCTATGAGTGATTAGTTTTAATTTAATTAAATTTTGCGTCTTTCAGTTACATAGCGGGTTGTGGGTTTAAAGGGGAATAGGGTGGATAGTAATTTAATTATAATATATATTTTTTTATTTAATTACATTTATTTGATATTTAATAGTGGTAATTGTGCTTTTAATATTTTTTGTTTACATTTTATGAGTGGGTTGTGGTGTTTATAGGAGTAAAAGGTAAGAAGTATTTTATTTTTAATTCATTTATAATTAGTTGTTCATTAATATTAATTATCTGACAATTATGGTAATGGTGTAATTTATTAGGTGTGGGTTGTGGGGCTGATGGGGAAAAGGGTGGGAAGTAATTTTTAATCAATAATTAGTTGTGCATTAATATTGATTGATTATTCATTATGGTAATTGTGTATTTTATTTTTGCTGCGGGTTCTGGGTTTAATAGGGGCAAAGGGTGGGAAGTAATTTATTTTGAATTAATCAATAATTAGTTGATAATTAATATTAATTAATTGATAATTATGTTAATTGTTTAATTACATTTTTTGGGGTGTGGGTTTTGGGTTTATAGGGGCAAAGGGTTGGAGTAAATTATTTTACTTAATTTATAATTAGTTGTTAAACACTATTAGTTATTTAATTGAAAATTAATTTTAATTGTGTAATTAATGTTTTAAAAGTTCAATTTTAGGTGTGGGTAGTGGGGACTAAAGGGGTAAAGGGTGGGAAGTTAATTAATTCCTATGAACCATAATTTGTTTTTTTATTAATAATATTTCTTTAATTGAGAATTACGTTAATTGTGCAAATGCATTCTTTTTTTATATTTTAGATGTGGGTTCTGGATTTTGTAGGGGCATGTGGTGGGAAGTAAATCAATTTTAAGCAATTAATTTTAATAAAATTAATAATTATTAATTTAAGAATTGTGTTGCATGTTTTCTGTAGGTATATTGTGGGAAGTACATTGATTATATTTAATTAATGAATATTTAATCAACATTAATTTGTTGATTTATATTTATATAGTGTAAATCATTTTTAGGTGCAGGTTGTGAGTTTTGTGGTGTTATAGGGTGGGAAGTAACTAAACAAAATGTATTTAATAATTAATGTTTTTGTTAAATAATTTCTAAATAAAAATATTTGTATGAAAATCATTTTTGTATTTTATTTATAAGAATATTTGTAGGTATTTGTGATATGGATTTAACATTATAATATGTTTTTACTTTGAAAAAAAATTAAATACAGATTTTTTTTCAACATATTTATATTTTTTAATTTACTTTGTTTCTATTTTGTTGAAGATATTTTGTTTATTTTAATGGTGAACTGACTAGAGTGGGAATAGTAGATGTTACCCCTCCGCCATCCAACACTTTATCTACTGTTGCATTTACTGGAGTGGGAATAGTAAATTTTACCCCTCCGCAATCCAGCGCTTTCCCTACTGTTGCACTAACTGGAGTAGGAATAGCAGATTTTACCCCTCTGCAATCCAACAGTTTCTCTACTGTTGCACTCACTGGAGTGGGAATAGTATTTTTTACCCCTCCGTTATCCAACATTTTCCCTACTGTTGCACTCACTGGAGTGAGAATTACTTCTTTTTTGTTAATTATACATTTTATTGCTGTGTTACGTGTGGTGGGAATAGTAAATTTAAGTATTTTGTAATGTTATATTTTATGTAATTTTATATTTATTTTAGTTGGAATAGTAAATTTTATTTTTGTGTGGTGTAAACTATTTTGTAACTGTTCTGTTTTACGTTTATATTTATTTAGCAGAAACATGTTTTCTTTTTAATGTGGTGGGAAATGTATATTTATTTATATTAATCTGTAATCATTTATTTTATGTTGCAATTTATATATGTATGTGTTTGATTTATTATATTATAATTCTCAATATTTTTTGTTTGCAACTTATTTTTAATTAAATTGTAAACTATGTGCTGTTGAATTTTTATTTTAAATTAAATTGCTTCCCTTTTTAATTTTTTTGGGTAAATTTAAATATGTTTACATATATATATTTGTTAATATGTTATTTAAGACTTTTAAAATTATATTGTTAATTAAAATAATAGTACATATTTTTTATATATGTATAATTATAAATGTGTTTACATTTTTCAAAATAAGTTTATTTGTTGTATTTGTTCAATTATACATTTAATTATATTTTTCTTTATAAAGGTAGTATTTAATTTATATTTATTTTAATATTCTTAATTATATACATTTCGATTTAATCTATACTACTATTATAAAGCGAGAACTGTGAACCTTTGAGGCGGGTAAACTCGGGAACCACAGCGCCAATCCAAACACCCAATACATCATTGGAAATGTCAGGGTCTGCAGAGTGACATAGGCTATATACCGCAAAAAAATATACGTTCCTGAAAAATATACGTTAAAAAAAGAAAAGTAGTCCCTTGGAAGTAGCGCCGGCCGTGTGCGCTAACGACGTGCGTGCTGACATCATCAGGAGCGCGGGGAGGAGCGGCAGACAGGAGCGGAGGACAGGAGCGTGGGGAGGAGCGGTGAACTTTGGCGGACTGGAGCGGGCTGAGGTAGGTCAAGCAAGGGGAGGAGCGGTTAACTTAGAAGCGCGGGGAGGAGCTGTAAAGTTTGGCGTACTGGAGCGGGCCGTTTGAAGCGCGGGGAGGAGAGGTAAACTTTGGCGGACTGGAGTGGGCCGTTTGGAGCGCGGGGAGGAGCGGTAAAGTTTGGTGGACTGCCTGCGCGAAGCCTGATTGCCCCCGGAGGGTCAAGCAAGGGGAGGAGCGGTAAACTTTGGCAGACTGGAGGGGGCTGTAAAGTTTGGCGGACTGCCTGCGCGAAGCCTGATTGCCCCCGGACAACGTCGGGGCGGGCTGCTAGTACAACTATATTATTGTAAACTATATATTTTTTCGATATTTTTGTACTTACCTGTTTAACTATAGGGAGTCGATATTTTTGCATTCTATATTTTTACCTCTATATTTTTACCTCAATATTTTTTACATCTATATTTTTGTGGTCGATATTCTGTCAGTGAACCTCACTGGTGGCATGAAGCTTTTTAAGGTGGAACAACCGGAGGAAGGGGACTTGAACTGTAGTGAGTACCCATTCTATACAATATTTAAGACCTAGGGACCCATTACGATGTCGGGCGGATTGCCCCCGCCAGGCTGGCGGTAGCCACCGCCAGCCTGGCGCGGGGAACTCGCCCGACATCGTTGCACTAAAGACCCCCGCCATATTAGGATGGCGGGGGGGACCTTGGCGGACGGGAAGACCGCCGCTTTTCCGCCCCGGTCGCCATGCGGCCGGGGCGGAAAAGGAATAATATGGTGGCGGTGTCTATCAGACACCGCCAGCCATATTAGGATGCCCTTCCTGACATGCTTTTCCGTGGCGGCAATGCCACCACGGAAAGGCATGCGGAGACTCCCTGCGGGGGCCCGTTGCGGGCCCCCTGGGAGTCCGGGAGGTGCACATGGGGGGTACCTATGGTACCCCCCCGCATTTCAAAGTGCAACATGGCAGGCACTGCGAGGTGCCTGTCATGTTGTGCTTTGAAATGCACAACGTGCATTTTTACCATTGCGGCGGGCGGCGCTTTCTGCACCGCCCGCTGCAATGGTAAAAATACAGGATGCGCCCGCCTGTGTGGCGGGCGCATCCTAATGCTGAAGGCGGGACCGCCGCTCCAATGGCGGCTGGTCCCGTTTTGCACGAGGATGGCGGGCGGGCAAAGTCCGACCGCCATCCTAATGCCCCCCCTAGTTGTAGCTGGTGATGTATTTCCACTCATCCAAGTGTCTAGTGATACTTCCCATGTGGGAAAGTAGGATCTGCTTTCATGGTTACTGTAGGAAAGAAGGATCTGCTTTAATGGTTATTCCCACTTTTTGCTGGTGTCAGTATGTGTCTTTGACTAGTCTGACTGGGACCATGATAATCAGGACCCTGGTCACTGTGCTTCCTCCCTAAATTGACCATGGTAAGTAGTGATGTACATCCACAATTGGCTACTGGTGTACCCTTGTAAGCCCCTAGTATATGGTACTAAAGTAGCTAGGGCATAGGTACACCAGGGGTCTCACATGGGATGCAGCATGTATTGTATCACCCATTAGAGACCACTCAAACTGTGACTCCAGTCCTGCCGTTGCAGCCTGTGTGAGTTACTGTTTGCACCTCTCACGACAGATATACCTTTCCTTATCTCTAAGGTCACTACA
Organism: Lissotriton helveticus; assembly: GCF_964261635.1. Taxonomy (NCBI): domain Eukaryota; kingdom Metazoa; phylum Chordata; class Amphibia; order Caudata; family Salamandridae; genus Lissotriton; species Lissotriton helveticus. The sequence goes on along the minus strand of NC_136065.1, from coordinate 1,895,730,490 downwards.
CTTAAAACCTATAAGTCATCCACGAGGCAGGCCTTTTAGTCCTGAGGGCAGGGTGCTAGGTTATAAGTGAGAGGGTGACCTGCATGAGCAGGACACCCCTACAAACCCTGGGTTCGATTCTTCAGGCTTTGTAAGTGCGATTAGCCATTTTAATACATATAGTGGACATCCGTCATTACGAGATGTCTAAATATATAGTGGCTGCACAGAACCCGATCATGTTTGCTATCAAATATGTTGGAATCGGACCACCACACTGATTCCAGTGTTAGAAGTAGGTACCCATGTACTGGGGGGCTCCCTTGAGGTACCCCCATGTACTACCATTAACAGCCTTTCAGGGTCTGACACCAAACTAGTGCTGCTGTCGACCATAGGCATGATTCTGCCTTCCTGCTGCTGAGCCAAGCTCAAGGATGGGAAGGTAGAACAGGTTTTCTGCAACAGGGAGGTGTGACCACCACCCAGACAGTACTTAGTGTATTGGGCTGGGGTGGGGGTGCTTGCCAGCGCCACCAGACTGCTTTAACAGCACATTTGGTGCCCTCCTTGCATTCTCCAGTTTGAACCCAATCAGGGAGCCCTTGGCTCCTGCTCTGGCATGAAACTGGACAAAGGACATGTGAGGATCTTCCACTCTGTCCAGCCCCTCCTCTGGGAAGGACCTTCGAGTTGTTCCAACCCTTCCCTTAGGGTACTTAAGGACTTCCCTGTGGGTGGGTCCTCAGATTCGTTGTGGGGCAAGACTTAAACCATGTCACTCTTCGACCGTCTGGATACTTGGACTTCGTCGGCATCTACGAAAACTCCTGCTGCTCCTGGTTTCGCTGTTCTGCAAGTCCTCTTCACAGTGTGTGCCTGTGCTTCATCCAGGCTCCTCAACAGACCTGTGGGCATCACGGAAACCCGAGGTAATCTCCCTTGGAGTGAACAAGTCACTCCCCTGCATCTGCAGGCACTGCAACAAAGCTGACCAGTCTGCAGCTTTTGACGCTCCACAAACTTCGAAAGGCTCACCAACACAGGTGGTGGTTCTACAACTCCCTCGAGGCCTGACCTATTCTCTCAGCAAGTTTGAGGCCAGTATCCCTCGTTGGAACCACTGAGACCAAACCCCCGTGCACCTCGACTTGGCGTTGCCAAGGCTTGTTCGCTCTGTACTCCAGAGACCTTTGGGCTACAAGAAAACCCAGCCTCCAGCATTTCTTCCTGCCAAGTATAGGGTCCTCACAGCTGCTTGAGGTCCTCTTTCAACTCCACTGCCTTCGACCTGTGGGTCCTCTCACAACAATATCCGTATAATGGGAGTACCTGAACGGGTGGAAGGGCTGGCGGCAGACTTATTCATCGAAGACCTGGTGTTGCAACATCTACAACCTACGGGCTTATCCAAATATTTCTCCATCGTGAGGGTGCACAGGGTGCCAGGCGGCAGACCAAAACAAGGAGCTCCGCCAGACCCCTCCTGGTGTGGGTGTTTAACTATCAAGACCGCAATGTAATATTGCAAGCAACGAGCGGCCCCGGCAGTTACCGTTGATAACAGCCAAGTCACCTTTTTCCCAGACTTCATGATACGGGTCCAGAGACAGCGCCGTAATTTCCTGGAGGTGAAATGTGCCCTGCACGATCAAGAAATGAAATACGCCACGCTCTTCCCTGCAAAACTGTGTGTTGTATAAAAGGGAAAAACATGGTTCTTCTCAAGCTCTGAGGACACATGGGATTGGATCGAGGGCTGGTGCACAGTTTGGGAAGCGAAACAACAAAGCTTGCTGTGGGACCGGGCACTAAGATCAACCAGGCTACAAGCATAGCACCGCCACGGAAGCCTCAACGGAACAGCATCACACAGATTAGGGAAACTATCACAAGACACTCAATTGTTGTACGTGACATGCTGATTATTGCAGAAAATAAAAACATTAAAAAAAAAATAAACTATCACAAGACACTAGTTACATGGTTGACTCTGTGGTGCCATGTACCTCTGAACTGTTCTTTGGTGATAACCTATGGTCGCCTGCTGCTGATAACCGTGGACCCAGAGACGTAACTATACAACTGATGTTGGGTATACTTCGTACATGTGATGAGAGATGCGTCATCTTCCTCTCCGAATATTCATGTTCGGGGATAATGTGAAACACAAATCATTGCCCAAGGGAGTGGGATTCGTTCATGTGCCCAAATCTTTTCAGGGTGGGCGACAGGCACTCTTCAAGAGGTTCATGCCCAGTCATGCAGGGAGGGTGGAACCCTTATCGGGGAGGGTGTGCGTTCTTGTTCTATTTTTGGGGGGAGGGGGCTCGTTGTTGGGTAATGTTAATAGCATACAGAAAAACGTATTTTCTACAACGCTACAGGTCACTGCTTATGTTCATGTTGCACCGAAGTGGGGGTCACAAGAGACACCCGTGTGTATCCTCTCTGGGCCGCCCGCAAATACTGGGACCACGCGGACTCACCCACAGACACACCACACATTCTCTTATTCACAGTGTCACCGAAGTGCAATCCCCCCCCACCCTGACTTTACATAGACCGACTGTCTACGTACACATGGGACCACACGTAGACCTTAAGTTCCTCACTTGGAATGTTAACGGCCATGGGGACAAAATTAAACGAGGGATAGTCCTCCAATATCTGAAGAGACAGGCACCTGACAATGTTCTTCTTCAAGAAACGCACATAATTGGCAAATCTTGCGGAGCCTTAAATAGATGGTGGTATTGACTAGTCGTACATGCGGGGTTTACATCGGGCTCGCGAGGGACTGGGATACTTCTACGCAGAGGATGTCCATACCTGATACATAAGACCTGGATTGATGACCAAGGCAGATACGTAGCACTTACCGGCACATGGGAGGGGAGACCACTAAGTGTCATATCGACATATGCCCCCCCTGGAATGCAACACCTCACGTTGCAGGGCCTAGGAACACTCCTCCTTGATCTTTCGCTTGGTCTGGTAGTACTGTGGGGGGACTTTAACCTTGTGATAGATAGCGCCAGGGATCGCCTCCCGCCACGCAGAGACCCCCTCTGGGGATCTCAACTTGTAGAGTTTCTGTCCGCCATGGGCCTTGCTGATATCTGGCGACGACTCAACCCTGCCACCGAACAATTTACATTCCACTCTGGAGCCCACAACAGCCAATCGCGGATCGACCACATGTTCACCCATGCACAAGACATCCATGAGTTCTCTCAGTCTCGTTGTCTTTCACGCGGTATCTCATATCACTCACCTATCCTTACCAAGATAACAATAGGCTCCTCCTCGCAAAGAAAGACCCTCAGCATAAACCCCCAGGCCCTTAGGATGCCACATATCATAGAGAAGTTAGGAAACCGATTTGTATTTCAAAGAAAATGTAGGATCGGTCTCATCGGCTCAAATTCTATGGGGTGAATTTGGTGCAGTAATGAAGGGTAGAGGGCTACTTTTGATGGTCGGCCATAAAAAAGTACTTCCAAACTAATTTTTTTAACCAATGGCATCCAAACTGCCCCCCTTACTTACTTCAAATGTACATTGAAAGCTTTAAAAAAGAGATGCTGCCTGCAGATATCCGAATGGCCTCCATCTTGGTCATTCATAGGCAAGGCAAGCCGCCGGATGATTGCAGGGCCCACCGACCCATCTCACTTCTAACAGTTGGGGCCAAAATACTGGCTAAACTGCTGGCCACTAGACCTATCCCCCTATTTGCAGATTTGATACACCCGGACCAATTAGGCTTTATGCACTGGCGGAATACAGCCCTGAACTTAAGAATACTCCATCGCAATACGATTAGAGAGGACGCCACCTTGTTATCATTAGGCGCCACAATGGCATTTGACACCATCGAATGGGACTTCCTCTTTGAGGTACTGGTGAGAATGGGATTCGGAACCACCTTTATAAAATGGATCCAACTATTGTATGCCTGCCCGACCGCACAGGTGGTGGTCAACAACCACACTTCCAGACCGTTTCAATTAGAAAGAGGAACCAGACAGGGATGCCCTCTTTCGCCTTTGCTTTTCGCCCTAGTGCTAGAGCCACTCGCGGTCTGGATCAGGGGAGACCTACTTATCCGCGGTCTGAAGTGGACGGAGTACCATGAGGACCATATTTCCTTATAAGCAGATGATATCCTGTTTGTGAGAAGTTGGCCTGATGTGCAGTGCTCACTATTCTAGTGATCACTATATATCAGTCCAAACAACCCTTATTGATGATTGGTTGTAAGTCAACCTTATAGACCAGCTATCCTAGTAGCATGGATACGAGCAGTCTAAGGCTAAGACTCTAGAGGGCGTGTTAAGCCAGCTGTTTTACCATCACATTACCCCTTGAACACCCAGTGAAAGGACACCACACAAGTGTTATGAAAATAAACAGTGTATTTATTAGAATCACAACAACCCTGTACTCTTTATGAGGACAGGGTGCTAGGCACACAACAAAACTCTTACGAAAATACTTAAGTTAGCACGTTATACACAAATGCCCGAGGGGCACGAAAAACCATATACTTTAAAAGTGGAATGCGAATTACTAGCAGGTAAGTAACAGTTCTAATAGGCTTTGGAATCGCTAGGACTGGACTAGGGAATCGTTAGATTACTACTAGGAGACCTAGGGGACTCGGGTGCAGAGTGTGCACTCTCACGCGGGATGCGGGACAAAGTCTATGGAGGCTAGTAAAGGCAAAGTTAGTGTTCACGGGCGAACCCGACCTGGTAGGAAGAAAACGACAGTGGATCCTGACCCTAGGATAGTGAGGCTATGCTGGGACACCGAAGTGCCGAAGTTACCTAGCCCAGGGGCTGCAGCTGCATAGGTCTGAAAAGACGTCGGGGATCTCGTTGCCGGACCAGGAGCCTGGAAGGAAGAAGTTGCTGGCAGGCGACCAGTGAAGAAAAGTTCGATGGATCCAAGCCTGGATCAAGGAAGAAGGAAACCTGAAAGCAGAGGGGACCAAGTTCTTGAATCACTAGCCAGTGATTAAGTGGGCACCAGGATGGCACCGGGCGAAGTCACCGCAGTCAGGTGAGTGGGCGCTGCTGGGCTCTGCAGTCTCTCGGACCAGGAGGCGTTGTCGGCGACCAGGATGGAGGTGCGAGCTGTCCCACGAAGGTTCTTGCTGTCGACGTCGCTGGACCCAGGATTGGGCAACAAGTCTTGGCAAATGCAAGGCCCACGCGGTGGACCTAAAATGGCGTCTTGGGTGGACCAGGAGGGTCCAGGGTACTTCTCCGATGGAGGGAAGCAAGGGCCAGTCTGGAGCAACCAGACCAGCAGCAAAAATGTCGTCGGGCGTCGTCAGGAAGGCCACAAGCCAGCGGGCTAGTAGCCAAACAACGCGGTGAGCAGCAAAAAGCAGAAGGGCCCCACGCAGATCGTGGAGATGCTGGGGGGCTGCTCTTCGGTGCTGGAGCTGCTCAGGGTGGGGGCTTCTCGGACCCCAAAGCACTCACCAGGAATTCACTCGGCGGGCTTGCTGGAAAGAAGTCGTGCAGTCTTGAAGATGGCCGGTCCCTCGAGGTCTCGTCACACCCACGAATCTCAGCGTGACTGATGATGCAGGTAGAGGTCAGAGGTGCCAGGGAAGCCGGTTCTCGTCGAGCTGGGCAGTCGGATTCCGGAGGAAGGACTTGCAGCAGACCGCAGTGTTCTTAGATGGTGCCTGCGGATGCAGGGTGACTACTCCTTAGTCACAAGGGAGAAATCTTAGGAAGAAGTCTTGAGTTCCTTTCGCAGAAAGTAGTTTCAGGATTCAAAGATGATCTGATTTGGAAGGGGGCCAGTCTCTACCTTTATCCTGTAAAAGGGGGCTGGCACGCGACTAAGTCCTGCCCTAGGGGTGGGACTAGGAGGGGGGTGGTTACACCCACTTCCTTGGCGGGCTTTTCCCCAGCACAGGGTCTGGAGTGACCCTGGAACTGGTTCCAGCCAGCCTATGCACAGTGAGCACCGGGGTGCCACGTGCAGTCACCTTCCTCTAAAGCCCTGCCTACCTACAATACACAAAACCCTGTCTGGGACGGTGCTGGCACCGCCCCTGGCAGGAAACCCTTTGTCCTTATCTCCTGCTCTGGGAGGACTCCCAGCAGCAGGAGGGCAGACTTGTGTCTCGGTGGCAGCATCCATTTTGTGGATGCTAAGGCTCTGTCTGACTTTAACCGGGGTTAGGGGTTACATACATGTCGTGTCCCTCTAGAAGGGTGGAATGCTAACCCCGTCGCCAGAATTGGCGAGGGGTTAGTATTCCAATTCGTATGACACCTTACTCGACATGTTTTGATAAAGCGATACCAGAGTTGGCACATAACCGCGAGGATTATAATGCACTTAAGAGTATATGGTATGCGATATCATGGAAACGGCTAAGGGATAGATCCCGAAAGCCGCAGACAGGCTCAGCTCATGCCAGAGCACCATCTCACACGATTCCCAGCACTCTGCCTTCAGGATTGTTAAGGCCTGCCATAGGAGTGACTGATAGGAGATCTGTGTGTCCATTTTAGGGTTAGATATAGGTATACTATATCTAAAGCAAGGGGTGAGTACACCACCTTGCCCCAGCTGTCGTGCAGCCAGTTGTGTCAGTTTTAGTTAGTCAATCCAGGGGTGGCACAATACATGCTTCAGCCCCTGGGAGACTTCTGGGTGCACCTCAGCCCTGGGTACAGGGACTTGGAGAGGGCCCAGGGCCAATTCAGTACCTGAGTACAATTTGGATAGAGAGAACAGCTAGGCTGTGGGTCTGATTAGCAGGCCCACAGCCAGGGAAAGTCGTAAACCAGTGCAGCAAAAAGCAAAAATCTGGGTGATCATAGGATTGCAGACCCTACTCTCCTACATGACCCCCCCCCAAACTTTGGGACAATAAACTAACCTTGACCAGGTGAGTCTTCTTGCTCTAAGTGGAAATACCTGGAGAGCCCATCAGCATTGCTGTGATCAGTCCCAGGTCTATGCTCCACTGTAAAATCCATCCCCTGTAGGGAAATGGACCACCTAAGCAGTTTGGGGTTTTCACCCTTCATCTGATTTAGCCACAAGAGGGGCTTATGGTCTGTCTGAATGGTGAAGTGAGTGCCAAACAAGTAGGCCCTCAGCTTCTTCAGGGCCCAGACCACAGCAAAGGCCTCCCTCTCAATAGCTGACCAATTTTTCTCTCTGGGTGTCAACCTTCTACTAATGAAAGCAATAGGCTGATCATTACCATCAAAATTCAGTTGAGACAGAACAGCTCCCACACCCAACTCAGAAGCATCTGTTTGGACAATGAATGGCTTGGAGTAATCTGGACTCTTGAGGATAGGTGCTGTGCACATGGCCTGCTTTAGGTCATTGAATGCTTTCTGACAGCTTGCTGTCCACTGAACTTTCTTTGGCATCTTCTTGCTTGTCAGGTCATTAAGGGGGGTCACTATGGACCCATAATTTCTGACAAACTTCCTATAGTACCCAGTCAGGCCCAAGAAAGCTCGAACCTGAGTCTGGGTGATTGGAGGAGTCCAGTCCTTGATGGCCTGTATCTTACTCTCCAGTGGCTGAACCTGGCCTCCACCTACAAGGTGGCCCAGGTATACAACCTGTGACTGCCCTATCTGGCACTTTGTGGCCTTGATAGTGAGGCCTGCCTTTTGCAGGGCCTCTAACACTTTCCTCAGGTGGACCAGGTGATCCTCCCAGGTGGAGCTAAAGACAGCAATATCGTCAAGATAAGCTGCACAGAAGTCATCCAGCACAGTGAGGACTTGATTCACCAACCTTTGGAAGGTGGCAGGTGCATTTTTCAGTCCAAAGGGCATTACCACAAATTGATAATGCCCTCCAGGGGTAGAAAATGCTGTTTTAGGTTTGGCTTCCTCAGCTAACCTGATTTGCCAATACCCAGCTGTCAAATCAAATGTGCTTAAGAAGTTGGCAGAAGCCAATCTATCTATAAGCTCATCTGCTCTTGGTATTGGGTGGGCATCAGTCTTAGTGACTGCATTGAGGCCTCTGTAGTCTACGCAAAACCTCATCTCTCTCTTACCACCCTGGGTGTGAGGCTTTGGCACTAGAACTACTGGGCTAGCCCAAGGGCTATCTGAGGGCTCAATGACTCCCAGTTCCAACATTTTCTGCACTTCAGTTTTGATGCAGTCTCTAACATGATCAGGCTGTCTGTAGATTTTACTCTTGACAGGCAGACTGTCTCCAGTGTCAACATCATGGGTACACCAATCAGTTTGGCTGGGTGTCAGAGAGAACATATGTCGAAAGGATTGCAGAACTTGCCTGCAATCCTGTTGCTGATGTTCAGTGAGGCTGCCACAAAAGACAACACCATCAACTGACCCATCATCAGGATTCTGAGTGAGCAGGTCTGGGAGAGGGTCACTCCCTTCCTCCTGTCCCTCATCTGTGGCCATGAGCAAGCTCATGTCCTTCCTGTCAACATATGCCTTGAGCCTGTTAACATGGAGCACTCTGAGAGGGCTCCTGGGAGTTCCAAGGTCCACCAAGTAGGTAACCTCTCCCTTTTGCTCAATGATGGTGTGGGGCCCAGACCATTTGTCTTTCAGAGCTGCTGGGGCCACTGGCTCCAGCACCCACACCTTCTGTCCTGGCTGGTACACAGTCAGTACAGCCTTTTGGTCATGCCAAGCTTTTTGAAGTTCCTGGCTGGCCTCAAGGTTTTTAGATGCCTTTTCCATATACTCAGCCATCCTGGAGCGGAGACCAAGTACATAGTCCACTATGTTGGTTGCAGGCTTTTTGAGAGGTCTCTCCCATCCTTCCTTCACCAAACACAGGGGTCCTCTTACAGGATGCCCATACAGAAGCTCAAAAGGGCTGTAGCCAACCCCCTTCTGTGGGACCTCTCTGTAAGCAAACAAGAGGCAGGGGATCAGGACATCCCATCTTCTCCTAAGAGGTTCAGGTAGTCCATGAATCATCCCTTTCAGGGTCCTGTTGAATCTCTCAACAAGCCCATTGCATTGTGGATGATAGGGTGTGGTGAACTTGTAGTTCACACCACACTCTTTCCACATGGCAGTCAGATATCCTGACATGAAGTTTGTACCTCTGTCAGAAACGACCTCCTTAGGGAAACCCACTCTGGAGAACACTCCAACTAGGGCTCTTGCCACTACAGGGGCTGTAGTGGTCCTAAGGGGAATAGCCTCAGGATACCTGGTGGCATGGTCCACCACCACCAGTATAAACTTGTGTCCTGATGCTGTCTGGGGTTCCATTGGACCAACAATGTCAATCCCCACTCTTTCAAAGGGAACCCCCACCACAGGCAGTGGTATGAGGGGGGCCTTTGTTGTGCCACCTGACTTACCACTGGCTTGGCAAGTGACACATGAGCGACAAAACTCCTTGGTATTCTCATTCATATGGGGCCAGTGAAAGTGTGAGACAAGCCTGTCCCAAGTCTTTGTCTGACCTAAATGACCTGCAAGGGGAATCTCATGGGCCAAGGTGAGAAGGAAACCTCTCAGAGACAAGGGGATGACCAGCCTCCTGGTTGCACCAGGCTTGGGGTCTCTTGACTCAGAGTACAGGAGTCCATCTTCCCAGTATACCCTGTGGGCACCTGTGTCATTCCCTGCAGCCTCAGCAGCAGCCTGCTGTCTGAGGGGTTCAAGGGAAGGGCAGCTCAACTGTTCCTTCCCCAGGTCTGCTCTGGAGGGTCCCCCTGAGCCCAGAAACTCAACTTGATCAAGTTCAAGCTCTTTAGGCTCAGTTTCCCTCAGCTCTTCTAGATCAGCCTCCTCAGAGACTTGATCCTCAACCTGGGGCAAGGGGGGAGGCAAAGCCTTACCCTAACTGCTCTTCTTCTTGGAAGGTGTCTGGTCCATAATTTCAGGATCCAGCACCTGTTCAGTGGGGCATCTTCTGGCCTGTGACCTAGTCACAGCAAGCACATGTGCTGGCAAGCCTAACATCTCCATGTGAGTCCTCTGCTCCACTTCTGACCATTGTGATGACTCCAAATCATTGCCCAACAAACAATCAACTGGGAGGTCTGAACTGACTACAACTTTCTTTTGTCCCTTCACTCCACCCCAGGAGAAAGCTACAATTGCCACACTATGACTAGTAGTGACATTGCTGGCATTGGTCACCAGGAAATCAGTACCTGGCATGATCTGTCCAGGGTCCACAAAGTTTGGTGTCACCATGGTGACACTGGCACAAGTGTCCCTATAGGCCTGAGCCATTTTGCCATTAATCAAAGGTGTCTGCCTGTATTTGCCCAAAGTATTGGGACTTATCTCAGGGGACATATCCATATCCCCTGTACAGACAAGGACAGCCTGAGTGAGTGTGCCAACTAAGTTGTCAGACCCCTCAGTACCCAAGGTTAACCCAACTAATGCCTTGGGAGGTACACTACCACTACTGACTGTACTAGGGGGTGCAGTTGCTTTAGGAGCTGTAGTGGCAGGAGTTTGTCCTCCTCTTTTGGTGCACTCACTAAACCAGTGAGATTTACTTTTGCAGTACTGGCACCACCTTTTTGACTGGCCTTCTTGAGTCTTCTTCTTCTGGGAAGCCTGACCCCCACCCTCTTTGGTTTGTTGGGGACCTGGTGAAGACTTCTGGTCATTTTGCTCATTCTTAACATTACCCTTCTGGTCTGCTTTCTTCTGACCACCCTGGTTCTGGTTCTGGTTCTGCTTGATCCTTGTCCTGACCCATTTGTCTGCCTTCTTTCCCAATTCTTGGGGAGAGGTCAGATCTGAATCAACAAGGTGCTGGTGCAGCAACTGGTTCTGACAATTGTTCAAAATTTGTTCTCTCATCATTAGATTATACAATCCTGTGTAATCTGTAACCTTGCTACCCAGCAACCAGCCCTCCAAAGCCTTAGTGGCACAATCCACAAAATCAGACCAGTCCTGAGACTGAGTTTTCTGGGTGTCTCTGAACAGCAACCTGTACTGCTCAGTGGTTAAACCAAACCCATCAACCAGTGTATTCTTCAGGACCTGGTAATTGTTAGCATCCTCCACTCTTGTAGTGAGGAGCTTATCTCTACCTTTACCATCAAAGGAGAGCCACAGTATAGCTGCCCACTGACTCTGGGGAATGCCCTGCACAGTGCAGGCCCTCTCCAGAGCAGCCATCCATTTCTGGATATCATCCCCTTGCTTAAAGGGGGGCACTATTTTAGTCAGGTGTTTAGTATCTAAACCCTTCTCTCTATCTCTTGGGAGATTGCTGCCACCAGTGGGAGCTAGCCCACTCATCTGCTGCTCTCTTGCCAGGGCAAGCTTCTCTTTGGCCAGGGCAATTTCTTCCCTTTCAATCCTCAGTTCAGCTTGTCTCATCCTAGCTTCATGCTCCCTTCTCTGAGGGGAAGTAAATCTCCTCTGTGGAGGATTCCTTCTCCCCTGAGAAGAGGCATTAGAGTGCAGAGATCTATTGGAGTCCCTAGAAAGAGATCTATCCCTCCTAACTCCAAGGTTAGGCCCACTTCGGGTTAGTACTGGGGGGCCCCCAGATCCTAGCCCAAGTAAGTCTAAGTTGGTCCTAGTTAGCCTTCTGACTACCTCAAGACCTTTGTCTACCTCATCCCCAGAGAGTACCTCCTGATCCTCCTCCTCAACTGCTGAATCAGTGTTGGGGAGATCTGGATCCCCAGAGGTTCCCTTCAAGGCTGGCATGTTCTCATGTAACTGAGAAAGCTTTCTGGCATCATATGTCTCTAAGAGACCTATCAGAAAGGGAGTGGTGGGGTTAGACCCCTGCTTCAGTTTTCTGGAGACACAGATTTGTCTCATCTCCTGGAAACTGAGAGCTGCATATCTTGAAGTGACCTGTGGAGGATCAACACTGACCAGGGGAGTCTCAGTAGATTCTCCCTGGGTAGACATGCTTTTCTAGTGAGGTGTAAGTGGTGCACTTACCTACACTATATGTTTGCCTACTGATCCCTTGCTAGAGTTGTAGTTTAGGGTGTGCTAGGCCCTAGGAGCTACAACAGCTGGTTCAGTAGAACTCAGAGTATTCTAAGCTAAGTTATATGTACCTTTAGTACTTATGTGATCTTTCACAAGATATTCTTAGGGCATGTGTGGTAAAACAACAGCAAGCTCAAATCCCAACCGCTGCTCACCAATGTGAGAAGTTGGCCTGATGTGCAGTGCTCACTATTCTAGTGATCACTATATATCAGTCCAAACAACCCTTATTGATGATTGGTTGTAAGTCAACCTTATAGACCAGCTATCCTAGTAGCATGGATACGAGCAGTCTAAGGCTAAGACTCTAGAGGGCGTGTTAAGCCAGCTGTTTTACCATCACATTACCCCTTGAACACCCAGTGAAAGGACACCACACAAGTGTTATGAAAATAAACAGTGTATTTATTAGAATCACAACAACCCTGTACTCTTTATGAGGACAGGGTGCTAGGCCCACAACAAAACTCTTACGAAAATACTTAAGTTAGCACGTTATACACAAATGCCCGAGGGGCACGAAAAACCATATACTTTAAAAGTGGAATGCGAATTACTAGCAGGTAAGTAACAGTTCTAATAGGCTTTGGAATCGCTAGGACTGGACTAGGGAATCGTTAGATTACTACTAGGAGACCTAGGGGACTCGGGTGCAGAGTGTGCACTCTCATGCGGGATGCGGGACAAAGTCTATGGAGGCTAGTAAAGGCAAAGTTAGTGTTCACGGGCGAACCCGACCTGGTAGGAAGAAAACGACAGTGGATCCTGACCCTAGGATAGTGAGGCTATGCTGGGACACCGAAGTGCCGAAGTTACCTAGCCCAGGGGCTGCAGCTGCATAGGTCTGAAAAGACGTCGGGGAACTCGTTGCCGGACCAGGAGCCTGGAAGGAAGAAGTTGCTGGCAGGCGACCAGTGAAGAAAAGTTCGATGGATCCAAGCCTGGATCAAGGAAGAAGGAAACCTGAAAGCAGAGGGGACCAAGTTCTTGAATCACTAGCCAGTGATTAAGTGGGCACCAGGATGGCACCGGGCGAAGTCACCGCAGTCAGGTGAGTGGGCGCTGCTGGGCTCTGCAGTCTCTCGGACCAGGAGGCGTTGTCGGCGACCAGGATGGAGGTGCGAGCTGTCCCACGAAGGTTCTTGCTGTCGACGTCGCTGGACCCAGGATTGGGCAACAAGTCTTGGCAAATGCAAGGCCCACGCGGTGGACCTAAAATGGCGTCTTGGGTGGACCAGGAGGGTCCAGGGTACTTCTCCGATGGAGGGAAGCAAGGGCCAGTCTGGAGCAACCAGACCAGCAGCAAAAATGTCGTCGGGCGTCGTCAGGAAGGCCACAAGCCAGCGGGCTAGTAGCCAAACAACGCGGTGAGCAGCAAAAAGCAGAAGGGCCCCACGCAGATCGTGGAGATGCTGGGGGGCTGCTCTTCGGTGCTGGAGCTGCTCAGGGTGGGGGCTTCTCGGACCCCAAAGCACTCACCAGGAATTCACTCGGCGGGCTTGCTGGAAAGAAGTCGTGCAGTCTTGAAGATGGCCGGTCCCTCGAGGTCTCGTCACACCCACGAATCTCAGCGTGACTGATGATGCAGGTAGAGGTCAGAGGTGCCAGGGAAGCCGGTTCTCGTCGAGCTGGGCAGTCGGATTCCGGAGGAAGGACTTGCAGCAGACCGCAGTGTTCTTAGATGGTGCCTGCGGATGCAGGGTGACTACTCCTTAGTCACAAGGGAGAAATCTTAGGAAGAAGTCTTGAGTTCCTTTCGCAGAAAGTAGTTTCAGGATTCAAAGATGATCTGATTTGGAAGGGGGCCAGTCTCTACCTTTATCCTGTAAAAGGGGGCTGGCACGCGACTAAGTCCTGCCCTAGGGGTGGGACTAGGAGGGGGGTGGTTACACCCACTTCCTTGGCGGGCTTTTCCCCAGCACAGGGTCTGGAGTGACCCTGGAACTGGTTCCAGCCAGCCTATGCACAGTGAGCACCGGGGTGCCACGTGCAGTCACCTTCCTCTAAAGCCCTGCCTACCTACAATACACAAAACCCTGTCTGGGACGGTGCTGGCACCGCCCCTGGCAGGAAACCCTTTGTCCTTATCTCCTGCTCTGGGAGGACTCCCAGCAGCAGGAGGGCAGACTTGTGTCTCGGTGGCAGCATCCATTTTGTGGATGCTAAGGCTCTGTCTGACTTTAACCGGGGTTAGGGGTTACATACATGTCGTGTCCCTCTAGAAGGGTGGAATGCTAACCCCGTCGCCAGAATTGGCGAGGGGTTAGTATTCCAATTCGTATGACACCTTACTCGACATGTTTTGATAAAGCGATACCAGAGTTGGCACATAACCGCGAGGATTATAATGCACTTAAGAGTATATGGTATGCGATATCATGGAAACGGCTAAGGGATAGATCCCGAAAGCCGCAGACAGGCTCAGCTCATGCCAGAGCACCATCTCACACGATTCCCAGCACTCTGCCTTCAGGATTGTTAAGGCCTGCCATAGGAGTGACTGATAGGAGATCTGTGTGTCCATTTTAGGGTTAGATATAGGTATACTATATCTAAAGCAAGGGGTGAGTACACCACCTTGCCCCAGCTGTCGTGCAGCCAGTTGTGTCAGTTTTAGTTAGTCAATCCAGGGGTGGCACAATACATGCTTCAGCCCCTGGGAGACTTCTGGGTGCACCTCAGCCCTGGGTACAGGGACTTGGAGAGGGCCCAGGGCCAATTCAGTACCTGAGTACAATTTGGATAGAGAGAACAGCTAGGCTGTGGGTCTGATTAGCAGGCCCACAGCCAGGGAAAGTCGTAAACCAGTGCAGCAAAAAGCAAAAATCTGGGTGATCATAGGATTGCAGACCCTACTCTCCTACACTGTTATATATGGCCTCGCCATTGCAATCACTCCGTCGGATCCTACATATATTCCACATATTTGGCACTCATTCAGGATACACTGTCAACTGGGCCAAGTCCCAGCTTTATGTGCTGTGGGGGACGCCACCACGCAACCCAAGAGGATATGATATCCCAGTGGCATTGAGGGGCTTTTGATACCTTGGCATATACTTTACAATTGATCCGGCCCTATTCTAGGAGACAAATCTGCTCGAACCCCTGGCACGTCAAACATTGGCGCTCCCTCCCCCTCACTCTCTTGGGACGTGCAGCCCTCTTCAAGATGCTAGCACTCCCGCGCTTCCTATACACGCTGCAAAACACCCCAGACAAGATCCCAACACCTATTTCACTAAAATCTAAAGAGCCGCGCGCGCGTTACTATGGGATGGCAGAGCACCACGAATAGCTACGAAAAAATTAACGGCGGGGTGGTACGACGGGAACATCACCTTACCTGACATTAAACTTTACTACCAAGCATCCCAATTGGTTGCAGTTAACAAATGGGCACAAGGGGCTTATGATGACCGAATTTCCTCACTGATCGGTGGTTAATGGGACAGGGGGTATACAATAGGGCACTATACACAAATCCCCGGAAATTAAACCTCACAGGGCCAACTGCGTGTACAGTGGAGACATGGCACAAGGTCAACAAACAAATGGGCTGGCATAACAAACTTACGCAAGCTACACCATTCTGGGAACCAGATCGCTTGGGTCACCTCAGCACCTGCTCAGGGTTTGACAAATGGGACCTTATTGGTATCTCAACAGTGGGAGACATGGTAATCTCGGGTAGTTTGGCCACATTCGCAATCTCCGGCAAAAACACCAACTTATACAGACCGAAACATTTCGATACCTACAATAAAGCAATCCTGCCCAAGGATGACTCTCTGCCGGAGCGCTCGCCACTGGAAGACAGATTAGTACTTGACCCCATGAACAAAAAAGCCACATCACTCATGTACAAAAAACTACCAAATAACCGCCCGGACCCTCTGATACGCCTTAAGCAAAATTGGGAGGCGGACCTAGGATGATGACTGGCGTGACGCTCTGGCCTCTCCCAGGGAAGTGACTATCCCTATGCGACTACGCCTGATTCAAATAAAAATCCTTCACTGAGTGTACTTAGATGCGGGAATCTTAGTCAAAATAGGTAGGAGAGCCGACTCGCTGTGCCTTAATGATTCAGAAAAAGGGGTGGTGATGAACAGAGTGCCTGAATTAAGCAGACCACTCTTACCCAGTCCAAAGATCAGGGCTTGATCCATCACCGTTTTTTAGCTCACTGCACCATCCCAGCTCAGAACTTGGCTATATGCAAATTAGTCTGTTCCTGTCCCAGTGCATGATGGGAACAGGGCAAACCAAACTACAAAGCCAATTCTTATACTGGGAAGGAAACAAGCTACCGGGGACCGGTTTCTGGCATTTCAGCCTCGTCGGCCCGGCTTGCTTGAATCCTGATGGTGCAATGAGCAAGGGACTCACATCTGAGTATACCCTTCCACGCTTATGGTGGACAAAATGATTCAGAAAAAGGGGTGGTGATGAACAGAGTGCCTGAATTAAGCAGACCACTCTTACCCAGTCCAAAGATCAGGGCTTGATCCATCACCACCCCCTTTTCTGAATCGTTTTTGGCCACTATAGGTGTGGCAGGGTATACTCAGACATGAGTCCCTTTCTCACTGCTCCATCAGGATTCAAGCAAGCCGGGCCGAAGAGGCTGAAATGCCAGAAACCGGTCCCCGGTAGCTTGTCTCCTTTCTGGTGAAGAATTGGCTTGGTAGTTTGGTCTGCCCTGTTCCCATGATGCACTGGGCCAGGGACAGACTAATTTGCATATAGCCAGGTTCTGAGCTGGGATGGGGCAGTGAGATAAATAACGGTGATGGATCAAGCCCTGATCTTTGGACTGGGTAAGAGTGGTCTGCTTAATTCAGACACTCTGTTCATCACCACCCCCTTTTCTGAATCGTTTTTGGCCACTATAGGTGTGGCAGGGTATACTCAGACATGAGTCCCTTTCTCACTGCTCCATCAGGATTCAAGCAAGCCGGGCCGAAGAGGCTGAAATGCCAGAAACCGGTCCCCGGTAGCTTGTCTCCTTTCTGGTGAAGAATTGGCTTGGTAGTTTGGTCTGCCCTGTTCCCATGATGCACTGGGCCAGGGACAGACTAATTTGCATATAGCCAGGTTCTGAGCTGGGATGGGGCAGTGAGATAAATAACGGTGATGGATCAAGCCCTGATCTTTGGACTGGGTAAGAGTGGTCTGCTTAATTCAGACACTCTGTTCATCACCACCCCCTTTTCTGAATCGTTTTTGGCCACTATAGGTGTGGCAGGGTATACTCAGACATGAGTCCCTTTCTCACTGCTCCATCAGGATTCAAGCAAGCCGGGCCGAAGAGGCTGAAATGCCAGAAACCGGTCCCCGGTAGCTTGTCTCCTTTCTGGTGAAGAATTGGCTTGGTAGTTTGGTCTGCCCTGTTCCCCTGATGCACTGGGCCAGGGACAGACTAATTTGCATATAGCCAGGTTCTGAGCTGGGATGGGGCAGTGAGATAAATAACGGTGATGGATCAAGCCCTGATCTTTGGACTGGGTAAGAGTGGTCTGCTTAATTCAGACACTCTGTTCATCACCACCCCCTTTTCTGAATCGTTTTTGGCCACTATAGGTGTGGCAGGGTATACTCAGACATGAGTCCCTTTCTCACTGCTCCATCAGGATTCAAGCAAGCCGGGCCGAAGAGGCTGAAATGCCAGAAACCGGTCCCCGGTAGCTTGTCTCCTTTCTGGTGAAGAATTGGCTTGGTAGTTTGGTCTGCCCTGTTCCCATGATGCACTGGGCCCGGGACAGACTAATTTGCATATAGCCAGGTTCTGAGCTGGGATGGGGCAGTGAGATAAATAACGGTGATGGATCAAGCCCTGATCTTTGGACTGGGTAAGAGTGGTCTGCTTAATTCAGACACTCTGTTCATCACCACCCCCTTTTCTGAATCGCTGTGCCTTAGACACTGTCATCAAACAGGAACCTTTTTCCATATTATCTGGGATTTTCCTGTTGTGCGGAAATATTGGGATGAAGTCACCAAGCAAATGGGAAGGGCTGGAGTGACTCTTAAGGCCACCCCACAGCTCTGCTTATTGAATATTGGGATGCCACTGACCTCACGCAAACTGAGAAAACATGGGCCTCACTGGGATGGGCCATTGCTAAACGAGGTCCGGTAGCAGGGAACGCTAGGTACCAATCGGGTGCAGGGCGTTGCGGGCGGTGTGCCATTGTCGCCCCACCCACCTCCCGAGACCTATGGGGCGTGGATCGTATTTCACACTAACTATACAGGTTCCTCTAAATTAGATGTAAATCCCACTACTTGTTGGTTTGGTTTTTTTCTGCACTATTTTTACACGACCAATTTTAACTTTCACGTCCTCTGGTAGGGTGGACCTTAGCGCGCCTACACCGCCGAGGTACATATAACATGGTCCTGAAGAAAGCCCAGTAAATCTCACACATAAGGGCTGAAACATGTCGACCCCACTTTAAGTGGAAATAACCAATACATTAATTGCCACATTTCCCTACACTTATTTTAACCTTGTCAGACTGACCATTGAATACATTTTCTTTTTGGTACAGCTCTTTGACAATTTTAATACCACGTTTTTCACATCACTGTCACAATCAATCCAGCTCCGCAGTAATCTGGCGTTGTAGCACACCAGGGAGGCATTCGGCTTCTCCTGGTGGGCCCGATGATGAAGCATGTCACCACCCAAGGTGGTGAGTGAGGGCTTCTAATAAAACCCTAATGATTTCCAATGAGAATTCTACAGGAATAATCAGATCTCTGATCATGTGCTAATTTACTTTGTTTCCTTGACACTCTCTTGTTGTTTTACTGAGATTACCCAGGGGACTGAGGGTGTCCCTCTCCCTCTCTCTCATATTGTTACTACCCATTGCTAAACGAAACATCGCTCAGAACTGGTGGGTGGGGGTGATCCCTACTGTACGTGATTGGGCTGCGGATATGGACAGAGCAATGATAGCTGAAAAAGAGGTTTTCAAATACAGGGGGTGCCCCAAAAAATGGGATCGTAAATGGGGCGGGTGGAATAAATACAGAGGTGACATCTGCCTGTCTCCGACAACCGAACTGCAACGTGACCGGCTTAAAATGATAGACCTATTTGACATTGATAATGTGATTTTACATGGGGATGAGTAACGTGAATGTCTATAACTTAACTACTGTACGACTTCTGTATGTGTACCACAACCTCAGTGCAAAGCCGTACTCTGATCAATGATTGTGTCTGCTATTGAAAATGTGATTTTGCGTGGTGATGTTTTTAATTTTTTTAAATTAATTAATTACTTTATTTGATTAAAAATTTAATCATAAAAGCAAGACATACATACCATAAGTATACAAAACGGAGAGATTAAAATGACCAAATTGGAATAGGACTACATGCTTTAAAACCAGATAGCAACATAATGTCATAAAAAAACAATTAATAATGTAAAAAGGGAATGAATGTGCGGCTAAAAACTGCAGATAAGACACTGAATTGCATAGAGACCCAAGAGATAACAGTTCAGTGAAGCAGCTGTCAGTTGTCGATAGGCAATATCGAGTCATTGGGATCACGTTCCATAGAATTGCAGGGGTAGCGAACACAGGTTATACTGAAATAGAGCTTCATAGTTTTGCTATTGTTTTAGTCGTCTGTGCACTTCCTCAAGATTTTTGCCAGGCCTGCAGTTTGCTGGTTGAGTTTGCAATATGCATGGTGAATAAAGATTGTAAAGCTTATGTTTAAAGCTGTGTTCTCTGGGTTCAATGCTGTGATAATTGCCTGCCTGCAGGACCGGACTCCCAATCTGTTCCACTCTGGCCTCCGTTTTAGTCTGCGCTGGGTCAGCAATGCAGGGCAGGGGCATACAATAGATGTGTAACGTGATTCCTGAATGCATTTCTTACTGCACTGTGACCTAGATACGTAGCTGTATTGCAGTTTTGTTTTTATTTTCTGCTCAATAGTAAGTTTTTCTTTTTTAAATGACGAATGAGGACGTTGTGGGTACAGCAATATCAATGTTCAACTTAGCAGTACCCCAAACCAATACCTCATTAAACGTGTTCAGGTCATCTATTGGGGATATTCTCGCAGGTGGAGTGTCCATAAGCATGGGTGAGTATTCCCTTATTGACAATCTTGTAGATGTAGACCAGTTAGGAGATCTACGTCTGCGCTGACATGACCTATAACGCCTAGACCTCCGGGCAGGTGTGGAGCATCTTGTTCTTGTCCTGCATCGAGATCTACTCCTCGTATGTGACTTGGTTCTACGCTGAGGTCTACTCTCCCTAGGTATCCTGGATCTTGTTGGGGATCCGGTTGAGCTGTTCTGTTGCAGACCAGCTGGAGGAGCCAGTCTGTGAGACTGGCCTTGCAGATTGCGAAGAAGACCATGATGGAGAGTAGATACATGAATACTGTGAGTTTGGGCAATGTTGCACAGGACACTTGTGGATGCTTTCTAGCCAACGTAGCGACAGCTTAATCGGGGTCTCAGACACTTCTGGTTGATGAGGAGACATCTCCCCTTCTGAAGATGAATGAGAGGAAGCCTCTGATGCTGTGCGTCAAGTTGATGCTCGCCCTTGTGAAAATTGCCTCGACGTTGAGTTGTGTTTTGAATCCAGCATGGTCTATGATGTTGAATGGTGGTGAAATGTAGCAGGTTAGAAATGCATCTTGAGCAAGAAATTGTATACTTGAATTACGGGCATAATACTGCTCATTGGTAACTTGATCCAAAAATACATTGCTGAAGAGTTTAATACAGACCTAGTCGAGATCTAATATATTTTATATTCAAAATAGCAAAAATATGTATTTGATACTCCATTCATGAGAAAGCTAAACTATTATTAGAAGACTATCCATTTAACTATTCATAATCATCTTTTGTCATAGATCTGACTGAATTATATTTCATGACCATACAGCAGGACAAGTTGATAGAAGTACAATGTAATGTTGAACATATTCTCAAGTAAACATGATATTCTCTAAAACGAATGCTGTTAGTTCATTGATTATAATCAATAGGTGATAACAATTAAATACATATTGGAAGGTTTGAAGACACCGACGGAGGTAATGACGGAAAATGTATTTTATGATATAATAGACAGTAGTCCAATTGCCTGCACTGATGAGTATTTCTGGGCAAGAGATTAGCAATAAGAAAATTTTCAGGGCAAGTCTGACTGTTCTGAGTTTTAAAATGCTTATATGTAAATCTTGCTCATGAGAGGTCAAGAGACCGCTTGATGAATGGGCTAGCAAATGAGAGCTCCAACCTTTTAGAGCAGTGTCTGCCCCGAGAATCCACAGTTCAGACATCTAGAGCATTCCTCACCTTTGCATTCACCACTTAAAGGCTTGCTTGCATGTACAAATGATCATACAAGCATATTGGAAGTGTATGACGATGCTCAGCTTTAAGTAGCAATTGCACAATTCCTATTCATACGTAAAGCATTACAATTAGATTGATGCAGGTGATCCAAATTGATTTTGGCTATCACTGTGTTCAATTCGCCTGGAAGGGTATGATACATTTTTTTATGCATACCCTCATGAAGTGTCCTAATGAGACTGACAATTGCGTTGCAGTGCATGGCCTTGGTAGGAAACCTCTACCACAGAATCCTCCAATAACCATAAAAGGCTTTATTTCATTCAACTAGATTTCAAGACCTACGATTTTTGGATTAATTCCCTAATCTACTGTTTGTCATTTGCTGCATGCGTTCTAACTAATGGATGTTTCCCACTCCCCGACTTGATTATGACCCTATACATATAACTCAAGGAGTTGAAATGTTGACACTTTAGTAGTGCACTGTACTGTTTATGAAATTCAAGCGCCTGCAACTTTATTTTTAGAGTTTAGGTCAAACAACTGTGCATCCTCCACAGTCACAACTTGTGTATATATTGTATAGCACTAGCACACTTCTTACTCAATTACTTCACTTTCACTGCGCAGTTGGGTCATTTGGGAACACCTCTCTAATTTCGAATGTATACGTTAACAGAGTTAAATGATTTCGTTTTTTTTAATATTCCAAATGCTGAGCAATCAAATAAAATATATTTTTTCTCGTAATCCAATCTATTGATGGTTATTCACTAGGTTTCTGTGGAAGTTGAGATCACACTTCCCCCTTTAGGGACAAATGTAGAAACAGGGCATGAGAAAATAGAATCATTAATTTACTTGGCTTAATGCCAGTACTTTGTGAATATACCAATGCTCATGCATGCATTAATATGTACTGATATATTTCATGACTAAATTGCAATATCGTTTTCATACTAACCTGAAGTGAACATTAGGTTTAATCTATCTCCAACGTTAAGAGAACTAGGATTACAGGTAGGTAACTTATCCTTCTCTTCCAGGGGACCCTCATCAATAGTCATAAGCACATGAATTGAATAGCATGCCCATCCCCTCATCCTGCGGGCAAGTGACAAGCGTAAAATAAAATATACATAGTTAAAAAACATCAAAGACTCCAATCAAGCTAGCATTGGAACAGATTCCTCATGGAGGCTTGGCATACCTGGGTATCCATCCTGGAGTCAGAATCCAGACAGTAATGCCTAGTAAATGTATGCATCGACTTCCAAGTTGCAGCCTTGCAAATCTCAGCAATCAGTACATTGTGAAAGAAAGCTATTGTAGCCGCCTTCCCCCTAGTAGAGTGACCTGTAGGGGAGACCAACAGAGGCTTGTTTGCTAATTTGTAAGCCAATTTAATACAGGACACTATCCACCTCGAAATGGATTGTTTGGAGGCTGGAAAGCCTTTTCTAACAGAGCCATAGTTTACAAACAATTGACCAACCTTTCTAATGGATTTTGTTCCCTCCAAATAGATTTTGAGAACCCTCTTGCGGTCTAGTGAGTGAAGAGACCTTTCTGCTGGTGTAGCAGGATTGGGAAAAAAGAGGGGAGAGAAATTGTCTGGTTGACATGGAAGTCAGACACCACTTTTGGTAGGAAAGAAGGGTGAGTTCTCAACACCACCCTATTGTGATGGAAAACCATAAACGGGTTCCTTGGAGCAGAGTGCCTGGATTTCACTCACTCTGCGTGGTGATGTAATAGCTACCAGAAAAGCTACTTTCCATGTAAGATGTGGTAACGTGGCCTTATGAATGGGTTCAAAAGAAGGACCCATCAATTTGGACAAAACTAGATTCAACTCCCAAGGAGGAGAAGGAGGTTGGACAGGGGGATAAACGTTTTTCAACCCCTGAAGGAAATCCTTAACCACCTGAAGCTGAAGGTAAGAAGGTTGGTTAGGTGATTTTCTATAGGCTGCTATGGCCGCCAAATGAACTTTTTTGGAAGTGTACTTCAAACCAGATTTGTCCAAGTAAAGCAGATATGGCATGATTATCTCTTCTTGCCCGCTAATCGGACTCCAACCATTAAGCATACACCACAAGTAAAATCTTTTCCATTTTAAAGAGAAAGAGCTCCTTGTGGATGGTCTCTTTGACTCCCTCAAAACGTCCATGCAGTCCTGAGGGAGATTCAAGTGTCCGTACTGCAGGACTTCAGGAGCCATGCTGCCAAGCTCAGTGAGGGAAGGCTGGGCTGCAGAATCTTCCAGTTCATTTTGGTCAGAAGGTCCGGCCTGCACGAGAGCCTCCTGTAGGTTCTGATCCACCATTGGCGAGGCCAGGACGGAGCAATAAGGATTATTTTCATCCTGGATCGGATGAGCTTGGTCACCCCACCTTTTGGGATGAGAGGAAGGGGCAGAAAGGCGTATGCAAATGTCCCAGACCAGTCTGTCAAAAGAGCATTCCTTCTCGTCCCTGGTCGGTAAAATCTGGATGCAAAAGCGTGGCATTTTCTGTTTAGATCGTCTGCAAAGAGGTCGATGGATGAACGACCCCATTGATGAAAAATGTCTGCCACCACCTCGTTCTTGAGCACCCAGTCTTCTTGTTCTTTGAAGTGTCGACTGAGAGCATCTGCTTGCACGTTCTGTTCTCTTGGCAGATGCACCGCCGTGATCGAGAGGTTTCTGGCCAGCAGCCAGTGCCAGATCGCTTGCAATTCCAGAGACTGAGGGCTAGAGTGTGTGCCACCTTGTTTGTTCAAGTAATACATGGTAGTTGTATTGCCCGTTTGTATCAGTATCGACTCAGACTGAACCGATGGATGGAATGCCTTGAGGTCCAAATGAACCGCCCGCAGTTCTAACATGTTTATATGATAGGTCTGCTCCTTGTTGGTCCATCTGCCCTGAGTCTGCAGTTGTCCCAGATGCGCCCCCACATCCCTGAAGAGACGCATCTCTGATCAGGGATTGTTTTGGAAGAGGTTGATGGAATGGTACTTCACTAGAAGATTCTTTGGCTGAGTCCACCAGAGAATGGACTTCTTCGCCGCTTGAGAGAGGAGAATTCGGTCTTCCCAATAACCCTAGGATTGGTCCCATTTGTCTTCCAGATCCTGCTAAAAAGGTCTCATTCTCAATCTGGAGTTGAGTAAGAGAAATATGCAAGAGGTCATCGACCCCAGTAGGGAAGCCACTTGCCTTACTGATGGTTGATGTGCTTGCTGGATGATATTGCATTTGTTTCCCATTGATAACAGTTTCTCCTCCGAAGGAAACACTTTTCCTAGGCCGGAATCCAAGATGGAGCCCAGATAGTGGAGCGATTCAGTGGGGTGATGAACTGATTTTTCCATGTTCACATGAAGGCCCAATCAGTGAAGAAGATCTAGCCAGATGTGGCAGTGGTTCGGCACCATGTGAGGAGATGATCCCTTCAACAGCCAGTCGTCCAGGTATGGATTCACAAACAGGCCTTGGCGATGTAATGCTGCCGCCACCACTGCCACGAATTTCGTGAATACCCGTGGGGCAGATTTGATGCCGAATGGTAAGACTCTGAACTGATAATGCTTAGCACCTACCATGAATCGCATGAACTTGTAATGCCGTGGAGCAATTGGAATGTGGATGTACACATATTGGAGATCCCCTTTCCCGAGATGTGGGAATATTTGATGGAGCGCCAACATACGAAACGTCTCCTTTCGAATGATCTTGTTCAGAGATCGGAGATCAAGAATAGGTCTGAACTTGTTTGCTTTGTCTTTTTTCGGTACAAGGAAATATCTGGAGTAGACTCCTTTTCCCCACTGAGCAGGAGGGACCTCTTCTATGGCTAGTTTCTTCAGAAGGGTCGACACTTCCTGACGCATCAAATCCAGGTGTTGAGGACATTACCTTACCGGAGGAATGTCTCTTGGAGGTACGCAGAAACGTAGCGCGTACCCATTGCACAGTACATTTAGCACCCACTCATCTTTGGTGATGTTGGGCCACTCTTTTATGCAATTTGAAATGCTTCCTCCCACTGGAGTGTGCAACAGTGCTAGAAGAAGCGGAAATTCACGCCCATTCTGGCTTTAACCACTCCAGCGGACGTACTGGAATTTATCCAATAAAGGATTAACGAGATGTTCTTGACATTCTATGCGGACCTTTACAAGAGTAGGTTGCAGGGTGCGTGTGATGGATTAGATGAGTTCTTGGCTGAGATACGACTGCCACGAATCGGAGCCAACGTCGGGCCGGATTCACTCGCCCGTATGCTCCAGAGATATACTGCTGGGTATGTACACGGCCTTCCCACATGGTGGCGATTGGACGGCTCTGGCTAATTGGGAAGACATGAGGATACAAATGCTGGGGGGCCTGTTGACATTTCAAGCCCTTCAGCATAAATACAATCTCCCACGAGGGGATTATTTGCTGCATTCAGCACTTATTTCAGCAATACAGAGCTATTGGGGATGGGTCTGTCGGAACCGAAGACTTCAACGGTATGCTAGAATGTTGTAATGGAGGCAGGAACTGTTAAAGCTATTACGTGCCTTTACAGACGCATGCTGACAGAGGCTCTGGAGCCATTGAGCGTGTTGCGAGGGAAGTGGACCTTGACAGGGAAATTACAGAAAAAAAGGTGGGCCCAGTTGGTCAGAAGAGCTTGGAAGAGCACGAGGAATGCTAGATTTCACTTGGTACAGTTCTATGTCCTGCACAGGGCGTACCTGACACCGGCCAAGCCTAATCAATATTTCCGTGCAGCGTCTGCTCAATGTTCGAGATGTAGTTTGGAGGGAGCCGACTTCCAGCATATGATGTGGGGATGTAAGAGTTTGGGTACATATTGGAAAGAGGTGCTGGAACTACTGTGTAATATAACTGATCGTATAATAGAACTGGACCTGGGCGCTTGATCGTAGCATTGGTTCCCGCATACGGCTAAAACGAAAGTGACAAGTAAATTTATAGATCAGGGCCTCGTATTAGCCAAAAGGGAAATCACAATGTATTGGAAGTCAGCGAGGGGGCCAGGTGTGGGGAGGTGAAGGGTGGAACTGCTTAAGTGGGCGCGTAGTATAGGAACGCTTCGGCTACAGCAGGCCCTACATACTAATAATGACAAGGCACAGGAGGAGGCAAGGGCTTGGGAGGCTTTAGTTGCAATATTACAGGCTCCAGAGCCAGGTTCAGATGAGGGTTCGGACCTGGAGGACCGAAAGGATCCAGTTGGCGCTTTAGCGCAAGGAGAATGACCCAAGGTGCGCTCAATGGGATAAATGGTGATCTTTAAGGTATATGTAAGCCCTGTACTGTATTACTGTTGTTCACGATTGCTATTGTATTGGATTCTGATGCACCTTACTTGTTTAACGGCCGTGCTCTTGAGGCACACCAGTGGAGGGGGGAGGGATGGTGGATGGTGGATGGGGGACACAGCGAGAAGCGACTTGTGATTTATTATTTTGTCATTTATCCGCTTGTTACTGTAAAGCTTCTCATGACGGGGGTTTGAAAATCAATAAAACATTTAAAATATAATGAAAAATAAAGCAGTTTTCAAATGCGTTTTCTTTTTCCCTGCTTTATTGGAATTGTATACATGTGCAAAGGAAATTCTTACAACATTGCGCTGTTTTTCGAGTATATGGAAGGCTGCATTGTGTTTATTGTTATATATATGTATATATATTCTTTCATACCATGCTTGTACGATTGAAGAAGGCGCTGACTCCGTGGATCTGAATCCAAACTTTTATTCATAGATCAGTGTCTGCTTAGACGCGTTTCGGCGTTGCCGCCTTGTTCACTACATCTGCATTTGAATCTAGGGCGTTTATATATGCACCAAATACTGGGCGTGTCATTCAATTACAGTACAGGTTGAAACTGGATATTGCCATGGTTCATGTATATATATATATATATATATATATATTTCCGAAGCTGAGATGCAATTACTCACACTTGGATTAAGCTTTTGTCCAGAAAGTCATTTTAATTTTGCAGAAACCAGAGTAGACGTTTACAAATGTATCCGTAAACTCAAGCTGGCTAAGTTCTTCAAAATCAAAAAACAAACATCAAGTCATACGATTGCCCCCACATCGGGGAATTTGACAGTGCAGAAGATACCATTATATTCTCTTCGCACCAATTCAACGTATTCACAGGAACAAACGGTGGATACACAGCGAATAGCAGAATTAGAAGGAATTGGCATCTCGGCACCTGGCAATAGTCCATTCAAGGCACCCTCAAGATTCGTGCCCGTTATGCCACGCAACGCCCTGGACATCTTTCATGACCACATCACAGAGGAGCTTAGGTCTCTACATCGCAGGACCCATAATAGGCAACGACAAACAAAATCGAACAAAAATCAACAGTATTTCCAACTGATGGAAAAACTCAAAATGAATAATTCACTAGTTATCAATAATTCGGACAAGGGAGGTAACCTGGTTTTATGGGACAAAACAGCCTACAAAGAGGAGGCTTACAGGCATTTAAATGACGTTGAATGTTATGAACTTACTAATGGGGCAGCAGTCAACAAAGTCAGTAAGGACGACAAAGAACAACTGTCTAAGTGGAAAAGGGAAGGCTATATTACAAAAGAAGAATTTGGTTTCTTATATAAGGAATTCCCAGTACTACCGACTTTCTATTCAATTCCAAAAGTCCATAAACGAATAACACCTGTGCCTGGGCGCCCCATAATTTCGGCCAGAGAGAGCGTGTTTGAAAACACGTCAAGATATATTGATTATTATTTGCAAGAAAATGTCACAGCTTTGCCAACATACTTAAAAGATACTAAGGACTTCCTCCGTAAAGTGTGTACTATCGAATGGTCCAATGATTGTTTGCTTATGACGCTAGATATAACATCACTTTATACTAGCATTAGACACAATCAAGGGTTAACAGCGATTGAATTTTTTCTATCTAACAGATGCATTTCTATGTACAAACGTAATGTTATGCTTTTAGATATGATGCGGTGGTGCCTACATAACAATTTGTTTCTGTTTGAAGGAAAGGTGTTCAGACAGCTGCAGGGAGTAGCCATGGGTGCATGCTTCTCCCCCAGTTACGCGTGTTTACATGTGGGCTGGTGGGAGAGGCATGTACTCATGGAGGAGCACAAATTACTGTTTGATCAGCATGTGGCGCACTTCTGGAGGTATATCGATGATATTATTATAGTCTGAAAGGCACTGAACAGCAAGCCCTAGATTTTGTTAATACTATCAATTCAAATCAGTTGAATTTGCATTTCACAGCTCACATTGATCCCAGCTCGGTAAACTTTCTTGATATTAATGTGTATATCAAAAATAACAGAGTGGAGACACAGTTGTATCGTAAGCCCACAGCGGGCAACGCATTATTGCATGTGAGTAGTTTTCATCCTCACCACACCATTGTGAGTTTACCGTATGGTGAATTTTTAAGAATTCGTAGAGCGTGCAGCACACCGGAAGCTTTAACAATAGCGCAAAACATGGCAAGAGACAGATTTTTACAAAGAGGTTACGGTACCAAACTGTTGGACTCCGCACTCAGCAAAGCCAATGCCTGTAACAGGTCTGAACTTTTACAGACACATGCCACAAACTCAACCATTGACATGGGTTCCAGCATAAGTGAGCCGCAGGATGAGGTTCTTCTTTCAGGTGGATCCATGTCATGCAGGTTTATCACAACATACAGCAGACAAGCTAAATCAATTCAGCGTATTATAAATGCGCAATGGCCTATAGTACAAACAGACACAGTTTTATCACCTTCATTACCTGTGAGGCCCAATTTTACATACAGGAAAGCGCGCTCTATGCGTTGTGAACTAGTCAGAACCAGTCCTGAGTCTGATGTTACAAGTGGATGGCTCAGTGCCAGCAAAGGCTTTTACAAATGTAGTGCATGTAGGGCATGCAAGTTTGGCAAAAATACTAAAACCTACATTAGCCCTTTTTCAGATATACCGATCAAATTCAATGGTCATTACACCTGTCGCACTGACCATGCTGTTTACATTCTCCAGTGTGTTTGTGGATTAACTTATGTAGGGAGCACCAAACTCCCGGTGCACCAAAGAATCCTCCAACACCTGCGGGCGGTAGTTAATGCTGACCCTACATACCCCGTGGCCCGGCACGTTAAAACTGAGCATGCCAACAATCTGAATGTTCTCTCATACTTCGTCATAGATAGTGTTCCCCTCAATAAGCAGGGGGGAAACAGAGAGAAAAAACTCCGACAACTTGAGACAAAGTATATTATCGAGCTAGACACCAAGGCACCTAGGGGGCTGAATTTATGCGAAGATTTGCATCATTTCCTCTAACTAGCTGATGATTACTATTTCATCTTTCAGTATGCACATTTTTAGATGATGTAACCAGTATTTCCTTGTTTTTAATGTCTTCTGCTCTATCATTGATCACATAATGTTGATGTATAGCACTCCATTGTCATGCCTATTAGTTATTTACCATAATTTCTCAGGAATATATTGGAATCGTATAAGATGAGAATTATATGGTATGGTTCTAGGCGTTCAAATTCAAATTTGACTCAATACATGAATTGCTAACATGGCACAGACTTGTTTGTATACGATTTATTCGTATATTCTTTTGATATGAGGTCCAATGCCGTCCCTTCCTTCTCTAAGGATAGTTAGTCTATGTGTGATAGACAATGTTTTTTTTAAATTACACGTGCACTTTATTAACACTACCCTTTCAGGTACAACTTTAGTCACTTGTTTCATAGGTGGTTAGGTATAACAGTGTACATGCTTCATAGGTGGTCATTACTGCATGAACAATGCAGATATTAGATAGGAGACAGGTCCCCGGTAGATAGGTCCATATAGACCAATGAGAGTGACAAAGGCACTAGGATGAGGGTACAGTAAAGGGAGTGCCTTCGGTTAGTATTCACACAGTGTTATTTGGCTGATTTTTTGTTTATTATTGATGAAATTTCAGCTCTTCAAGTGCCTTTGGTTCCCTAAAGGTTTGGATAAATTCAATAGGGGGTGAACTGTTTGGAGTCTCTTTTGCATTAGAGCGGTTATCAAATAAAGAGAATGACACGAATATGGAGGCATGTTTAATGTGCACTGGTGACCACAATGCGCATATGCAGTTGATAAAGAGCGCATATCAGCTTTTTCCAAACAAATTGGTTGTGTAGGACTTGGCCCTTTCCCCAGAAATTTTTCGCTTTTTACTTCCTTAGTTTAGGATGTCCCCCATTGTATTAAAAGGGTATAGGCCTTGTGTAGTGGAGATGCCCTGCGTAATGTTAAAGTAATGTTAAGGTGCAGGTGCCCTCTTCCCCTAACATGGCTGCCCCTGACCCCTGCTACTGCAGCGCGGTCTTTGTGGGCGCATTCTAGTGGCCAGGGGCTGGCTGGAACCCTCAAACAATGTATCCATACTAGCCTGCCAGCCTGGCCATAGCCATAATGGTGGAACCTCCTAGAACCTCCTGGAACCTTCTGGAACAGGTGAGGTGGCACCAACTGCCACTGCCAACTGTCAACTGGCACCGTATAAGGAAAGGGAGGGAAACTTTCCTGTCAGATTGAGGGAGCACAGACCTGGGGAAGAACCTACGCAGGAGTTTTAGGCAGTGGGGCCTAGTCAGGGTCCTATGATACTGGGAGTGACAGGGCTTAGGTGTTGCCTTCCAAGTGTTGAGGAATCCTGAACTTACCCCCTGATCTAGCCCGGCGGGAGGGGATCCCAGAGTCCACCTGAAGGGAACTGGCTGAGGAGATTTGATATCAGCCATCAACTCCAACAACCCCCCCCTTCAAGGAACCCAGAGACTGCTATTTCCAAGGGCGCAAGAAGCATAAAGCGCCAAGAAGAAACCAAATCACCACAGGACTATTGAGAAATCAACCAGGTATTGGCGCTGTGTCGCTCCCCGCGCTCCCTGACGCCACCTGGGATCCCTTTGGCTGGATTGCCACTGTTGTGTGATCTGTCCTGTGGAACCTGCTGATCTGATTCCAACTTAAATGAACTGTCTGCTGGCTAAGCGCTCTTATTCCCTAGCGCTAGCACTCTGAACTACCTGTCCTGTTTAAACTGTGATCTGCGTCCCACTTAAATAAATCACCTGTGAAGCGCTAATGCTGAAGCAATAATTTTTTTCTGTGACTAAGACCGCTGATTTTGGTTGTAAACAAATGTTGGTAGTTTGTACATGGTAGTGTTTTTTCACTCTCTATTTAAATTTGTAGTCTTTGTTGAACATGTGATCACTACACAGGTGTATACAATTTGGTCAGTCCAGTTTCGCATTTATGTGAGCAAGGCCACGTTGTTGGCCGAAACGCGTCATCTCGCCTGTCGTTTTTGCGCTGATGGAAGAAAAAAACAAATAAATATTTAAAATCTATTTCTGCCTGCAGTGATTTGAATCTCAAGTGTCCGGTTCTCGTTGTATGGTGAGCCTATGCACCAGGAGTGGTATTTGGATATATATATTATATATATATATATATATATATATATCAAAGCTCCACGGGGTGACCAAATCGAGCAGCACTCACACCACGACACGCTTTTCCCCAAAAGCGATTTTATTGCACAGCTTCATTCTCTGTTCTTTAAAAGACATACGTCTGCCGCCTGACGCGTTTCGTTATTCACTTCCTCAGAGGCGCTGCAGTCGAAGGAAGCACAGGGCCACACCCACCTCTTTAAGTCCTATCGCACGCTGATATGCAGCTGCTATGAATTAGACAGTGCGTATGACTGTATCATGGGAGATGTAGTCCTTCTTACTTCCTTGTATCTTTGCCACGATGAAAGTCTGCACATAAGCCCCAAAGATCTGGAGCCGCTGTCCATGTGCCGTGTGCCACCTCGCGCCCCGTATATTTCAGGCAAGTGGCCCCCTTCACTTAGGGGTGGTGCCCGCTCAGCGGCTGGCCTGCCGCTATAAACATCAAAGCTCCACGGGGTGACCAAATCGAGCAGCACTCACACCACGACACGCTTTTCCCCAAAAGCGATTTTATTGCACAGCTTCATTCTCTGTTCTTTAAAAGACATACGTCTGCCGCCTGACGCGTTTCGTTATTCACTTCCTCAGAGGCGCTGCAGTCGAAGGAAGCACAGGGCCACACCCACCTCTTTAAGTCCTATCGCACGCTGATATGCAGCTGCTATGAATTAGACAGTGCGTATGACTGTATCATGGGAGATGTAGTCCTTCTTACTTCCTTGTATCTTTGCCACGATGAAAGTCTGCACATAAGCCCCAAAGATCTGGAGCCGCTGTCCATGTGCCGTGTGCCACCTCGCGCCCCGTATATTTCAGGCAAGTGGCCCCCTTCACTTAGGGGTGGTGCCCGCTCAGCGGCTGGCCTGCCGCTATAAACATCAAAGCTCCACTTTGGGGCTTATGTGCAGACTTTCATCGTGGCAAAGATACAAGGAAGTAAGAAGGACTACATCTCCCATGATACAGTCATACGCACTGTCTAATTCATAGCAGCTGCATATCAGCGTGCGATAGGACTTAAAGAGGTGGGTGTGGCCCTGTGCTTCCTTCGACTGCAGCGCCTCTGAGGAAGCCACCACTTTGTGTCTGGAAAATGATGTCATTTTGACTGGAAGTGCACAGGAATGCAGCACGACTTGTACCACCCTGAGGAACCCCTCACCAAGAACATGCACACCGCCACTGCAGACTGCTTGTCTTGGTGCAGACAAAACTGGAGACGACATGGCACACATCCCTGAGTGCCTTGCCCATAGACACTGAATGAGATATAGCTAGGACACCCCTCTAGCAGGCCTTAGTCCTAAGGCAGGGTGCACGTTATCTCCTGTGATAATATCCTTGTTGATTCCTGGATAATGTAAGTGACTAGAGAAACCACAGTAAGTACATAGGCTGGATACTCGTAATTATGAGTTCCCCAGCTCCATAATGGCTTCACTGAAATACGGGATGTTTGGTACCAAACATTTCAACATAATAAAACTGCACTGATTCCATTATCAGATTTATTTGAAAGTGAACACAGAGGACCCCTTAGAGGAGTCCCCTGAAACCTACCAATCCTTAGTGTGGTCACTGACTGGCCTGAGCTAATGAGCTTGCCCTCTACCACCAAACAGTTGTTGCAAAATATATCCATATAAATTCATGTGTATGCACTTCAAAAGATATCATGCTTAGATCTATCACAGTGACATGAGGCCTGGAGCTCCAAAGGGCTTCCTATCTGACCTTGACTGAACAAGCTTCAACAAGCTATTCTGTACCCCCTTAGAGGTCACTTTGCCTGTCCTGACTATATGATATTTCTTAATCTGGTTGTGCAAGTTGCTTACACAGTGCCAAGCCAGCCTTTCTGGGCTGCTCATATCTGGCTATTTATAATTTGCATGGTGCAGACATTGCACATCCATGTTAGCCATATTTGGCTTGGTGCCTTATTCTAGTTCCGCTGACATGGCATTACTCAAACTATATAGCACCTAGAAACCTGTCACTCTGGGAGAAGCAGTCTGAGAGCCCCTAAGATGGCAGATCTGACTTCTTCCTTGCTAATTAGCAATGATGCATGCTTTTGGTACCAATGTATAAATGTCACTCTGTTTCTGAGCAAACCTGCTCAGAAACAGAGTTTCATTCATTTGCTCCTGGGAGGGTGCCAATATTTCCCCATCAAAAGTGCTAGTATTTCCTCATAAACAGTGTTCTGACCTCATGGGGAGAGTGCTTGTGCACTCTGAGGCCGAGAACAATGTATTTCCTAGGAGGAGGTGTTCACACCTCACTCTGATCAGGAAGAGCCGTCCGTGGCGGGGAGCACCCGCCCTACATGGGGTGAGCATTTAGAGGGTGTAGTCACCCTTAAGGTAGGGAGCCAATTGACTACTACCTGGCACTCCCTTTAAACTCCCCTAAATGTAGTCTTTAGGTTCCCCCCTCCCACCAGCCCTGAACTTCAGTTCCTGACGACCTAAGAAGAGCCAGACACTACACAATTACACCAGAAGAGAAGAATGCAGAAACCAACTGACTTAGTCCCAGCCCTACGAACCTGTCTGCAGCCCTTGGACATCCTGCACCAAAAATACGACATGTCCTGCAGCCTAGCGACCTCCAGAACTCAGGAAGGACTGACTCCCGAGAACAGTGGACCTGTTCACCAAGCAACCAACTCCAAAGTAAAGAATCTCTAACCTGAAGAACCGTGACGCCTGTCCATGGTTCCACCTCTGCACCAGACACCTCTAGCCCGATTCCAAGTTGCCCACCAGTTCCAGCAAGGTTCCCCAGCACTCCAGAGTCAGAGTCCACCTTGTGTTGACCTCTCACGTACTCCTCGACGATGCCTGAAGCCTCTGCACGGAGACTCTCCCATCCGCGACCTGCTCTGGTTAGCTGTTTCCGATACCAAAAGGCACCCCTGCAACTTTCAGTCCTTGTTCGATTTTGCTATTCTCCATTGCCTTGCATTAGGCACCCAACGCTGCTTTGGCACCCTTTACCAGGCTGCCCCTGGGCTTCTAGTGGTCTAGTGTTGGCGCTGCTTTGGGCCCCATCCAGTGTTTGCTTCAACCCCTGGAGGCAGCCTCCCCCTCCCCAAAGCCACTGCTACTCACCTGAAAGCAGCCTCTGACTGATTGCACCCAATCCCATTAATTTGTATTGGGTGCCTGACCTCGAACCAGCACCCGGCCGCGCCTGTGCCGCTGTTGGTGCACAGTTGGTGTTGATCTGAACCTTGCCCAATACTGACCTCAACTTCCTTAGACTGGTCTTTTCAGTCGATGTTATCCTTATGTATGCTGAATGTTTTCCTCCTCCCGTAGGTTAACACTGCAAAGTCTGAAAATTGCCCTAAGTGTCCCATTTTTTAACTGAATTTCGATTGAAAAACCTATTTACCTATGATGACATTCTGTGGTTTTACAAACAAATATAAGCAAGCATAATTTTTATAAATTGGTCAGGGATTTGAGTGTGTGTCTCATTTATTGCCACTGTGTGTATAACAAATGCTTAACACTACCCTCAGATACACCTAACTGCTCGCCCACACTACCACAAAAGAGAGCATTAGTATTATCCACTTTGGCCTCTGTAAAACCTCAGGGGAACCACTGGACACTCTGCACACTGTACCTCATTTTGGTATAGTATATAGAGATCCAGCTTCCTACAACATTGTTGAAGGGATGTACTTCATAACTGATGGGGCGAACTTTGCCGTTGATGGAGACAGGCGTCATCGTTGACAGAGACAGACTTTCTTGTTGGGTGAATGGTTTTGTCAGAGTTGCCAGTGATTGGGTAAGCCTGTACGATGGTGAGGCCTGATATTTGTTGTTGGCGACTATGTAGTAAACATTTGATAAGTGTATACACTTTGTCTTCGCCGCTGGAGTCATCAAAAGGGCTATCGTTGATAAGGGAACTGAATCTGAGGGGAAAGGAGAGGACCCCCAACTTACTGAAAGTCTGATGTCTCAGAAGAAGCCGGGAAGACCAGGAGTCTGAGCCTTAGTGGAAGGCATATAGGGTTGTTTGTTAGAGGCCAGTAGGGTCTCTGAATAGAAGCCTTGGACAGACAGCTTACAAGCTGTAATTTGCCTTCCTAGAAGGATCTAAAGTGAAACCTTCCACTGATCCCTGGCCGAGGGAGTTAGATTTCAAGCCAGAGTTCAAAGTCCTACAATAACGTTGGTTGTTTACAAGTAGTCTGTTATTTTACTGTGTATGTACACTACTATGTTAAGAATGGCTACCAAGGGATCTCAGCCATTTGTCAAGGAATACAATAATGTGAATCTATGAAAGATACAACGCTATAGAACCCTACTGTTTCGAACAGAAGCATGATAGATTCCTCATCTGTGGTAGGCCTGGCCTTCCAGCCCTGTAGAATGGGATATAACCTAGCTAGCCCTACACATTAGGGAGAAAGATTGCATAGGGCAAAAGAACAGCAAAGTATTAATTATTGTCATTTCCTGGCTAAGGAGTTGCTTATCCAATGTTCTGATTGTCTGTCGTGCTAGGATTGTTCTTCAACTGTATAGTTAGTTGTTGGATGGTGTTGAGTGGAGTACTGTGTTGTAGATTGTGCTGTATTGTGCTAGATGTTCAGCTTCCAACACCCCCAACTGATGCAGCACTCAAGTGCAGATTCTGAATATATTTAGCCTGTAGTTGGGATATGTAAAGTACAATCAGTTTCCATTCAAATTACTAATAAATATTTCTAAAGTACTTATATACTTCTCTCCCTGCCACTCTGTAATCCTTGATCAGTGGAGTTTGCAACAATTATGTCAACAACTTTCGCACAAACCCCAGGAGAAGCAAAAATGTGCGGGTTCAGATCAACCATCTAGCGCTGTAACACCACCAACTTCAAATCTGTGACCTCATTTCTTTTTAATTGCGATTTCTTTTCACACACTTGTAGCTGTTTCAACTCCAACAGAAAAATCTGCAGAACTCTTTGAAATGGACATTGGTGAGACTTCATTATTTCTTCAAAGTCCTCATTTACAGTTCTGACTTGAACAACAAATCTACGCGGTTTCCTTGCTAGATTGCTGCATGTAACTTGTCAAGATTCTGCCCTTGCTTGAGGGATACTAAACGTTTCTTGAATATGAGCTCTGGCCTGTGCCTGCTGAATAATTGTCTTGTCTTCATCCTGTTGCTTAAACCCTATTTGTTTTGTGCAGATCACTTACGTCCTTTAATAACAGGTCTTTTCGAAATTGAGAGAAGATCAGCAGCTACAAACATTTTGGAATATGCATTTAAATCAGACTTTTGCTTTCTGAAGCCTTCAACTTCACACTATGGTCTCTGTAAGCAATGTCACTGCCCTGTCAATAACACAGGGAGGTCCCATTAGTAAAGCTAGCTTTGCTACTTTTGTTATCTCTGACGTGTTGTGTAATGGCAATAGGGCTCCTGAACAAGACCAACATTGAGGTGTTTAGTCACAGTGGTAATTACAAGGTGGACCCTTCAGTAAATTAAACATTTTCAACTGTTCTCGTCTCATTTAAGAGGATATCATTCTAACTTAGCCTGGGCATTCTACTACATCTCATCCTCTGTGCAAAACCTACCATCTGTATCTCACAGGTGTGTTTAAAATCATGGTTAACTCTAGAACAAAGGTAAAGTGGGACTATATCAATATTTACACTGCTCATCCCCCAGACAAAACCTGCAAAAATGCACTATATGTAGTCTTTCTGGAAGACTAACCCTAGCCAGCCTGCACCATGCCTAACGTGTAGAAGCCCTGCAATTACAGGGATAACGCCATTCCAGTGAACTGTGGATTTTTTCTAACTACATACAATTGCTCAAAAAAATCAAATGCTGCAGTATAAGAGGCTTATCATGTCAGCTCTGCATAATGTTTCTACCACAGCATCACAGAGCTCTGATGACCTTTACAAATCGGAAAGAAAGAACCATAAAGTGCGACTACACCATTTTAGGGAAGAGTTTTCTTTTAAGGGAACATTTTATTTGGGCTGTGAGTACTATTATCTTACATGATTATTAACAACAGGAAATTACTGACCTTAAAGTCATGAATTCTCCAAGACACAAAAGGGCAGAGTAAATTGGCAGCGATTCCAAAATACAACAGCATCCAACTGCAATTTCTACAACTATTCCGCTCCATTTCAAATAGCATAAACAACTGTGAAGCTTTGAAATAACAGCACACCTTCTTTCTATACCTTTCATTGAACAAAATATGCTACACAATAAAGTTTTTCATGGAGAGGAGCGAATATTTACACATTTTACCATACTTACACACAGATGCATCAAGAACCCATTTTGCTATTCCTTAACAGCGAAAAATAACGATTCGCTATTAAGGAATAGCAAAATGCAATTCACGAAGAAATCACAAAAAAAATAGTGATTTCTTAAAATTCCTTAATTGCGACTCGCAAATTGCGAGTCACAATTAAGGAATACCTCCCCTTACATTCCTATGGGCCTAGAGGCCCATAGGAATGAATGAGAAGACATTCTCAATTTGCGATTAGCAATTAGCGAATCGCAAATTGAGAATGCAATTTCAAGGGTGCAGGGGTGTCCAAAGGACACCCTGTTGTACCCCTAAAATTAATCAGTGCACATGTGTTATTTGTATTTTGGAATCGCTGCCAATTTACTCTGCCCTTCTGTTTCTAGGAGAATTCATGACTTTAAGGTCATCACAATTTAAGGAATCTAAATTTAGAGATTCCTTTAATTGCGATTTTTGCATTTGGGATGATGCATCCCAAATGCAAAAATACTGGTCGCAAAGGGGCAGATTGTGAGAATCTGCCCCTTTGCGACCAGATTTTCCTTTCATGCATCTGGGCCTAAGTCTGTTGAACACTGGGAAAGATAAAACATGTGATTTGTGCACCTAGGAACCGTGAATAAAAATCACTACCAGCAAGATATCTCCAATTCCGCGGTGTGCAAAGAGGGATTTGGTTAAAATTGTACACCTAGTGATTACTGAACAATGCACAATTAGTGTTTACCAGGTGTGCAATGTGCAGCCGCTACTTGATGGGAAATTACCATTTCTTCAAACCACATTTTTTAATATTGCTTGATGTTTTAGTTAGAAAATTATAAGAAAATAATTTGAAATACCTCAACTGCTGTTAGATACATGGTACAGAGTTGAAATAAACTAATGAATACAATGTAATCTCTGGCAATCAAAACGTTCTTTGTTAAAAACTTTCAGACAGCTCTGAAAGTGGGTGTCTGTTTCTCTCTTCGAAGGTGACTACAAGGCACGGCAGTCAATCCTTCAAGTCATACTGCATCATCATATAATGTTTTAAAACATTTCTTTTAATTAAAGAGGTGTCTCTTAACAGTAAAGGTTGTTCAGCAATTATGGAAGGACAAATTATAAACGAACTAGTGATGGGCCAAAGTAAAGAAGACACAGTAATGTGTAATGTGGAAGACTTTTTGTTATTTGCACCAAAGCTGGGGCACAGCTGAGTCAATAGAATTGTTTGATTTTAAGAATTACGTACTCCGGGATAAAGGAAAAAGGGAATCTAGCTGAGATTATTAAAGGAGATCGCATTGACAATTTATGAACAGGACAATTTACGAGTATGGTTGTGTTTTACATGACCTTACATGCGATCGCCACCAAACTTTTAGTCTCTCTCGCTGTAAACTAAGATTAGCTCAATAATCTCAGGAGCGGTTTGTTTAGGCCTATATTCATCCTGTGGATTCTGTTATGAACTGCCTGGGATAAGTTGCTCTCACCTTGGATACGAAGACTTTCTTGGTACTGAATGATGAAGTACTCCTGTGTCTGCTGGAGCTTCTTGAGGCCGTTCTCAGTGTCTTGCGTGATCAGCCTCAGCTCCTCGAATGTCTGATTGATCTGCAAGTGTTTCTGAGACAGCATATCCACAATACCACCCACTGGAGAACCAGACTGCAAAGACAAAGGAAAACCACGTAAATTCTTGAATATGAAGGCTAAGAATGTGTACATTCGGCACTGGAGCTTAAAAGTCGACAAAGGAAGGTGTGAGGGTTCCCATTCCCAGTAGAATCTCCTACAATGATAACACATTTCATATTGAAGCAAAAGACACATGGAGATAAAATGATTTGTATGACTTATCTGACACCTCACTTTGAAAAGTTCAAATGAACTCAAACAATACAAGAAATGAGAGAACACAGATATAGTTTCAGATGAAAACATTGAGATCAGAAGGTGTCTCGAGGGTATGCAGTCATCTTACCACCATAAGGATTGTAACCCTGGGAATATAAACATGCCATCCTCTCTAAATAACTAATTGATGAAATACTGCGGATCAAGGCTGTTTTGCACACTCATAAATGTAATAGCCTTAATTAAAAAGAACAGTGATGGTATGAAAACAAAGCACTTGATCCTTCAAAGCCAACACATGTGTACATGGTGTTGGCAAATCCATTAATCTAGGCACATACCAAAACAGCCTGTTTTAAACTCCTAGAAACTCACTCCTTCCAGCACCCGCTTGCTATAAGGTATATCTTTAAAATTATAGGGATTTTTAATTAATCACATATTTTGAACCAAACTTTTTACTTCCCTCAACTAACTCACTAACAATGCGAATTCTTCACCGACTTTATTATTGAGCTTATTTATGTGTCAATAATATATAAAACATACTTTATACAGGACACTGCCAGCCCAGTTTTACTTTAATTTTGCATATTGCTGTTGCTTCACTCAATCAGTGGGTAACATGGAATATTCTTGTTGTTTGCTCTTCTGAGTGGCCTTTTTAACCGATCACGAAGTTTAGAAGAATTAAAATGGTTATCTGGCAAAGGACTATTTAACAACAGAAATACAATTAGGAAGGTAATATTAATATTTTATTGGGTTTTCGACATCTTTTTCCTGACTTCATTGTAATTTTAAACACCTCAAAAACAACCAAATACTTTCATTGGCCAGCAATGGGTGGTTAACTGTGTTGAATCCTTAATCAAAGCAGAGTTGGCTATGAGTTGTTATTATCATCCCTAACAAGAACCAGTCATAATATTGTAGACATAGAGAGACTGCAGTTCAGATTGAGACTCAAGGTTCAACTGTTCTAACCCTATGATTCAGGAACATTGGGCCAGATGTATGAAGGAAACCGTTTTGTGATTCACTAATCCAAAACGTCATGTATGAAAGTGTGTTGAGCACTTTCTGCAATTCTCAGTAGTTCGATAAATTACCTACCTTATGAATATTAATGAGTTAGGTCGCAATTTGCAACCCATTATGAACCCCTTCCTGTTTGCAAATGGGTTACCACGAAATTGAAGGTAACATGCAAATGTTTAGTGATCACATTCATGGTCACAAAACATTTATACATTCCGCTGCATTTTGGTATTTGGGAGGGACGCCCTAAATACGCCCCTCCCAAATACCGAATTGCAAACTCATTTTGCAATTAGATAACAGGTTACCGAATCGCAAAAAAGAGCTTGATACATGTAAAAAGCATTTTTTTGCAATAGCAAATGGGCCAAATCTGAGAGTTACAAAATAACTGTGGGAGATCTATCTGTCCACCTTTGCTTTTATTTTACTTAACTTAATACCTCTGTTACTAAAGGCAATGACATTTAGTAATGTCTGTAAGATAAGTACATTCAAACAGACCATTAAGTGAAAAACATCTGTACTTGATAAAAGACTAAGGGCCAGATGTAGGTAACTTCCATTTAGCGAGTCCTTAATAGCGATTATTACCGAATCGCTATTAAGGACACGCTAAATGGAATGTAGGTAGGAATAGCTAAAATATTAGTGATTCCTTAACATTCCTTAATAACGAATCAGTAATTCCGATTTGATATTAAGGAATACCTAGCCATTCATTCCTATGGGCTAGGAGGCCATAGGAATGAATGTGAAAAGATTCACTATTAGCGATTCGGTATTACTGAATCGTTTATAGCAGGAGATATTTCAAGGGTGCCAGGGTGTCCAAAGGACACCCTGTTGCACCCCTGAAATGTGCATGTGTGCACATGTGGCACACATACATGCCCTAAGGGCATGGATGCGTGCCATATGGCACATAAAAAAAAGCAAAAAAGTGCTTTTTGTAAGGAAATCGCTACTTCCCACCAACTTGAAGTTGGCGGTA
Organism: Lissotriton helveticus; assembly: GCF_964261635.1. NCBI lineage: Eukaryota > Metazoa > Chordata > Amphibia > Caudata > Salamandridae > Lissotriton > Lissotriton helveticus. Next base: position 1,895,688,405 of record NC_136065.1, on the reverse strand, counting down.
AATAGTGATTCCTTAAGGCTGAGGTGCACTGTTTTTATTGCTACCTACATTGCATTTAAGTAATCGGTATTTCCGATTCTTTAAATGCAAGAGCAAAGTAAGGAATCGCTATTTTGGTTTTCCTTATTTTGCATGTAGGATTAAAGTCACCTACATCACACATGGCTGAATACCGGTCGGTAACGCTGAAATTCTCAGAATTTCGGCGTTACCAACCGGTATTTAGCCACCTACATCTGGCCACAAGAAAAGAGCTGAAGCACCTGAAAACATCAATCAAGAAATTATTAAATGGGGTGCTTGATAATCCCAATTAGCAAGTATAAAGGAGTCAGAATCATCTGCAGTTTTGGGCACACTACAACAGATATAAGTAAAAGACATATCAAAGAATGTCTGAATACTCATGGAGACAGTGATCATATTTTTGTACCAAAACCTGTGGCCACTTGAAATAGAAATTAAACATAGAATGGATAAAATGACTACAAAAAACAAAATGTTAGGTACTGCTTTAAGATATAACACAAAAAATTTAAATGTATGGGTTGATATTGGGATAATAGATTTCTCAAGGAACATTATCTCCGTCAGCAATACTCGAAAGAAGAGGTTAAGGAGAAACAATGTAACTTCTTTAATAAGGTTAGATAAACGCCAGGAAAAAGGACTAGAAGACCGTTGGTCAAACAAAATGATGTACACCAATGACAATAAAGAAGTACAACTTTAAAGGAAGAATGAAACCTATCAAAACAATACTACACAACTATATGTGCTAACGGCATTGATCAAATAAGAGCAAAGTAGAAAATAAAGTATTAAAGTGTATAACAGCACAGTGGGATTCTTGATCTTGAAAATGTACATAAGGAAAATCCTTATAATGGAACAGTAAGCATCATGAAAAGTCAATGAGTTTATTTTAGTTAATGGACTGTGGTTTGTGAACTATTTCAGTTTTTTCAAAAATACAGTGAAGCTTAAAAATAAATAAATAATACAGACACACTTCTCTTCTTTGTAAATGGTGCAACAAGCAAACCTTAAGGTTAAGTTGGGCGTGCTGTGCAATCATGAACCCATCATTACAGAAACAGAAGATTCTCTTATTTCTAGGATTTTCTGCCCAAGCCAAATGGTATTGTTGAGTTGTAACATGTACACTGTGTTCAGCAGGTCTAGACGACCTGGTGAACACTGGCCACACTGTTTTGTAACCTATTACTCCGCTACAGTGAGTCTTGAACTGCAAATATTGATAACTGCACACAAATGACTGGGAAAAGGTGGCCCTTGATCAGCATACCCCTAATGATTAAGATATCCTTCACCGCCTAAGTTGTTGTTTTAGTGCAGTCCAGCCCCAAAAAAACAAGTGAATGGCTAGACAGAGGCCCTGTTAAGACACTAAACAAATCGTCTAAATATAATCCCATTGTCAGACAACTCTGTGAACACTGTAATGGAGATCAATCAAGAATATAAACTCTTAATGTTTGTGGGTGACCTAACTATCAATGGTGTTAGGGATGTACACTGCAATGGCAGGTTTGGAAAGGTGATTATTCAGGGTCACATTGTTTAGGTCCGTCAACTCAATAGCCAGAAACCTGCACCTAGTCTCACTTTGGAAGGACTAGACCTCTCAAACCATGGAGATGCTCCTTTAACTCAGAAGGGAGCATAACTGAGAAGGTAAATAGCTCAATGAGCTCCGAATTGTTAACTCTGGCATCCAAAGAGCAGAAACCATGCATGTCACAAATCTTACAGTAGGGGTGGAACTTGTATCACCTTAGGGTGTGACACAATTCGGGATAAAAGTTAGAATGCGGTATTAGGCGTTACAGTGAAAAATAAGTTACTTAACTTTGTGACGATATTTGTGGTGGATTCTCTAACTGCAGGTTCTTCTCCTCATGAATGTCCTTCAAGTGTCAAACTTGGTCCTAAAAGCTTAAACTGATGCCCTGTGCTAGTAGTTGGTGCCACAGCTCCAGCTCGACTCCAGTGTGAGGCGGAGATGAGATTGACATAACTGCCAGAAATTCAGTGCAGAAAACTAACTTTGCACCTTCTAAAACACACAATATTCTACTCATAATGGGTTGGTGGGTGGTCAGCGAGGAATCAGCAGGTCGATACAGTATTTATTAGAAGTATAGTTACTGAATATAATGACCTTACTCTTATGATGAACACTTCTACCAGGAGAATCCTCATCTCATCAAACGATACCAAACAGTTCACTCCGAGAAGTGGGTCTGAGGAGATAACAGAAACACAAACCATGCCACATGGAACCAGATCACCGTACATTCCTACAAGCTCAGGACTGCAACAATGCTTAACAAAGAACAGAAGCAAAATCCACGTAACAATTCAACCCATTTTAACACTCCTAGACAACAGTGCAGATCAAATATCCTTTGCTCCGGCAAAGTGGGCCTGACAACCGAACTGACACTCAACAATTATTCATAAACGTATATATTAAATGTTTTAAAAACAATGCAGAAGAACAACCATTTGCTTCTGGGCTGCCTTGCCCTTCCAAAGACGGTCAGCCAGCCAGGTCACTGCCAAAATCGATAACTTAACACTCAAAAATTTGGAAAACCCAAGTGGAGCACCCACCCCCACCCTTTTACCCTCACTGACAAGATATGGAAATCAAAGAGTATGGAAAGTAGAAATAAAGAAGCCAGAGGAGCACCAACATAACAGCACTAACTATCACAGTTACTCTCAGATAAGCCAAGTGAAGACCAGAAAATACACAGACTTACAGAAGAACAGTTGTAAGCCAATTGCACCTGGGTGAAAACAATGAGCTCATGAGAAGGAAGGACCAAATCAGACCTTACTGAGGTCTGATAAACAATGATGAGAAATCATGTAAGCTTCACAAAGAAAACAACCTTGTGAGCTTTTGTAGCTCTCCAGCTACTTCTGAATAGCTCACCTGTGCACAGCCCAGCTTATTAAATTAGAAAGCTTTTGCTTGGTTGAATTAATGCACAAGTTACTACTTGTGTAACTATGTATCTGTAAGAGACATTAGTTAGTGATAGATTCCTTACCTTAGAATATCCCCTGGCGTCAGACTGGATCCGGAAAGTTCAGCTTAGCAGTACCCCTGCGCGTCAGTAGGTGGCGTCCTGCGGCTCCGCATCAGTCACAGCCGTCGCAAGCACCGAGATGACATCACAGAGAGTACTTAGGTGCCACCCATGCGCGCTGACGTCAGTTCTGTACACGACTTTCCACGCCAGGAACGCAGAGCCATGCAAGATACTGACCATTGGAGCATAAAACTAGTAATCAGTTCGCAGAACGGGGAGGATGGGTGGGGCGATAAGGAATCTATCACTAACTAATGTCTCTAACAGATATATCGTTAAACAAGTAGTAACTTGTGCATCTGAAAGAGACATGTTCGTGATAGATTTGTTACCTCAGAATAGATACCCCAGCAATACCAACCCCGGTGGTGGGTCTGCGAACAAGATTACACCAGAAAGTCACGGAGCAAAGAATGGCCAAAGAAGCCGTCTCTCTGAACTGGACTGTCCAGGCAGTAGAGCTTGGTAAACGTGTGCAGCGAGGCCCACGTAGCTGCCTGACAAATGTCCTGCAAGGGAATGTTATGTTATGTTAATGGGTGTCTTATATAGCGCACGGCTACTCCAAAGGAGTGTCCCAGCGCTTTCTGACCCATGGCTGAAAAAAAGAGGAAGAAAGGTGAGGAGACAGGGGAAATACAGATTATTGATTATAGAGCCATGTTTTCAGGGCTTTTCTAAAGGCCAGCAGATTAGAAATGCTGCGCAGATCAACGGGAAGTGAGTTCCACAGTTTAGGGGCAAGATGTTTAAAAGAACGGCCACCTATCCTGACTTTACAAATGGGTGGAACAGTTGCCAGGCCAAGAAATTCAGATCTAAGAGATCGAGTAGGCTTATAGATAAAAAGCCGTTTCTGAATGTAGTGGGCACCTACCGAGTGGAGTGCCTTATGGGCCAATGTAAGGGCCTTGAATGTAATCCGCTTCCTAACAGGAAGCCAATGAAGGGAAAGAAGCAACTCCGATGCCCTAGCGTGGCGGGGTAGGCCAAAAATGGCCCTTGCTGCGGAATTCTGGACTACCTGAAGTTTGTGCAGGAGGAAGTCTGGCAGACCAAGGTAGAGGACATTGGAGTAGTCGAGCCTGGAGTAGATTAAGGCCTGTACCGTCAACTTCCTGTGTACTAAAGGAAGCAGAGGGAGGAATTTGCGCAACTTTTTTAACAGACCAAAGCATGTGCTGGTGAGACCTGTAATTTGGGATTTAAGTGAAAGGGTGTTGTCAATTTTAATCCCAAGGATTTTAGCCACCGTGGAGGAAGAAGAAGGTGGTGACATACTCACCGGCCAACATTCCTGCCAAGGTGGATCAACCTGACAGCCAAAGAAAAGCACCTCCGATTTGTCAGGGTTGCACTTGAGGCTGCTTCGCTAAAACCAGTCGAAGACAGCCCCAAGGCAGCCACGGATGCTCTCCCCATCGAACTCCGCACCCTTTTTACAGGTGAAGAGAAGCTGGGTGTCGTCAGCGTATGATAAGATCTGGGCACCCATAGACTCCGCCAATACCGCCAATGGAGTCATAAAGATGTTAAAAAGGGTCGGGCTAAGCACCGACCCTTGCGGAACTCCGACATCCATCGGCGGCATCTCGGCAGAGTACGGGGGGGCCCAGACCACTTGTCGACGGCCCGCTAGATAAGATCTCAACCAGCTCAGCACCGTCCCTCTGAGACCGATCTCGTAAAGTCTCCCCAAGAGGGCCTCATGAGGAACGGTGTCGAAGGCCGCCGACAAATCCAACATCACCAACATGGCTCTTCCACCTGAGTCAAGGGCTTCCTGGATGACTTCATTTACTTCCAATAGAGTGGTCTCAGTGCTCAAATTGGATCGGAAGCCTGACTGGGTGGGGTGGAGTAAGCCATGATCTTCCAAGAAAGAGGAGAGCACAGAGTGGACGTGCTTCTCGACGATCTTAGCCAAACTAGGCAAGAGGGATATTGGTCTGTAGTTTGCATATTTCTCCGGGTCAAGGCCGGGTTTTTTCAGGAGTGGAACAACCATTGCCTTCTTCCATGCCGGAGGAACAGTGCCGCTTGTCAAGGATAGGTTAAGAACAGGATTTATCAGCATATTCAGGATCTTGGCGTTGCTAGCTAAAAAGGTCGCCGGACAGGGGTCCAATGGAGAGCCTGATTTGATTCTAAGTAGGAGATCCAGAGAGATAGACTCCGATAGAACCGGAAACTCCGATAGAACGGGGCTGGAATCAAGTGGAGAGGGCGATGGGATGTAGTCAGCAAATGATAGGCTGAGAGCAGAAGGCGGAAAAGATTTTTGAATCAATTTTATTTTGTCAGTGAAAAAGATTGCCAGCTCATTAACCCAAGGTTCGGAGAACTTGTGCTGAACTGCGATGGATTTGGGAGAGACAAACTCCTTAACGATAGAGAAGATTTCTTTACAGGAGTTTGATGCTGACTCAATTCTGTTGGCAAAAGAGTTCTTTTTGGCCTCACGAATATCAGCGTGATAGGACTTGATAGATAATTTGTAGGCGGACTTGGCTTCCGCGTCGTATTGTTTCCGCCAGAGTCTTTGGGCTAACTTACAGTTACGCAGAGTCAGAGCAAGAGACTCTGAGAACCAAGGCGCCGAGCTACGCTTGGTGGATGGACGAGGTGTAGAGAGTGGAGCAAGATCATCCAGCCTCTCAGTCAGCCATTTCTGAAACACATCAAGGTCCTTCTCTAAGTGACCCGATAGAATGCAGGGATGTTCCTGATATGCTTGAGCAAGGCTTTCAGGAGTGATTTTATGATAAGGCCTCCTGGGGTGCCTAAGATGGTTAGAGTTTGAACAGGATGATTTACTTCTGCCCTGAATTAGAAAACTGATCAAAGAGTGGTCAGACCAAAGAACAGGGATGGAACAGGTCTTAATAAGGGGAATGGTGGAAAACACTTGATCCAAAGTGTGACCCTTGTCATGAGTCGAACTCGAGATGTAAGGAAATAAACCTAAAGGGGCGGTGATGTCATTGATCTTGATAGCATCACTGTCTGATTTCACATCCTTGTGAATGTTAAAATCCCCTAATACGATACAATGGCCCACCTTCAGGCAGAGAGTGGTGACAACTGATTGAAGTTCATCAAAGAAAGAACCCCGCAAACTAGGAGGTCTATAGATCAGGAGCCCAGAAAACGATTGGTGAGGGGACAAAGAGATGGAAAAGGCGAGGGATTCGCAGCCAGAAATAGGCAAGGATGGTAGAACTGCACAGGCGGCAGATCTTAAAACTGCAAGTGCAACTCCACCGCCCCTACCCTGTGACCTATCATGTCTATGAAGTATATAGTCGGAAGGAATGGCTGTCGAGATATCTGGGTTCGAAGACTCATTGAGCCAAGTTTCCGTGAGCATAAGACATAGGGGTTTTTCGGATGTCAACAGTTCAAAGATGTCTAAGGCGGGCCTATGCAAAGAGCGAGTGTTGAGTAATAGACACTTGAAGTTGGTAATGGGGAATATTTGGAGCCCCTCGGAGACCCGGTATATATTAGGGGTCCACCCACAGCCAGGACAGCGGCATTTACCATTGTATCGGCCCGGAAAAACATGCCGACAGGTGTCAGTGTTAGTCTTAATAGATAATAAATCCGCTGTGGTATATATATGCCTAGGGCCAGCGCCCCCCGCCGCACCGTCCGCATCCGAGACGCTGACGAGCGCAGACGGGCAGGACTCTGGCACGACTCCGGCGCAGGTCCCAAGGCAGTAGTTGCTGCAGTTGCCCTGGTTGAATGGGCACGCAGCCCCACAGGTGGCTCCTTCTTAGCCAAAGAATAACATGCTTTGATGCACAGAACGACCCACCGGGAGATGGTCCGCTTGTGCACGGCTCAACCCACGTATCCAACAAAGAGCTGGTCATCCACCCGGAAATGTTGTGTGCGGCTCAAGTAGAAGGAGAGCGCACGTTCTGGGTCCCGACGGTGGAGCCTCTCCTCCTGCCTAGAGGGATGTGGAGGCGGAAAGAAGGTGGGCAAAGTGATGGTCTGCCCGATGTGGAAGGGCGTGACAGCCTTTGGCAAGAAAGAAGGACGGGTCCTCAGAACCACCTTGTCTGGGTGAATTGAAAGGAAAGGAGGTTTGGAAGAAAGAGCCTGGAGTTCACTCACCCACCTGGCAGAGGTGATAGCCACCAGGAAAGCCATCTTTAAAGTGAGAAGACGTAAGGGACAGTTATGAAGGGGCTCAAAGTGAGCGCACATCAAATAAGTCAAGACAATATTCAAGTCCAATGAGGCATTATGAAAGGAACCGGAGGAATCGTGTGTAATGCCTTTGAGGAAACGGTTAACGACCGGTGGACTTAAAAAGAGAAGGCTGATCAGGAAGCAATAGAAAGGCAGAGATGGCCGAAAGATAACCTTTTAGAGCGCCCAGAGCAGAGCCCTGCTGGACCAAGGACAAAAGAAACAGAAGAACCTCAGAAAGAGGGGCAGAAAGGGGATCCACAGCCTTCGCTGTGCACCATGCCACAAATTTGTTCCATCGGCAGGCGTACACTGTTTTAGTGGAGGGACGCCTGGCTGCCAGAATGACATTACAGACCTCGGGAGGAAGGTCAAAATCTGTGAACTGTCGCCGCTCACTCTCCATGCATGGAGGTGGAGGCTGGAGAGGTTCGGGCGGAGGACCGACCCCAGCTGTTGTGACAGAAGATCCTCCCGAAGAGGCAGAAGGATAGGGGGGGATCGATGCTCATACTGAGTAGCTCGGGATACCATACTCTTCGAGCCCAGTCCGGAGCCACAAGAATGACTCGGGCCTGGTCGCACCTGATCTTCTTCAGCACTCTGGGTAGAAGGTGTACAGGCGGAAAGGCATACAACAGACCGCAGCTCCACTCGAGACGAAAAGCGTCTCCAAGCGAGTGCCGCCTTGGAAATTCCAATGCGCAGAACTGATGACACTGCGTGTTCTCTTCGGTGGCGAATAGATCTAACCAAGGCTCTCCCACTGCAGAAAGAGACCTTGCACCACGTCAAGAGTTCAGACGCCATTCGTGATCCATCATGCACCCGCGGCCGAGTTGCCCCACCCTGGCGTTCAGAGAACCTGGCAGGTGTTGAACCACCAGGGAAATGCCTTGATGTTCCAGCCATGTCCAGAGATGCAGAGCCTCCGGACTTAGGGTCCAGGACCCTACCCCGCCCTGTTTGTTGCAATACCACATGGCGGTGGTGTTGTCCGTGAACACCTGCACCACACTTCCCTGGACAGAGGGAAGGAATGCCTTCAGTGCAAGTCAGATCGCCCAAAGCTCCAAAAGATTGATATGGAGCCGGGACTCCGCCGGAGACCAGAGGCCTCTGATCTCCGCCTCTCCCAAGTGGCCTCCACATCCCAGGAGGGACGCGTCCGTCAGCACTGTGTGCTCTGGCTGGGGAAGAGAGAGGGATCTGCCATTGACCCAATCGCAATTCGTGAGCCACCACTGCAATTGCTGTGCAGTCCCCTCCGAGATCTGGACGTGATCGGACAGGTTGACCTGATGCTGTGCCCACTGGCACATCAGGTCCCACTGCAGAGCCCGCATATGCCAGCTGGCATGTGTCACCAGCAGGAGGCCATCATGACCAGAAGCCGGAGGGTCATCCTGACCGAAACCCAGAATGGATGCTGAAAGATCGGAATCATAGCCTGAATATCCCGGACTCGTTGTTCGGGAGGATAAACCCGAAAAAACGCTGAATCCAGAACTGCTCCGATGAAGGGGAGATTCTGAGAGGGACTCAGGTGCGACTTCGGCACGTTGATGGAGAACCCCAGCAAGTGTAGGAGGCCACCATCCCGTCTCCAGGGTCGATAGCAGTCAGGACTTGAGCCAGAGTTAGCATTTTGAACTTCTCCTAACGGAGGAAGCGATTGACGTCCCAGAGGTCCAAGATGGGGCATAGGCCCCTCTTGTCCTTCTTGGGGACCAGAAAGTAGTGGGAATAACAACCACTCCCTACTTCCTGATCTGGAATGCACTCGATGGCCCCCTTGGCCAGGAGGGCCAGGACTTCCTGTTGGAGAAGACCCAAATGATCCCCCGACATGCGGTGGTACCGAGGTAGCATGGCTGGAGTAGAGGACTGAAAGGTAAGTAAGTAACCCTGGCAGACTATCTGCAGCACCCACTTGTCCGATGTAATTTTGCGCGTGGGGTGCTCCCTGAAGCTCAGATTAGGAAGGGTTGGAGGCGGAAGCAGCGGGGGTGGAGGTGTACGGACCCGCACTCTGGTTCCCCGCCCCGCCCCTGCGGAAACCACGACCATGGCTAAGCAAAACTTTTCGGATCCAGTCTGATGCCTGGGGATATTCTAAGGTAAGGAATCTATCACTAACGTGTCTCTTTCAGATATACATATACAAAAATTGAGATTATACAACACTAATAATATTAGTAGCTTTCAATGCATTTCATTGAGCATAAGTAGCTCTCAGTACAGAAAACGATGGACACCCCTCAACTAGTAGCTTTGCTCAGGGAAAATAAGCCTCCTTCTCAATGACCTATTACTACTATACAGTTCTAGCTTGGGGGTGGTATGCAGCAAGGTCAAGTACAACATCCTAGGAACAAAGCAGATAAACCCATGTTGCCCCCACCTAGACCAGGTTACGACAACTAATTATGATGGTTCATATGAAGAAACTAGCACTACCCACCTTTCAACCAAGAGGGCATGTATCATAATGGGAGTAGAAGAAAAAAACACAGATGAAACAGTTACAGAAATGCACATCAACCCCTTTATGGCCTACTTGCTGTAAATAAAAATAAAATCACCTGCCGCAAAGTATACTCCTGCTCACATTCTGAGCATACCACTGGTTACTTGTCACACTGCCTAATTTATCACTTTCACCTGACTAGAATGATTTCTAAAGTAAACAGTTGATGGAAAAAGTTGAGGCATCCAAGCAACTAAAAGAATCCTGTGAGGCCCGTGGTGAACACATACCGGGTCATACTGCACACCTGAATCAAAAGGCTGGTTGTCGATATTCAACACATTGCACAAGCATGCAAGTTACAGGTACAAGCCAGAACAGAAACATTGCGGCTCATTCAAACAGTTGTCACTTGTTACCCACACCACAGGAGATCCTAATCCAAGGATATAGCAGGTGCTTTAATACATAGAGTGGGAAACAATGCACTAACAAGAATACCCACTCAGTATTTTTCAATCTGAATATTTTTGTGCTGCAGTACAAAGAAACAGGTTCTGACAACAGTTTAAGGACCACTGCCACTCAGTAATTAAATTTTCAATTGTAGGCCACCACTTTGATTATGGCTCAAGTCAACACAGTGTAGTGTGCACGTCCTACTTCCACATTCTACGCATGCTGCAAATATCTTCAGAACACAGTACCAATCCTTGCAGAATCCCTTCTGCAACAGGCTACCAGTATGTAAAAAGCAGACTGCGCACAATGTCTCACATGCGCAGCTCACACACTTGTGCACATGTGTACACACATCTTCACAATTAACCAGTCCAATGCCATTTCCTCAGCTGTGGCCTTATCTTAGTATACGAACACTGGTGGTTTACACATTCTGGAAATTAACATGAATTTACCCGACTCAGACTCACTCACAGTAAAGGTCCGAAAACCAGGTAGTCAAAAACGAAAAATCCTGGTGGACTACATGGGGGAAATTCATTTGCTCCAGTGGTTTACAACAGCACATACTTTGTAAGATATTTATGATGATATAAATAAGATCTAATAGGCAGCCAAGGAAGCCACTAACAGAACATTAATTCGATCATTATGGTTACTAATTTTGAAACAGACACAGGGGCCCCCACAACAGCTGACCTATCTGTGCCATCTGTTTTATGGAACAATCACATTGGTCCCAGGATGCAGCACCCTGACACTCTGAAGAGAACTCTGTATGTTTCATTCTAGAACATCAAAAATATGTGGCCTCTATTCCGACCCCTTTTTCATTTGATTCTCTTTGACATTTACTTTCTTTTAATTATGCAATTCTCAAGTCGAATCATGTATTTCTTGCTACAACAGACCAACTAACATTAGATACTCCTCGCCCGTATTTCAGCACATTTACAATGTGTATATATGTACACACACACTACTTTTGACAAGTCTAATCAATTCTTATATATCTATATCCTCAAGATCTCCTATTCTGTCACTGCCAAGTCACAGCAGATAAATCGATGTGATGATGTAATCATGCAGCTTGTTTTATCCATTTGTTTTAAAATATGCATGCTTATTATTATTACCATGTCACACAGCCAGTTAAGGTATTGCCTTTGCTGACAACCTTTCTGCTCCCCATGGCCAGCAGAGTTATTCTTCTTTTCCCAGCAACACAGTTTAAAGCACAGGCAGGTAAATTGGTTCTGTTGCACTTCTGAATTTCTTACAATAAAATATTAAGTATTTTTGATAATACATTTTTTGCGCCCTTTTGCTCACTGTCCACATCCAAGTATCTCTCTGAAATCTTTGTAAGTAAAACAAACAGGTTTATGTGTTTTTGCCAAAATGTTCCAGTTGAAGAAATTCCAAACAACTTTAACGTTGCTAACCCTGAAGACCACTTCATCAAGACTGCAAAAAACTCCTAAAGATTTATAACAATAGCAAGATTTAAAATCGAGGAGACCTCCTGTCTAGTGACTCATGCTCTACTGTAACATGTATCTTGCTGTCTGACACTCATTGTCTGAGAGACATATCCCTAAAACAAAAACTCTCTCCAACATTAATCCCAGAAGAGACTAGGGATATACTGGAATTGTTTCAGAGACAAAAAAGGATAGCTCAATGTTATGTTGCAATGTTAGCTCCATAAAATCGGGTTTTTAATCTGGTGTGTTCATTTGCTTTGTCTTTGCCATCTTTAGGCTGCTTGCTTCACTTTGTGCTCTCTTGCTGAAAAAGTACCAAATTGCTTTTCACTCATTTTGAGATGTAGCCATTAATGATGGAGTACGGGTAGCCAGGGCCCAGGAGCCTAAGGTGCTCACTGAACCCATATTTTTGCTTTATATTAGCCCCCGCTCCCACCAGCAGTCAAAGGGCCATTTTCCTTATTTTCACTAGGGTTATTGGTACCCTTGCTTTGGTACCCAGGACGAAGAAGTGGACTCCAAGGGTCTGTTAGATGACTTCCTATATAGGAGACAACAACCTGCAGAAGTCTTTTACCAGGAAGTACCCAGCTGGCCAGTGGCAACTGGACTTGGAATGGACTTTTCTGTTGGCATCTGCCTGACACCCTGTGAATCCCTAAGCACCCACCCCAAAGTCCTGCAGGGCTTTAGAAGTGTAGTCCTATGGTTAATTGGCACAAGACAAAGTCAGAAGGTAAAACCTTTGACTAGGAAGAATCTCGTTGGTGTATCTGACACATGCTTCATAGTGGTCAGCCTCAGTTTGCGCCTAGATCCCAGTCTACCACAACCGTAGACGATCAATGGCCTAGAGCTTCTTGGTGCTATGTCTACTTAAAACTTAAAAATGTATATTTCCGATTCTCCTTATTGTATTTTTGCCAATTTGCTGTCATTGGTTTATTATTTTACTCTATTTGTTTAATTCAGTTTGGAATTTTTATTATTTAGCACTGTGACTTTATTACTGCCTTGGTACTGCATACTTTACACATTGCCTTACAATAAGCCTGTATGCGCTGTGCCATAGCTACAGGAGGGTTGAGCTCAGGTTAATTTACTGACTTCACCCTAACAAGGGTTACGATTATTCCTTGAAGTGGGCAGTTGTGCACCCCAAATAATAATCCAGTTTCTTACACTGGACAGCCAGGTTTGGATGAGGTGCAAAGCTTGTTTAAGGCATTGGATATCTAGACAGAAGAGACCACCAAATGCACAAGTTACTTACCTTCGGTAACGATATATCTGTAAGAAGCAGTAGTTAGTGTTAGATTCCTTACCTTAGAATATCCCCAGGCGTCAGACTGGATCCGGAAAGTTTTCGTCAGCAGTACCCCTGCGCGTCGCTAGGCGTCGTCTGCGGCTCCGCGTCCGGCATCGTGATATCTGGGATGACGTCGGAGTACTTAGACGCCACCCTCATGCGCTGACGTTAGTTCTGTACATAGCTTTCCGCGCCAGTAACGCAGAGCCATGATAGAAACCGACACTGGTGCCAAAAAACTAGGGCCCCCGAAAGGGATGTCCTTACCCTAGATATCGGTTCGCAGAACGGGGAGGATGGGTGGGGTGGTAAGGAATCTAACACTAACTAATGTTTTTTACAGATATATCTTTACCGAAGGTAAGTAACTTGTGCATCTGAAAGAAACACATTAGTGTTAGATTCCTTACCTTAGAATAGATACCCCAGCAATACCAACCCTGGTGGTGGGTCTGCGAACCAAGATCACACCAGAAAGTCCTGGAGAACAGAACGGCCGAAAAAGCCATCTCTAAGGACTTGGCTGCCAGGCAGTAGTGCCTAGCAAACGTGTGCAGCGAGGCCCACGTAGCTGCCTGACAGATGTCCTGCAAAGGGACTCCCCGTAGCTGCCTGACAGATGTCCTGCAAAGGGACTCCCCGACCCAGAGCAGTAGTAGCCGTCGTGGCCCGAGTGGAATGGGCGTGCAGCCCAAAGGGGGCTCCTTTTTCGCCAAGGAGAAGCAAACCTTGATGCACAAGACGACCCACCGAGAGATGGTCCGCTGTGCACCGCTCGTCCCTTCTTAGCGCCCACGTAACCAACAAAGAGCTGGACATCCACCCTGAACTGGCGTGTGCGATCTAGATAGGAGAGCTCACGTTTTGGGTCCAGACGGTGGAGCCTCTCTGACTCCTTCGAAGGATGCAGAGGCGGAAAGAAGGTGGGCAAGGTGATGGACTGCCCGATGTGAAAGGCTGTGACTATCTTGGGCAGGAAAGTCCTCAGAACAAATTTGTCCGGATGGACAGATGGGAAAGGAGGTTTTGAAGATAGAGCCTGGAGCTCACTCACTCTCCTGGAAGAGGTGATGGCAACCAGGAATGCAGTTTTAAGAGTCAGAAGACGAAAAGGACAGTTATGAAGTGGCTCAAAGGGAGCGCACATCAGAAAAGTCTGAACAAGATTCAAGTCACACTGAGGCATCACAAAGGGAACAGGAGTGTACATTTATGTGATGCCTTTGAAGAATCTATTTACAACAGGGGACTTGAAAAGAGAGGGCTGATCAGGAAGCCTTAAGAAGGCTGAAATGGCCGAGAGGTAGCCCTTGAGAGTGCCCAGAGAGTGCAGGAGGTCGGCCGTAGTCTGGAGGTGGGAGTCGACTGTCTGGGGCGAAATCGCTATCAACAACCAATCGTCAAGATGGGTGGAAGACTGAAACCACTAATCTGCGCACGTGAGCTGCGACCACCCCCATCACTTTCGTGAACACCCGTGGGGAGCTGGTAAGGCCGAAGGGGAGCACGGTAAACTGAAAGTGCTCGTGGCCTACCGTGAACCGCAGGTAACGCCGGTGGGCCGGCAGGACGGGGATGTGGAAATACGCGTCCTGCAAGTCCAACGCTACCATCCAGTCTTCTGGGTCCAGGGCAGCTAGGACCTGAGCCAAAGTCAGCATCATGAACTTCTCCTTCCGGAGGAAGCTGTTGACGCTCCGTAGGTCCAAGAAGAAGGGTGTAGTGGGAATAGCAACCACGTCCTACTTCTGGCCCAGGAACGCGCTTGATGGCCCCCTTGGTCTTTAGGGCCGTAACTTCCTCCTGCAGAAGTTGCAAGTGATCCCCCGACATGCGGTGGTACTGCGGTGGCATGGCTGGAGGGGTCGCCTCAAAGGGGAGGGAGTAGCCCCTTCGGACGAATTTTAGCACCCACCTGTCTGACCTGATGGTACGCCAGTGGGGGAGGTGATGGCGGATCCTGCCTCCCACTGGCGACGAATGGGCCTGAAACGGCGGACTAGGAAGGCTTGAAGGCAGATGCTGCAGGGGCGGGTGTGGATTGACCCTGCCAGTGTCCCCCGGTACCGCCACGGCGATAACCACGTCTGCGAACGCGTTGAGCCTGGGTCTGCGGTCTGTGGCTGGCTGGACGATTGGGGGCGCCCCTTCCTTGGCCACGAAAGGAGCAAAAAGCGGAAGTTTGCTGGGTTGGCCTAGGCCCAAGGACTTGGCCGTAGCCCTTGAGTCCTTGAAACGCTCCAGCGCACTATCCGCCTTGTCGTCAAATAGGCGACGGCCATCAAAGGGCATGTCCATGAGGGTGGCCTGGAAATCGCCCGAAAAGTTGGCGGACCTCAGCCAGGCGTGGCGGCAAACCGCCACCGCCTATGCAATCTCCCTACCCAGAGAGTCCGTTGTGTTGAGTCCACACCATATGGAATAGCGTGCTGCATCCCACCCTTCCGCAAGGGCTTGGCCGAGCTTTGCCCGGACCTCCTCCGGGCACTGTGGCAGCACCTTCGCAACCGTATCCCACAGAGAGTGGGTGTAACGGCCCAAAAGGCAGGCGGTGTTGACAGACCGCAGCCCCAAACTCAAGGAGGAGAACAGTTTCTTCCCAAACTGATTGTACCTTTTGGATTCCCAATACGGAGGAGCGGTCGGGAATGAGGTCTGGGAGGTAGAGGCCTGGATCACCAGGCTCTCGGGGTGGGGTGAACGGACAAGAAGCTAGGGTCGCCCGGAGCCAGGCGGTGGCGTCGGGCCACGTTCCGATCCACAGGTAGGCCTGTGGAGGGCTTGGACCAGGTGCCCAACAGAACGTCGGTGAGGGCTTCATTGAACAGCAGTAGAGGCTCCGAGGAGCTTACCTGCGGTTTGAGCACCTCAGTGAGGATGTTAGTCCTCACGGCCATGACTGGAAGGTCAAGAGCCAAGGCCTTGGCCGCCCTGTTCAACACCACGCTGTAAGCAGCCCCCTCCTCCGTAGCCACGGAGGGAGGAGAGACGAATCCAGTGTCGGGCGAAGTGTCCAGACCACTGGCCTCCCCTAGCTCGTGTGCCCAGTCCTGGCTCAACTGGCACTGCAGTGCCAGAGGGTCCTCAGACCCCTCCCAGTTCCCCTCGTCATCCATCTCCTAATAGTCAGGGAAAAATGATGGAGCCGGGTCGTAGGTGAATTGCTCACCTGTCAACGCCGGAGACGGCGCTGGGCAGCACAGGTCCGACACCGGACCCAGACCAGGGCTGGGACTGGGGAAGACGTCGTCTGGGGAAGGCGTCGTGGGCGACACCCTCGGGGTCGGCGCCAGTGGAGGAGTCGTGAGGTAGACTGGCGACCACCCGGATACGGGCCCGGATACTGCGGGGTCCTGCGGCGTCGGGACCGAAGTCGACGACGAAGCACCCGACGGCGCCAGGGCCGAAGCCGCCGGCTCGCTAGGACTACCAGACAGACCCGCGGGCCCAAGGGCGCCTCAACAGGGTCTGACGGAGGAAAGTGAGTCCTCATGGCCACGAGGAAGTCACGTAGCTCCTCCGGCGTCGCATGCAGCCCAGGGACCGGCGGGTGTGGAGCTGGACGCGGCGCTTGCGGCTCCAGCGGAGCTGCGTGGGCGGTGTCGCCCAAACCCCCGGCCACGTCGCGCGAGCCTCGGGGGGAGTCAGAAGAGCGATGACGCCTCTTCGACTTCTTTTTCGAGTGCCTCGACTTACCTGAGGACTTGGAGCCTGACGAGTGGTGTTGACTCGTCGAGCGGTGATGACCGCAGCACCGCGACTGGTGCCTCGACTTCCTCCTCGAGCGACTCGGAGCCGACTGCCGGAGCTCGAGTCGCTTACGGGACTGCTCCCGTCTAGCCTTCGAGGTTAAGGCCCGGCAGTCGGGGCATGACTTGTCATCGTGGTCGGCCCTGAGACAATAAAGGCACCAACAGTGGGGGTCGGTCACCGACATCAAGCGGTGACAGTCCTCGCAAG
Organism: Lissotriton helveticus; assembly: GCF_964261635.1. Lineage (NCBI taxonomy): Eukaryota > Metazoa > Chordata > Amphibia > Caudata > Salamandridae > Lissotriton > Lissotriton helveticus. The sequence continues at coordinate 1,895,671,380 of NC_136065.1, read as the reverse complement.
GCTTAAAACCAGGCATCCCGACCGGCACCGCGAGTCGAAGGTCGACTCAAGAAGAGATCAAAAGTGATCCAAAAAGTTAGTCAAAAATTGACGGGAGTACTGCTGTTCCTGGAACTGCGCTTGCTGGCGCGAAAAAAAGAAGAACTAATGTCAGCGCGCGAGGGCGGCGTCTAAGTACTCCGACGACGTCATCTAGGCAATCACGACGCCGACGACGGACGCGGAGCCGCAGACGACGCCTAGCGACACGCAGGGGTGCTGCTGACGAAAACTTTCCGGATCCAGTCTGACGCCTGGGGATATTCTAAGGCAAGGAATCTAACACTAACGTGTTTCTTTCAGATACAGTTGTAAGTGATTGGTGCATTGGGGAATTTTGATATTATCTGTAAGTAGAACCCCAAATTGGAGTTCCTCTGCCTTGGGACACAGGGTATTGAAGTTATCTAGGGCAGCAAACTGAGATTATTACTTTATCATAGGATCATTCCAAGAATAGTAACCTCTGGAAACAACTCAGTCATGGACTGTTTGGGAACAGATAGTTTTCTCAGTAAGACCAGTAATTGACAAGGTCACTTTGTACAAGGGTCTAAATAGAAGTTGTCCCCTATTACAGAAGTCCATTTTACTGTAGGAAGAGACACTGTTTATACTTGGCCAATTTACAATATTCCCAAGAGTATTTATATGGATCGTGCATCTTGCATTAACAAGGAAGTCAATTATATGCAGCAGAGCCCAAAAGGGTTAAAAGTTTACTCCACACATTACAGAAATTAAGAGCAAAAGCGTACCTGATTCCCCCTGTTGATGAATGAAGGAGAAAATCTTACATCCAAGTCATTAACATTAAGGTATATGATGCATAACAGCCTTGTAAGAGGTTTACTGTTTCGTTTAATAGTTAATAAACTTGGAATAAATGTCAAGTATACTGTATGAGCTAAAATATCAATTGCAGTTGTGGCAATTCTATATTGTTAGAATAAATGAAAGGGAGCATGTGTACAACCAAGTCAATATGACTCCTATGCCTAGGTGCAGAGTGAACCAGAAGAGCATACGCTGAGGCACTAAACGAGTATTATGACCAGTTAGATTACCCACCTTGACTACAGCATGAGGATCAGGGGATCATTTCCTAGTGGTTACTAACACATGTAAGCACAAGGGTTCTCTGGAAGGAACGCATATATTTTTGGACCAGTAAGGAAATGGTCTACTTCAGGTAGAGCCACACTACGAAGAGACAGTAAGAAACGTTTAATGTGTGACAGAAATATGCGGCAGGAAAGCAGCTTATTTCTGGAAAAATATAACGAAGCATGGCTACTGTACTCAGAGATACAGCAGGTTCCCAATCCCTTCAGGAAGTCGTTATTCAGATATAGGAGCATGGAGGTTAAGGTGAATATGTATTTTAGAGAAGAGAGAAGCCTGTTTTAATTGCACAATTCTCAAGACCAATTCGCCACACTAAAATATATGACTATAAAGATGAAACGTCATTGTGGGAGTGGAAAGAGTCAGAATATTTGATCTGGCTCAGTCAAGTATTCATAAAGTACCTCTAAAGACAGTGTCACTAATTAAATAAGTCAGCATCTAGAATGAACATGCCTTCTAAGCGGAGCCCATGCCTGAATGAAGAGATTTGCGCAATTCAGGTCTGGTGCATGTGGGATAAACATAACTCTTAAATATACACAAACACACACTCTTTATTTCTTAAACATAAGATCAGATTTCTTTAACATACACTGAGCTGGATATGAGATATCGAGAGTGCTTTCTTCCTTTTTGTCATTATGTATGATTCGTAGACATAGTGAGCCATAACGAGAGTATGCCTGAGAGTTAGAGACCTCAGTTTCCCTCACAGTAGAGGATATTACTGCCTGCTGCAATGTCCAAAGGGGAGTTTCGTTAATTGTATATCTTGTGTTGAACCCACAATGGAGAGGCAATGCTGCATACCCACTGTCTCAGTTATGACCATTGTCCTCTTGTCAAAAAGCTGCTAGTGGTCTTTCTGATGTCTGACTTGGAAACTGAATTCTAGATGAACATTTGTGCCAGGACCGTAAAACATAAGGTGGAGTAGTCCACAAAAATTGCGTTAGCAGTGGTCAAGCAGTCATGTTAGAACAGTGCAAGCACTGATCAGGAGTGGACTGATGAGATTAATTAGGCTACTGATCGAAAGGAAGTGATGGCCCTGCATACTGTAGTGAAATCTTGGAATTTGGTTGGCAAAGAAGAGTACCTAGACAAAAGAAGTCACCATGGCCAACAGAAAATGACGACTACCATCACTGCTAAGCTGACAGAGCTTGCCTCCCAACATGATGTGACCACAGCAAACCCTGTATGTCTGGTGATTCTCAGAACCTATAAGGGTGAGACCAGATCAATTTGCCAGGCAAGGGCAAGTCTATTACATCCTGCACAGCTGAAAATAATACTGGGATGAGGCCAGCAGCTGATATAGTCTTAGCTGCTGAGTTAAACGTGCTTATGTGGGACATTTCCATGATTTCATAGTACGTATGAGTGACATTCAACTGCCAAATGTGTGGGACTTGGAGTGACACTTTCTTGCGACTAAAACCAAGCATGGAAAGAGATAAATGAAAAGCTGTAAAAAAAATCTTGAAACTGATAGAAAATAAAGGACACCAAAGGTCATTTACTTACTGCCCCTATTTTAAAATAATTACTTGCATATTCAGAGTGCTTTCGGTTTCAGGCTGGGGCCTCGTAGCACTATATGTTATGTTATGTTATGTTAAAGGTATTTGTACCGCGCACATACACCAATTGGTTTCTTGGCGCTCGGAGACCAGCGGGTGAAGGACACAGGCGAGTGGGGGCAGCTAGTCGTAGGCAAGACGGAACAGATACGTTTTCAGGAATTTGCGGAAGGTAGGATAGTCAGGAGTTAGCCGGATTGAGAGAGGAAAGGAGTTCCAAGTGGACGGAGCAAGAAAAGAGAAACAGGCACCACCATGCTTCTTACGTTTGAACCTAGGAGTGGTCAAGAGATTGTGAGCAGAGGATCTGAGGTGTCGAGGAGGGACGTGGGGGTGCAGACAAAGAGAAATAAAGACAATGGGCAGAGGCAGAGAGAGATTTAAAAATAGTGCATCCCATTTTAAAGATGCAACGTTGCGCAACAGGGAGCCAGTGTAGAGTCATCAGCATCGGCGTAACATGTTGGTGTTTGGGCTGCTGGAAAATTAATCTGGCTGCCTGGTTTTGCACCAGTTGAAGTCGGTGAAGGTGGTATGCGGGGACCCCCACGTATAGACAGTTGGCATAGTCTAAACGTGGGGTAACCAGGGCCATAATGACAAGAGTAAGAGCCTCTGATGAAAGGAACCTTCGGATCTTCCCGATTCTGCGAAGGTGGTAAAAGCAGGCCGAGGTAACAGCATTGATGTGCGGCCGCATTGAAAGGTCACTAGAGATAGTAACTCCAAGGCTCTTCACGGAGTTGACTGGACAGGGAGGAGGACCCAGGGCAGGGGGCCAGAAATTGGGAGTCCAAGGATGCGGAAGCCCGCCAATCAGCACCAGCTCTGTCTTGCTAGGATTGAGCTTCAGCTGACTGAAGTTCATCCACTCATAGATGGTAAGCATTGTGGTTTGGAAATTAAAACAAGAGAGAGGGGAGGGGTCGATGGGAAAAATAAGTTGCAGATCATCTGCATAGTTAAAGGTGGTAACAGAAGAGTGCCGAAGAGAAACTAAGAGGGGCTGCATATAAAGATTAAACAAAAGAGGGGACAAAGCAGAGCCCTGGGGAACACCACAGGAAAGTGAAATATGGGGAGCAGAGAAGGTGGACAGTTGTACCGATTGGGAGCGGTGATGGAGGAAGGACATAATCCAACACAGGGCCGGGCCCGAGATGCCCGCATTTCTGACACGGTCGACCAAGATATCATGGTCGACCGTGTCAAAAGCGGCCGAGAGATCTAATAGCACTAAGGCCTGGGCCAGGTTCTTATCAGCCCCCCGTCTCAGCGTGTCCATTACCGCCACCACCACTGCCTCCGTGGAATGGGCCGGTCTAAAGCCTGCCTGTTGATCATCGAGGAAATGAGTTTCCTCGATGAAAGTACTCAGGCAGCGGGTGACGTAAGTCTCCAAGACCTTCCCCAGATAGGGGAGGAGGGAGATAGGTCGGTAGTTGCCCAAGACCGCGGGGTCAGAACCGTTTTTTTTAAAAAATGGGTACTACCACAGCGCTTTTGAAAGCATTAGGGACAGAGCCTGTAGAGAGTGAGCGATTTAGAAGGTCAAGAGGAGGGCCGGGACAGGCCATAAAGGCATCTCTTAGGATTTGGGGAGGGCAACAGTCATTGGGAGAGCCCGAGCCGAAAGTCTGGAGTAGCGAAAGAAATTATCCAGGGAAATAGGGGGAAATTCATGCAGGGAATGAGGATTCGGAGAGGGAAGGGCACTGACCTGAAACAGAGTGGTAGGGGGGATGTTATTTTTTATCGTGGACATTTTATCGATGAAAAAAGAGTTAAGGGAATCGCACAAAACTTGCGAGGGTTGAGGCTGGGGAGTAACACGATCAGGTAAGGAAAGTTCAGCCACAATGGAGAAAATTTCTTTTGTTTTAGATGCAGAATTGATAACTTTCTAGGAATAATGGGAGGATTTGGCCAAAATAATAGATTTTTTGTAGGATTTAAGTAGATCAGTGTAAGTGGACTTTAATAAGGGGTCATAGTTACGCCTCCAGCGGCGCTCAGCCTGTCTAAGTAGGAGTTTATCAGCCTTCAGTTGGTCAGTAAACCAGCGCTGAGCGTCGTGTGGGCGTTTAGATTTAATGATTTTAACAGGAGCGACCACATCGCTGGCTAGAGACAGCCATTGGTCCAGAGCGGCTGCTTGAGAATTCAAGTCGGAGTGATCAGGGGGGAGAGTGGAAGCAAGAGTCGAGTGAAGGAGGGGGATGTCGGCATGCTTCCAATTACGTGCCGAGAAATTGGAGGCTAAAGGGGAGCGAATGGGTACTGAGAGTTTTAGAGAAAAGGAAATAAAAGAATGATCAGACCAGGTACAGGGATAAACCAATGGAGGAGAGATATCCAGGTTGGTGGTCCATACCTGGTCCAAAGTATGGCCCTTGTTGTGGGTTGCAACAGAGATATGTTGTGAAAAATTAAGGCCAAGTAACAGGCCGGAAAATTCAAGTGAAGAAGAGGATTCATGGGAGTCTAGTGGCCAATAATTGAAGTCGCCAATGATCAAAACCCTGGCGGAGTTAATGGCCATCTGCGAAATGAGATCGCCAAACACGGATGGGAAGGAGGGCATATGAACGGGGGGACGGTACACTGAAACACAAATGAAAGAGTGTTTGGGGGATGAGAGTTTCAACGTAAGGATATCGGAGTTCAGTATAGAGGTAGTTGTTAAAGAAATGAATAGTAGGTTAGAACGGGTGATGGCAGCAACTCCACCGCCCGGTCTGCCAGAGGTCCTATTCGAATGCAGGATATAGTAACCCGAGGGTATAGCAGCCAAGATATCGGGATAAGAGTCCGCATGGAGCCACGTTTCTGCGAGGAGCAAGATGTCAATATTGCCACACTCCAGGAGTTGGAATACATCAAGTTGATGTTTCGGGAGAGAGCGGGTGTTAAGGTAGACTATTGAGATAGAACGGGTACCAGAGGAACAGGGCTTGATGGATGTGGGGGCGACAGAGTTAAGGGCGGAAATGGCAGGGAGAGGAGCCAGGGGGATATCAGAAGGGAGGGAGGACAGAATGCCGTATTTCTGAGCAATAGCAGCTATGTGAGGAGCAAGGGGGGCGCAAGAATGTAAGGAGCGGAGTTCATGAGAGGAGTAAGTAGTACGACAGGCAGCATGCATGGCCCCGGACCTCGATCGGCCGCGGACGGGCGCAGACGGGCGCAGACGGGCTTGACTTGTGCGCGACATCGGCGCGAAGTCGGCGCTCCCGCTGCGCTCGTCCGCTGCGCTTCCTCCAGGTCGCCATTTATGCTGAGTGACGTGAACCACTAGACCGCTCACCTGCACGGTGGAGAGGCAGGGCGGAAGTGGTGCAGAACCGGAAGTGGCGCTCGTGCAGGGACCCTCCGCGCAAACGGCACACTGCCGGGGCGGACCGGGGTCAAGAGCGAACAGGATGAGGTAGGTAAGTTGCCAAGTCAATGAGTGGAGCAGGCGCGGAATAGCACAACACAAAATGTAAAAGGGAAGTAAATTGTTAAAAGCAATCGGCTAGTGATCAGCTGAAGTAAGGTTAAAACCTCATCGACTGCGCTGGTGCACGCCCGTGGCCTTAAGCCACGTATGTCAACCTGCGGGGCCAATTCGGAATCAAGATATAGCCAGGAGTCCAGCAACCACTAGACCGCTCACCTGCACGGTGGAGAGGCAGGGCGGAAGTGGTGCAGAACCGGAAGTGGCGCTCGTGCAGGGACCCTCCGCGCAAACGGCACACTGCCGGGGCGGACCGGGGTCAAGAGCGAACAGGATGAGGTAGGTAAGTTGCCAAGTCAATGAGTGGAGCAGGCGCGGAATAGCACAACACAAAATGTAAAAGAGAAGTAAATTGTTAAAAGCAATCAGCTAGTGATCAGCTGAAGTAAGGTTAAAACCTCATCGACTGCGCTGGTGCACGCCCGTGGCCTTAAGCCACGTATGTCAAGTTCACAAATCGCATTACTAACTGCACCAACCTAGATTCAATTCAGCTTCTCTCTGATTACACACAAACACATTCACATACACATACCGCTGAAGGGAATGCATTAAATAAATGAGTAGACATAGTAGAGTGCATTTTCCACCTGTCAGAATCCCTTTCAGAGGGCCACGTGGCACGCAGGGGCCAATGGGCCGAAACCGTGGGGATTAATGTCCTTTTACTCCTGATGCCCCGAGGCATGAACTACTATGGATCCTTAGCAACTTCTGCACTTGAGCTCGTGGGAGCGAGCAGTCAAACGCTCCCTCAGGCAGGGGTGAGGGGGCAGGGGAGGGTTGGGGGCGGGGTGAAGAGGGATAAGTGAGCACGACTCCTAATTTAAAATGAACACAGTACAAACACTACATCAATGGCCATTCAAATACTTGCTTTTATCAGGAAAAAAAGTTTTCCTTTTTCTAACTCTAAACATGCAAACGAATAACGATATGCACAAGCAGTAACACAGTCCCTTTGAAGTTTGGGCTCTAGTAGTTGTCAGGCAAATCCCTGTCCCACCATCATCTTTGTAACATGTTCCGGTTTATTGCCCATTTACTGGTGGCCGCATTCAGGGAATGCTCACTTCTAGGTCGCACTCAAGAGTACCACTTTGACTCTTCAGAAATTAGTCAAAAATGTCTATGGTGCCATAGCACCTTTAGCCCAACAGCAAATTCTGATTCTGATCGGAGAAGTTGGGGGTGTGGTGGCATCTGCGGCTTCACTGTAAGAAAGAAAGAACCCTGCCGTAGATAGAAAGGCCCTATACTAGGGTCCCAATTGCTTGAATGCCTTTATGGACCAGGGAACAATGCCGAGTTAGACAATTACAACATTTGTATAGAGTCCATTTTTCTCTTTATTTTTTCATTTTTATCATTTAGAACACACAAAAATACAGTTAATTCAATTTTTGGTAAATAGACAAGTTCATCATACAAAATAGCAATTCATAAATAGGTTAGAATTGACTACACTTGTTTGCCACTTAGAGTCATTTATAGGTGGGCCCGGGAGGGCTTTTGGGTGTTCTTCCACAGGTCAGAAACACTCCTGGGGTATTCACTAGTTTGTATCACAGGAGGCTGGGCTTAAACAGATAGGAGGGATCAGTCTCAAAATTTATGGGCAGATCAGAGGCAGTAAGGTCATCCCAAGATAGCAATTCCTGTTAGTGTGACTGAAGATGGGGAGTCCTCGAGGCTCCGGACCAACGAAGTTCGTTATCCAGATAGATAAGAAGGAGATCGTCTCCTATTTCTCTGTGTCAAACGCAATCGTTTCTCTCAGTTTAAATGTCCTGATAGGGGCGCGATATCCAACTGTGTTAATGGGTCAGAATCTCCGTATGCTGCTCCGATCTCACGAAGTCGTCAAGCCGAGCCGCCGCCTCGTTTAGGGAAGCGGCTGCGGCTTCATCTGCAGTCCTCAGGAGGCCAGTCAGGGGCAGTTCTCGCACTATGTGGGCTCAACCCACGAAATGCAGCCTCAGTCTTTTCCTTGGGCAACTTAGGCACCGGCAGAGCTGCCTGGCATACCAGGTTGCTGAGTTTCTCAGTAAATCTGGCAAAGACTCCTTCAGTGTAAACATCTCTACCACGGCGGTTACAGGTCTTAGCGCTCCTTCAGCAGCAACTTTACCAGTGGCCCCTCCTGGCATAAGGGGTCAGCATAGCATGCAGTACAGGCTTAGCAAGACCCGTCCAGCGCTCCACACAAGGCTCAGTCCACGGCAGCCCTCTCCTGGCACCCATGGGTCACTGAACCAACACTGCACAAGGGCAACAACCCGATCAATGCACAACCCTTTCCTCAGACCTTGCTCAGGGAGTCCTTTCGACAGAGCTCCCCGCTTGGACCTCGCTAGATAATGATGTTGCAAGATCTGACGATGCGTTTTACTGTGTGAAAAGGGTTCAGTTTTCCAGTGTATGAGTCTAACTCCTCAAAATAATTTGAATATGGTCGACAGTACTTTGAATATAATTATTTGCTAGACAGAGATCAGTGCAGATGTTTCAGTGATGTGTGATGTAGGTTAATATGGCTGGTCCTTGATTTAAACACTGTCGATCCTTGGGTCTGAAGCCTCTGGCGTCATTCTTTGGTGTCTAGTTTTGATAGTATGACAACCCTGGTGCGTTCTTTAAGATTGAACTGGAATAACTTAAGTACTCATCCCAGTCTCATAAGGAATTTCTCTGGAAGACTGAAAGACTGTATTTTCTGCAAAAAACAAATCAAGTAGCACTCTGTCATTAAGTAATATATAATTGCATAAAGAAGGGCTGTAATGTCAAATCATGAGCCACACTGCAAGAAAAGGTCCACTGCAAATGCCATTGTGATGGTGTGGCAGGGTGCTGCATCAAAGATTTTAGTAGAGTTGGGCTGAGTGCAAGATTATAATTCTAGTGTTTAGAATGGCTACTGAGGGAGGGAAAGGCAGTATGCTGATGCAGAGTTTGAGTGTAGGAATTTACAAAACAAAATTGATACCCCAACAAAATCTTGTTACAAAACATTAAATGATACTGCTGAGAAGTCATGTGAGGAATTGTTCACAAAAAATTTTTTTTTTTTAAACTGAGGATCAGCACTTCAAGATGCTTATATAAAAGGTGAAGCCAAGAAGTAAGGCACATGGAAAGAGGGGATAACTGGTCCAGGAGTAAAGACCAAGACAGGGCAGAGAAAGCCTGCCCATGCTATTACACAGTTAGGCAGAATTGAAAGAAGACCATTGTTGGAAGGTCTCAAAATATCATAGGGTTGAGAGTACTTATATTTTGATTTAAGAAAAAGAGGTCCTTAACTCTGCAAGGGTCTAAAGATGTAGTTTTTCCTAACTGGAACCTAATAAAGATTCTGAAGAAGGACAAAGTGCTTAAGGGGAGGAGCATTCTGGACTATCTGAAATCTTATAGTAGAATAGTTGGAATGATATAGATCGAGAATATTTTCAAGTTTAGATGAGAACAAACTGCACCCTGGGAGGCGTCCCATTTGCAGATAAATAGTATTTCTGATAAGAAGAAGAAAGCCACTGATTTCACCTGAGGAGCTAAAGTAAGGTTTTTATCAAATGTGGGCCTGTGGAAGAAAGAAGAAGGACTGCACCTGCTGTTCTCCCCTATGCGGAGACCTGAGAGGCTTTCCTGCCCTCACTTATACTTAGGGCAAAGAAGCGGCCTCCAAGAGTCTGTTGGCTGACCTCTTCTTAAGCTACAATGACACAAAATCTGAAAAAAGACCACTTTCCTGAGAGAACCCAGCTGACCAGTTTCAAATGGACTTCGACTGGATCCGGAGGATGGCTTCTGCTGGAGTGAGTCCTGACCATCAAGTGCCATTCCTAAGGTCCTGGATCCCTTGGCTGGTGTTAGAGTGCACTTATCCTATCCACACTGCAAAAGCTGGGACTAAGAAACATTTTGCCAACTTTCTTCCTGGAGAACAGACAGACTAGGATCGCAGTCGAAGCAGCAGCCAGATGCTGAATCATTGGTCGGTGTCAACTTGCTTACTTGCCCTGTTGAAGCAAATACAACTTCCAGTATTTTTCTTTTATTTCAAACATATAGGGTTTCTCCGGGTACAATGCAGAGCAGCAGCCAAACCACATTTAGGCGTTATTGTGCACAGACTTCGTACTTCCCCCATCGTCAACCACTGAAGTGGGAATCCACCATCATTGAATCCTGTTTCAGATCCAGTTGGCTCAGGCAACAACTTATCGATGAATACTTTTCCTCCATAAAGGTTATTAATCATGAAGGAAATATTTCCATTGGGATGTATCTGGCACCTTTATCTGATCGGCGATTCGTCGCAGTCGGTCTTAACTTTTGACTTTGATCCATTCTAGTTCGACCAGTTGCCCAAGGTTGGCACATTGAGCCTTTTGCTACTATTTTTATGTAAAACTTTAACAATTAATCTCTCTGGTGCCCCTCATTGAAATTTTGTTTTTTTGGTGTCGTTTTGTTCAATAAAATATTCTCTATTTCTATAAATTGGGGTGGGATTTTTGTTGTGTTGTTGACTTTTTAACTCTTTTGTATTTCTAAAGGCTTTACACGATTGCTTAATTAAAGCCTGACTAATCTGTGCCATAGAACCCAGGAGTTGACCTCAGGTTTGAATTACTGAAGCATTTACTGGACTAACAAGAATAGTGATATTATTACTTGTGATGGACTACCAGCCACCTCAACTAATAATCCGCTTTCTCATATCTGTGTACTGAGGTGGTATCTAGAAGTACCGCTCAACTATTAAGTTGGAAACTAAAAAAAACTAAATTTAACTGAAAGCAAAAAAGTGATTTTTAGTTTTTAATTGGCATAGGATTTTTGAATGGGTCATTTTTGATTTTTCTAAATTATTTCTTATTCCGATTAATGCACAAGTTCAAGGGACCTTCGAGTTGGATATGTCTACTTTGACAACCCTCACAGTGGTGGAAATGAAGGCCCTATGCAGAAAAAGAAAATTGAAGCTGTGTCACAATGCCAAGAAGGCGGATTTTGAGAAGACCCTCTGCGCCTGGAAGGAAGTCCACCATGCAAAGATTCCCTCTGAAGAAGTGGCAACTCCAGAGATGAAGAATAAGGGGAGACCCTAACCCAGCATGGATTCTTTGGTGCACCATTTAGGGCTGGAATTGAAGTGAGCACTACAAGCACAAGCTCTTTTGAGCTGGCCATTTGCCAGCTGGAGCTCAATGACGGGCAGTCAGCAAGGAAGCTGCAGGTCAAGCTGACAGCCACACCCCTGGAGGAGAAGAAACTGGCTCTAGAAGAAAAGAAATTGATCATGGAGGAAAAGAATGCCAGGCTGGGCTTGATGCCAAGTGAATAAGGTGGTAGCAATGATGAGCTATCTGTAATGGGACGACAAACCCCTTCACTTGCCCAAGTATATTGTGCCTAGCTATATGGTGGGGAATCACAATGACAAATGATTTGCAGCATATGAGAGAGCACTGATAATGCGCAGGGTGGCTCAAAAGCACTGGGGAGTCTTACTGTGGGAGCTAGTACCAACACTGGAGAGATACACTCCTGAATCTATAAGTGAAGTAAACTGACTTCTAGACTCGCATAAAGGAGGCAATTGTGCAGATGGTTGGTCTCACGTCTGGGGAGTACCAGAATGACTTCTGGGACACACACGGACAGACAACAATCCTGGGTTGACTTTGAAGATGGCACACTAAAAGCACTAGAGGTCTGAGTAAACGATAAGGCATTTACTACTTATGATAGGCTATGAAATATGATCATTAAAGAGCACATCTTGAGTAACTGTCATTCAGAGTTACACCAGCATCTAGTAATTCAACCAGCTGGCTGCACTGGGACGTTGAACTTTGTAGCACTGTTTTTATTTGAAATATTTTTTAAATTATATCCACAGTTCCCCTTATTGGATTTTTGTCCTTTTGGAGTTATTTTGTTCATTAAAATGTTCTCTATTTTATAAACAGGAGTGGAATTTTTATTGTGTTGTCGAGTCAAGTAAAACATTATTTCGGTTACCACGGAAACCATAAAAATACACTAAAACACATTGGTAAAAAGGCTTGAAACAGCTCATAGCACAAAAATGAAAACAATGATGAAAGCAAAACACTGCTACAGACCTGTAAAGGAAAGAAAGAGGGGCATCAAACAGCCATCAGCATGACACACGGGTGTTATGCATTAAAGCTATGTCAGACCTTTTACAGCCTTCACTGCAATATGATACAAGCATTTACAATGCAATAGGTCTCGCATTGACGCGAGTTTGAGCTATTGACATTGCAAATAACAATGCGTTTTATTTTTGTTTTCTTTTTAAAAACATAAAACAAAGGCATTGTTATTTACAATGTCAATAGTTCAGACTTGTGTCAATGCGAGACCTATTGCATTGCAAATGCTTGTTTTCATTGGAGTCTAAATGAGCATCTTAATCTGTAGCTGCACAATTATTCTGACCTAATTTCAATTACTCCTGAGCATTTCAGGCTTTTTGTTTCTTTGTCCCCTCACACTTTTATTCGTGCTGCATTTTCACACCGGACAACTGCATTTTGCTTTGTAACTAGTTCCAAGGAAGGAGTAACAGCGAGGGTGTCCGAACGGCAACATAAGAAGAGGGACAGTAACGTTAAAGAGGGAGGCTGAGACGAGGGGCGAGAACAAAGGAGAGGACCCGCTTCCCTCTGGAGGTTTGAGGTTCAGCAGAAGAGAGGACAAGGGAAGGAACACTAGAGGGTGTGCTGTGATCCAAGGGAGAGGTTGAGACCAGGGAATAGTGGATCGAGCAGATTGCAGAGAGAAACAAGTATGTCGATGGGTCGGGCCACTATACTTTCGATCCTTATATCTGTCACAGAACGGACTGGGCGCCAACGGGCAGAGCAGCACAAACACATTTAAACAAACAAAACAATAGCCAGTAGTAGTGTTCTTGAAAAACCGGATGTTAAATCCCATACTTGCAAAGTTAAATGTGAAACTACAAGACCCAGAATGCAATACGCTGCTGCCCAAAAGAACAGGACTGGCATTAGGGGCCACCCAATGCATTTACCCACTTGGCAGCTAATATCAGTATGTGAGGTGGGATAATGACGGTAATGTCCATCTGCATTTGAGCAATGATACAAATGTAGTAGCATGCAGGACCCTTTATAATAGCCGAAAGCGTCCTCCCTTTCGGCGTGTGATGTCAGTCTGACCCCCCCCCCCACCGTATTATGTTGTGCACGCCCAACCTCTGCTTGTCGCCAGATGCTCGAAGTGAAGATGAGGCGACACAACTGTTTGTTGACATCTTTTTCAGGAAGAACTACATAGAACTCCGCCCCAAAACCTGCTCTCGCAGTCAGACAAGCAGCAGGATGAAACAAACTATCCTAATGGGCTGAGCCCTCCCCTCCAATGTTGCGTGGGAGGGAGACACTGCTCCAGACTGTGCCACACTGACCCTTGCCCGAGAAGACGAGCTGCCCCTCCTACCATGACTGGGGGAATTTTAGGATGCTACACGCTAATGGTTCCTCTCCTCACCTGCCTGGAGCTGAGCGCAGTGATGCTGCGGATCAGGGTGCCCAGCTTGGAGGTTCCCGCAAGCTTACCGGCCCCGGCATCCTGCGCCAGCAGCCCCGGTAAAGAACTCAGAGTCTTGCCCACGATGCCGCTCATGGTCAGGCAGCAGCTGTCAGCGTATCCGGAAGTAAACAAGCGGCATACGAGGCAGGAGCAGTCTGCTACCGGCATGCGCCATCTTTTGCCATAGCTACTTCCGGTTACAATTCATACACTAAACTTTATCAGTCAGCTTTAGATAGCAAATTAACGAAACGAACAGAGCGGGTACAGAAACGTGCCAGCAGTGACAGAAAATAAACAATAGTATTGAAACTGCAATACAATGAAAGTACTTTCAAACATTTACGCCTTGCTTTTTGACAATACAAAAGAATGTTTATTTTAACATCCGCAGATGGTTCTAACACACCAGAAGAATCCGTACTGCTCGCTCAGGGAATTTTTCAAGAAGCAGGGACAAAGCTGCGTAATTGCTCTACAGCTAATCAAGTGCCGGCCCGCGGTAGTACAGCCAATGGCACGGCTAGGCCGCGAAACCAAAACCGCGGTTGGAGCGCACGAGACGCCTTCGCCGTGCGCGTTGGCTGTCCCTGCGCAAGCTGTGATGAGAAGACACGCCGAGCCTGCTGCCGCCGAGAGTGACCCGCTGAGGAGGGAGAGGAACATGCAAGAATAGCTCGGTGAGTGAATGGGGGGGGAGGGGATGTGTGTGTGTAAGCGCCCGGCGGAGCGTTCTGTATGTATGTGTGTGTGCGTGTGTGTGTGTGTGTGTGTGTGCGCACGGCGGCGGGGGAGGTTCTCTATGTGTGTGTGTGCGTGTGTGTGTGTATGCGCAGCGGCGGGGGGGTGCTCTATGTGTGTGTGTGCGTGCGTGTGTGTATGTGCGGCAACGGGGGGGGGGGTCTGCTTACAAGGAGCCATGGGAGACAGGAAGCACGCGTGACCTGATCCGTTTACGCGCACGTGCACATCTCTTGTCTCCTGTCTCCCTTGACTCCTTGTAAGCAGAACTGATTACAATAGTCTTGCAGCGATGATCGCTTTGCGATCTGTTCGCAGTGCGAGACTTAAAAATCATATAAAGTGAAAGTAACAAATAATAAAACATTACTCTATTTCAGTATGATTATTTCAGCAAAGACATAAAACTAGACATTAGCATAATGTGTGGCACCATACAATAGTAATGTTTTAGAATCTATACAATCCGCTAAGAAGGAAGATCCACTTCACGTAAAACAGTATTGATTCCCTTCTGTTAATAGCACATTTTAACAAGCATTTGCAATGGAATAGGTCTCACAATAATTAAGTTTGAGCTATTGGCATTGCTAAATATTGCAACAAAAGTCTATAAATTGTAGGCCAAAAAAATGTGTGTTTATATTCGTAGCAATGGTGGCATGCTGCGCTTTAGATGAATATATTTAAAAGTAAAGTGCCATAATGCGATTGCTACAATAGTTAATTTTGGATGGGTTAACAATTGATGTGTGCACTGATGGCTGGTGGTGTGTGTGCCTGTAGAAATTGTGCACTGATGGCTGGTGGTGTGTGTGCCTGGTGGAAGTGTGCACTGCTGGCTGGTGGTGTGTGAGCCTGGTTAAAGCATGCACTGACGGCTGGTGGTCTGTGCCTGGTGAAAGCGTACACTGACGGCTGGTGGTGTGTGCCTGGTGAAAGCGTGCACTGACGGCGTGTGTGTCCCTGGTATAGCGTGCACTGACGGCTGGTGGTGTATGTGCGCCTGGTGAAAGTGTGCACTAACGTCTGGTGATGTGTGCCTGGTGAAAGCGTGCACTGATGGCTGGTGGTGTTTGTGCCAGGTGAAAGCGTGCACTGACGACTGATGGCGTCTGTGTCTGGTGAAAGTGTGCACTGACGGTGTGGTTGTGTGTGTGGTTGTTTGTGTGTGTGTGTGGTTGTATGTTGGGTTGTGGTTGTGTGTGTGGTTGTGTGTGTGTGGTTGTGTGTGTGTGTGGTTTTGTGTGTGTGGTTTTGTGTGTGTGTTTGTGCGTTTGTGTGTGGTTGTGTGTGTGGTTTTGCGTGGTTGTGTGTTTGGTTGTGTGCGTGGTTGTGTGCATGGTTGTGTGTGCGTGGTTGTGTGTGGTTGTGCGTGTGTGTGTGCGTGTGTGTGCGTGTGTGCTTGTGTGTGTGCTTGTGTTTGTGGGCGTGTGTGTGGTTGTGTGTGTGGTTGTGTGTGTGGCTGTGTGTGTGGCTGTGTGTGTGGTTTTGTGTGGTTGTGTGTGTTTGTGGTTGTGTGTGTAGTTGTGGTTGTATATGGTGTGTGTGCTTGTGTGTGCTTGTGGTTGTGTGTGTGGTTGTGGTTGTGTGTGTGGTTGTGCATGGTTGTGGTTGTGTATGGTTGTGTGTGTGTGATTGTGGTTGTGTGTGTGTGTGTGGTTGTGTGTGTGTGTGTGGTTGTGCGTGTGGTTGTGTTTTGTTGTGTGTGTGGTTGTGGTTGTGTGTGTGACAGTAATACTAAAAGCATCTCAAAATAAAGGAACACAAACATCGAGTTTGTGGAAAGAGAAAGCACGTTGTAAGTCAAACGGGCAGCAGCAAAGCATTGAAACCTCTTCAATTCAGATAGGTTAGTTCAGTGTTTTGCCCTAAAATAGCTGGGATTTTAGTTTTAGTTTCAGTGCATGCACGTTTTTGAGAAGTGAACGTGGAGGCTTGCACCGTGACGAAACAGCTGTGGCATCAGAAGCTACCTTTCGACCAGGTTTGTTTGCGATATACAGAATTGCTGCAATAGCAATACAACGCAAGCAGTGTGGCAGACACTGGCGGGGTTAGTTTATGAAAAATCCAGCTGCGCTGCAGAGGCTGTAAATAGGCACGTTCATCGTGAGTGGAGGGGGTTAAAGCCTCGCAGTCCATTTGGCTCTGCTGAAGCTACTGTGTGCCTAGGGCGGTGACCGTTCCGGGTTAGCTTGGGTTCAGGTCAGGAGGCCCAGCGATGCAATAAAGAGGACAGCCTTCTGTACTCAACTCTTCAAAGATGTGCTAGATTTGATTAAGACTCCACCAGGGCAAGGGGAGACGGAGAAGAGAGAGATAGTGAGGCTGGGATTCGATTTGTTGAGAGGCGGAGTCCAGGGCACAACGCATGCCTGAAACAAGGCTGCCAAGAAGAAAGACAAGTGGTCCCTGCGTGCAGAGTTGGTCTGCACAGTGGGAGGGTGGTGTGTGTAGAGGGATTTGTGAATTGCTCTGTCTAAAACATGATTGCTCCCTTCGCTGGGGAGCCCTCCAGACAAAGCCCCTCGTGGGAGAAACAGGCCTGGGAGCATAGAAAAAAGTTGCCCAGTGAGCACGTGCTGCAGAATTGAGTACGAATTGCAGTTCACATGTGCGTGCATCATGCAGCAGGGCTGGCTCAGACTTTCATCATTACGAGCACAGTAAAAAGAAAGGCCACGAGTATTGGGTAACAACAACACCCATTATCAAGGAATAACTCTGTCATTTTTGAGTGACATTGTGGTTATTATGAATAATCGGAGAAACAGCTGCATGGGGTGTGGAATTACAGGGGAGAAGATTGCCTCAGTCCAATAATTCTTTGGAACTTGCAGTGCCCAGCTCACCATAAATCCTTCCTTGGGAAAAGTATATAATGATCATTTCATTTTATTCTCCCAAATACAAACTGCAGACACACGTGTGACATAATGTGTACCCAGGCCTACAAGCCCATCAGATTCACTTTTAGAAGTGTTTGTTTGGCTGCGTCATCCTTAGATCTTTGAGAAATGTGTTCTAGTGACCAAGCATTCATAACCACAGTCTTAGAGAGCCAGTTGGCTATAGCTACTGGTAATATCTGACGTCAGTGGCTATTACCAGGCGGTGGGACAGGGAGCTCAGGTGTACAGGCTGGATCTGGAGAGGCAATCGATAGAAGCAATCACGATTGTAAAGGTGCGACCTGGAGGGCAGGTGTGTTCTGCTAAGGCAGAGAGAGAGAGATGGAGATGCAGACAAAACGCAGAGACAGACTATAAAATAACAAACAAGATAGCACGGATGGATAATGCACTTGCAACGGAGCATGAGGTTCTCAGATTCAGATTCCAGCAGGGCCGCCTCAGCCTTCCATTTTTTCTAGGTCTATCACCACAGAGTTTGGTAGTATGGGCGATGCGATTTATCGGTTGCGATGAAATTCTGGCTTGTTAGCCATTAAAGGCGTTGGGCAGTATTTTTTTTTTTTACTTTATGTTTACGTTTTATTTTTTGCTGTTTTATGTTTAAGGTGTATTAATAAATCGCTAGGAGGTGCCTACTGAGCTTTTTGCAGGAGTTTGGACGTTTTGAGTTATTTTCTGAAGTGCAGGCAGTGATGTTTCTGGAAGTTCACCACTTGATTGTGGTAGAAACATTCTTGTAGCTGGATTGATTTGAAGATCTATTTCACATCTTAATTAATATGACAGTAATGCAGAGCCAATAAAATCGTACAGACTATTTCAATATTGTCTCCGAATGCAAGGTTACCTTCCCTATCATGACAATTCACAATGTAGTCTGTATGATGGTGCCACAGATACTTCTTTAGGTTAATTGATTCTCACTTGTCAATCTTTATTTTGCTAAAAGAATCCTTAAAGCGTTCAAAGGAGCAAGGTCCCTTTCAGTCAGCTGAATGTGGAATAAGTGATGCACAGAGACAAGTCACTGCGAATACGCTGTGTAGCCAATGAATTAGATGTCTGCCCACAAGGCTGTAGTCAGCAGCCTGTGACGATCCCGAGAGGAGACTAGCGCGGCTGCGAAAGCGCCGTGGAGCAAAGCCAGAAACGGCGGGGGAGCGGATTCCTTTGAAGTGTTTGAAGTCTGATGCCGGCTGCAAGCAAACCAGAATGAGTGCGGCCAGAGGCTCACAGGCTGCCAAATGGTGTGCAATATGCACGTGCCCGCACACATGCACTGTAGGCAATCCACCTGGAAAAGCCTTTGGGAGCACTTTTGAAAGCCCCTACTTAATATCTCGCCAAAGCATCGCTAACACGATGGCTTAGGCGAGACCTAAAAAGGAACAAATATTTACACAGTTAGATGGGAAGTCAAGTTGCTTTAGATAGGCCCGGGCTGCTCCAGGACTTGTAATACTCCAGGTCCTAATTATTGGAATTCAAAACTTTTTTATGAAATTAAGATAAAATTAGCAAAAAATTTTAAAGTGCAACAAACTCTGAGAGGAGGAATCCTCACACAGGCATAACACTATTTTAGAAGGGTCAAACTGAGCAAGGGAAAAACCAAGGTGCCATCTCATTACGCCCAGTCTAAAATGGGTGAGTAATATTTGGTCCCATGTCTCCAACCCAGATACGGTTCCGGGGCTGTTGTGCTGCAAAGTACAGCATGCTTCCTTACAGAGGGTTTATTAGGTTCCTGACACTCTCTGAGACATTGCTTATTTAATGTAAAGGTAGTTTTCACCCAAACCATGTCAGATTTGTTCATGAGGGCACAATGAGGGCCATTCACCATGATCGAGGTAGGCCAATCTTGCTAATGGCATTAATATAATTGCACAATAGGGGAGCCCACAAATCCGGAGATGATTTATACAGGTCCAAAGGTATCCCATCCGACTCTGGGGCCATCTTTAAAGGGCTTTTATTGACTGATTTCCGCAAATCATCTAGGGTAAATACCAGAGCTAAGGGGAATACCACCTCCTCCTCAGCAGGTTGGTCTAGGATCTTAGATCCTAGATCACTAACTAAGGCTTCTTGGCTGATGGCTGTGATTACAGTATTAGTGTTTACACCCGTAGTTTTAATATTTGCCGCCACAGCCCAGAAGACTCTGATGCCTTTCGCCTTACAGGCCATAACAGGCTTTCCCCAGGATTCTTATTGAAGGTCTTTATGTATGAATTGTTGAGCAGCCTTGTAGTCCACTCTACATTGTTGAACTGTATTGATAGTCCTAGGTATTTCCTTCAATGCCTCATGTAATAGCCTTTCCACAGGGTTGGGCAAACCATATATCCTTGTGGGTCCCTAATCTGCTGGGTTTCAAGAGCAGATCGCTAACCACAGGGCTTGTGATGTATTCCTATAGGTACTGTATCGATTCCCCTATTCCTGACCCTGGTTTGGTTAATAATTAACTAGCAGCCATCCAACGGTGCAAAAACCGTTATCTGATTAAGCCACACCACGGCACAGAAGCGCATTATCTGATTAGGTCATAACGCATGCCATCTAATTAGGCAAGCGATATTCCTCCAGCCCCTGATAAGGCATACGGAGTTCTCAGAACAAATCAAACCTACAGCGACCTGGGAAATTCCCATAGCCATTGTTTTGATTTCACCGAGAACTTCAGTAAAAGAATGTGCGAACGAACCCGTTCATATGACATCCTTATTGACGTATATATGTCCATCCTTACGTCAATCTCGGCACATTTCAGGTATAAAAATAACCACATTGCCTTAAGCAAACACATGCGGTGGTGACGAGATTGGAGCAGCGAGACGTGCCGAGGAGCCCAGCAGAGAGCGAAGCCCACAGGCGCTGCCCCTCCTTCCTGACGCGCTGAGAACGAGACGCTGCCTTTCTCCTGCTGAGAAATCCATCTCCGGCGCTTCCAAGCAGCCCTCGCAGGCAGCTAGAATATCAAGACCTGGGATAAGAGATACCAGCACTCCACCATTCTAGATCTCAGGTACAGAACTGAATAACCCCTTGCAGAGAATTCTTGAGTCAGTCCCTTGGCAAAACAAACTTAACTTAAACTGCTACTTATCTACTCCCGCCCACGTATTAGGCTTAGGTCAGGTACACTGGGGTAGGCGTGGTTAGAAGCACCAGTTGAGTACGATTAGTCAAATGTATATATGTATGTATCTATTTTATCCATTTTAAAGTATCATATGGCTCAGAAACCATATCAATGCTTTTACAGTATTATTTTATAATTCTGTCTTTACTGTATGCACTTTACTTAACAATAAGTATTGCAATAATAGCGATTCATTTCTCTTGTATGAGAAAAGAGACTGATCAATAAATAACATCTTTTATTGAACACGCCCGTCTCTTCCTTTTCTCTACTATCTGGTGAAACTAAGAATGCACTGAACTGACTGAGTAAAATAAGTTGTCTTTTGTTTTCACACGACTCTAGAGATACACTCTTGATTAGGGGAGAGCAAAGTTGTCATGTTCTATGGTTGTCAGAAACTAAATCCCTTCTTGTCTATCCAGGGAGGTTAAAATCCTCCTTGCCTATTCGAGAAAGTTTCTAGTGAACTCTGAGCTAGCTGGCAAACACAAAACTTTAACTCTAATATCATCGGTAGAAGACCTAGTTAACCTCTGCCCTAGGTCTATACTATTGAAGATATTATTCCAATGCGCAGAGCCTATTGGGATAATAGGAACTACACTACATGGCGCCCAACTGTTTGGATAGGCGATAAAACTAACGCAAGACATTAGAGTAACTCAGTCGTGCTTTTTCACACAGAGCCCCTTTTTTCCCATAATACTCCAAAGACGTCTGGAGTGGGTGAAAGGTCATATCCGCCAAACCTCGCAGGAGGAGACTCCTATGTATGGTTCTTGGTTTACTCAACGTTGAAGGATACACTGTTCCAAAATATTGTGCATCTAATCTTTGTTTCCATAGAAACCTAATCTGCAAATAAATAAAATAATCTTCTTGACAGTAGTATGTCAGAAACTGAAGAAGAAAGGGAGACAGCTAGAATAGCAGCTGACACTACTCTGCTGCAAAATGACCCAGATATAATACTCATCCCGGTCAACATACGAAAATCTATAACCTTAAAACTTATAGAAAATGGACTGACACCAAGAGGTGGTACAGTCATATTCGTAATTGAGGCACACGAATATCGGCAGACAGAGGTATTCTATTCATGGATAAACTTTCCAGCAGCAAACGCTGTAACAAAGGACTTCCACTATTACAAAATAGAGGAGGTGGAAATACCACTCAAATTCCAAGAGCACCTGCTCTTGTTTAATGGCGCCCTAAAACATAATAATCACATCACCAGGCTCGGTCCACTAGGTAGACCAGGAGCAACGTGGCCGGTCCTAGCCGGATACACACCACATCCAGACATTGAAGAAATGCCTGCACGAGATCTTTTAGCACAGCTAAAACAATTAATAAAAATACATAGACAATTAGTCCAATATGTAATGCGGACTTCAACAGTCCAACCAGCAATTAAAATTCCACAGCTGACCACTCATCGGGGGAACACAAATACAATTACACCTCAGAACATACAGTCCTCTCTAGGTAAAGTACCCGCAAAACGGGAACAAATTCCTTTCTGGCTAGCACAAAAAATCACTCAAATAGAGGCGGTGTTTCCAGATACCACCCCTGTTGAGAAACATAGGATTCTGACTATCTGTCTTCCAATGGGAATCGCACCACATGTGGAAGACTGTGACACTTGGGGAACAGTCTTTGCTTCCATTTACACAAAAACACATGGTGTACCATCCATGTCAGTAATACCAGATGTGCTAAAAGATGTGCTAAAACAGATTCAAGATGAATACGGTCCAGAACCCGCTTTAACTCTCGGTATGAAATTACTGAAAGATTTCAAGCAGGTCTCGGCAATATTATTAGCCAACATAAAGGGAGAAGCAGCAAATGTGGCGATTCGCCAGAAGTTAAAAGAGACAAATATAGCAGACCAACCATCTGAAATTGCCAGAATCATAGAAAAATCCTATGAAGAACTAGGAAGAGATAGTTTGGGTGGAATACCAGTGAAACCCCAACTAGTTGAAAGTCCTGAAAAGGTATTTATTAAAAATTATTTAAACACTCAAAAAAAGAGCTGGGATGGAAATAAACAATTCAATCCTAAAGAAAAAAGATTCCAGTCCAGAGGCAGGTCTCCTCGGCGGAGAGAAAGATCTCCTGATCAAGGGTGCAAGTCTCCCCAAAGGGAGCCCTCTGTGAAAAAATACAACCTTAGAAATAGGGATAATATAAAAAAACCTGATAGATATCAAGATATTGATACACGTCCCTCTCAATCTTTTTAGACTTCCTCGCAGAAATCGGAAAGAAGAGGACGATCAGAACACAGGGAAGAGCACGTCAAGTCCAAAGACAAAGAACCTGCTCATCTGAATAAAAAATTACAATTTCCAAAAATGAAGGTAGCCAGTATTAAAGTAATCAACAATGCCGAGAATACTGAGGACACAGCTGAAAAACGGAGAATGGGCTCAGACAATGCTAGACAGCGCAGCAGAAGTGAGCATAGCTCGCAAAGTCCTTATGAATCATCTGGAGACAGTGGACACGAATGAATACATTCAGGTGGAAACTGCAGATACCAGAGTTAGCAAACCTCATAAAATATATGAAATAACATTGCGTATAGAGGGGGATAAGACTAGAAAAATAAGGGGTCTATTTTGGGATAATCTCTCCAAGGGCTATGACATCCTTCTAGCTGAACGAGACTGGCCTCCAGAGTTTGTCAGGGAGTGCCCACATGGCGAAGAAATAATTATGCCTGCCTTCTCAAACCATATTCCAATTCATAAAAAATATACACTTGCAAGAAAGTGGGCAGTAGCTCAAGCCCCTGCCTTATATAAAAATAATGTGGGATGGGATGAGGACTCTCCTCCTCACAAAATCCAGTTAAAATCACAACCTACTGCACAGAGGCAGTACCCGATTAAGCAAGAAGCTAAAAAACAGGTAAAAGAGATCCTAGATCAACTTGAATACCAGGGGGTGATTGAAACTTGCACCTCACAAATAAACAACCCTTTGTTTCCTGTCTCCAAGCCAGACAATTCATATCGTCTTGTTTTGGACTACAGACACCTTAACTCATGTTGCAAAACATTTGCAGTACAAAACTCGCATAGTGCTGCACTAATGAATAACATAGTGCGCAAAAAATACAAAACCACATTAGACATTTCTAATGGATTCTTTTGTCAAAATATAGCACCAGAGAGCAGATATTTGACGGCGTTCTCAATAAATGGCACGCAAAAAAAATTCTGTCGTTTGCCCCAGGGGTTCAAGAACAGCCCAGGATTATTCTCAGCGAGAGTAACAGAATTACTACAAACATATGATGACGAGGCATTATCTTATGTCGACGACATCTATCTAACAGATGATGACTTGGATACTCACTTGAAGAGAGTGAACACCATAATACTTGGGTTCGCAGCAGAGGGTTACAAATTCAACTTTAAAAAGTCAAGAATTGCCCATCTAACAGTCCTGTTTTTAGGATATGAACTATCAAGTGAAGGCAAAAGCCTGGCTGACAATTTCCTAGAGAAATGTGCTGTAATCCAAGCACCTAGAACACTGAAAAACTTACAATCAATTCTAGGCTTCCTAAATTTCGGAAGAACTTACATTATAAATTATGCAGAGAGAATTAAACCTCTCTATGATCTAATAAAACCAGATTTTAAAAGAATCAATTGGACTCAAAAACACACAGAAATTTTGAGATCTTTACAAACAGATATGTTAGTTAAAACAAAATTACAAACACGTGACAACACACGCAACCTTGTGATTCGAGTCATCCCAGGAAGATGCGGATTCACATACCTGACCTCTAATGAGGGAGAGAAGGTACCAATAGCATACAAATCACATTTGTACACAGAAGCTGAAAAAAGGTTCAGCATTAAGGAAAGCATTGTTCATACGGTTCAAACAGCTGTAGCAAAAGAAAAATACCAAGCAGATGGCAGACAGGTTACAGTCAGAACAGCAGAATCAGCTTTTGAGGCATTAACAACACCATGTAATTTACCGACAACTGCATTGAATCCAGAATGGATACAATGGGTAAATTCCGTTGCTACAGACAAAGTAAAATACTATTTTGACCCGGAAATGAAAGAATTAAAGTATCTAGAATATGAAAGACAATACCCTCTGCCAATCGACATTCTGCCCTTACGACAGTACGCCTGTGTAATTTATACAGACGGCCATGCTCAACCACCTGGGTGGGGAGAACAAGCGTACAACCCCACATGTGAGATTACAAAAGAAGTATGGCGTGGAGGAAAAATGAGACCTCTATTAATAAAAACACTCTCAGTAGAAACTAATTCAGAACAACAGACTGAAATAATAGCATTGAAAATGGCGCTAGATAATGCCGATCGCGAATTCCCGACACTTATAGTGTCCGATTCGTATTACTGCGTCAAATCATACAATACCGATTTGAAGAAATGGATTCAGAATGGTTACAAAGATGACACAGGTGCCACAATAAAGCAGAAAGCGCTTTGGGAACAAGTAGTTCTTTTAAAAAAAGAACTACCAAAAACCCACGTGATACATTCAGTGAGTCATCAGCGTGATGGCGTTCACGTTGCAGGGAATTCATTGGCTGAGACAGCCACAGCGGTAGCAACTAAACCGGCCTCCGTAGCTACAAAAAAGCGTACAGTAAAACACATTGACAGTGAAACAGTGCTGGCGGTGAAAACGTCATTAAAGGGCGACTGTTCAGCGCTACCGATCAATTATCCACTCAACTATACATACATAATCGATGCAAACTCCGTTCCTTTTGCTCGAATCCCTGGAGTGGGGGACAGAGTAATTCCAAACATGGACAGGAGAGGCATGTTAATCACAGACGCCCATATGGGTGAGGATCTTAGACACCTCAAGCTTAAAGATTCCCTAGAAGAATTACAATCAGTATACTGGTGGCCAGGCATGAGTCTGAATCATCAAATGTTTGCAAAAAACTGCACAGGCTGTAACAGAGATCGCAGTGGCGAGCGAGGAGGACTATTGCCATGGCATTTCGCTCCAGATAAACAACAACAATAAGAAAATACCCATCATGAAAAAAGCGTCATATTAACATAAAAAGACTAATTTTCACTTATAATGTAGACCCCAGCGCTCGGCTGACGTCTGGACTGTTATAAAAAGATTTGCGAGTCTATAATGGCATATACGCTAGGAGCATGCTACGTTTTGACTAATGTATTTCCTTTAGCCCTCAAGCTTATGGGGAAGCATGGCCAAATGAGCATTGCATAGCGGGACTCTTCTCACTTCCTTCCTGAGGGATACAGGATGGTGTAAAGAAAAAACCAAGACATAAAGCAATCTATAACGGAAAAGGTATTAGGTTCGGGAGCTGGGTGGGTCAAACATTTAATAAGTGTCCAACGTAGTCTAAATAACCTGCCAAGGAATTCTCTGAAAGGGTTCAGTCCGTACGAACAATTGTTCGGGACTAGAATGATGATCCAAGATCTTGATAGTCAGACTTCAGTGGTTAAAGACAAAAGCTTTGATATCAAAGATTGTTTGGCTATTTTGCAGGACTTAAATGAAACAAGAAAAGACCTGAGCAACATAAAGTTGAAACAACAGCCAACAACCACTGAAGAGAAACCACCTGTCCCAGCAAGGCCTGTCTGGATTCCAAAAGTCGGGGATCTAGTCAGAGAAAAGATCGCGGTAAAGAAGGAATTTGGGCCTTCTTACAGGAAAGCAGTTCCTGTCTTGTCTATCAACGGGACAAGGTCAGTAATACTACCGCCCCTTGCTGGTAAAAAGGAGAACCGAGTCATATCCATCGACCTGGTAAAACCACAATCATGTGGCCGATAACAAACAGTAGGCCAAGTGGACTCCCAAGAAGTAGCAGAACACCAATGTTTGCTACGAATGCAGAGGTTCAAACTGAAAGACTGATCACATTTGGAAAATCTACAGTGAAACAACAAGGACTATGCAACAAAGCAATGGAACTTGAACCTCTTAAAACCCAAATCAAAGCTTTTCATCAAGAAACAACAATCTATGATGATGTAACTACAGACTTTGCTAATGAAACAAAGCAAAAGCAATTGGAACAATTGACAGAACAGCATCCGGCTACTTCATCAACTTCGATGATTCATCTGAAGATCTGAGTGAACCTAAGAAACAGCCATCAACACAAACTTTTAAAGATAAAGCTAAGGAACTTTTTCAACAGCTGAAAGAAACCTATCTGATTTCTCCATGGATTGAATTTTGGGTGGCCTTAGGTGCATTTATCCTCATTCTTTGGCTCATCATGGTACTATGCTTGGGACATTTCATTGAAGGAAAATATGCTAAAATGGACACAGCAAGCCAGAAAATCAACTTGGTCCTTAAACCACACACATCTTCACACATCGAGAAAAGAGAACTTTCTTCAGTGAACTTCACAGCCAATCCTATACCAGGCGGTGTAGCATGGGACAAAACTGATCATGAAATCTATGGTCCGGTTGAAATCCTGAAGTATCCACACCAATTCAAGATCTCATTGAGTGACTTTGTAAAACCAAGCACATTTGCTGATGATTGGGACTTTGAAAGTATTAATGATATGATGTCTGATCTTGTGATGTCTGCTAAATTCACAGAACATGATTATTTGCAGGGTTTGTCTAATTATGATCAGATGTTCTGCTACAACCACTATGGTAACCATTATCTACATAAATCTGCACAACCTAGAAATGTTTTAAATTATAACCAATGGGAACATTGTGCTACTCCTCCAAAAGATAGCTCGAAAACATTTTATGATAAATATTCATACTTTTCAGGGTTTAACACAAGTAATGCAGAAACATTTTATTTCAAATTGTCAAATAAGACAGGTATGAAGACCATGCTTACAAACACAAAATTGATATATTCCGATTCATTTTTTGAGCAAATGAATACATTTGGGTTTGATTTCTGGAACAATAATATTGAAGCAAAAACTGTTTGGGGTACAAGAGATTGGCAAGTACAAGGTATAGAATCATTGTTTAGAGCCTGCATGATCCCAGAACAAATTATATTTTTCAACGACACTATTCAACAAACTACCTGTCTTGGCCTAGCCAAAATCAAAGATTTGAACAAACCGTCTATTCCAAAGCCAACAGTGAACAGTAATAGCTCTATAGATGTTGAGATAGACGTAAACCATATATTAAACCAAAACAGAACACATCCTGAATGGAAAAAATGGTTGATCTGGCCCACAGATACAAATAACTGTCAAGACAGATTCCTGAACAAAATACAGGGGTTCACATTAACTAGGCCAGACCCTAGATATTCCCAAAGACAACATCCAGGGATAGTAACCACCTACAGCGTGGGCAAGCTCTGCCTTCAATGGCTACAAACGTCCACACTGGCTGAAATTAAGCAACACCTAACTTTACTTACAGAAGGTGCTGACTTGCGTGATTTCATTATGGGACCACGCAAACAGCGTCAAAAACGTTTCATAGCGGCCTCTATATATGCAGCTTATAACGAAGTCTGGAAAGTAACTCAAATTGAGACAGCAGAAAAAATACGGGAGATTGACCGTATTAATTTGGAAAAATCACTTTCTGTGGTGGACAATGGGTTAATGACTCTGTCCTCCAGAATATATTCTCTGGACAGCATTGTGTCTTCAGCAATCGATATAATATCGCAAGACTTACTGATGTTACAACACGGTCAGTCCCAATTGCGTTCTATTGTACAGCTTGGCTGGACGTTACAAAATCTGCGTTCTGGCTATGTGCCTTGGCGTTTAATCAACACAACGTCATTATTTAATATCTTTAACCTTACTGATAAACAAATCAGTTTGGCGCAGAAGGATGCTGACTATACAATTCTGAGCATTGAAAAACTTGAGAGATTACCATTGACAATGTCAGAACGACCTGTCATTGAATGGATAATACATGGAATAATAAATATTCCGATAACTACTTTCCAGTTTCAATTCTGCCAAAAATATATACAGGCAGGCCAGTATGAAAGGTTGGGTAAAGGGTACATTAAGTCAATATGGAACTTGCCCTATACACACGAATGTGTCAGTAATAAAGGCCAGAAAGTGTTTCTCAGTGGCAATAATTGTGCAAGATCACTAAGCGGTACACTTCTGTGTCAGGGTATTAGCTTGCATGGAGCCTGTGAAGGGACTTCAAATAACCTTTCATGTTACCAGCTAGGCACACCTGCAACACGAATATAACCATTCTTTAGGAGACTCTCGAACGGGAGTTACATTCTAATAGTAGATCGCAGATGTTGTAGTTTGCTGCCCGGAAAACCTTATCTCATAACCGTGACTAGGAAGGTCATGTGCTGTGAACGAGTATTGTTCCCTAACGATTCTCCAGACAGGGAGGCAAGGTTATGGCCCGATTTGAAAATTGCTTCTATTCGAATTGATACTTTAAGCAGAATGAAGACTGTGCTCCTACAGACGCCGACCAGGCTAACGTCATCAAAAGAAACGTATGATCTCCAAGTTGCAAGGACAACGGCAGAGATTCATTCATTGTTATCAACTAATTCCCCCATACATTTCGCAGAAATACTGAACGAAATCTTAAATATTTCTGATACCAGTGGTGTCTTATGTGTATTTAAGACAGTGTTTTCAGGAGCTTTAACACCATTCAAAGCCATCCTGGGTATTTTTCCAGACTTTGTCCATTCAATTTTTGGCGGACTTCCTCTCCTTTTGGGACTAGTGGCAGGCTTCCTATTTTTGATCCTGCTATTTCGCTATGGCAAACCATGTCACAGACAAAACACCTGCGACAAGGGAAGAAATGATCCTAGCCATTGGCTACCGGGACCGCATAACTAAAGTCCTTGGACTAGCACGGCTTCGGGACCTGAACATGACTTGGTTTCTTTCATTTAGACCAATGTGGCAAAGTTGTGTTATGCCTGTATTAAGGTGCTTGCTATGCGGCGAAGAATTGCCTGTTGGACACCTGTCTGGCACTACAATCGGATGTGCCAATGGACGCAGATACCTTGTTGGGTCCGGTAACGGCTCATGCATTGTGCTGTCCCCAGCGGCTACCAATCCTGATGACGGCATTCGTGGAGACTTCACCACTACGATTAAGGGGTAGTGAAGTACAAGATGAAAGCAGCATCGATCAGGTACGACCTTCAGTCAGCTATGCTGATCAAAACATCAATGGAGGCAATCATGCTCAGGCTCATGAATGCATGGTAACAACTTTTTCCGAGTTAGTGGAACTTACGCAAGAAGCTGTTGACAGCTTTTTCAACAGTCTAAATGATATGATGTTTTCACCAGAGCAGCAGGAATAACTTTGAGCAGACTAGCACTCGGAGTTCCCTACATCCTGAATTTGGCCTTCAACTTTTAAAAAGCGATATGAAAAATTTTTCTCATCAGTTTTTTCAGATTGCAAGAACCTTTTTCCCCAATTCCAAAATATTTACGATTTTTTGGGACACTTATCTTCTGCTTAAAGTAGACATTATTCTTAGAGAACTGAATTTCTATTTTAGGTAGTCACGAGACATTAGCTATCCTCTAGCACTCTCATACAAAACTTTATGATTGTGATGAAATGGTCTCGCACTTTTTTTCTGTATTAAGAGCCATTTCATGTGTGGTTTTCGCATTTATTCATGCTGAATTTAAAAATATGCGTTATATGTTTAGCATTATTAGACTGCTTGTGCATATAGTACATGTGCTGGTACATGTGATTGTGTTTCGTATATTTCATAATTCCAATTTTCAGGATACATATGAATTTATTTTGGGGTGGTACGGTATACACAAGCGCTACTGGTTTCACTATGCCTAGATTTGTAAATATGGACATAGTCTACGTGGAGTGGGTGTGATGTATTCCTATAGGTACTGTATCGATTCCCCTATTCCTGACCCTGGTTTGGTTAATAATTAACTAGCAGCCATCCAACGGTGCAAAAACCGTTATCTGATTAAGCCACACCACGGCACAGAAGCGCGTTATCTGATTAGGTCATAACGCATGCCATCTAATTAGGCAAGCGATATTCCTCCAGCCCCTGATAAGGCATACGGAGTTCTCAAAACAAATCAAACCTACAGCGACCTGGGAAATTCCCATAGCCATTGTTTTGATTTCACCGAGAACTTCAGTAAAAGAATGTGCGAACGAACCCGTTCATATGACATCCTTATTGACGTATATATGTCCATCCTTACGTCAATCTCGGCACCTTTCAGGTATAAATATTACCGACATTGCCTTAAGCAAACACATGCGGTGGTGACGAGATTGGAGCAGCGAGACGTGCCGAGGAGCCCAGCAGAGAGCGAAGCCCACAGGCGCTGCCCCTCCTTCCTGACGCGCTGAGAACGAGACGCTGCGTTTCTCCTGCTGAGAAATCCAGCTCCGGCGCTTCCAAGCAGCCCTCGCAGGCAGCTGGAATATCAAGACCTGGGATAAGAGATACCAGCCCTCCACCATTCTAGATCTCAGGTACATAACTGAATAACCCCTTGCAGAGAATTCTTGAGTCAGTCCCTTGGCAAAACAAACTTAACTTAAACTGCTACTTATCTACTCCCGCCCACGTATTAGGCTTAGGTCAGGTACACTGGGGTAGGCGTGGTTAGAAGCACCAGTTGAGTACGATTAGTCAAATGTATATATGTATGTATCTATTTTATCCATTTTAAAGTATCATATGGCTCAGAAACCATATCAATGCTTTTACAGTATTATTTTATAATTCTGTCTTTACTGTATGCACTTTACTTAACAATAAGTATTGCAATAATAGCGATTCATTTCTCTTGTATGAGAAAAGAGACTGATCAATAAATAACATCTTTTATTGAACACGCCCGTCTCTTCCTTTTCTCTACAATCTGGTGAAACTAAGAATGCACTGAACTGACTGAGTAAAGTAAGTTGTCTTTTGTTTTCACCCGACTCTAGAGATACACTCTTGATTAGGGGAGAGCAAAGTTGTCATGTTCTATGGTTGTCAGAAACTAAATCCCTTCTTGTCTATCCAGGGAGGTTAAAATCCTCCTTGCCTATTCGAGAAAGTTTCTAGTGAACTCTGAGCTAGCTGGCAAACACAAAACTTTAAGTCTAATATCGTCGGTAGAAGACCTAGTTAACCTCTGCCCTAGGTCTATACTATTGAAGATATTATTCCAATGCGCAGAGCCTATTGGGATAATAGGAACTACACTACAGGCTTAGGTTGATAAATTTGTCAGCCATAGCCCAAAGATCTTTAGTAGGGGTGAGACATGCAAGTACTACAGGGAGGTGGTTTGAACAAATTTGTATCAAAATAGTGTTCAGATCAGCATTTTTCCATGCCAAATGCAGAATTACTAGAGCCCAAGAGGCCAAAGTCTTATGGCCTCCCCGTCCTAGGAATGCATAAGCCAAGACTTAAGGGGGTATAGTCGCTGTATGGGCATTCCCTAGTTTGACATTAAAATTCCCGCTTGGGATAATCTGAAACCCTTTGTGCAAAAAAGTAAGTTCGAGTCCGAGAATAAAATCAGGCAGCACATTAGGATTAGCAATATGGGTGGATTCAAAGTACCATTATAAAAATAATTAAAACAATGTTCAGACCATTGGGCCAAGTAGAGAAAAACACTTGGAATAAGTTGCTACTGGAGGTAATTAGGATGATACTACATTCCAGGGTGACTTTAAACTAGGTCATTAGTCTCGTTCTGGCCCTGCCCGATGGAGGAGGGACTGCGGGACCATATGAGAATAATACCCATCCATGATGACAACCTCTGTAGCCCAGGTCTCCTGGAAACATATTATATATTTGCGTACAAAGTGACCCCTATTCTTCGCAGCCCATTTTGCTGGCCAAGCCAGCAATATTCTAAGAAAGGATATTAACCTCATGGGCAAAGTCCCCAGGGGCGGTTAAATTTACCTCACTAGATGACATAGATAACTCTTTGCACTCAGTATCTATCTCAGGTGGTTCTCCAAGACATGAGGTGTGCAAGAAGGAACATCCAAAGGACCCAGGCCACAGCTCGGCTCCTGGATGGAGGTAGATTTAATCTTGTTGCATATACTGAACCAATCGTTTTCTGACAAGTCACCCATAGGGGAGAAGCCGTTGTGAACAGGAATATTGGAAGGAGGTTGTTGGAGTGGCACAGGGTGGGAAAAACGATCCTGGGAATGGGGGTTTCCGCCAGATCTCTGTAAAAGAAGCCAAAGGGCACGATCTTGTTATTTCCACTTTTGAGATGACTTTGCTGAGAGGCCCAAGGTAAGTCGCCAGCAAAGAAGTAACAATGACAATCCCCAAAACATTGCTTGTGCATCTTTCTGATCCAACCCACCCTTCTAGCCATGAGGACCTCAATGAATAAGCAACTCTGGAGCTTGGAGCTCCACTTAATCCAGTGTTTAGCTGTATTAATAAGTTCCACTGTAGACTCACATGCTTCAGGACGCAGCACCAGGACATTTGACATAACTATAACAGAGACATGCAGCTGGTAAGAGATCACATCTTGTGGCACATTCAGGAGGCGATCCCATACATTTGGAGGGTAAGATAGAAATTCCCAATAGGGCAATGACCCCCAGCTTGTGTGCCAGGCAGCTCAAGATCCCACACGTTAGGAGGCATAGATATAGCTGGACCATGAATAGGGGCCACACCAGGCATGTGG
Source organism: Lissotriton helveticus (assembly GCF_964261635.1). NCBI lineage: Eukaryota > Metazoa > Chordata > Amphibia > Caudata > Salamandridae > Lissotriton > Lissotriton helveticus. Next base: position 1,895,637,980 of record NC_136065.1, on the reverse strand, counting down.
GTAGACAACTACCACTCATGCCCCCATCTGAGAGCAGTGCTCCTGAGCAGAACTTTGGGGCCTCTGCCCGGTGATACTGTCACCCCCCTCCAGCTGCACCATGAATCGCATGGAATCTAATTAATTTAATTTAGCCTCAATACGCACCAGGTGTTCATACAACTCTGATATCTTAGACTCAAGAATGTCAACAACCCTCCTGCGAAATTCCTCGAATAAACCCCCAATAACCTCTTTGTTATTGAGAAAGTTATTAGACGTTGGGATCACAGTGGATGTAAGCCTAGATGAGTTAGCTTTAAGTTTGTGTGAGGGGCCCCCTTTCTGCTTAGTGGGTGGCGGCATAGTTTGGTTAGCAGCCTGAATTTGGGTGGGAGAAGCACGTTTATCAGGATGGTCCCTATCCACATTCTACTGGCCAGATAAACTGACTGGAGCTCAATAATGAGGAGTAAAGGAGGCCAAGGAACATCAGTTTGTCTCCCAAAATGTCTTAATCTATGTCCCCACTGACTTTTCAATATATCCATCAAGGGAAGCCCGTGATTACAACGCCGTGAGGGGAACGGCCAACAGGCAGCTCCAGGCACGCTTGCACTGACGATTTCAATGCCATGAGGGGAATGGCTAAAAAGCAAGACTACTAACCCCGGGCCCCCTTGCGCTGACGCCGTTGCTGAGGCCCACATCTCGCGCCCGGAGGCACATTAAGAGCTGCGGTGGGCTCCCGCAGCGCCAGAAGTCTGTGATTCCAACGCCGTGAGTAGAACGGCCAACTAGAAACTCCAGGCACCCTTGCGCTGACAAATTTAATGTCATGAGGGGAATGGCTAAAAAGCAGGACTACTAGCCCCAGACACCATTGCTGACGCCCACATCTCGTGCCCGAAGACACGCTAAGAGCTGCGGCGGGTTCCCGCAGCGCGGGACGAGCACGGGCGTGCCAGAGCCATGCCTGGGCAAATCCCAGGCGAAGGGCGGGCCTGTCTGCGCCCGTCAGCGACCAAGGAGGCCTGGCTGGGCCAGACCCCTTGGTTTTTATTCCTGATCCCTCTACCCATATATTGGAAATTGGACGGAAACCAGTCACTAAATCAAGGTACTTTTTAGTCACCCCACTAGCCCTGACTAACCCAGTATTTTATAGAGACCCAATACGGGGACATTTGGGCTCTAGTTTCAAGTGTTCGCAAATAGGCAAAAGGAAAACACCGGCTTCACATGGGGGGACCTCGGGGTCTGTATGGCTGGAAAAATGTATTCCTTTTTGACTAAAGCTTAACACGCGATTACGCAGGAGATCGCCCTAACTGAGAAAAGGTTATCATTAGGGGCTTGAAAATGTTCTCAGATCCACGCTGATGGTGAGGAGGAGTTACAAGGAAAATCTGCAGCTGGGGCGGGTCTTTTACAAGGCTCGAGGGTAAATGTCTCTGTATCCTCATGTCAAATACTCTCACCTGACGAATCGGATATGTTATCTAATATTTTAGCTGACAAAATAACAGAGGGAAACGATGTGGCCACAGACTTACCACCGCCCAAGAGAAAACAAACAGTTTGTAACAAGTCTTCGAGGAAATCCCCACGGAAACAAACACGGACAAAATCATCTTTACAATCTGGTCTGAATTTAGAACAGTCACTGGACATTTTATTCACAAAACTGGAGTCAATGACAAAGGCTCTCTAAGCTCCAATAATGCTAAAAGTGGAAAAGTTGAGAGACTAATTCATGACCTGAGTACCAATTGCAATAAATGTGCTATGTTAAAATTAACGGAGGTAGGGGCGGCAAGCCCATCTCAGAATCTGAATCCAATTCAATTCAATTTGGTCCATCTGGCCCATGTTTGAATGTTAATGTTCTAGGGACCGAGGGAATACCTAGTGGATCTAGTCAGTCAAATATAACAGAGGCAATAGGATCTGCAGCTCAGAATTCCAAAGCTGCCCAGGTGAGAAGATCCCTAAACTCTGAGAGGGCTCTTCTACCTACACGCACCCAATCTAATCATGTTATACCAAAAGTCATTAACCAAAGTATACTTGATTTACCCCCTGCATCTGCCCCTTTAGTAGCAGTCTTACTAGAGGTGCCCTCTCTCTCTCTCTCTCAATCCCTCTCTCTCGAAACTAGGGAAACCACCCAGGACCTAATATATAAAGTGACTCATTGGTGTACTAAAAATTTTATAAATGGCCTGAGCATATCATCTGACATTATCATGGCCAGAAGAGAGGGGTGGATAGGTCACCAAACAAAAAAGATTGATGCAGGACACTGCATAGCTGTCAACTTTCGGGACACGGTGAACACTATGAGGCCAATAGGCTGTGCATACCATAGTAGTTCAAAGCCTTTAATTAGAGTAATCTCGCTACAACATTTTTAGCCCCCTAGCCAGCACAGAAGCCCTACGGATGGACAATGGCAGATATCTCAAAATCCAGGTAGGCCTGTCAACAAAACTAATATAGACAATAGCTTACCAATGAGTAACCGGTTTCAACCACTAGCTAGTCTGGAATAGCATTTTAATAAAAATGCTATTCCATTGAATAATGGTAGAGCAAGAGGGGGTTTACTTCTAAAGTTTTCTTTGAAGCTCTCTTGTAGGATACATTTGGTTGACTGCAAATCTCAAAATGTTTTGGCTGTAGAATTGTCTTTTAGGAACTGTGCCACCATGTTAGTGATACATTTTTATAATTCCTTTTCCAGAGGGCATGAGCTGGAACATCTACATGATTTAAAGGAATTTTTGGAATGTTATGAGGAGACAAAGCAATCTTACTTATTATGAAATAATAACCCTAGAGGATTTTAATATCCAACAATGTTATTTAAATTGCTCTATAAACCAGGAGTTATTCCTCATTTAGTAATTTTGAGTATACACCTTCAGGTATTTTGCTCGAAGGCATTCTTTCAAATCAAAATCTATGTTGCCTTCAGCAAATATATAGTTTGGTGTCAGTACTCATTTATGTGTGGAATGGAAGGCCAAGCACCAGTGATTATATTTTACTGTCTGCTCCATTCGTTTTTTTCGTTTACTGAGGATCTAATTGTTACATGGTCAGGTTTTAGCAACCATAATCCCCTTACTGTTGCCATATGACTTTCTGCTATAGAAACTGGAGAATCTTCCATTCGTTTGACAAATAAAGATATTAGCACCAAGGATCAGGCCTGCAGGCTAAAGTGGGAAACGATAGTACCAGATCATTTTTGGGAAAATTTGTACACAGTCTGCGCCCCGGAAACTGAGTCCTGTTTAGACCCAGATACAAAGGGCAGTTCTATCCTAATAGCCTTCGGGACATTAACAAAACAAATACAATCTGACCTCACGGTTATGGTTGAGATCCGACAGCCAAAGGCTGTAAAGTGGTTTAACGGAGCATGCTCAACGACCCATAAGAAGCTTGTACAGGCCCTTAAATCCACCCCCAGAGACAAAGCAGAATTTAGGGACAAAAGAAAGGCCTATAAGCTAGCTGTTCAGAATAGGAAGAAGGAGCTAAGAGAGCAGGCATGGGATGCCCTACAACAAGCTAGTATACCGAAAGATAGTTCTCAATTTTTGTTGGTAGTTAATAGTCCTTTTCTTTCTGAAACTCCTAACTCCAACAATGATTGTTTAATCCCAGCAGCTAAATGGGTATTGCATTTTGGAAATATTTTCAGTGATGCAAACTTGGGTGAAGCAAATAAGTATAGAGAAGGTGGGCAAACTAGTATGCCACTCAACTTCAGTGTAGAGGAGGTCCATGAAGCAATCGTTACCACATCTGGTGGAAAGGCCCCGGGCCCGATGGGGTCCCGGCCAATCTATACAAAGCTTATCAAATGTGTGGGCTAGTATTTTGGCAAATGTTTTAAATGCTGCATGCTTACAGGCATAACCAGTATCCTGGGGGAAGGCAGTTATTGTTCCCATTTTTAAAAAGGGTGCGAGCCCACATGTTATAGGCCGGTCTCACTTTTAGATTCCGCAGCCAAAATAATTGGCAAAGTCGTACTAAATCGCCTAACGACATGGCTGGACAACCGAAATGTTATTTCAAACTTGCAATATGGTTTTAGGTCAGGTAAGTGGTAGGGAAGTATACCATTGCCAAAAAGGCTATAATACATTTGGCGTTTATGGACCTGACACAAGCATTTGAATGTGTAAACAGATCAAAATTGTGGTTAATCATAAGTGATATGGGTCTTGAACCAGAGCTTGTGAATTTCTTAAACGCTATTCATGAGAATAATACAGCTGCTGTGAGATTCAACAGTAATGGAGATCTGACAACCCCCTGGGATGTTAAGAGAGGGGTATTGCAAGGCTGTATTTTGGACCCCCTCTTGTTTACACTATATATAATATATAAATAAGTTGGCGGATTCTTTAACAACCAGGTTTGGCGAAAAGATGACCCACGCACGTTTATATGCCGATGACACAGTTATATCAGCTGGAACTGCACTGGGCCTTTAATTACTTTTAGATGGTTTTATTGTTTTTATGGACTCCCTAGATCTTTCAACAAATTTCAAGAAATCTCACACCAAGTCCATTGGCCCTTGATAGTCCCCAAAAAAGACTACATTTTATTGTAAAGGGGTTGAGTTAAGCAGGGTTCCAACTTTCACCTATTTGGGGGTACTTTTTGATGAGCGTACGTTATAGTGACCAAAAATTATGCAAATAAAGAATACTCTCATTAGAGCGACGGGGGCAACATTAAATTTTGCTAAGAGACTAGGATCTAAACCCCTCCCAGCCCTGATGAAGATATATAAGGAAAAAATTATCCCCATGGTAACCTATGGCAGTGACATCTGGGGATATAAGGAAGGAAAAGACATTCAGCATGATGAAGACAAGTTTTTAAGCAAGATTTTGGCAGTCCTGCATTCCACCCCTGCATACATATTGCATGAAGAATTAGGGGTGGGATATAGATCAGACCAGATAGCAGTAGCCCCTTTAATGCGCTGGTGGAGAGTTTGGGCAAGCCCTATCAAATTTAAATCAAATAATAATTAGTCAATCCGGTTTTATCCCGCATAGAAATACTGCCCTGAATCTTCGGCGACTTCACGTTGTTCTCGCGAGAGCCGCAACGCTGCGTGAGCCGGCCATCTTGGCGTCGTCGGATGCCACGATGGCTTTCGATACTGTGGAGTGGCCGTATTTATGGGCCGCGTTGGCTAAGTTTGGGTTCGGACCCGGTTTTATCGGCTGGGTGCGACTGCTCTACGAGGACCCCCTTGCGCAAATTGTTGTAAATGGCCGAGTCTCGGCTCCGTTTGGTCTTGGGAGGGGAACCCGTCAGGGTTGTCCTCTGTCACCGCTGTTGTTCACTCTAGCTCTTGAACCCCTCGCCGCGTGGATCCGGTGGGAGCCCTCGATGAAGGGTATTCGGTGGGCCCCGGAATTTGAATATCGCATCTCGCTTTATGCAGAGGATATCGTATTGTATTTGACTTCGCCCCGGAAATCCCTGATAGTATTGTGTGATGTTTTGAATTAATTCGGCAGAAACTCAGGTCTAATTATTAACTGGACCAAATCCTATCTACACGTCCTTTCAGGTGATGTCCCTCTTCTCCCAAATAATTGTCCCATCCAGATAGCAAACACGGGGTTTAAATACCTCAGTATCTACATTTCATTGGACCCCACGACTCGGTATGAGCATAACCTCCTCCCTCCCTTGTCTAGATTGAAACAAGATCTCCCAGGTTGGCGTAAGCTTCCGCTTTCACTGTTGGGTCGCGCGGCTCTCTTTAAAATGATGTCTCTGCCTCGTTTTCTCTATGCACTCCAAAACACTCTTGATGTAGTTCCGGCCAGCTATTTCCGTGCAGTCGAGGGTCTTCAAGGGAAGTTGATTTGGGATGGTAGACCTCGTATTGCACTTGCTAAACTGACGCTCCCATGGTATGACTGGGGCATCGCTCTCCCTGATATAAAACGTTACTATTGGGCGTCTCAATTGGGAGCCATCAATCATGCTACGTATGGTCCCGAATTGAACCCTGCCTTTGCAATGGATAGATGGCTGTTACCTGGGGGTAACTACTACAGGGCACTATATTCTAGCTCGGTGATTAAGGACTTGTCGGGACCTACCAAGACGGCAGTGCGTTTGTGGCGAGATGCAACTTGTTCGATGGGGTGGACAGACAGCTTGACTCGGGCGACCCCGCTCTTTGGCTCTGATAAACTGGGTAAACTGTGGAAGACCAAGGGATTTGATAAGTGGGATCTCATTGGTATCAGTAAGGTGGGAGACCTCTGGGTGAAGGGCCAGAATAAATCGTTTGAACTACTACAGAAGGAGTATGAACTAGCTGATTCAGAGTACTTCCGTAATGTTCAAGTTCGGCATGCTTTGAGGTCGGTTTTTCCAGTGGGAGAGGTAATTCCAGAGTCGTCCCCGCTCGAAGATAGATTGTTAGACAGTCATGTGCCCGATAGTACTATTTCCTTAATCTATAAAAAACTAATAAATGATAGGTCGGATCTCCTTTTGCATCTTCGTGACTTGTGGACCCGTGACGGCCTTGAACTGGATGACGAGGACTGGCCATCATACGATCTCCTCTCCCAAGGAGGTTGCGAATCCGGCTCGACTCAGACTGGTTCAACTTAAGATTCTTCACAGGGCATATGTCACGGGCCCCCGATTGGTACACATGGGCTTTTCTGAAGAGGGTTTGTGCAAGCGAGGATGCGGCCAGATAGGGACGTTTCTTCATATTATCTGGGAATGTCGTGAGGTTGCCGCCTACTGGAGTGGGGTACATGATGTGATGAAGGAAGTAACGGGGGTTGCCCTCTTACCAGAGGCTAGGCGATGGCTATTGAATGTCTGGGAACCCACGGATTATAATGTAGCTCAGACACAATGGGCGACCCTGGCGGCCATGATCGCCAAGCGCGATATAGCTCAATTGTGGGGATCTCAAAGGCCACCTACGGTCGCATTATGGATGGAAAATATGGACTGGCGCATGTTCCGAAAAAACGGTGTATTTGGCCCGGGGTCGGCCCCGGAAGTGGTGTAGAATATGGGGACCCTGGAATACCTACCGTGGAGATATTTGTACACCACCTATTGCGAATAATACTGATGTCCCACCTTCCCCCTGACCACGCATTCTGACTGCCTATTTATATGTGTATCGATTTTCCTTTTGTCCTCCCCCCTACCCCTTTCGTATATGGATTGCCGATTTCATTTGTAATGACTATTCCTTCCTCACTTCAATTGACACTTTGTGTAATATATTCTTACCTTGCTGTTTTTATATTTTCAATAAAAAGATTTAAAAAAAAATAATAATAATAATTACTGACTCTCTAGGGCTAGACAGAGCTGAATATATCCCCTGGCTAAAGTACCTAAGGGAACTGACACAATGGTTAGGTTGCCCTGATTTATTTCTAAGCCCCAAACCCATGGACAAGCTTTACATTAGAAACATTAAACAGCAGTTCATGATTAAGCGCCAGCATCTAAGGGAAGGAACGGAGTTGCTAAAACCAATGGTGAGAGGTTATGTCACTTTATCTATGCATAACCAAGTCCAACCTTACCTATTAATTGTTGGAATCCCTTCCATCGCTTTGTTTTAACGAGATTCCGTCTGCTAATGGCTCCCTGGCTTCTGTCTGTTCCCTAAGGCTTTTCAAAACCTGGCACTTTAAAACCTTGCCCTTGTGACAATATCTCTGAACAGGATACGCTTCATTTTCTTTTTTTTTTGTGACTACTACGTCTCATTACGTAAGAAATTTATACTACCATTACTCAGAGATTATCATTTCTCCCAAGTCAGGCCTGCCTTATTGTACCTTGAAATGTTATCTTCCCCCATGGTCTGTTTTGGAGTTACAAGTTTTCTAACAGGAGCCATTAGGTGCAAAAATAAGTTGTTTTTTTAACTGTCATTATGTCTTTTAACATGTTTTTATTTTTAGGCACACTATGTGTCAAAAATGGGGACTATAATACTAGACTGAATTTGCTTCTTTGCACCTTGCACTTTATACAACGCCTTTGCATTATATGTACTTTTGGTCTCGGTCTCCTGGTTGATATCAGGAATGCCATAAACAGGTTGTATTTGACTGAGTTGCTATTTTGCACCTAGCACTCCATAAAATGTTCTTGTAATGTATTATACATTAGGTCTTAGTCTTCTGGTTGATATCAGGAATGTTATAAACAGGGGCTTTCTGTATTTAATTGAGCTTGCTCTTTTGCACCTTGCACTTTATACGTTTTCGTACTGTATTCTACTTTAGGTCCCGGTCTTCTGGTGGATATTAGGAATGTTATAAATGGGGACGAATGTATTTGCTTGCGTTTGCTCATTTGCACCTTGTATTTTATACAAAATTTCTGTATTGTATGTATTTTAGGTCACAGTTTCAGAGTTGATATCAGGAATGCTTTCTTTAAACTTTGGCTTTTTCAAATTGTGTTAATGAAATGACCGCTGTATGACGTATTCACTTTTATGGCATTAAGTTGTCGAATAAAGCATTCTTGACCGACTGACTTGGTGCCTGATTTCTTGGCAGCTGCTCATTCAGTATTGGGAACTAGCTTATTTTTGGACTTTCTGGGAAATTACACAACCAGCGACAGACAACAGTAAGAACAAATAGTCTAAAAAGGGACTTGACCTGATAAAAAATAGATACAAACTCCAGAGAAGCAGTTGAGGAGCAGTCACAATACAAATACACTGCACCTTTAAAGTTCAAAGCCAAGGGGGGGTAGCCCAGACCAGCCTCCTCCAAGCGTGGACAGGCCCAGATGTGTCCTGAATATGGAGAAACGCAAAGGCTCTATATAGTGCCGGGAAACTCCTCCCTCACTCTTCAGGAGTAAGCGCCTCCTGCTGCGGTAGTATCTGGGGCTTGGAGTCCCCCAATCAGGCAGCAGGCCTTGCTAATGAAAAAGCAAAGGCACTATATATAACACAGGGGGGCTCCTCCCACAATCCTCAGCAATAGGCGCCTCCTGGCACTGTAGTATCTGGGGCATGGTATTCCTCAATCAGACAGCAGGTAGCACAGCAGGTTCCACATGGCATTTGTCACCCCGAGTGGGACGATTGTGCTCAGACGTGAGTCCCGTGCTCTCCACAACACTGGAGTCAAGCTATCCTGGCTGAAGACGGCTCATAGCCAGAAACCGGTCCCAGGATGCTTGATTCCGGTCCAGGGAAGACATGGCTTGGCAGTTCGGGCTGTACTGTTCCCATGAGGCACTAGGTCAAGGCTGATTTGCATATGGCCATGTCTGAACTGGGGTGGTGTGGTGAGCAAAAGAACGATGGATTTAGGCCCAGATCTCTGTACTGGGTGAATGTATGACATTGTTCTGCATTCAGTCCATCAACTGTTGTTTTTGCATTTGTCACCCAGAGTGGCACGGGTATGCTCAGACGTGAGTCCCGTGCTCTCCACGCCACTGGAGTCAAGCTATCCTGGCTGAAGACGGCTGATAGCCAGAAACCGGTCCTAGGATGCTTGATTCCGGTCCAGGGAAGACATGGCTTGGCAGTTCGGGCTGGACTGTTCCCATGAGGCACAGGGTCAAGGCTGATTTGCATATGGAAAGTCTGAATTGGGGTGGTGTGGTGAGCAAAAAAACGATGGATATACGCCCAGATCTCTGTACTGGGTTGAATGTATGACATTGTTCTGCCTTCTGTCCATCAACTGTTGTTTTTGCAAAAGCAAATGCGCCATATAGTGCAGGGGAGCTCAAACCCCAATTCTAATGAGTCAGCACCTCCTTACATCTGGAGTTTGAAGCACGGCAGGTGTCAACTTTTTAACTGCTTTGGTACTTCTAAAGACTTTAAAAGGCTTTACGCATTTTCTCAAGTTAAGCCTGTCTGCTCTGTGCTATAGCTATCAGTGGTTGAGCTTAAGCAAAAATTACTGAAAGGTTTCCTCGACCTAACAAGCATAGTGATATTATTTCCTGTGGTGGACTACCATCACCCCAATAATCCACTTTCTCACAAACAGGAAATCCTAGAAGCCAGAATTGCAACCCAGGATGAGAGTCTTTTTCCAGAACTGAGCTTAAGAGTATTGTCTTTATGACACTATGGAGCACACAGATAATAAACATTTAACGCCAAAAGCATTTATTATTGCCAGCACCAGTACCCCATTGGGGTTGAATAATGCTGAAATGAAAAAGCGGACACGAGGGATCCTGCATAATTCACTAATCTTCAAAGACAGATTGTCAACATGACGAAATTTTTCTGCTCCACTCTAGGATGACCCTTTTGACTGGGAACTGCTCTCATGGTCCTGAAGCTGCTTCAATATGTAAACCTCTATAGCAGCCCTGATGCTCCTGGTGCTGGATGGGACACTGGCGAAGGGACTCCACCTGGTCCCGCATTAGCTGTCTCAACCTCAGCTATAAGGACTCCACTGTGAGGTGGGCGGGATGCATGGTGGCTTTGAATGGCAGGTGCAGCATCCCAGAGCTTGAAGCAGGTTGTGTGTTTAAACAACTGTGACCCCCACACAATGTCAGGAGTCCACTTCGGTACAGCTGGGGATGTGCGACAGCTTTGCACATTGAAGAGGACACCCACGCACTCGCCTCCATGGACTACATCCTCCTCGGGGACCTGAACTTCCACCTCGAGAACAACAACAACACCAACTCCGCCACCCTGATTGACAACCTCGCTAACCTCGGCCTCCGACAACTCGTCACCGCACCCACCCACGCCACCGGTCACACGCTGGATCCAGTCTTCTCCACAGGCTCCCACGTTGCCTTCGACCACATCACTGGACCGACCACCGCTGCATTCATTTCACCTTCAAGAAACCAACCACGCACCACCGCACCCTACAGCTGCCTCGCCACTGCTGGAGCAAAGTCACCGAAGACCAGCTGATCACCTCCCTTGCCAAAAACCCACCCACCGACCCCACCAACCCAGACGCCGCAGCACGAAACCTCAGACAGTGGATCGACGACTGCACCAACACCCTCGCCCCGCTCAAGAAACCCTCCAACAGCCACGCCAACAAGAGAGCCACCTGGTTCACCGTTGAGCTCCAGACCTCTAAACGCGCATGCCGGAAACTGGAGAAGAAATGGCTCCACGAACACACACCGGACAACCACACAGCCCACAAGGACGCCACCCGCAGACACCACCACCTCATCAGATTAGCCAAGAGATCCTCCTTCAAAGACCGCTTGGATAACAACGCACAAGACAGCAAAGAGCTCTTCATCATCGTAAAAGAACTCTCCAACCCCAGCGCCAACGACATCCCGCCCTCACAAGAACTGTGCGACTCACTAGCCATCTTCTTCCACCGCAAGATCGCTGACATCCACGACAGCTTCAACACCGCGACCGCCCCGACTACGCCAGACTCCACCTCCCCTGTGAACACCACCAGCGCCAACCGCCTGACCTCCTGGTCCAACATCAACGACGACGAGACACGCAACGTCATGAACTACATCCGCTCAGGATCTCCGTCTGACCCGTGCCCAAACCACGTATTCAACAAAGCAGACGCAGCCATCGCACCCCAACTACGGAAGGTCATCAACATCTCCTTCGAAACAGCGACATTCTCGGAAAGCTGGAAGCACGCTGAAATCAATGCCCTCCTCAAGAAGCCCAAAGCGGACCCCAAGGACCTCAAGAACTTCCGACCCATCTCCCTGCTCCCGTTCCCGGCAAAGGTCATCGAGAAAATCGTCAACATCCAACTGGCCCACCACCTGGAAGACAACATCATCTTGGACCCGTCCCAGTCCGGATTCAGACAAAACCACAGCACCGAGACTGCCCTCATTGCCGCCACAGAAGACATCAGGCGCCAACTAGACAACGGCGAGACATCAGCCCTCATCCTCCTGGACCTGTCAGCCACCTTCGACACGGTCTGCCATCGCACTCTAAAGACAAGCCTCTTAGAAGCTGGAATCCAAGAGAAGGCTCTTGACTGGACAACGTCCTTCCTCTCCGGCAGAACCCAGAGCGTCCGCCTCCCACTCTTCCGATCCGAAGCCACCGACATCATCTGAGGCATCCCCCAGGGCACATCCCTCAGCCCAAGCTGTTCAATGTCTACATGGCCCCCTTCGCACAAGTGGCCCGCCATCACGACCTCAACATCATCCCCTACGCTGCCGACACCCAGCTCATCCTCTCCCTCACCAAGGACCGACACACCGCCAAAACCAACCTCCATGAGGGAATGAAGGCCGTTGCCGACTGGATGAGGAGCAGCCGCCTGAAGCTGAACTCGGACAAGACGGAGGTCCTCATCGTCGGACACACCCCCTCAGCCTGGGCCGACTCCTGGTGGCCGACCACACTGGGAACAGCACCAACACCCACCAACCATGCACGCAATCTAGGATTCATCCTCAACTCCTCCCTCTCCATGTCTAAGCAGGTCGACGCCGTCTCCTCCTCCTGCTACAACACCCTCCGCATGCTCCGCAGGATCTACAAGTGGATCCCGACAGAAACAAGAAGAACGGTGACACAGGCCCTCATCGTCAGCAGACTAGACTATGGCAACGCACTCCATGCAGGAATCCCAGCCAAACACCTACGACGACTACAACGCATCCAAAACGCTTCCGCCCGACTGATCGTCAACGTCCCCCGACCGCAGCCATATCACCCCCCAACTGAGAGACCTACACTGGCTCCCCGTCGACAAGAGGATCACCTTCAAGCTCCTCACCCACGCACACAAAGCACTCCACAATGCCGGACCAGCCTACCTGAACAGCAGACTCAGCTTCCACACCCCCACCCGCCAGCTCCGCTCCGCCAGCCTCGCCTCTGTCCCCCGCATCCAACGAACGACTTCCGGTGGCAGATCCTTCTCCTACCTCACCGCCAAGACCTGGAACACCCTCCCTACCCACATACGGCAGACCCAAGACCTACTCGCCTTCAGACGACTCCTCAAGACCTGGCTCTTCGAGCAGTAGCAGCAACCCCCTCTCCCCTCAGCGCCTTGGGACCCTCACGGGTAAGTAGCGCGCTTTACAAGTACTCTGATTGATTGATTGTGTGTTTAAACAACTCTCACCCCCACACAATGTCAGGAGTCCACTTCGGTACAGCTGGAGATGTGTGACAGCTTTGCACATTGAAGAGGACATGAACAACCCACTAGTACTCCACAGGTGGCGGCCATGGTTGCTTGGTAATCAAAGGAATTAACTAAACTGAATGATTTAAGAAACATCATGTGACTTTTGTGGCCCCATTAGGTGTGGGGCCATTTGCGAGCTACCTATGTGGGGAAACATCTATTAAAATGCACGCATTATATCATAGTGCATTTACAACGCAGTCAGCACCACGATTGCAACGTTACCACAAGTTCCATTACAACACAAGTAATTAAAACAATTTGCTTTAGGGAATGCGGTGTTGGACTGGTGTTGGATTTTAAGTCCAACACCTTACCTACTGATACACTGACTGGAGTTGGAATAGTAGTTTAAACTATTCCACAGTCCAGTGCTTCCCTAAAGCAAGTTGGTGAAATGACTTGAGTTGTAATGGCACAGCTAACAGTCGTTATTGTAACTGTGCAAGCGCAATCTGGCATATTTACGCTTCAAATTCAATATTTTCATCACATACACTGTGGTGAATACACACCGCACTTCCCATTCCAAGGCTAGCGGATATATATATATATATATATATATATATATATATATATATTTATATATATATATATATATATATATATATACATACATATATAACATTATAATTGTTTTAAGGCGCTTGGAAACTTGTATGCCAAACTAGTGCTTTCGAATTTCTAGCCATGATATTTTATTTGCTGCTACAGTAATCTATATAAAGCAACAATGTCGCAAACATGGGTATTATTTAAGGAGCAAATATACGTAGCATAATAAATAGCGACGGATTTAATCCGAAAGAGGAGAAACACAGGGAGACTCATTCATGTGTAGGTATCTTGTATTAGACATGTTGGACATATTCAATTCATATGTACAGGAACATGAGGAAGTAGCACTGTGTTACATTAATGAACATATAACCAACACAATATTGTGCACGAGTGCTCGTGGAATTTGTGACGGCGCACGTGACATGTGACGTGAAATATACAGCTATGGTGATGGGCGCAAAAAAGGATAATGAATACAACCAAAAGTTTACATATTCTGGATACCCAAACAACTTAATGAAGCTATAGTAATCTGGCTGAAAATACATGGAAAACAATTTACTCAAATGAATGAAAAAAGTAAGAAGTACTTTGCTTTATTCAACAAAGGCAAAAGTGAAAAAACGCTAAAGGAACAAAATAATGAGTCATGTGATCGACAGAATTTGCCTTGGAAGATGAAAAAAAGTGGAGTACATCCTTATGAACTAGATATAGAAGGGATACATGTAAACACAACGGAGACAGAAGCTGCGTTGCTAGAAGAGCATAAACTTTTAGAGAAGATGTCAGTTGACAAAACATATGAATTGTTGGAAAAGGCTGAAAATCAAGAGTTCATTGATTCATGTAAAAACTGAAGTACCATTGAATGACGATGTTGAAAGTCTTTCTATACTTCTAACACAAAGAACAATCCAGGTACATCAACATTTAAATCAAAGCTTAAAACAAAGTCCAAAACAGCTCCAAAATCAATCAAATAAGAACCTAAATGGCTTGATGGAGCCAATCAATGTACATCGAAGTCTATCAAACAAGGAACATTCAACCATTGTAAAGGATGGAAGTGAGAAATCAATCATCAACGGTAAAACTTAACTGATATTTAAACCCGAATATTGCTCCAGAGGCAGATATGATATATTAAATTGAGGAAATATCCTACGTCTTTTTAAAGCTATCCCATCATTTGAAAAAGCCACATGTGAAAACATTGAAGCTATTGAATTCCTTCCAAATAAAGAAAGTAGCCAAGAAATGACAATAACTCTTAACTCTACCTATGTATCGGAATTAGTCATCAACGAAAAGGAAAACTTTTTAAGCTGGGGAATAAAAATTAGTAGGCCTAACCAAATGGTATATCCAAGTCCATTTACTTTAAATGAGAGCCCAAAACTCCACAGAAATATACAAATCATCAGGTTTTTTCAATACTGAAAAATCCCATAGGCAAAATTGATAAATCAGCAACATCGATAATGAACCAATCGAAAACAGAAAAGCCAATTAGACTAAACTAAGGATGGATTGCAATGGCCCTTCATGGGAGAAGCCAACATTGACAGAATAAACCTAAAAGACCCAAGGAGGAAAAATATAAATACAGTGAATCCTTAAATCTTTGCTCATGGAATATAATTGGGGTAAATTTAAAAATAAAAATGCATACCAAACCTCAATGTCAAACAACTATCAGATCATATTTTTACAGGACACTTGGACTACAAACTCTGTAATGCTTGAAGGTTACAAAGGATATTTTGAGCGGGCAATTAAAGTAGTGGGGACCTAGCAACATTTGTAGCCAAAGACTTGAAAGTGGAGAGCAAACAAGTGATTCTGAACAATAATAATCTATTAACAGTAAGGCTACGTTACACGGAAAGCAATAAATCAAAAACATTATAACTAATAAACTTATATATACACCCGACAGCAAGCGCAAGGAAGAACATGAGCACTATTCTTACTAGTTTTTTATTACAGCAAATGGTCGAGGACCCATTCATTGAATATGTTCTCTCCGGGGACTTTAATCTAAATCTAGTAGTGCCCTATTTAAGAGACAACATAATCCAACAACAGGATTATTTATGGGCAATTCCTCAGCAAACATTACCTGCGGTAATTAGTACCACACAAAGTAAAATTGGACTAGCCTTCCTTAAAGATATAGAAGCGATGGGATTAAGAATTTTAGATGAGAGGCTTCACAAGACACACCTCCAGCATGGACATATCATTCACGTAGTAACAAATCAACAATCGATTACACAATAGCATCTTTTAATGTTTTTAACAAGATAACATCCTTCCATATGGAAAAGTGACCGATAAGGACCATAGCCAGCAAATACTTGTTATAAAGCTACACTGTATATAGCATAAAACAAATGCAACTGTGCCCGTCAGACGGGAACAACTAATTGTAGGAGACTAAACTGGAAAGAAGACTCCAAAGAAGTTACCTACAAACTGGCTCAAAAATTGGTTAAAGAAGGCTTTGAAGAGGAATGTATGACTGTAATGGAAAGATGGGCGTATTTTATATAAAAACTAGGTAAAATGTAAGTGTCAAAACCCCATTATAAGCAATACAAAAGGAGTCAAAGTGAAGCAAGAAATAAAATCAAATTATCTCACTCTACGCGGATCCTGAGAAGATCCCGTAATAGCCTTTGGAGACAGATAAGAAAATGCCCAAATGATTAAACAATCAAACTCAAGAGGTTTCTGGAAAATGATAAATGGTTTATCATGATCTACTGAAACAGCTGCGTCGTCCATATTAAGCGAAGAAGATTGGATTAGATTCTTGACAACACACCTAAACAACTGGGAAATTACCCAACAGGACGACAGTGTCAATGTGATAGATATGCTAAAAAAGTATTTGGACTATGAAATTGACATAACAAAAAGTCAAGTATGCAAACTAATTCAAAAACAAAAAGATGGTGCTCCTGGTCGTAATGGCATTACATTTGTATTATATAAGGAAAACCTGACTTTATGAGCAGAATATCTCACAAAGGTATTTAAGGAAACTGTCAAGACACCAGCAATACCAGAAACATGGAAGGGCTCATTAATATCACCAATATATAAAAAAGGTGACTGGGCACATCCTGGAAATTATCGATTGATTACCTTACAAGACACTGCTACAAAATTATTTGCAGGAGTGCTACTATCAAAATTATCGGTATGGGCAAAGGATAAATAGATAATTCCACTGAATCAAACAGGGTTTATACAAGGATTAGGT
Source organism: Lissotriton helveticus (assembly GCF_964261635.1). NCBI lineage: Eukaryota > Metazoa > Chordata > Amphibia > Caudata > Salamandridae > Lissotriton > Lissotriton helveticus. The sequence goes on along the minus strand of NC_136065.1, from coordinate 1,895,620,940 downwards.
ACCAAAACAAATATAGTAGTGTTTTCAGTATTAATGATTAATTACATTGCAAATAAACAACCACTGTATTTGTGTTTTGTGGACTTTAAATCGGCTTTCGGTTGTGTACACAGGCAACTGCTTTGGCAAAAGTTTAAACAACAAGGAAACCCACCCTCTCTCAACATTGATCCAATTACTCTATTCAAATACTTGGGTTACAGTTCAGATGGGGTATGGCTCGTGTGTAACAAAGGAAATTCCAACTTCCATGGGCCTAAAGCAAGGGTGTGCTTTTTCATCTTTTCTTATCAGACCTAACACAAGCGAAGGATGAAGTGAATGCCTACCCTCCAAAATTAGCTAGTACTCAGACATCAAACCTTTTATAAGAAGACAATGTTATCTTATTAAGCCAAACCAAGATTGCGCTGCAAAGCTTGATAAATAGGATAGCAATGGATTTACAAGCAAATGGAACGGTTTTAAACGACACCAAGACACAAATCATGGAGGTTAACAAAAAACTACGGTCAAAGTATAAGCATAAATGGTTCCTCCATAAGCTGCAATTAGAACAAGTAAGATCATACAAATATCTGGGAGTACTTAAACCTCCTGAGGCGGAAGCCGGGAGCACGAATAGCTTTTTTAACCTTTGAGTGTCACTTTAGCTCTTTAAATTGTATTTTAAACTGTACCTGCGCTCTGGTGGGCACCGGTCACGCTCCTAATATACCCGGGCAGCGGATTTAGCGCTGCCACGGGAGAAAGCTGAAATCTCCATTGCCGCCATCTCGCCAGTAAACTGGCCACGCCCCTTTTTCGAAACGACACGCCCCCCCACCTTCAGTATAAAAGGGCGCTGACTGCAAGCGTCGCCCTACTGTACTTAAACCTCCTGAGGCGGAAGCCGGGAGCACGAATAGCTTTTTTAACATTTGAGTGTCACTTTAGCTCTTTAAATTGCATTTTAAACTGTACCTGCGCTCTGTTGGGCACCGGTCACGCTCCTAATACACCCGGGCAGCGGATTTAGCGCTGCCACGGGAGAAAGCAGAAATCTCCATTGCCGCCATCTCGCCGGTAAACTGGCCACGCCCCTTTTTCGAAACGACACGTCCCCCACCTTCAGTATAAAAGGACGCTGACTGCAAGCGTCGCCCTACTGTACTTAAACCTCCTGAGGCAGAAGCCGGGAGCACGAATAGCTTTTTTTAACATTTGAGTGTCACTTTAGCTCTTTAAATTGTATTTTAAACTGTACCTGCGCTCTGTTGGGCACTGGTCACGCTCCTAATATACCCGGGCAGCGGATTTAGCGCTGCCACGGGAGAAAGCTGAAATCTCCATTGCCGCCATCTCGCCAGTAAACTGGCCACGCCCCTTTTTCGAAACTACACCCCCCCACCATCTTCATTTCCGCATAAATTATGTGTATATTTCAGAAGCGCAGCGGACGAGCGCTGCGGGCGCACCGTATGCGCGCCGAAGGCACGCCAAAGGTAAGCCCGTCTGCGCCCGTCCGCGGCCGGCTGGGCCAAGGGGCTCCCCACTATGCCCAGACTGTACAATACTCCTCTGCGCAACTCCGCAGCCTCCAAGGCCTATGGCCTTTAGATGGCCCTGTGATCTCACTCATCAGTAGACTGGGATTGACAGCTCCACGCCCCCTCCCTTCTCTCCCTCCCTAACCTTCCCTTCCCCTTCGCCCCCATACCCATCTCCTGACCTCCCCACTGCTTCTGTGCCTACTACCCTATCCGTTTATTTTCTTAACACCAGGTCAGCAGTCAAGCACTGTCTTGAACTTTTCGTCTTACTTGACTCGCACAAACCGGATCTCTTATTTCTTACAGAGACCTGGTTTTGTGACAACTCCCTTCCTTCCTTGTTAGCTGCCCTCCCTGCCTCATATTACGTTCTGCGCTCTGATCGACCCTCCGGCAGATCGGGCGGCGGCGTCGCTCTGATCGCCCGCAGACAAATTTCCTTTCAGTATCTAACCTTTTCGCCCATTGGTTCATCAGATTTTTTTAGTTGTCCGCTCACCGTCTTTCCGAGTCCCGCTCACCTGCTTGCTCATGTATCGTCCCCCCCAACCCTCTCAAAATTTTCTCTCCGGCTTCCAAGATCTAATAGCCACTTTAGCGGTCAACAACTCCTCCATCTTGGTTTTAGGAGATTTTAACTTTTGGCCCTCCGACCCCGCTGAATGCTCGACCTCCAAAGAATTCTCGGATACCCTTCGGTCACTCAACTTCAATTCCCATGTCCACTCCCCCACTCACATTCAGGGCCACATCCTCGATCAGATTTGGTCCCTCAATTGTCCTATAGCCTCTCTGTCCATCTCCCCCTGCACCTGGTCCGACCATTCCTTGATATCCTTCTCCCTACACCTTAGCCAAGTCACCAAGCCTCCTCTTCCTAAAAACATCTGGGCGCGCTCTTGGAGCCAGGTGGATGTGGCCTTCCTGTCCGCCACACTCTCTGCATCCAGTCCGAACCTCCATGGACTGTCATCTTCCGCACAAGCCGACTCTATTAACTACTGGCTCCTGTCAGGCTGCGACTCCGTCGCTCCCCTCAGGCGGGTGTCCTCCAGGCGCGCGAACGACACAAACCGCTGGTTCAACGAGGAACTTAAGACCTTAAAACTAACTGTGCGCCACGCAGAGCGAGCCTGGAGGCGAGAGTACTGCCCCAACCTCAAAACCCAGTACACCATTCTCCTGTCTCAATACAAAAAAATCTATCTTGGCTACTAAGACGGCTTATTTCTCTACAAAAATCTTGGCTGCCGAAAATCAGCCTAGAGAAATTTTCTCCATTGTCCATGACCTCGCCTACTCTGACAGAGCTACCCTCAAACCCTCCCCTTCACAGAACTTGTGCGATTCCCTCAACACTTATTTTTTTGACAAAATTTCACACATCAAATCAAACATCCCTCCCCCCTCTCCTTCTTTCGTCGACCCTCAAGGTCCGCTAGTTGGAGCACGCCTTGTCTCCTTCCCCATTCTGACAGAAGAGGCTTTCCCCTCCCTCCTCCCTTTGGTCAAATCTGGCTCCCCCCTAGACCCCTGTCCTGCCCACATCCTCAGGCACATTTATTCGGTCTGTGTGCAGCCCCCTCTCAAATTTCTCAACAGTTCACTATCCCAGGGCATTGTTATCCAACCTCTCAAATCGGCCATCATTGTCCCCATTCTCAAAAAACCGGGCTCTGACCCATCCGCTCTTGTCAACTACCGCCCCATCTCATATTGCCCTTTCTGGGGAAAGTACTGGAGCGCCATGTGACCAGAACACTCAGTACCTATGTGGAGGAGAACGGGGTGCTAGCCCCCCACCAGGCTGGTTTCCGGCCCGCACACTCCACGGAGTCCGTGGTGCTATCGGTCCTTGACAACCTCAGAGAGGGCATGGATATCAACCACCCCCAGGCCTTGGTCCTCCTCGACCTCTCCGCCGCCTTCGACACGGTTGACTATTCCATCTTACTTTCTCGTGTCAGGGCGGCGGGGGTTGGAGGCTCGGCCTTGGTCTGGCTGTCCTCCTTCCTGAGGGACCGCACCCAGGCAGTGCGCCTGGGCGACTTCTCGGCAGACCTCCGGAAAGTCCAATGCGGGGTCCCCCAAGGCTCCTCCCTTTCCCCTCTTTTATTTAACCTATATATTGCCCCTCTCATTTTTGCCCTTCAGCAAATGGAGGTCTCCGTTTACAACTATGCGGACGACCTTCAGCTTATTTTTACCTTGTCCCCATCCCCAGAGTCCATGGTAAAATTCCAGTCTGTTATGATCTTCATTCGGGACTGGATGAATCACAACCACCTGAAGTTAAACCCAGACAAAACAGAGCTGGTTTTGACAGGTGGTTGCTCCAGTCCCTGGACCTCTTTCTTCTGGTCCCCCTCCCTAGGTCCCCCCCCTTCTCCATCTTCCTCTGTGAAAACACTTGGGATTAAGCTGAACGACCAACTCTCTCTGCACTACCAGGTCAGCCTAGTGGTGTCCTCTTCTTTTCTTTCACTCCGCACCATCCGCAAAGTTTCCCGTTTCTTTACCTTCTCTGCCTTAAAACTTATAGTCCTGGCGATGGTAATCTCTCGCCTAGATTATGGCAACGCCTTATACTGTGGCATGCCGGCCTACAGCTTGCGTCGACTACAGCTGGTCCAAGACCAGGCTGCCCGCCTGGTTTACAACCTGGCCAAATTTCACCACGTCACTCCGCTTCTCAAGTCCTTGCACTGGCTCCCCATCCGAGAGCGAGCTCAGTTCAAGATGGGATCCATCACTTTTCAGGCCCGGGTCGGCGCAGCCCCCTGAGTTTATCTCCTCGGAAATCAAAGTCAGGGAACTGCGCTCATATTCCCAACACTTCTTGACAGTTACCCGCTTTAGGCGGAAAAAGTGGGGGGGGGGGGCACGAAATTTTCCACACTCGCCCCCGCCTTTTGGAACTCCCTCCCCGCTTACCTCAGATCTTCCACTCAATATGCACTCTTCCGAAAGGAGCTAAAAACTTTCCTTTTCTCACAAGCCTTCCCTTTATAAACTCCTTTCCCTTGTTTCCCTCCTGATCTTCCTGTCCCTCTAGGTTCAGTACAGCACAGCGCCATGAAACCGCCAGGTGAACGTGCCCTTTATAAATGCTTTAAACTCAAACTCAAACTCATACTATTTGACGATAAAGGAACATTTCATCCACATAAGGTTGATATGCAAAGGAGAGCTAACACCCTATTAACAGCATTTAGAACCTTGCAGAAGTCATTGGGAGGGCAAAGTTACCTACCGCTTTCAAAAGTAATATTGGCAAAATTATTCCCAACGCTAACGTATGGCAGCGAAGCACTGTGTGGAAAAAACTCTATAATCATCAATAATGCTGTGACAAAAAAATGTAAATCAATTTTTTTTCTTCCACATAATGCATCACCTGCACAGGTTAGATTGGAATCTGGGTTACTTTAACAGCTAACTGCACGAAAAGTCCAATCCACAAAAGTATAGAAAAGAATAAAAATGGATCATGTAAATCAAATGTCCAATCTGTTATGGAAATAAAAACAAATCAGAAGTCTCAGTTCTGGAAGTATTTAAAAGCCGCTTTAGATTAATATTCAGTGCATTCGATCTGGGATATGCCAATAATTACAGATTCATTTAAAAAATCTATCCATAAAATAACAAAACATCTCTCACTGTATATTGATAAAGTTTCTTTTGCAAAAAGAAAGCATGCATGTTCATTAATGAACGGGTATACAAAGGTGAGAGTCCAATCATATCTATAAACTCCATGGGCTCAAAAGCAAAAAAATATTTTTATGAAAGCTTGTATTGGTGTCTAATGTCACGTAATGCCTTGGCTTCGATCAATGGAATTGATGCTCTGTCGCTTATGATGGCTTCTGTCGGCGCCGTAACGGAAGCGTCTGCAGTTGACCTCGGATTCAAAGTTGCTTATGGGAAGCTGGCCTGAGGTTTTGGGAATCAATGCTGTCAAGGTGGAAATCTGCTGCTGATTTGGCGATCGATTGGTTTGGCCTGAGTGGGCGAAGCGAGAGCAGGGAGGAAGACACACGAGCTGGCTGCCGTCCACAGCCCGCAGCCCTCGGCGTCACCGTGGAGGCGGCCCATCTAAGTGTGTGTGCGGCCTACGGAAGCGCCAGGATGCCTGCTTGCCTCAGGAGGGGGACCGGCTTGTGGGAGCGGGGAGGGAACCGGGTGGGGGAAAACTTGCCATCAACAGATGCAGTATTAGGTACACCAGGAATAAATCATCAAAATAGGCAAGCAGGGAGCACAGTGCTTCTGAGAAGAAAAAGGTCAAGGACTGTAAGAGACTTTCTCTCTCTCTCCCCATCGCCGCAAAGGCAGGGGTCACAGTCAAGGGGGAGGCAGGGAGATCCTGGTGCTTTAGATTTCAGCTTCATAACTGTGATTACAAATGAAACCCAATACAACTACAACACAACATATCAACACATTGGGACTTGTGGCTGTATATCGCTCTTAAAGCCACCACAGGCTATTACTGGAAAGTACAAGGCAGCCAACTAGGGAGCCAAACGAGTCTCTGTTATTTTCTAATAACGCGAACTCCTCGGAGTGTCACCATAACCTTGATGGCCCCAGGACAAAGGATTAAACACTTAATTAAATACCAACTAATACAAATTGGCCCAGGGAAAGCACATTGACGCTTCAGTCTACAGCAGCCACTAGTGGACTATAGCTTTGCTCATCGACTTATCAGGGAAGGCTCAATCAACAAGGAGCAAGAAAGCAGACACAATCTCAGACAACTGAGACTAAGACTATTTAAGGGCACACCAAGCTACTACCTACAAAAGTACAGCTACAACAAAGCACACCATAAGATCAGGCAGTGTGCGAGGAGGCCCAACGCTCAAAAGCAGCAAATAAGCGTAAAAGGAAACCTAAGACATCAGTGGGTTCCGCGGATGAACCACAGGCAAAGACCAGGCCAGACCTACAGAAAGACTGCTCTTTAATTGAAATAATCTCTAGTACAAATAACTGAAGTGACGTCTCTTCAAAAATGGAAAAAAATCAAATCCCCAAAACGTTACCAGACTCTTTTCCAGCCAAAGATTCAAACGAAATTTAGCTTTTTAGAAAATGCGGGCGACACTCTCCTCTCAAGCTTCACAGCATTACGGGGGGGCGTGGCCAGCAGCATGCCGAGCTAGACGTGTAGCTCGTGAGCTCCCGGCCGGCAGACATCAAATCCGTCGTAAAACTTATCCACGAAGCGCAAAACTACATAGAAAGTGCGGGGGAACACCTGAAGGCGGTTCGGAGCGGTGAACGGCGACCCCGACGGTCTAAGGGCAAGAGCAACGGAGGTTTGACCGGCGGCGGCGGAGAACCCCAAGGAGGCAAAATGGCGGCCGCGCTGTGACAAGGGAATCCGGGAAGCGAGGTCCAGCGGGAGGCTACATTGACCCGCACACCCGGCCAGAAGCCTGTCGGGGGACGCAGTGGGTTTGCGGCACCGCTGGACGCCGCGAACACCCGAAGACCTGTGATCGGATGAGGCGCCGGACCCCGGCGGTACCTGCACCAGCATGGCGCAAGAGCCGGGCGCCCAGCCCCAGACTACCCCGAAGGCACTAATGGTGTTCGGCTGAGGCTATTGCTGCGGACTGCAGCAGGAGACGTGAGTTGGGGCCCTCCGGAGGTCAATCCCGCTGGGTGTAAGACCAGAGACTCGTTGATCCCTAGCGGACGCTGGCATCGGGAATACCTTCACCAAGATGGCGGCGAGACCCGGACCGGAGACTGCTGACTGCGAGGATCGGCAGTGAATCCGTGCGAGACTCGGAGACACCGCGACGGGGGAAGAGGTCAGCGCTAACGCACGGCATCAGCCCATCTACACGGAGATCCCGACGACAGGGGTGAGGCACCTCTCCCGCAGCACGGCCATAGCGGTAAGCGGAGCTCCGCAATTGAGGAGGCGCTCATTGAAGGAGAGCGGACCAACTGCCCCACAGCCAATTCCAGGGAGAAGTTACCTGCTGGGACTGGGGCAGAGGCGATACACCAATACCCTGTGCCTCATTGCCCAGCACCACGACCCACAGGTGGGGCGGAACGCGGCGAATCACGGAGGCAGCGACGTGGTGCCACCTGTATAAGCGGCGGACCCGAGGGAAGAGCGGACAGCCCCACTAGCAGGGTGTGACGGCGGGGGAATCCCACGGCCGGCGGTGGAAGGTGCGATACGAGAAACCAGCGGCGGGGGACACCCGGATGAGCCACAGACAAGGCGCTGTACGTTGGCCCAGTGGCGGAGCGTCGGCAGCGGGGAGAGTGGGTGGACACCATCCGGGGACACAGGGCCCACACAGGTCCCTAAACCAAAGCACAAGTGGCACTCCCCCCAGACACAGGCCACATATAGTGAGCGGCAGCAGTCACTACCGCGGACCGGACGCAGAGCCCTACACAGAGGGTGGTGCATGGAGGGATAGGCGCTATTCAGAGGACGACGAGAAGGGCGACTTCCCGGCGAACACTCCACTACGGTCCTCCACGGGCTGGGGGGTACGACTCCGACACTCCAGGCGCCCCAGAGGGAGCGGACACCGGAGCACCTGGGGATCCGAACCTGAAATAGAAGCTTCCCTGGTGGCAGGGAGGGGGCAGGCCGAGTCGCTTCACGTGGGGACGTGTGGTGAACAAAACATCAGCCACACGACACTCACTCTCCCCCCCCCCAGGAGGTACACCCGGACTGACGGCGGCATCCGGAAGAGGAATAAACGTGCTGGGGACAGCAACAAGGATACTTTCGTCCATCTGCAGCAAGTCGCAGACGTAAACAGAGATCACGCCGTTTTCTCAGCCGGTCCCACAGCGAGGGCCGCCATGGGGAAACGAGATCTGATCCCTAAACCGACGAAGCAAGGCCCCATGGACAACTTTGCGACATCAAAACCAAACGCGGAGCAACGGCTGGAAACGCCTGGACCGCTCACCGAAACGGCAATGCTCCTGGCAGCCATCCAGGCATCTAGAAGCGATATCCAGGAATCACGGGCGGCTCTGGAGGTAAAAATCGGAGAAGTGGGCTCCGAGATAACATTGCTACGCCAGGACTTTCGCAATTTGACAGAGAGAGTGACAGTGGCCGAGAATAGAGTCACAGATAATGAGGCATCGATCACAGCGTTAAAGAGGGGCATGGCAGAGCTACAGGCCTCCCATCGCCACCTGCAATGGAAGGTGGATGATGCCGAAAACAGATCCCGTCGCAACAACCTCCGTTTTGTGGGTTTTAGAGAAGGACTTGAGGGGAGGGATGTGGCCTCCTTCCTACATGCGTGGCTAAAGACTACTTTCTCCGCTGCTCAGTTCTCTACATGTTTCGTTATTGAGAGGGCCCACAGGGCGCTGCTGGCCAAGCCGCCGGAGGGCGCAAGACCAAGACCGGTCATCGCGAGATTTCTAAATTATGCTGACAGAGACTTAATCCTTAGAGAAGCCAGGAAGCTGAGAGAGATCCGATTCGAAAATGCCACGATTATGATCTTCCCGGACTATAGCCAAGAAGTGTCAAAACAACGCCGCTCCTTTGACTCAGTGAAGATGAAGTTACGTGCTTTGAAATTAGACTACATGCTCCTTTTCCCGGCGAAACTTAAAGTTATTTATAAGGAAAAAACCATTTTCTTCACGTGTCCGGAAGACGCCTGGCAATGGCTTGAGGAACGCCCTATTTTAAACAGTAGGGAGGCAGCGGGAAGAGACGCCATTGACAGTTCACTGAGGGAAAGGACGCGATGGGAACAGCCGAAACCACGAAGGCGGAGGTCTGGAAGGTTCAAAGGACGTAAACCAGCGACGCCCTATCAGACCCGAGGCACCGGCGGGAGGAGAGGGGGCAGATCGACGTCCCCGGGTAACAACTCTGTGCGGGGCTCTAGGTTCAGCAGCCTACGGAATGGTATCCGCTCGGAGGGCGACGAGGACGAGGACTCGGAGGGGTGTGAATCAGGAGGAGACGGAGAGAACAATCGTGCCGAATCAGTCCACCCCCTGCTCGCCGAAATGCAGCTACTGGAACAGGACTCATCGGGTCTGGGTCCCGCGGCGGACACTCAGGACTCGCACTCATGAACATGGACTTCCGGGGGACATGGAGATAGCAGCCTAGTGCCGGGAGCACGCAAGTTGACACGCCCTCCTATGTTGTTTTTCTTGTTCTTACAGTTGTTTGGTGTGTGATGGGAGGGAAAGGTGGGAGGGCGACAGGCCTTCTCCCGCGGATGGTTAGGTCCCTGGAAGGGACGCGACTGGAAGGGGAGGGAGGTGGGGTGGGGGAGGTAGGGGAGACATGGTTTTTCTACAATTGTGAGTTGGGGGATCGGGGGAGTTGGGGAGGGAGGGGGAAACAAGTTGAGAAACAGCGACTACATGCCATTGCGCACCTTACGCCACATCACCTCGGGAGCCCTACTTGGAAATATGGAGGGAACACACAATGGCAGACCCACTAGATCACACCCACACTGGTGACACAGGCGTCACAATATTATCTTGGAATGTGAATGGCCTTGGGTCAAAGATCAAACGGGGCCTAGTAAATGCATATCTTCAAAGGCTAGCGCCGGACATTATCTTACTCCAGGAAACCCACCTAAGAGGCACTCAGTGCGCTTTTATAGCAAGAGGCAGACACGTGGTGCTAGCGCACTCAGGTTACACGGCAGATTCCAGGGGGGCTGCAATCCTTGTTAAGAAATCCACACCGTTCACTATCACTCGTACATGGTTGGACCCACAGGGGACTTATGCGGGTGTACAGGGAACATGGAGGAGGCGCAGGTACACAATCGTCTCAGTCTATGCCCCCCAAAACTGCAGGCATGCACCCTCACTGCGGTCACTGCTATCCTTCTAGACACGGCAGACACGATTCAGATAGTGGGGGGGGGACTTCAACGACGTGATGTGCGCCACAAGGGACAGATCGGGGACCCCACATACAGCGGGACAAGGCACGGCGTTGGCTCGACAGATGCACACGTTGGGCCTCACAGATGTCTGGAGATGGCTACACCCTACACAGGAGGCCTACTCCTTCTACTCAGGGGCCCACAGGGTCTTTTCCAGGCTGGATTATATATTCACTTCCAGGCAAGAACTCACGATCAATGACTTAGCGGAATATAAAGCACGGGGTATCTCGGACCACTCCCCCCTGTATGCACACTTGGGACGAGGGAGGAGGGAAAAGACTATGGAATGGCGCCTTGCGGCCTGGGACCTGCAGTCACCGGATATATTGAAGGGTATTAGAGCAGACATAAAGGTGTATGTGGCTGAGAATGAGGGTTCAGTAGAATCAGGGATCACACTCTGGGAAGCATTGAAGCCAGTCCTTAGGGATCGTATAAAAAGCAGGTTGGGGGCGGCCAGGAGGGAGTTACAACATACGGTTACTAATGAGGAGGCCTCGATCTTAGCCCTCGAAGCAGAATATCACCGTGGGAAGGAAGACAAAATACTTAGGAAACTGCTAGACACGCAAAGACACTATAGAGAACTTGTCACTGGGGAAGCACGCACACAGGCACTGGCGATACTCCACGCCTATACGACGTGGGTGATAAATCCGGTAAACTTTTAGCATGGCTGAGCAAGAGAGATAGGGCGGCACGTTGGGTAGACAGGATTGAAGTGACGGGGAACAGACCGGCCTGTACGGACGAGGCTATAGCAGAGGCCTTTGCAACGTATTATGAAGACTTTTATAGAGCTAGAGATCTGGGTGGCGAGGCTGAAGCAAGCCACTATTTGTGCGACATCGAGGTCCCAACGCTGTCCCAAGAAGACGCTACGGACCTGGAAGCAGAGATTACACTAGAGGAAATAGCAGAGGCAATAGCGTCCCTGAAACCGGGGAAGACGCCGGGACCCAACGGCTTTCCAGCGGAATTTTTCAAACGTACGGCGGACTTGCTCCAACGTCATATTAAAAAGCTGTTTGTGGAGGCATTCCAAATGGCGAGCCTGCCACCTGATCTGACCACGGCCACAATTGTCCCTATCTACAAGGAAGGTAAACCCAGAGACAAATGTGCCTCCTACCGCCCGATTTCTCTCCTCAATATGGAGACGAAGATTCTGGCCACTGTCCTTGCAAGGCGCCTACGGAGGGTAATTTCTGATTTAGTGCATGCGGACCAGTCCGGGTTCCTTCCAGACAGGGCAACCAAATTGAATCTCCGCCGCACGCATAACTGGCTGCAGGAAGTCCGAGAGAGGAGCGAGCCCCACTGGTTCCTCTCGTTGGATGCAGAAAAAGCCTTTGATGCAGTTCACTGGCCCTTCCTATTTGAGACGTTACGGAGATTTGGCTTTGGCCCTAAGTTTCTACAATGGATCAGACTCTTATACTCTGCCCCAAAGGCACGAGTGCGAGTCAATGGACGGCTGTCACGCGAATTCCACATTAACAGGGGAACACGCCTGGGGTGCCCACTGTCCCCCCTCCTATTCACATTGACGATAGAAATACTAGCAATCCGGATTCGATGGAATCAGGGAATCAGGGGGTTCACCTGGGGAGACTCGGAGGCTACCCAAGAAAAAATTTTGCTATATGCGGACGACGTCCTGCTGTTTGTGACGGAACCGGATGCCACAATCCCGGTCCTGTTCGGAGAGTTGGATGACTTTGGAGCGAGGGCTGGTCATACTATTAACTGGCATAAATCGATTCTGTATGACCCACAGGGCCGAGAGCGCAGGGACTGCCTACCGGAACTCCTCATTCACACCACTGAGGGATTCCAATATTTGGGGGTCTTCATAACGCTAGACAGGACACTTTCCCTTAATAACAATGTGACCCGCATCATGGCAAGTGCGAATTTGGACATGGACCGGTGGAGGCAGCTACCGCTCACCCTATTGGGGCGCGCAGCTCTATATAAAATGGTCCTGCTGCCAAAGCTCCTCTATGCATTGCAAAACAAATATTACCCACTGCCTCCCACAACCTTGCCTAAAATTCACGCAGATCTACGAACATTCTTGTGGTTGGGGAAACACCCGAGAGTGGCCTTGGCCACACTGCAACGCCACCAGTACAGTGGTGGGATTTCCCTTCCCAACCTGGAGGCATACTATTGGGCAGAACACCTTACCCCGATAAATGAATGGTTGCATGCAGCAATAGATCACCCTACTTATGCGCTGGAAAGATCAAAATGGTCTCATGCCAATGTTCTGTACTACCTATACGGAGGTCAAGTGGGGAGACACCTTCTGCCGGCTACTAGGATCACGTTGACAGCATGGAACAGGGCGACCAAAAGCATGGGATGGGACAAACGGCCCACCCGACAGACGCCACTATGGCACTGTAAGTGGCTGGGTGAACTTAACAAACTGACAGGCTTTAGACAGTGGGATGTCATCGGCATTTCGACCATAGGGGACGTGATTGCCAGGGGTGAACTGAAAACATTCCACGCCTTACAGGGGGACTTTGGCCTACATAACACTCAGTATTACAGATACACACAGCTAAGGCACGCCTGGAGGGCACAGAACATCGTTCTGGCAGACATCCCAGAATACGCTCCGTTGGAGGGTAGGTTACTGCAGGAGCAAATGGGGAGGGGAGCGGTGTCCCTCACGTACAGAACGCTGACCAACAATGCATTAGGAAACCTACAAGACCTGCGAAACAAATGGGAAGCAGACACGGGGGAGATGGAAGACCTGGACTGGGAGATGGTTCTTATGCACCCGCGTGAGGTTGCGATTAAGTCCAGAATCCGTCTCATACAGCTAAAGGTGCTACACAGAGCCTACTACGACAGGGTGCGACTGTACAAAATGGGGAAGGTCATGGACACGGCGTGCCTTAGGTGCCACCAACCAGAGGGGAACTTCTACCACATACTTTGGGGCTGTAAAATCATACAGGTATACTGGGAGGACATATTTGGGGAATTAGAGGAGGTCCTGGGTACTACTCTACCACGTGACCCAAAGCTAGCTCTGTTGGGGTTGACGACCGAAGTCGACTTGGCCCGCCCCTTGACCATATTCCTAGTGCTGGCCTTGGTGGTGGCCAAGAGAGACATTGCACGGCGCTGGGGGGCGGTCGAACCGCCGAACTTAGAGGAATGGAGAAGAGGGCTCGATCTATATATGGCGGCTGAGAGGGTGACATATAAAGCCAGGGGTTGCCCCAAGAAGTTACGGAGAGTGTGGACAAAGTGGAGGCAATATCACGGTCTAGAGTGAACTCACAGGGGATCTGAAGGAGAACGCTGTTACACTTGATGATTGATACACGCCTACTGGTGGAGGCAAAGATTGGAACTGTTGAATGTCTTACTGTAGAAACCAGTTTTTGTCCGGTGGATGTAATTTCATCAGGGAAGGTGGGCGGACTCCGGGGTGGGGGAGGGGGGTGGGCATATCAGGAGCTGTTTCTTTGGGGGTTGTTTGTTCTCCTTTATTTGCATACGTAACATGCTTTGGTTTATACAGTACTGTCTTTTTGATATGTGAGCGATCCTAATGGGCAAGAGAAAAGTTGCGGAACTCACGGATACTGGCTGAATGTTGAAGCCAGCCCGTGTCCTCATATATTTTCAGATGATACACCCAGAGCAACAATAAAAATGTACTTTAAAAAAAAAAAAAAAGCTTCACAGCATTACGGGGCCTACAGACACCCCTCCAGCCGCTACAACCGCTCAAAGGGGAATGATAACAAAAGGGAAAGCCCAAGCACTGGGGTTGAGATTTCCAGGCCAGCTGATTTACTATCGACCCCACAATGCCAATCTCACTTGGGCCCCAGATCCCGGTCAAGCTGGTTGCAGCCAATATATTATATATTTCTTTTGAACGTAATGACACATTTCAAATGCTTGTATACTGCATCATCCGCTTATGTTTTATACTGTAGAGCGCTCTGATATCCTCGTGGGTCACGTTTGCGCTACATAACATTTTATAAATAAATAAATAAATAGAGCTAATCAGAGATCACGGCCCCAAGGAAAAGTGTCAAACCTCTGTAGAAGGATCAGGAGATGGTCCACCAGACATATTAGATTTATCGATGGCTGAACCTGCACTCCATAGCAAAAACAGAGGAGGTAACTGCATCACAATGGAGGCATTAACTAGCTGCGAGCTGGACAGCCCGTAGGAAACCACGCGGGCGGATAACACAAAAGATGAAACCACAAAGGAGAGGAAAGACAGGAAACCAACATTGGCATTACCTGCATCATCAATGAATGACCCGGTCATAAAATACAAAACATCATTAGCATCATCATCAATACAAACCAAATTGGATATGTCACTAAATTGCAAGACGGAAGACCCTGAACAATTCTCATATTTGGGAAAGGAAGAGTGGGAGGGCCTCCTGGCAACTTACTCTCAAAACAAGTGCAGGAACGACCCTCCTGCAAAGTCGACAACCGAGGAGCATCAGGAACACAAGGCAGTCAAGGAGATTCAAGAGAAGCAAGAGAGGCAAAATTTAATAACAGACGCATGAGGTCCACCAGGAGATCCGCAACGAACAGATCAAGGAAGTGCCTTGACAAGCTTGTTAAAAACAGTGCAACTCCTGGTAGAGGCCCTCCAATACCAATCCGATAAAATGGATACACAACTAACGCTACTAAATACTCTGGCAGTTTTTGTGCTTGCAATTGATGGAAAGTTAGGCATGTTAAACACCTTTCTACAAAATATACAGGATCGCACACAACCTAACAACCAAATCTGTGGATGTGGCCCGGTTGTCAAAAAACTAGCCTCCCTCCCATCAATGCTAAGTGACTTAAACACACAACTTAAAAGGGCTTCACAATGCTCAAACACACGCCCTCTAGATGACAAATACACCACTGGAACTCAAGAAGCTATGGCAACACACTTGATTACAACCTTCAATGAAGAGAATCCCTCCACCAAGACAAAACCAAAACACAACATCATAGGAAATGAGGGCAGTAAAATCGTAACAACACCAGGTCAATTTTCTGGCCCTCGCTCCGAAGATAATTTGGACAACAAAATGAACGCAAGGCAAAGACGGGCACAAAGACAGAAAAGCTGAAACCAAAAAATAAGTTCTAATCAAGATGGTTTTCGGCGCCTCTTTGGGACAACATCAGTGCAAAAAGAAAGCAATACCAAACTAACAGGGACACCCAAACAAAGCACAGAAATTATACTAGGATCAAGTCAAATCTCCTTTAGCGGGATGGAAGGAATAAATATGATTCAGTCATCTGGGAGAGCTGAGAATAAAGAGACAAAGGTCTTGCATCAAAAAGGAAACATCACTAACCCTTGAAGATAAAGAGGAAGAGGCAGTAGGCATAACAACGAGAATTTAATCACTTGAATTAAATCAGATGTTTTCGCAAATTAGCAATCCCTCAACATCACTCACCAATTACTGCGCAGCCAAGTGCAATCAGTCAATCATGACAAATCTGGAAAATCTCAACGTCCAATGTTCACACAACAGGGAGCCAGATGGTACGACGTTAAGCCAAACCTATTACAAAAATCTAAACAATATACAAAGAGTTTCTAAAATACAACCAGAGGTCCAACTGAGACAGGAAATCAAGGCATCCCCAAACAAAAACAAATTAGCTTGGAATATCTCCGGCAGGGATGCATAGGACAACAGCCTGGACTAGTACAAACCTCAAAGAGTCAAAACAAGGAATAAAATATTGAGTCTTGGCCATACCAAGGGTATTAAGAAACGAGTCCATCCTTCAGACCCCAAATAATCATGAAACCGCCCCTCCAGAAATAATAGGGAGGGAAACAAGCGCCATATGGTTTACACCAGAATACAGATCTAAAGGCAGACATGACATCAGGAATCGATGTAACATACTATGTCTGCTGTCTCACATACCATCATTGACATAGGTGAGGACGATGGAGTTGGTTTCAATACAATTTATTAAATGCAAGGACTCAGCGGAAGGAGAAAAAACAAAAACAACATGGGCAACGTCATCAATTGCACAAAAAAATACTTCTAGAGTCACATCTTTAAAAACTAGGGATAATCATTACTCTATACACTAAGCCAGGATACCCCGACTTGCTAAGCCCAGAAACCACACTTGCGGTTCAAGCAACTTTAAAAAGACCTGAAACATCAGTGCTTAGAGGAGCAGTGGGGCACTGCCAAACGAACAATGAGTTTCCTCCAGAGAACTCCAGAAGTCCCCAGGATTTTACAATACCACCAAACTGGCGAACAGACCTAGGAAGGAATTCAAGAACAATAACCCAAAAAATTGACAACACACCAGTCCACCACGAAAAACCAGCATAAGTGGGCTTTTACAAATATGCTCATGGAATGTAAACAGCTTAGCCTATCAAATGCCAGACCTAGATTTTGTCACCTACATAAGGTCATTTGCTATCGTAGCATTACAAGAAACTTGGCAAACAGATCCTCCGCATCTTCAGGGATTCTTGAGTTTCTTCACTAGAGCACTTAGGGGGGCAAAATACGGTCACCTTCAAGGAGGTCTAGTAATATATGTCTCAAATAGAAGTATTACTACAGCCAATGAAATTGGCCCAACGTCTTCAGTAACAATGGCAGTAAACCTTCTCACTCTGTCTTCAACATCAGATAATCAGATAAAAGAGGTACCAACATCATGATAATTAATGATTGGGTCCACCCGAAATGGAAAATTAAGGCAGCAAAGGAATTGTGTGATTTTTTTGGAAACATGCATAGGCAAAAGGCCTACAACAGACCTTATTCTCACCGGGGACCTAAACCTCAAAGTAATGGGTACCTCATCAGATGAAGTGTTACTTCAAAATTCAATTTGGAACATCCCACCGCAAGGGAAACCGCAATCGGGCAAACAAACCAAAACCGGAATGTGGGTATTGGAGGAACTTGATTATCTTAGCCTCAGAGCAATCAATGGAAGATCTGCCAGGGATAATCCCCCCGCAACAACACACTGCTCGACAAAAGTTAATACAATACTAGGCTACACCTTCATCTCCTTAGCCCTATTTTATCAAATATCTTTACTCCAGCTGGGCGATAAAGATTAGGAGGTTTAACACTACCATGCCTCCTGTATGCGGACGACATAGTCCTGAACAACCATACACAAGCAGGCTTACAACACATTTTGAACATCACGTAGGACTATTCCAAAGCAAACGGACTAACCATAAACCTTGAGAAAACAAAGACCATGACGGTCAGCAAAAACAGGAAAAAACCTGCTGCTCGGTTCTGGGCAGGACCCATATTGAGGACACGTCTGAATATAAATATCTTGGTGTAAGATAAACAAAGGCGGCCACTTCAGTGCACGGAAAAACAGCACCAGACGTAAAGGCCTTGCCCTGGCAATCTCTTTAAAAGCACTAAACAGCATACTAAAAGGCCCATCGATCCTGCCCTTGATACAAGTGGTACGTTCGAAACTTCTGCCAACAATTGTATATGGCAGTGAAGCACAGAAAGAAAGAGATGCAAAAACACTTGATAACAAAGTTAAAGCTTCATATGGGGTTATTTTTGGTCTGCCCAAATATACCTTACCAGCGCAAATCAGGCTAGAGTTTGCTATACAGAAACAGTCTTTGGCAAGACAGGGAGCATACATTTTCACCTGGCACAAAGTGAGGAAATTCGAACAAGGAACCCTAAATGAATATCTGTGGAAGGAGCTACAACAACAAGCCGCCTCACCCACTGCCAAATACCTCAAAAATAGCCTGACCAATATGGGGCTAAACCAGCTCTTGAACACTCCTACAAACCACATCACATTTAAGAAATTGGTGGAGGACGGTCAAACATCTTTCGTGGATGGAAGACAAGGCATCTCTCTTGAAAAGGTCACATGGATGAATGACTCTGAACACCTATTCAGCGCCAGCAGCTCAGAATCATTTTGACCTGGGTTATGCCAAAGCCTCAAAAATCAAGTTCTAGAAGCACAGACTTGGTCTGCTACCCTGTATACAGCACTTCCCACACTGGCTAAAGGAAAAAGCGAGCTCTACCTGTCGCTTATGCGGCTCAGCACCATAATATGTGCTGCACCTGTTATGTACATGTAAAGAACTGTTGGAAGAACGAAAGCAAATGCTAAAACGCCACTTCAATCAGCAAGGGGTACGCATTAGGAGACAAACAGTGCTGGCCTGTTTTTCACCGAATGACCCACAGTTGAATTGCTGTCTAGTGAAGTTCCTGAGGCGTGGAAAAGAAAATGTGAGCACAATAGTCATGAACCAATCTTAGGATAGTACACGGGAACAATTGCTATCCTATCATGGGGGCTCAAGGAGGGCAGTTTCCAGTCCTGGTTCTAAAGCACGTTATTAAAGTCTTTTTGCACGTAGAAGCACTTTTTGAAGTCTGGTATAAGAAGTGACGATAGAAGTGGACTGGAACTAAGTACCCTCGACCCCTAACAGCATCTGCTGAATCAAAAACAGCTTGGTCAGCAGAACTTCTTCTTAGTCGGAATATTGGTTTTTAAAATAACATAAATTATGAAAAAATGTTATGTCATAAGCAGAATTGTTTTAACTTGATGTACTTTGTATCGCAACAGTTTTTATTAACTATGCAAATAAAATTAATTTAAACCTGTCGGTTATGCAAAACGGGAGAAGAGAATATTGTTCATTTGCTGTGTATATGCCCAAAACTTAAAGCTGAAAGAAAATCTATACTCAGCAGCATTTTATTTCCAGAGGAATACAGACTCGTAGACAAGCACTGATAAGATGTCTGCACTCAGATGACATAACACTGAACTCTGCTTTTGTAAAGTTTTTATTATTAATGAGAACGGAATTAGCCCAACAAGATTAAACTGCAATGTAATATAGGATGTATAGAATATGTAAACTGTATTATGAAGTCCGGAACTATTAAGTCTACTAAACTGAACAATAACGATGACAGATTTATTTATGTTTTTATTAATTTTTAAACCAGACTTTTTACAGTACGAATTATTGTTACTATATTGTAAGATTTTAATTAATCAAACAAAAGAGAACTACATTGAAATTGAAAATTTGCTGAAAATAAAGTCTGCACGTCACCACACAGAATGTGCCCTTTAAAGTCTCTCATAAACATGTCACAAGACACGGGAAGAGACAACTGCCAGCATGCTTTCACGCCCTGCAACCAAGCCCTCTGTGATTAAATCAGCAGCAGTAACAGGATATAACAAACCATAGACAAGCCAGGGGACCACCTCCTGAGACAAAGACCCATAAAGCAGGCTGCATCAGCTGTGGCCACCTGTTCATCCACAACCTGAGAGAAAAGAGGGCTGGGCACTACAAATTCACTGGCTCCCAAATACTGCAGAATGCAACTCTTGAACAAGTACAGTGGAACCAACTAGCACTCTACCAACTTTAATGCCATTAAGGATCAGATCTGTTATGCCAGCCGCCCAGGCTAGTTATTATCCAAAGAAGCCGACTTCCAGACATCTACCGATTTCTGTCCTAAAATGGCAATCGTCTTGGAATGAGTTTGCTTCCATTGTTTTACCAGCATCTAATGTAAAACAGCACATAGGTTTCTTCTTGGAAAGCACACTGATCATGTCACCTTGGACTGAATAAGTACTTATATATTTGAATGGAAACAGCATTTTGTTAAACTTTTAACCTTCCAAGACTCCTATTATAGAAAAATGCAATACACCACAGTTTGTTATAGCCAATAACTGAAATAACTTATTTTATACAATTGTTTCCACACCTTCCATTACCCCATAACTTTCAATAAGTGAATTTAACACTCTGGTGACCTAATTCTAATACATATTTATTAGAGTGATCATAATATATCATAGAGTTTAGACAAAGGGTTTCATACAAGGAAGCATGCCTAGGATAGATGGTGCAGGAATGCGGAAGATACGTTTCCCTTCAGATAGTTCTTATAATGAATACAACACTACAGCATTTATGGTGAGAAAGCACTGATAAGAGATCCAGTACTGAAGGTCATGATGAGCACCAAATCATCTATCTCTAAACTTGAAAGCAAAATGGATCAAATGAATGAATTGATTCTGTAAGGAAGAATTCAGTACTCACAACTTAGATGGAAAGCACAAAACAACTTGTGGAGACAGAATCCTCTGTCTGCTTTTCGGTCTTTCTGGGCTCCCCTAGTTATAGGTTCAAATCTTTTATTCTAGGTGTAGCTAACTACAGCACAGCAGGTGCAAAGGTGCCTGAGAAAGTTGTAAGAGGAGCTTTTGTAGCTCAATTACGGATATAATGTACTACCCACATAGCAGCATGGAATCCCGTTTTCCTTGCTTACATTTGGTCCCATGTCACCATAACAGTGACAATGGTCTGACTAAGACGACCAAATCGATAGAGATTCTTGTCTCTTGCATAGAAACCCCCAGATATGTTGGGTTTCGTAAGCAGGTGTTGAAGAGCATATCCTACAGGTAAAAACATATCAGTGGATTGTGACATATTAGGGACACAATCCACCCCACCCTCTATTCAAATCCTGTACAAGAAATGAGGGGAACAAGAAAGGACAATTTTGAGTGTGAAGAGTCCAAACTAGTTTTTCAACAGGATATCACAATAACGTTGCACAGTGGCTGCCGTGGTAAAAATTCAAATGGGGATGAGGGGGCGGGAATAGAGGATGGGGGATTAAGGAAAAAATGATAAATTATTTTAATAGAACCTGACCTGATGCTGCTGGCCGCCTCGATGCACCTCTTCTCTCCTGATTGTGTCCCAGCAGTTCCTGGGACACCAGCACAGGCTCCCAACCAATCCCGACACTGCTCTCAATAGCATGAGAGCAACTCCAGGATTAGTCGGAGTGGCTTGGTTTGCCGCTGGGACAGTGCCTGAGAGTCTGTGTTACTTCTCCAACCCAGCTGTGCAACACAGCTGGGTTGGAGAAACCTAAGTGCGCATGACGGTTTGGCCGGCCTACATGGCCGGCCAAACCGTCATGCGCTTTTACAGTGCTCACTACTCCTCCCCTGCTGACTGTGACAACAACCAAACCCCACTCCGCACAGACTTGACGGGCTTTAGAGGAAAACAGGAATAATAAAATGATAATAAAACCAATTGATTATCATTTTATATTTCCCGTTTCCCTCAGCTGGCTCTCAACAGAGTGGAGACGCTCTTTCAATATAGCGGATGAGCCGCCGCTGACGTTGCAGTATATGGCAAATGTATGAGGATGTGGTTGATGAGTAGACCACAGAAAAACAATGTATGCAAAAGAAACAATTGATGGACGGAATGATGGACGGAATGCTGGACAATGCAAACATTCCCCCCCCAGTCACAAGGATCTGGGTTTAATCCATCATTGTTTTGCTCACCACACCACCCCACTTTGGTACCAGCCATATGCAAATCAGTCTTGACCCTGTTCCTTGTGAGAACAGTTCAGCCCGAACTGCCAAGCCTGGTCCTCCCTGGACAGGAAACAAGCATCCTGGGACCGGTTTCAGGGCATCACCCTTCAATTGCTCTTTTTGCATTTGTCACCCCGAGTGGGACGGGTATGCCCAGACGTGGGTCCCGTGCTCTTCATGCCACTGGAGTCAAGCTACCCTGGCTGATGAGGGCTGAAAGCCCGAAACCGGCCCTAGGATGCTTGTTTCCAGTCCAGGGAGGACCTCGCCTGGCAGTACGGGCTGGAAGGTTCCCATTGGGCGCAGTGTCAAGACTGATTTGCATATGGCAGGGTCCAAACTGGAACGGTATAGTGAGCAAAACAAGCATTTTCAATGCAATAGGTCTCACAGTTGTGAGAGTTTGAGCTATTGGCATTGTAAATGGCAATGCCTTTAATTTACATGTTGGTTTTTAAAACATAAATAAAAGGCTTTGTCATTTACAATGCCAATAGCTTAAACTCTCGCAAATGAGAGACCAATTGCATTGCAAATGCTTGTTCAATCCCTTGACATGTTCTTAGATCCAAAATGTCAAAGCACAAACTGTGCTATCAACATAAATCAAATTACAATCACAGCCAACCACCTAAAAAACAGCTTGGGTGTTTATGAAGTGTTGAATCGCATTGTCTATCAGTGGTTTAGCAGGTAACCAACTTCCTAGGTAGGTTCTGGACAGGATCCACATGACTAGGATGAAGTCAATTTTTGCAAAGTGTGGCATAGACAGTGCTCTTGGCCCATCAAGAAATCCAAATAACTTATTCTTACTTCATTATTCTTAAGCTGAACATACATTTCATGCTGTGCCTAGGATACATTCCTCTTGTACAGAAAAAACCACAATAGCCTTCCTGGGTGATATTCCACTAGCAGACAAGTGGTGCTGCTACTGAGACATCTAGCCACACAATTACCAAGCACTAATGTCTAGACATTCATGCCTGCTGAGAGACACAAGTCAGGCTGACAGTACTTAAAAACCTTGTTCCAGATGTCTTCTGCTTTTGCTTGCAAGCCACGGCTTTAGGGATGTGGGTACTGCTTTTCAGTCTATGCGCATGATGTAATCTACAGCAGGACATGCTGGAAACGGCAACGTTACATCCCTTTAGCAGCCTGTTTCCTACATACCTCCCTGGGTGGGAGCAGACAGGAGACTTTTTCACTGACACCATCTTTTCACTTCCTTAGCCAAGTTGTTCCTTTCCAAGTATATAGATCATTTAATGCTTCGCATGTCCAAACGTACCCTTACCTTTGGGGAAGGGAGGCACAATCTGAGTTGGATTTTGTGCCCTGTTGCATTCTGTGTTTCATGAAAGTTTTCACAGATAAGTTGATCACCTCCTTCCAGGTCTTTAGTAACACTGTATAAATATCCTGAACTTTCATATATCTATAGGTGAAAAATTCAGAATTGGAGTCGGTATCTGCAATTCCCTGGAGTAAGGTGGTCACTAATCACGAGCCAATTTGACCCCCCCACACCCATCTTTTTTTTAAAGAAAAACAACTTTCCAAAACCAACACTAGGTGGCAGGTCCTGACTTTGTTGCTATACTAGCTTCAAACTGATGGTTACAGGCTAGAAGCTTTTTTATTATACACCTCATGAGCACCAGATATCACAACCGAGTCCACATCCTCTAATCTCAACAGATTTTAGCTGAAACCCTATATAAAGTCTGTGTGTACGGGATTAAGAGCGCCCCGAGAATAAACGGTTTAAAGGAAACCGACAGGAGACGACAGGGAAGGAAATACAGTACGTCAGCCATGCTCAAGGACAACCCTTTGGAAACTTTTTGTCCAAGGATATGTCCAGCTATTGTTTGCACATTAGCAAAATACAGTTTTGTATTTGGGAACAAACATTCACGTGTCCACTGTCGTTTAAAGTACTGTGGTGTTATTTGAAAATAACATGACTGCAAGTCACCTAAATAATCTCGTTGGGGTAATACCGACAGAATAAAGAACACATTAATCAGGTGTCACTAAGCAGCAATGACCGTCCTGCTGTGATGTACAGCAGACAGCTGAGGCAGTCTTGCAGAGCAGGACCGTGTAACAACGTCACAGTGCGCAGCTCCATCAGGTGACGCAACACCCTCCAATCCCTGTCCAGCACCAAGGGCAGGGCCACGAGCCAGGCTTCTCTCCCTTCACACTGAGCTCATTCTGCTATCACCCGGAGGTGCAAACGTTCCCACCTAGAGCGGTGAGAGAGGATGGCCACAGCCCGAACAGGGCGAATTTGTAGCATAACAGCCGCCCCCTGTTGGGCACTTTAGGGCGCCATACAATCTCCTATGGGACTAGCTGTTCATAGTTCACATATGTCTCTTTATAGGCAGTCCTTATCTTCCAAAATGCGAGCAACACAGATAGGTTCGAAAATCTGTATTCATGCACCCAAGAACGAAAAACAACAAGAACTCTTATTTAGAGCAAGCACAATCTAACACATTTACTAGCATGGGACATTATTGGATTTAAATGATAGAGGGTGTATTTTTACCACAGGTTCTGCCCGTCGACTTCCTCCCCTGAGGCATGGTGGTCGTGGCTGGGCTGGGCTACCATCAGACTGCCCGAATGGTTGGAGTTCAGCCAGGTGGAAGAGGGGGAAGAAAAGGAAGCGGTTCGCCCAGCAGTAACAGTAGACGCCGCCATGTTGGTTTTTTCCCTTAGCTCACTCCCCTTCCAGATGAATGAAGAAAAGCCGGCGCCCTATCCCAGCCCCGGATATTAGGAGTGTCAGAGCGAGATACTGGGCACGCATGCGCAGAGAGGCCTGGCTGTCACGGACACTGCACATGAAGCCGCGAGCAACAGAATACAAGTATCATTCTGATGGTAGAGGGGGGCGGCGGCAGTGTGTGTGTGTGCATGGGGGCGGTGTGTGTGTTTGTGTGTGTGTGTGTGTGTGTGTGTGTGTGAGCATGTGTGTATGAGTCTGTGTGTATGCGTGTGCCTTCGGCCGGCCTCAGTAACGCTGTGTGTGTTGTGTGCACGTGCGCGAAGCACGTCCACAGACCCTAAGCGGCTCGTGCACCGGTCTGTCTCCCTTGGGAGGCAAAACAACCACAATAGGTCTCGCTGGCGAGACCTAAAAATGATGGATTTAGGCCCAGATCTCTGTACTGGGGTGAATGTTTTACACTGTTCTGCATTCGGTCCGTCAATTGTTCTTTGTACATAAAACAGTGTGTCAGATAAGAGCATCTGGGTACTTTGAGTATAGTTATCAAGCAAAAAAAATAAGCTCACATACATATAATATAAAGTGTACTCTCATAAAGAAAGTTGGGTCTATGAAACATTTACGATGGTGTGCTTCAAAGTGTTTTACCTCTACTGCCGGATGATTTTACTTCCATTTTGCACTGTTTTTATATACTATGTTAATGGGCAATGAAAAAATGGTTTTGAAAAAAATGAAACGGGAAAAAAGAAAGCAAGTATATTTGTACCGCAGAAAAAAATAAAAACCCCAAAACGAAAGAGCATTACATAAACAGAAGGACAAACGTATATATCCATTCTTATATGCACTATGTGAGGAAATTTTGAAATATAAAGTGTAGAAGCTAGAGCCACACAATTTTAAGGCACTTGTAAGATTGTGATTGAACATTTTTGCAGACGAAGTTAAGAAGTAGTATTCAAATAGATAAACATTCTGTTGATACTCGAGAATGAAATTGACACTGATTTTATGAGTAAATCTTTCATAATACATTACACTAGTTTTCGTTGAAGACTCTCTTAAAAAATATATACATACTTTGTTCTGCTAGCCTAACCTCTAATGGGAAACGTTCACATCTAACCGTACCAAATTAAATAAAATGAGCCAAATTCTTCAACCATTAACCTCTTTAGATATAACTACCTCATAACAAAGCTTGCACGCCCCACCTAAGATACACATAGAAAAAACATGCAGGCATCGCATACAAATTATATTTCAATCCAGAGGAATGTCATTAGCAAAGGCTGACTGGACGACCGGCCCTTCCTCTTAACTGGGCATTGCCAGTTATTCACAGAGCGGCTAAGCGTCATAGATGGTCCAGACAAGTGACAACTGGTTGGAAACGTAGGTGTACACCCCAAGGAATCATACCATGTGTGGTCCATCCAGTACAAGTAATGCTGATGATTTCTATGCATCTCTAGTGCGGGAGAGTTTGGGGAATGATATAGAAAGGATAAACTACTTACATTTGTTGCTTCTCGTACAAGCCTCTGTTCGTGATACAATATATGCCGGATACATCTGACAAGGTCGAACGGACAACGCTCGTAGCTGTTCTGCAAAAGGAATGAGCACTTTGCTAATGAAGTGTTATCAAAAGAAGAATTAACACCATGTTAAACATCAGCGTGGACAAAAGCTAGCACAGCGGGGTGTGAATCCATGCTGAGTCAGAGCGTTAGATACGTGCCAGGTCACCCACACTGTGAGAGAACAACGTAGAGTGCGGAAGACAGAAAGGCACATAAATGCATAAAGAGAAAGTAAATCATCACGATCTTGTTAAGCTTGAATCTTTTCTAAAGTCACTTTCCGTGCATATCTAGCAGTTGGGCTTAGAACAGCACCTTGCTCAGTGAAATATTTCAATTGTCAGAGTTGACCAAAGGTGTGGCCGGCATCACTCATTATAATGTTAACCGGAAACTGAGTGCCTCACACATTAGACACAATCTAAGGTAGTTTACAGAGCACAGTGGAAAAGGTATCTTGAGGCCAGATGTACAAAGCTTTTTTGAGGTCGCAAACGGCCCGATTCGCAGAATCAGACCATTTGCAACTGTAAAAAAACATTTTATGTGGAAAGAAGCCCAATTTGTGATTCGGTAACCTATTACCAAATAACAAATTGGGTTTGCGTTTCGGTATGGGAAGAAGTATGTTTAGGGTGTCCCCATCTAATACGAATCACAGTAGCATGTGGGAATGTTTTGCAGTGGCAAAACATTTGCATTTTACCACCTACCGTTCACAAAGGGGAAGGGGTCTCCGAGGAAACCTTCCCCTAAATGTTTAACAAAAAATGTTTTAAGAGCAGGCAGTGGACGAAAGGGCCTACATTTAAAAACAAAGTTGCTTTATTGAAATGCAATCGCAGACATGGTGGTCTGCTGACCCCAGCAGTCGCATCCCTGTGATTTTTGCGATTCCCAATGGGTCGCAAAGTGAGACCTACATCATGAATATGAATGAGGTAGGTCTATTTGTGACCAATTCGGAATCACTGATTTTTGTTAAAGACACATTTGTACCAGGGTGCTTGCGATTACCAAATAGGAAATCGCAAAAATTCACTATTTGGTCATCGCTAACCCTGGCCCTTGATTCCTAGCCATCCTCTCCACCAAAGAAGCGGGTGGGTCAAATGTGATCTAAAATAGCTTCTAGCTGAATCGAAACGGGTTACTGACCTGGATAAATTGGTTTGCACACTGATGCTCCTTGAGATTTGCATGCTGTGCGTTATTCTGCCATCCAGTGGTTATTTCCAGACGCTTTATATCTTCACAATGTTTTTCTTCTGGGCGTCGACATGGACGTAGTCAGCATGATTTACTTTAACACTAATTGGAAGCAATATGCCCCCAACATATCAACTCCATTTTAGATGACTTTTCCACTTGGCGGTGTTTGGAAGTGTGTGAAAAAAACTCCTGAAGAAAACACACAGAAAGAAGTTCAACACAGCCTCAAAAATCAGGGGCTTTGTACCAGCGACCGATGTGGGAATGAGATCAGTTTCTTTTCTCTGAGAGTTTTTGCCTGGATCAAAAATTGTTTATCGGAAGGGGTGATATCACTGAGGCTACTTATCCGCATTTTGCAGTATTAGACATTGTTCTAGTTATGCCATAACTGCAAACAGAAAACACGTCCAACAATCCTTGAAAGTGAAGGACTCGACGCAAAATAAGGTCACTGGAAGAAAACCACTGAAGTCAAAGATAGTAAGTCGAGGAAGAGGGTTGAAAAAACCCTATCTTCCCAGGTCTAAAGGCAAGGCAAGCAGAAAACACTTGCTAGACGACGCTGACTTGACTTCAGAGCACGATCACGGTTAAATGTTCCAAGAGAGGACAGTAAGTGACAAGGAGTCTAAAAAACTCATCAAAGGCCCAAAGAATGAAAAAATGCCCAACACCGAACTTGACAAAGTATGCACAGAATGTGAATTCAGAAGAGATTTACGCTCTATAACTATTGTAGCAGTTCAGGAGCCTGTTTCTTTTGTGCTGTCGAACTATTCTGGATTGGCATGCAGAACACCAATTGATATCAGTGCCATGTGGGATGCGGTTTAATGTTGGTCACTAGTTAGAGAACCATGCAATGTATACAGCTGCTTCCCTTCCTCAAACTTGCAACGAGGATTTTTGTGGAGGTGTAACTATTTGAAGTGATGTGCGCTGTCCCAAATAGTCAGGAAAACGATAAGCACTGCCATGGTTATGGTTTTAGAAATGTAATGAGCCTGGGTTTGATGGACGGTAACTGTTATACTAGCCTGATTTATTATGAGTAATGTTATTCTTGAAAAGTGAATTCGTATTTATTTTGTATTTATATTAAATGTTTTACATTGTACCTTTTATGATTCTATGGAACCGAAATAAAGGAAACATGAAGGACAGGTTTCCAAGGCCTGTAAAATGTTTTCCGTTAACCTCCATTTTAGGATTGCCTATTCTTTTGTCATGGTCCCATTGACTGGCGTATTCAGCACCAGTATGCCAGTTTTCTGGTACATGGGCATTGCTAAATAGACTAATACGTAACTAAAGCAGTTCTCGTTCATCAATGGGGTTGTACTTGGAGAAATACTCCACAAATTCCTTGATATAGTCTGCCCTACTGCTTAACCAAGTGTTATTTACATATTCAACAATATTGTTTGCTAAGGATATGGATTGAATAAGATGTGGTTGCCTTTCTTCGTACTATGTACATAGGGATCCACAAACGCACAGTCACAGATCACCGAAGGGCAGTTGTCTATTGGTCATGTCTGCAGGCGGAGAGATGCATTAATAAACAGGGTTGCCACTTTATTACTTCATATGCAAATATCTTCAATATCTCTCACTTCTGGTGGCCTGATCTATTTAGAAGAGTGGTTGAATAGGCCATGTAATGGTAAGTCCACGATTCTACTTCGTCTTTTTTCAATGTCCCATCAGGTAGTGGTACTGAACCAAGGAAAATGCTACTTACTCAGTATGCATCTTTTCTTGGCATATAAAGCTGTAGAGTCATATGCTTCAGCATAGATCGCCATCTGATGTTGGTTCCGGATGTTTGCACTTTGTTATTGTTCGAATAAGTCTTGCAGTCAGTCACAAGGTAGGTGACTCCTCCTTTCGATGATAGTGCGCATGGGCATCGACTCCCTCCTTAAGATTGTTTTGCCATAAAGGGTGATGATGGAGTTAGCAAAGTAATAAAGATAGATGTCCATATAAATTGTATCTAAGTAAGATATCACTGCAACAGGTAAAGGTACCCAGGGAGGCGGGTGGGCGCATATGACTCTACAGCTCTATATGCCAAAAACAGATGCATACTCGGTGAGTAGCATTTTCTGTTCGAGACATATGAGCAGTAGATCATATCCTTTAGCACAGACTATAAAGCAGTTATTTCTGAAGCGGTGGCTAACCTGTAGCCATTGCAGTGGTTTGAAATAGTGTTCATAAAACTGCCTGGCCCACATAGCTTGTTGTTTCATTAACACATAATGGTTTATTAATGTGTGAGGTGTAGACCATGTTGCATCCTTCCAGATGTCATCTATGGGTATGTTTCCTAAAAATACCATGTAAGCCCCTAGTCTGCGTGTAGAGTGTGCTCTAGGGGGCATTGTTAATGTGCATTTAGCTTTAATGTAGCATATTTGAATGCACTGAACTATCCACCTTGCATTGCCCGATTTTGATATAGGATTGCCTTTATGTGGTGGAGCAAAAGCAACAAAAAGTTGTTTGGTTTTCCTAAAAGGTTTTGTTCTTTCTAAGTAATATAGTAAGTCTCTCTTAACATCTAATGTGTGAAGGGCACGTTCTGCCACTGAATCTGGTTGAGGGAAGAACTCAGGCAACTCAACAGATTGGTTGATATGAAAGGCAGAGATGACTTTAGGTAAAAATGTGGGGTTAGTCCTAAGAACCACTGTGTTTTGATGTATTTGCAAAAATGGTTCCTCTATGGTTAGTGCCTGAAGCGCACAGACTCTTCTTAGAGAAGTGATGGCTATAAGGAAGGCTACCTTCCAGGTGAGAAATTGTATTTCACATTTGTCTAATGGCTCAAAGGGGGAATCCATGCATCTTGTAAGGACTATGTTGAGAGTTCACGCTGGAGAAGCTGGAAGTCTGGGGGGAATGAGTCTTTTAAGTCCTTCCATAAAAGCTTTATTAGCAGGCACTCTACATATGTAGCTATTGCAGAGAGATGTAAGCGTATGGATTATACGCTAAATTAGAACGTTGTAGGTGTAATAGATAAATGATGTCTTCTGTTGAAGCATCTAGGGGATCGATCTGATTGTTGTTATAGTAAACGACAAACATTTTCTCTTTGCTGCGTAGCATGCTCTTGTGGTAGGGTGTCTAGCCTCTTTGATAACATTCATACAGTCTGGCTGAAGATTAAGGTAGCCAAACTCTAGGATTTCAGGTGCCAGATCGCAAGGTTGAGCTGATTGGGATCTGGATGTCTTATCTTTCCACAGTTCTGAGTAAGAAACTTGGGGGAGAGGTGTTGTTTTGGTGGGGAAAAACTGATAGCTCCAACAGGATTGTGAACCAGGTGTGGAAAACGTGTAATATTTTACTTGGCATAAGCTGCAGCCATTTTAGCTGTGGTGTCCATTTTGTTTCCTTCGTAATTCTCCCATCCTCTGCTGCTCGTCTTTTTACTGTGCTTGTGTTATCTATTTAAGTTAACTTCCTGACTCAGCTAAAAGCAATGTACGTGCTGAGAGTTTGTAGCTGCCAGTACACCTGTTCACTGTCAATCATGTACTGCTGCCATAAGCAGTTTTGCTCCCCCTCCCTCTTTGCTGACCACGTAGTTATTCATCTGCCCCTGTTTGCTAAAAACTATTTCTAAAACTTGTACTTCCTATTTCTGTTCACGTGCTTACACTGCACAAAACCTGTATAAAAGGACACTGGTTTGTGAAGCCAGTGTACTACCTCCGCCAGCACTTGAGAGTGCTGTGTGGACGTGGTCTCACTCATGAGTGATTAATAAACTTGTTATTTATTCCTACTCCAGTGCTGATCTCTACTTTGTTGGTTTTTGAACCTGTGGACAAAAGGGTGGCCCTGCACCAGTATACCCCTAAAAAGGTACATTTCCACACAGGGTTGTCTGGCCCATGTGGGAGCAACTAGGATAAGCGTCATAGAGTGCTGTTTAAGTTTCCGAAACACTAACGGAATGAGTGGGAGAGGTGGAAAAGTGTAAGCAAAAATCTCTGACCAATTCATCCATAGTGCATTGCCTTTGGACAATGGGTGTGGATGCCTGGACGCAAAGTTTGGGCATTTTGCGTTTAGGTGAGTGGCAAACAAATCTATCTCTGGGAAGCCCCTCATTTAGAAGAATGGGAGGAGAACTTGAGGGTGACGTTCCCATTCGAATATCTGCTGATGTTGATGACTGAGGAGATCTGCAATTTGGTTGTCTACTCCTGGAAGATGTTCTGCAAGGAAATATATTTTTTGAGGTATGGCCCATCTCCAGATGCTCTGTGCTAGCTTTGAGAGCTGTAGAGAGTGTGACCTCCCTTGTTTTTGTATGTAGTAAATCGCTGTCATGTTGTCTGTGCGAACCAGGACAGCTTTGACTACTAGATGAGGTTGAAAAGCCTTCAATGCTACAAGAATTGCTAGCAGTTTGAGATGGTTTATGTGTAGTTGTTTTTGTTGCAGAGTCCACATGCCCTGAATGGTATGTTTTTCTAGATTTGCTCCCCAACCAGTGAGGGGTGCATCTGCCGTTAGCACGATCTGTGGAACAAGATCGAGAAATGGCCGCCCCTTGGAAAGGTTTTATATGTTCCACCACTGTAGAGAGTGATGTGTACGGCCATCTATCAACACCAGATCTGATAACTGACCTTGAGCCTGGTTCCACTGACGTGCTAAGCATTCCTGTAGGGGACACATTTGAAGTCTTGCATAGGGAACGATTAAACTGCAAGAAGCCATCATTCCGATTAATTGCATGAACACTCAGGCTGGTAATGAGTGTTGAGGCTGAAACCGTGATATTAGAGCTTGCAAGCTGCGAATCCTGACTGGGTCGGGGTAAGCTAGAGCTTTGCGAGTGTCTATTGTGTCTCCTAGATACACTTGTGTGTTGAATGGTTGGAGGTGAGACTTGGTGAGGTTTACAGTGAACCCCAAGTTGTGAAGCAGTTGGACTGTCTTTTGAGTGTGATGTAGGCAGCTTTGTTGTGATCTGGCTTTTATGAGCCAGTCGTCTAGGTAAAGGAAGACATGAACGTGCTGTCTTCTTAGATGAGCTGCGACTACTGCCAGGCACTTGGTGAAAATCATGGGTGCTGTAGTTACTCCTAATGGGAGAACTTTGAACTGGTGATGTTGTCTGTCTACCACAAACCTGAGATATTTTCTGTGAGCAGGGTGAATGGGAATATGGAAATAGGCGTCCTTTAAGTCTAGAGTTGATAGAAAGTCGCCTTGCTGAAGTAGTGGGAGTACCTGTTGGAGTGTGACCATGTGAAAGTGGTCCGACTGTATGTACAGATTCAGCTGTCGGAGGTCTAGTATAGGCCTGAGAGAGCCGTCCTTTTTGGGAATTAAGAAACACAGGTAGTATACCCCTGTCCCTTGATATATGAATATGACCAGCTGTATAGCATATTTTTCTAACAGAGATAGACCCTCTTGTTTTAAGAGGGTGAGATGTTTCGGTGATATTGCATGTGCTCTTCGAAGAATATTTGGGGGAGTGCTTGTAAGCTCCAGGCAGTAATTATATTGGATAATTTGTAGCACCCACTTGTCTGAAGTGATTGAATTCCAGACAGGTAAGAATTGAGAGAGACGTTCCCCGACAGGAGAGGAATGATCGGGGGGTAGCGGAGGGAAGTCACTGTTTGTTTGAGGGGGAAGTGTGTATCGAATTACCTCTACCTCTACCTCTTCCCCTACCATTGTTTCTGCTAAAACCTCCTCTAGAATAATCTCTGAAGGAGGGGGATTGGTTGTTGCTGTGTAAGAGGAGGAGGCTTTGTCAGTGGACACAGTTTTTTGAGCCACCCCTGTAAAAAGAGCAGCGAAAAGAACCTCTACTGGCAGGTAACTGTAAAGCCCCCATGGACTTTGCGACCTCAGTGTCCAGCTTGGCCGAAAAGATGCTCTTTATCAAAGAGTTGGTAAAGTATGGAGATTTGCACCTCCGGCTTAAATCCAGAAATTCTGAGCCAAGCGTGTCTGCGTAATAATTCCCTGGTGTTAACTGCACGAGATGCTGTGTCTGCTGCGTCTAGTGCACATTTAATTGAGGTGTTGGTAATGAGTTTACCTTCCTGAATAAGGTCATTAGCCTTAGATTTATATCGGTCAGGCAAGTGTAGCATGAGTTTTTCTAGCTCATTGTAATGAGCCCTGTCATAACGAGCTAGCAGCGCATGGTTTTTGGCAATGCACCAGTTGTTTGCTGCCTGTATAGCTACTCTTTTGCCTGAGGCATCAATAAGCTTGGACTCCTTGTCAGAAGGAGAGGTCTCTCCTGTGGCTTGTGAGTTAGCCCTCTTGCATGCGTTGGAGACTACAAGAGAGTCTAAAGGCAGCTTACGTTTAATATAAATAGGATCTGTAGGAGCTGATTTGTATTTTT
This sequence comes from Lissotriton helveticus, assembly GCF_964261635.1. Lineage (NCBI taxonomy): Eukaryota > Metazoa > Chordata > Amphibia > Caudata > Salamandridae > Lissotriton > Lissotriton helveticus. Next base: position 1,895,586,984 of record NC_136065.1, on the reverse strand, counting down.
TATCCACTCTAGGTGTGATTATTCTTGCCATTACAGGATCCTTAAAAACCTCGTCTGTGTGTTTTAACATGTCTTTTTGCTTTGGCAGGGTATGAGTAGTTCTTTGTGAGGAAGAAAGTGTCTCAAAGAGGAAATCCTCTTCTAAAGGCTCTTTATGAAGCTCTACTCCATGATAATGAGCAGCCCTGTTAAGGAGCTCTAGAGATCCAATGTTGTCATTAGGTGGGCAGGGTCAGGAGGGATACAAATCAGGGTCATTATCTGTATTTGGATCTGTGTGGTAATCTTCCCAAGCGTCAGTGTCCTGATCCTCATCCCCATGCCCTTCATCCTGTGGGTCAGGTGTAATTGGCCTTGGTGGTGAATTTAATGGTGTAATAATCAAGTTGGGATTAGGAGGTGGAATATAGGGAGGAGAAGAGTTAGGGCCATATGTATCAAGCCTTTGCGAATCGCAAAAGGCCTTTTTGCATATTTTGGGATGTATGAAATATTCGCAAAATAAAGAATCGCAAAGATTTGCGATTCCTTATTTTGCCATAGCATTTAAGGAATCGCAATTTTGCTATTCCCTAAACGCTATGTATGTAGCATTTTGGGCTGCAAATTTTGGTTAAGAATTCGCAAATTACCACCAACTTGTAGTTGATGGTAACTTGCGAATTCTTCAAAAAATGCACAATTTGGCTTTTTTGACGGTGGCATGTGATGCACACACATGCCCATAGGGCATGTATGTGCGCCATATGCACACACATTTACATTTCAGGGGTGCAGCAGGGTGTCTTTGAGACACCCCTGCACCCTTGAAATAATTCTCAAATTGCGATTAGCAAATTGCGAATTCGCAATTTGAGAATTATTTCGCAATCATTGCTATGGGCCTCCTGGCCCATAGGAATGCATTGGAAATTATTCCTTAATTGCGAATTCGCAAAATGCGAATTCGTAAATAAGGAAGATTAAGGAATCGCTAAAAAATAGAGAAATTCTTCATACATACCATTTTGCGATTCCTAAATAGCGATTCCTTAAAAATCGCTATTTAGGAATCGCAAAAGAGTTTGTTGATACATATGTGTCCACATTTTTCTTCTTGAGAGGGATATGATAGTCCTCTGGTAAGTCATTTTTCTTATTTTTTGGAATGGTTGCCTGAATATGTCCCGTTTTAGGGTTTATAACCAGCTTTTTCCGTTTCGGGTCGAAAGTTGGCTCATTAGATGGAGGCTCTTTGGGGAGAATGTCTTTCTCTTTCCATGGAGATTTTGGCGCCGGAGGTTTCGGCTCTCAGTCTTTGGGTGTTGATGGTTTCGGCTCCAAGTCTTTGGCCTTGGAAGGTTTCGGCTCTGAGTCTTTGGACTTGTTTGGTTTCGGCTCCGAGACTTTTGGCATCGAAGGTGGAGTCTTCGGTCCCGAAGGTATGTTGACAGATAGATTCTTGGTCTTATGTTTTGTTGCGAAAGGTGTAGTTCGGCATCAGAGCAGGCTGGCTCGTGTCCAAGCCAGAAGGCTCTTCTTTTTGTTTCGGAGCCCGGACGGAGGGCGGGGCATCTGAAACGTTTTGCCGGTGCAGACCTAAACTCGAGGGCGGAGGAGGGTCCAGAGCCTTTGTCTTATGCAGAATAGGCACAGGGGGATATGTACTCGCGGTACGCTGACCCCCAGTGATGTCTTCTTCATCTTCCATGTTGGAGTCGGACATGGAGATATGCTCTTCTTTCTCTGGCTCTTGAGCTAGGTATTGGATACCGGAACTTTCTCCGAAGATGTCCAGAATAGAGTCACTCAGATGTTGCATTTCGTGGCACCAAGCCCGATGATCACAAAGTGTCTTTTTTGATCGGAATGATCGACACACGTCGCAGTCCTTCTTGTGTTCCGGGGACAAGCAGTCAGTGCGTGGAAATTTAGCACAACACCCGGGACATAGCTTGACTGGAGTCTATTCCATCAACTGCTAGCGCGGTCGGTACGAGTAGGCCCGACGACCTGCCTCGAGTTTTCAGATAGAAAGTTTTTCGAAGTGAGTCAATGCACGTCAAATGAGGAACCGCGATCGATAAAGTGCAAACATCCGGACCCAACACCAGATGGCGATCTATGCTAAAGCATATGATCTAAAGCCCATATGCCTCGAACATATACATTCTTTCCAACATTCTTTGACCAAAAGTAGGTAGATTTTCAGATGTCCATACAGTAATTAGCATAAGGATGAGATCACATGAAATGACACCATATGACCTTTGCCAAAACATTATCATAGAAAAGAACAGTATGGGACACGTAAGCTTTGTTAAATTGCAGAAAATACAACCAGTATAACAGCTGACATGGCAAAAGTTCCAAAAGCATAAAAGTGTCACCTAGACGAGCAACTGAACTGAATCAATGCTACAAGTCCCACACCGCAATACTTTGGGGAATAAGAAGTCAGCACTGGTATCATTGTTGCTGTGACATGGAGTTACCTGGTAACCTCCTTTTTAAGGACCCCTGCCCCAAACCCTCCTCCCTGATCTGCACACACAGTTATTGTACTGATTTTGAACACCGTTTGCAGTCGGTAAGTTTTTAAATGCGCAAATTCACACTAGCTTCATGAACATTTTGTGGGAAACCCCACTCTTCATTTAGAGTATTCATTATAGTATGGTATGGCTTATACCAGTCAGTCGCATAACCACCATTAGTGCACCAGGTACACTGGCACCTAGGACCTATGTATGAATGGCTAAATGTACTGCAAGTACGGTCTAAGAGTAGGCTCTTTGCAATAACTTTAATTATACTACACGGTCAGAGCTGCCCCAGGCAGTGAATGTACTCTGCTCCCAGACAAGGAGCCAGGAGTGCAAAGAATGTAACATTAAGACAAATGATTGATGGAAAGCTGGAAATATGAGATATTCTTATGTTGGTTTGCCTGCCTAGTTACCAAATGAAGTCAGCTGTTGCACAACTTATGTGCTAAAACAGCACTGTAATGGAAATGACACATAACCAGTGTGTTACTATCAGTCATCAATGGCACAGTATTTCCCAGCAGACGAAAACATTCGCCAACTCTGAACCCAGAGCGGACATGTGACAAGCAGTTCTAAAAGACTGTTCTCAACACAGTGTTTCTTTTTATCTTCAATCTGAGCAGGGGCTCTACTGTCATTTATGGTTACATCGTGGAAAAAAAAAGAGGCCTCTTCTTTTCCCCACCTTCCCAAATTAGGCTACTGCACAGTAGACTATCACATACTAAAGCAGTACGGTAGCGCCATAAAAGGGTTCCTGCAATTCGTCATTCTTAATGCCGAATGCTTCATTGTAGTCCACCGATGGTGTGAGGATATAAGGCATTGCCAGATGTAGAGGACCCCACCTTGTGGCATCTCATTGGCTTGACACAAGTATTACAGTGGTAAATAGGCTGATTCCGGCTGTTCCAAGTCTCAGAAATCCCCCCTTGTTATAATAGGCTTGCTTGAACTTGTTTCACAGAATTTGGGCTTGAATTCATGAATGAATCCAGGCTGGGCATTTACAAAAATCATATCAATGGTGGTTCAAATCGCTATGTGTCAAAACATGGCTCTGCAGTTCTGTAGTGACAGTCCTAATAAACTAATTTTAGCAATAGGACCAACTGGGGTCATCAGAGGTGTCCTTTGTAGGACACACAAGCCCTCAGCCACCAAAACGTGGCAATGCCTCATCCCTGGACTCTGTGCCTCGTCGGACTGGAAGTGGAAACTAAAATTAACGAAAGGTTTCTCTAAACACCTTTATATAGCAGGGGCCTTTGGTAAAGGTTAAAATCAGTGAGACGTCTTAGGATAATAACTATCCCCAAATTCACAAACGTATGGTCAACATGTTTCTTGCCTACCTAATCCCTACCAGGATTCACTGCAATTCATCAGGATTTTAACAAGATGCCTAATCTACTCATGTAGGTATCTTATTTGGGGGATTTCTTTAAAACTCACTTACAGGGAACTGCACGATTGTCAGAAAAGTGAATAAACTTGCTTTTCGTAACTTCCATCCCGAACTCGGTTGTAAGGTCCGATTTTAGGCGTCTGACCTAGAAGAAATATATACACAGAACATACACATAAAAAAGATAAAAAAGGGCAGCCAATTCTACTACCCACCATTTTATGTGCCAATATTATGCCACAACATTTGGACCACACAGAACAAGTCACCACAAGCAAAGTGCTGTTGTTGAGGAAAACACACAAATTGTGCCAAACGAGAACAGGCCGTACCACACCCACCACATCATGATAATAAGTAATGGCTAAAGGTCGTATCACATTTTCAAGCCAAGTGAGTATAGTTGGTATCTATCACACTTTCGCGAATTGCTGGTATGTAGTTTCCGGTCTAAATCCCATTGTACCCAGGACTCATGGGAGCTCGTGGAAGAAGGACTTTCAAGTGGCTATCTATAGGGAGATAAAAATGTAGCTTTAGGATTGCAATACTATGTAGTGCATCTTAATCAGTTCGCAATTAATGTCACTTACTTGACAAGTCCCTGCTGCTTGCCTATCAGTCTCCACAGACATCGGTCAGGGACATTAGACCCTGAGGCAAAAGACAAGATCTATGGCAAAGAGCCACTTCGTGGGGCCCAGTGGGAAATGCAGTGCCAGCTCAATGAGGAGCACAGTCACATTATGAAGCATGCCACATTTTGGTGCCTCATAAAAGTGGTTGCCTGGATGAACAGTAATTTCCTCAAACTGAATGGGGGCAATGCTGAGATTCTCGTGGTGGGCAACCAACCTCACCTTTGGAGCCTCATTTGTGGCCGGGGGCTCTATGTGTAGCTTCTAGCCCAGTCCGGGTTGTTGAAAATCTTCTTTTTTTGGCAGGATAATAAGCTCTCTATGAGACATCAGATTACTAAGGTTGCAGCAACCTGCTTCAGAGTGTTGAGATGGCTAGAGAAAATCCTTGGCTGCCTCGCTGCTTCAGCTCAGAGAATAGTGATCCAAGCATTGATCAGACTGGATTATGGAAATATTCTCTACTTAGGGGTCACTAAGGCATCACTTAGGAGGCTTCAGATAATCAGAACGTAGCATCAAGACTAAAACTTTGGCCCACCCTTTCAAAAACATAGTTCTACTGCTTGCCTTCTACAGGATCTCCACTGGCTTTCTATTGAGAAGCGAATACACCTTGTTCAACATGTACAAACTCATTAGAGATGGATGTCCCTAATACCTCAGATCTCTGGTGCTGCCTTACAAGCCGAACCGTGCCCTGCACTTCAGCTATACAAATATGTCCACAGTCCCAAGAGTTGGGGGAATCCGTCAAGGGGGCCTGTCTTTCTTCTACCTGGGTACTAAGCTGTGGAATTCCTTGCAGAGCTCCTTGAGATCATGCCAATCGGTCTTGTTTTTTTTTTTAAAGCAATTAAAAACCTGCCATTTTTGGGAGGTTTGCGGCTTTAGTTTTTAGACAGATATACCTTAAAGTACTTAGTACTGGACCCTCTACTCAGAGTAGCCATGCGCTCCACAAAGCTTTAATAATAATAATTGGTGGCTGAGGCTTGTGTTTCCTACAAAGGACACCTTTGATGACTTTGGCTGGTCCAATTATCATAATCAGGTTATTAGGACTTTTACTAAAGAACTGCACACCCAAGTTTTGACATATACCTTTAGGAAGAACGTGTTCTTTCTTGGTGTCACTGATTTTACAGTGTCGGGTGCCAAGCCCCCTAGCCCGAGACTCGAGGCAATTCCACAGTGCGCTCTCTTTTTCCCCCCACAGCCACCGGGTTCTGTGAACAGTAAGGAGCCGGTGCAAACCTACAGCTGGACCTTTAATGAAACGCCAGAGGATTTGAGACACACCCCTTGGAGGCAAGACGAACTGGAGGACGAGAGCGATATCTGCCTGGAGGACACAGGAGGGAGTGTCCAATACCAGAAGGGAGAAGACGCTTCCAGTCAAGCCCGTGAAGACGCCGGAGGAACCGTGGCTGATCGGAGGAGCAGAACGGAGGACGCTCGCCCTCCGAAGAAGGCCAACGTTTGTGAGGAGAAGGACGTAGCGCCCTGTCACGGCCCAGGAGGGTCGTGGCTTCAGCAGGTGCGTAGCCACTTGCGGGGACCCGGGTGTGGGGTGGGTGCGCTGACTTCAGCGGTAGCTGGGATACATCACCCGACGCCACGTCCGTGAGTTCTCTAGACCGGCTGGGCGTATACTCCGCTACTTTCCCTGCCTTCCCCCCTGGTGACGGATTGCCCCATTCCACAATGTTTACCAACGGCGGAGCATTGTTCCTCACACCTTTCCCCAATTTATTGTGGACCCCGAGTATTGCACCACCAATAGTGCTTGTTTTCTTTGTTTTGAGCTGCTTGGAGCAGGTATACGCCTGGAGCAGACAGAGGAAAGGCAACAACCGAAGAGTACCTTCCAGAAATCCGGGATCTGCCCTTATTTCCTTTGCTTGTTTCATTACATAAACCCTGAGTTTGAAGCATCCTACCACGTGCTCTTTTGGGTCTCATCGACAAGTGGTGTTTCTGCCCGGTCCCAGGATTCCATTGGGAGCCAAAAATGGAAAATCTAATACAACACATGGTCGAGGGCCAAAAGAAACTCGAGTAGGTGGTGGAAAGACAACTCACCTCGGCCCAGGCGGATCGGGAAATGTTCAAAGACCTCATGAAGGGACAGACGGACGCAATATTACGCGTCGGGGAGGAAGTAGCCCATTCTACTACTGGACAGAAAACGAGTAGATCAATGGCCTCTGTTCCTACTGTTGCACTACAGAAATATGTAGCAGGAGAAGACCCGGATGCCTTCTTATTGAATTTTGAGAGGGCGGCAAGGGCTTCGGGTTGGCCTGTGGCCAAATGGCCGTTCTTCCTTGCGCCCATATTAACAGGCGACGCCCAGGCCGCCTACCAGGTTGCTAATCCAGCCGGCGGTACCCCTTATGAAGAAGTTAAAGCAACCATCCTCGACCATCTTGGGTTAGACGCTGAAACCTACAGATGAGATTCCGTAAAGAGAAGGGAGCTCCCGGGGATACGGCAAAAACCCTGTACTTCAAACTGAAAATAGCGGCAGACAAATGGTTGAAACCTGAAGTAAACACCAAGGAACAGGTTATGTACGCTATATATTTAGAACAATTTATAGAAGCCTTACTCTATCCCAGCAAATGTTGGCTTCGGCAGCATTCTAATTTAACTCCAGAACAAGCCGTTGAAATGGCTGCCTCCTTTTCACGAGCACAGAACCGAGGTCCCACCTGGGAGCCTGAGAAATCTTTTAGATCCTTGCCCGCTCCCAGGAAACCCCTTTGGTGCCTTAAAGAGCCAGAAAGAGCCAGGTTCCCCCGAGCAGAAGCACCCTTAAACCAAGGCCCTCAGTGTTTTGAGTGTGGGGAATGGGGGCATATATCCCGCACTTGTTCTAGAAAGCGGACAGAATAACCCATGGATGTGAGCTATGCGCTCCGTTCTCTGCTATACACCGAGGAGATGGGGGCATGCTTCTATGTAAGTCTTTGTTTAAATAATGTTACCGTTAATGCTCTCCTTGACTCAGGGTGTAGACAATCGATAGTTCGAGGGGATTTGGTACAGCCAGGCCAGCTGCTCCTTGAAAAAAAAGTCCACATAAGTTGTGTTCATGGGGATGTTAAGGCCTATCCCACTGCCCGTTTGCCACTTGAATGTCCAGAGGGAACAATCAATTGGGTAGCAGTTGGGGTTCTTTCCTCTCTCCCAGAAGAGCTCATATTAGACATAGATAACCCCAGTGTCTTTCTTTGGTTTTGGCCAGAATAAAAGAGCACCCACAAGAACCGCCCAAGGGGGTAGAAAAAACTTCCAGAGCCCTCTTGACTCAAGAACCTTGGCAAGGCGACAAAGGGTTCCGATGGGCCAAAGTTAATGATCCCACCATGACCCAAGCTTGGCAACAAGCCCGACTGCCCCAAGATCCTAACAGAACTACCTATCCCCATTTTTGTATAACCAATGGGTTGTTGTATCGAATAGGAGGCCCTCACGAGGATCCCCAACTATTAGTACCCAAGGAATTCAGAGAACAAATCTGCTTCTTTGCCCATTCCCACCTCCAAGCTGGCCATGTAGGAGCCCTTAAAACCACCCAGACCTTAAGGAACTTACTGGCTTGGAATATATGCCCACATAAAAACCTACTGCCAGGAATGTCCTATATGTCATAGGAAAAATCCTTACAAACCCCCTGCTGTTCCCCTACAACCCATGCCAATTGTAGGAAAGCCTTTTGAGCAGGTAGGTATGGACTTAATTGGTCCCTTGCCCAAGTCCAGCAAGGGATATCAGTAGGTCTTGGTTCTGGTTGACTATCATACCAGGTTCCCAGAAGCTTTTCCCTTAAAATCTCCTACCACAGCCAGCATATCTGACAGACTCGTGGAGTATTTCTCCCGTGTAGGGTTTCCCCGACAGATACTAACCGATCAGGGGACCCCTTTTGTCTCCAGATTAATGACCCAGGTCTGTAGGATGTTGGACATGCGGCATCTACGCACATCTGTCTATCATCCTCAGACCGATGGCCTGGTCAAGAGATACAATGGGACCTTAAAGTTAACCTTGAAAAAGATGTCAGACGAGGGAAAACACTGGGATCAGCTCTTACCCTTTGCTCTTTTTGTCATCTGGGGACAGGTTCAAAGCAGCCTGGGGTGTTCCTCCTTTGAGATGTTGTATAGGACCCTATTGGAAATGACAAAGGAGGCCTGGGAAAAAGAGACCAATGATACCAGTGAACTCCTTGAGTACGCCCAACATCTGAAAACAAGGCTGAGTAAGTTGAGAGAGAGAGAGAGAGAGAACTAGCCATGACAAACCTCGAAAGGGCCCAACACCAGCAGAAACAACAATATGACAAAGGAAAAAAATGGAGAACCCTCAAGATAGGTGACTGGGCCCTAGTATTGTTACCAACAGCTATCAGTAAGGCCAAGAACGAGTGGAAGAGACCATAGGAAACACATCCTACCGGCTACAGGTTACCCCAAGTTGCACCCAAACCTATCACATAAATCTTCTAAAGAAGTGCATAGGTCCTCCCCCCTCCTCTAACCATCTGGCTCTACCCCAAGCCCCGCACCCCAAAACTCGAGGCAATTCCAACGAGCGCTCTCTTTTTTCCCCCACAGCCACCGGGTTCTGTGAACAGTAAGGAGCCGGTGCAACCCTACAGCTGGCCCTTTAATGAAACGCCAGATGATTCGAGACACACCCCTTGGAGGCAGGACGAACTGGAGGACGAGAGCGATATCTGCCTGGAGGACGCAGGAGGGAGTGTCCAATACCGGAAGGGAGAAGACGCTTCCAGTCAAGCCTGTGCAGATGCCGGAGGATCCGTGGCTGAACGGAGGAGCGGAACGGAGGACGCTCGCCTACCGAAGAAGGACAACGTTTGTGAGGAGGAGGACGTAGTGCCCTGCCACAGCCCAGGAGGGTCGTGGCTTCAGCAGGTGCGTAGCCGCTTGTGGGGACCCGGGGGTGTGGTTGGTGCGCCAACATCAGCAGTAGCTGGGATACATCGCCCAACGCCGCGTCCTCGAGTTTTCTAGACCGGCTGGGCGTATACTCCGCTTCTTTCTCTGCCTTCCCCCCCTGGTGACGGATTTCCCCATTCCACACTGTTTACCAACGGCGGTGCATTGTTCCTCACACCTTTCCCCAATTTATTGTGGACCCCGAGTATTGCACTAACAATAGTGCTTGTTTTCTTTGTTTTGAGCTGCCCGGAGACGGTATACGCCAGGAGCAGACAGAGGGAAGGCAACAACCGAAGAGTACCTACCAGAAATCCGGGATCTGCCCTTATTTCCTTTGCTTGTTTTATTAATTAAACCCTGAGTTTGAAGCATCCTAGCACGTGCTCTTTTGGGTCTCATTGGCAAACGACGACATACAGTAACCAGGAGTACTTTGGATTTGGACAATTTAGTACCCGTAGTTATTTTGACCACAGAAAACTGTTTTAATCCTCCACTCCTCAAGGAAAGGCTTTGAGGCAGAACAGATAATTGGAGACTTTGGCGTAGAGGACAATCGCCTGAAGAATCAAATTTGACTATTCAATTGAAGAATCTTCAGAACTAGTGGTGTAAACTTCCACTCCATCTTGAATTAAAAAAATAAATGTTGGAAAATCATCCTACCCATCTTCAAATTGGAGAAAAGGCCTTTATACCAAAAACCTATAGCCAATTAATGGGTTGACCTATAGCCATGGCACTGGAAGATGTAACTAAGAGTTTGGTGCAGGGAAAATTAGAAACTCAATAAGAATTAAATTATCTTTTGAATCCCAAAAAAAGGTTAGAAGAGTAAAAGTCATAAGAGGCCTTGAAGGATCTAGCTCCACTGAGCTTTCGTACTATGAAGCCCTGTACGTCCAAAACAGTATGTGAGCTATCCTTTGGTGAACGGCCTAGACATGCACAGGAAGAAATGTATGATGCAGGATTTTGATTCCTATCTGTTTAGTCTGTTACATAAACCATGCCATAATACATCCTTGTGGCACATAGATGGCTGAAGTAGACAAATTGATTTTCTCCTTCTTCCCCTTACAGCGCAAAAACAATTATTCCTACCTTTCTCTTTATGGCACATAGATGGCTGAAGTAGACAAATCGATTTTCTCCTTCATCCCCTTACAACGCAAAAAAATCCTACCTATGGCTTTGCAGATGGGTAGAGACAATTGTCCTAAGCATCGTTTCCTGTAAAAATGTAAATAGTATATAGAGGATTTTCTGGATTTTCTGACTGTTACAGCCTGCAGTCACAGGCCACAGTGGTTGCCTATTTCAACTTGCATCTCGTAGCTGGTACTCGTGTCAATGAATAGAATGCCTATCAAGTCTCTTGGCTCGTAGTCAAAATAAAATTCATGGAGGCAGTTTGTGGGACTTGAGGCAAAACTGCAATGGTAATATAACCATCCTTAACTGGGAAAAGACACATTGAGTGGTCACAAATTTTGGAGTCATTCTCCGAAAAAACCTATACCCTAAAGTACATAAAACAATCCTGAAACAGCCCTTATTCCATAAGTATATCAGTTCTCTTCGGTCTGTGTTACATACCAATCTTGCTTCCAAAGGTAGGAAACTGCATTGAGCACTGTGGGCTTCGGACTGTAACAATGATCATGCCACAGTGGTCACTGGCAGTCAGCCACAATATAAAGATTTTGGTAAAGAAAACGGTAATCTGTCTAACTACCAGATCGTTGAGTGTCAGCACAGCATCTGAATTTATAATAGTGTTATTTTGTAGGGGGTGGTGCTCAGTGCTTAAATTGCAGAGCTATCGCATTCACCTACATCACTGCGTAATGGGGATCCAATTTATTTTTCCTCTCATGTTATTTAAATTCAGGACGAATCTGGTTTTTGATGATCTGGTTATTATCACCCAGTGTGGATTCTAAATTGAGTAACTGTAACACCTTTTACTTACAGCGCTAAAAACCAACAGAAGGGCCGTGTGAGGTGCTACATAAAAACAAGTTGTTATTGTTGTGTGTATAAATAAGTTCTGCAGCAAACATTACATTGTCTTCTGAGATCACATGTTGTGATGTATTCTTATAGGTTCTGTATCGATCCCCCTATTCCTGACCCTGTTCTGGTTAACAAGTTAACTAGCAGCCATCCCATGATGCAGAAACCGTTATCTGATTAAGCCACACTACGGCACAGGAACGTGTTATCTGATTAGGTCATAACGCTTGCCATCTAATTAGACAAGCGATATTCCTCCAACCCCCGATAAGGCATACGGAGTTCTCAAAACAAATCAAACCTATGACAACCTGGGAAAAACCCTGCGGCCATTGTTTTGATTTCATCGAGAACTTCAGCAAAAGAATGTGCTAACGACCAAGTCGTATGACATCCTTATTGACGTATCTATGTCCATCCTTACGTCAATCTCGGCACCTTACAGGTATAAATATTACCGGTATTGCCTTAAGCAAACACACGCGGTGGTGACGAGATCGGAGCAGCCAGACTTGCCGAAGCCCAGAGCAGAGCAGACCCCGCTGGCGCAGCCCCGCCTTCCTGACGCGCTGAGAACGAGACGCTGCTTTCTCCTGCCGAGAAATCCAGCTCCAGCGCTTCCGGGTAGCCCTCGCAGGCAGCCTGGAATATCGAGACCAGAGACGAGAGATACCATCCCTCATTCATCCTAGATTCAAGGTACAGAACTGAATAACCCCTTGCAGAGAATTCTTGAGTCAGTCACTTGGCAAAACAAACTTAACTTAAACTGCTACTTTCTATTCCCGCCCACGTATTAGGCTTAGGTCAGGTACACCGGGGTAGGCGTAGTTAGAAACACCAGTTGAGTACGATTAGTCAAATGTATATGTAGCTATTTTATCCATTTTAAACCACCTTATGGCTTAGAAACCATATAAATGTTTTTACAGTATTATTTTATACTTCTGCTTTTATTGTATGCACTTTACTTAACCATAAGTATTGCGATAATATCGATCCATTTCTCTTGAATGAGAAAAGAGACTGATCAATAAATAACATCTTTTATTGAACACGCCCGTCTCTTCCTTTTCTCTACAATCTGGTGAGACTAAGAATGCACGTACTGACTGAGTAAAATAAGTTGTCTTTTGTTTACACACGACTCTAGAGATACACTCTTGATTAGGGGAGAGCAAAGTTGTCATGTTCTATGGTTGTCAGAAACTAAATCCCTTCTTGTCTATCCAGGGAGGTTCAACTCCTCCTTGCCTATTCGAGAAAGTTTCTAGTGAACTCTGAGCTAGCTAGCAAACCCAAAACTTTAAGTCTAATATCGACAATAGAAGACCTAGTTAACGTCTGGTCTAGGCCTATACTATTGAAGGTATTATTCCAATGCGCAGAGCCTATTGGGATAATAGGAACTAAACTACAATGTACCTGGTCCGTTTGTTTCTTCTTAAGCTCATGACAAAAGCTCCCCCAAACCAGGGGAGCCGTACATATGGCGACAAGCCGGGCCGAATCAGGGTTATGGAGCGGTGCATCACGACCTTCCCTTCGGGGAAGTTCAGTGTGGGATTGACTGGCCAGGGTGCCATAAGCACTTTAGAGCTTCTGGGGCAGCCACAGCAATTGTGTCAGCCTCACACTTAGAAGACGCTGTGAGTATGGTTAGCGGGTCTCTTTCCCGCCCACCCACCACGCAGCGTAATTCGCTAATCAGTGGACAGCCAAGTCCAAGTTGGTCCTGATAAAAGGACGTTGTTGCTGTGGCAAACTGTGTAGGTCAATTGAAATCCAAGCCAATGCCTGTTCTGACCAATTCAGCAGCTAATGTTATCTGGTGTATGGTGTGGGCCCCCAGGTACCATTTGCCTAGAAGTTTCGGTGTTCCAAACCTCGGGAAATGACACCGGCCTCTTTCCCCAGTTTACTAGATGTTGTGCCAGCCAGCTAGAGCCCTGGATGGGGTTTGACTATGAGGGCCATTGTTGCATACACTGCAAGTCACTAGGGCACGCAAGGGTGTAGGAAGGGTTCGCCCCAGAGTTCAGTTAGTGCATATATTGAGACCTTAACAGGAGTGGGGGCATGGACTTCAGCGCCTGGCACAGGTGCTGCAAACCTTTGGGAGCACATGGATCGTGACAGAAGCATTCCTGGGACATAAGCATTGCTGGTTGAGAGGGCTGTAAAAAGGATTGACCCACTCCAATCGTCATTATTCAGGGGTTAATTTGACATTACCTTTTCCTTACATTTGCACAACAGCAGGAGCACCCAAGGGGTGCAGGCAGGAGGTTGATGGGAGGATCCAGGGGTGTGGGGATTGCGAGCGTTCCATTGCATCTGCCCCTTATTGGCCAACCACCAGCGAAAGCGCAATGGGTATGCCTAGCACTGGCCCTTGGGAATTGGGGGGGGGAGGGTGAGGGCAGACGTGATGGGTATAGGGGGTGCCCAAAGTAGGTAACCTATGCAGGCTGACGGGCCTCTGGCTCAGGTACACCCAGAGGGGGGATGCTATGTGGATGAGAGGGGTCCTCCCTAAGGAGGGACTCACCAGTCATGGGGCAGAAAGGCTGGGCCTGGACCGGGAAGATTATCATCTGAGCCAATCATGGTCTCACTCAAGGCATGAACCAGGATATGCAGAATCATGCCTGCATAGGGGTAGGAGGATGAGGTCTAGCGTCAAAAGCTCTTGCTGGTCAGTGAAACGGGTGCCCGCCGATCTCGTAGGTGTATTGGTCCTAAATGGGTGCATAAAGATGGGGCACCTCTGTAGGTAACAGTTAGCGTGGGGGTTGGACTCTCTGGGTGTTGTTCACATTTTCGTAGCTTTGGGACTGCCAACGCTGCAGCAGGGATGAGGTAAGCACGGCAGGCTTGGCAAATCGCTGGGCAGTAGGTGATAAGACAGCTCCAAGTGCTGGGGGATCGTACTTGTGTAAAAATCTGCCTCTAATTCCTCTTTCCCGCTTTTGTGTTCTCCTATTGATGCAGATGAATACCTAGCCGCTCCTGTCAACACAGAAGTGCAAGAGGTGTTTTCTCTGGTCTTTTTCAACGTTAGATGCTACGGTTTCCTGCTAAGCAGGCGGCTGCGCAGCCAATGCGAAGCGAAAGAGATATTGCATGGATTTGGGAAGTCAAGGGGGACTACGATTGGCCACCTCCTTTTGTTGTGGCCTGCAGTGGACAACCTCTTTTGCCACGGGGGTATACGCACACAGACAGGGGTTATTTGTTATTCTCCTTGCCGACAATGACCGGCAGGTCAGACTTGCTTTGTGTTGGTTGTCCAGGAGGTTGGTTGGCTCGAGGGGGAGTTTCCTGAGACGGTGTGAGCGTAGTCAGCCAAAGTTGCCAGTCCAAAGCAGGTGCACGATTGGATGGGTAACTCTGTTATGCCAGCAAGGTGGTTATCCATACCCCAGAGTGAATCAGGGACGAGCAGTTGTTTCTCGCAGAATGGGGTCCACTCGCCTATGGGAGGTAACAAAATGTTCTCAAGGATTTGGTGGCATGGCTAGTACATGACCCACAAAACGGTTAGGGAGGAGGCCAGATAGTAGAAGAACTATGCTGACCTCTGGCAGGTGAGGTCATGATTGGTTGGACAGTTCCGGTCCATATAAGGAACCTGTTAGATCTGGCATCTTTGGCGTGGTTTCCCCCTATCTTTTTGCCTCTACCTCCTGTATTTTTGATGCTGTGCTGGATTTCGTTTATGCTGGTTTAAATGCTTTGGGCACTTTGCCACTGCTGTTCAGTGTCAAAGTGCAAGTGCTCCCTGTGTAAATTGTTATTATGATTGGTTATCCATGATTGACATATTTGTGTCACTAGTAAAGTGCACTGAGTGTGCCAGAGCTGGGGATAACAAATGCTACTAGTGGGCCTGCATCACTGATTGTGCCACCCACATGAGTAGCCCTAAAATGGTGTCTCAGGCCTGCCACCTCAGTGCCTGTGTGCAGTCTGCGAACTGCCATATCCTCCTGGTCAGTGACCCCACTGGCCAGACCTTACCCTTCCCTTTCTGTACACATTGGTCACCCATATGGAAGGCCCAAGCTACCCCCTTGGGCAGGGTGCAGTGTATGTGAAAGGTAGAGAATGTACCTGTGCAGGTGACATGCTCTGGTAGTGAATTGCAGCCATTTTCGTTTTTCACTATTGTAAGGCTATCTTGCCCATAGGCTATCATGGGGAATGCTGGCTACAGTGGCTACCAGCATATCATCCCATAGGAGCAAGATAGGACATAAAAGTCTGGTATCCTTGAACTCAGAATTTAATAACACATCTTTTAGGAAAGGTTGTTTTTAAATCCTGTCTTTGAGAACAGCACTTTTAGAAAGTTGCTGTTCTCTTGTCCGACCTTTCTGTGTGCCTTGGCCTGTTTATGAATTGACTGTCTGGTTTGTGAGTGACAGGGGCTGGGTGGCTCCCAGAGTCTGATTGGGCCATCCCTGGGCTGATTAGCTCCATATGCATTTAGAGTGGTGGGACGGGGTAGCACCTGGACCTGAATAGGGCTGTGCCGGCCTTCCACAATGCTGGCTCCCCCTCCTGCTGGGCGGCTGACGACCCTGCCCCTCTCTCTGAAAGGCAAGGAGAGGCCAGGAAAACAAAGAGCTCAAGGAACACTCAGAACTGGTTCAGACCGGGCTCAGAGCCCTCCTGCACAAAGGGATCAAAGGCTTTTAGGGGTATAAGGCCAGGACCCCTGACTACAGAAAATTAGATCATCCTGGAAACAAGAAGGAACCTCTGCCAAGGAGAAAGCTGGAAGATTGAAGAAGAAGGACTGCCCTGCTTTGTGATGCTGGACTGACCTGCAGTTGCTTTGCTGCCTAGGAGAGGGGAAGGACTTTGTTGTTGCTTTGTCCCCTTACTTGAAGGAATCTCCAAGGGCCTGTTGTGAGCTGGCTCCCTGTTTTGAAGTCCCAGGAACAAAAGGACTTCACCCCCAGCTTCCCTGAGCTCTGTTGAGAGAACTCTGTCCTTCCTAGAGTGCTTGGGCCAGTTGTGGTGCCTCTGGAAGTGGTATTTGTGTTGGGAAGCTGGAAACCAAGATTTGAGAGACTTTGCTACAGAAAAGTTATCGCATCGCTCGCTTGCGGAGCGCATTCCCGACAGTGCAAGGAACTTCCCGCCGCTACGAAGGCCGAGATCGTCGCAGCGCCTGTTGCCGCTGCCGGAGACGCCGCATCCTTCGTTTGCGGAAAGATTACCATCGCTGTGAGCATCGTCGCAGAGCCCGTCATCGCTGGGTGAGATCGCCGCACCGCTTGCTTGCGGACCGCATCACGTTACTGCAAACATCATCGCAGAGCCATCGCACCGAGGAGCTGCGAGAGGAAGATCGCCGCCCCGGAGATCGTCGCAGCCCCTACGGATCATCGCATCGTGCCTTTGAGAGAAACAAACTTCCTACGGAACCTACGCACTGGAATCCATACAAGTCATCGCCTTCCTCCCCATACAGACCGGATTCGTCGCAACACACCCACTGCTGCAGCGGGGCTGTCGCCAACGCCTCCCCATGGTCTCAGGAGCAACCCATCGCTTGTTTTCCACCGCACCAGCTTCTGCTTTGGAACTTTGTCGCATTTTAAAGGTACTGTTGGCAAAACGTGACGCAACTGTGAACTTTTCACGCAACTGTGGATTATTTTTATCGCAACTTTAAGAACTCTTTCGCAACCATATTCTTGAACTGTGTATGTTGGATTTTTGTCGTTTTGGTCTTGTGTAGTTTAGATTAAATGCCTTTATTTTTCTAAACTGTTGTGGAGTCAGTTTGTGGTGTTTTCACTGTGTTACTATGAATGTTGGTACATATACTTTCCACATTGCCTTTGATAAGCCTGACTGCTTGTGCCAAGCTACCAAGGGGGTGAGCAGAGGTTATCTAAAGAGTGTTTCCTCCTTACCCTGACTAGACCCAATGTGGACAGTGGTACCTACCTCTGCCAACTAGAGACCCCCAGTTCTAACAGGACACTTTTCCTTTTACATCAAAATAAAAGCAGTATCACTGGACTCTCCTAGGGGTGCTGGCAGCAAGTTCAAAGGAGGTAGCAGTGGCCTGTGTGGTGGGTTTGGTCACTGACACGGGGAAGGAGGGGGCCATCTTGTCCAAGGCGGCGGGCGGGATAGAGACCTGCTAGCCGCCTCGCAGCGTTTTTTACGGGCAAGGCTGACGCAATTGCTATGGCTGCCCCGTGAGCTATACATCGCTTCTGGGACAGCACCCCCGGGGAGCATATCCCACATTTACCTTCCACAAAAAGGAAGGTCGTGATGCACCGTGCAATAACCCGGCTCAGCCGGCTCACCCCCATATGTACAGCTCCCCTGAGTTGGTGGAGCCTTTGTCATATGACCGTGTATTGTCGATGCCTCTGGTTACCTGACTCTGCCTTCGGGGTGGGACCCCGATGATGAAGCATGTCACCAACTAGGTTGGTGAGTGAGGGGTCTTCAAAAAGGACTTTCTGCATCCTTTAACAGGTTGGGCACATTGTGCACCATTGAACCTTTTTTCTGTTGTAGAGGAGCTCTCTGCAAAACCTCAAGGGGGCACTCCTCCATTTTGTTGTTTAAAGTATTAAGAACGGGACCAGGAGTTCCCTCCCTACACATACGTAGAACACCCTTTCTCTCTCTGTTTGTTTAAAATGAAATATAATATTTGCCTTGGACAATGGTGGAACCCAGCATTCTTTATTTAAACTGTGCAATTGTCAAATGGATAGATATCGTTTTTTCTCTTGTCCGCTCAACATCAAAGTTTTGTCATTCAAGCTTTGTGTTTATTTCTTGACACATAAGCGGACAGCCTGAGTGGTGGGCAGCAGCCACACAGGGCACTAGATGAGCTCGAGATGAGCCAGAGGCAGGCGCCTGGCTCGAGTTTCCTGTGGCTCGCTCACCTCTACAAGGCATCAAAATTAGTTGATTGCATCCCAATCAGCAGAAAAAGGAGCCAAGCAAACTGCTAAGAGAGTAAGCATAATTTTAGATATTTCATGAACTTCGAAAGTTTAAGACTGGCAGCCCATGAGGCACGTTAGTCTGTTTTAATTGGAGGCTACTTGCGCTCTGGCAACCAAGCGTTCAACGCTTGGAAGTGGGAACCTACACAGCACCCGACATTGGTTGGAAACGTTGATGGAACAAGACTGCTAGTACCTGGTAGACAGCCTACTAAGTACCACTTTTTTCTTGCCACAACAAGACGCTAAAGCAATCTTGCAGAAAGTAGCTGAGTGAGAAAGCCCCCTGCAATTACCAGACTAGTGACCACAAGAGAAGAAAGTAGACAGTTAAAATGTTTATCTAACAGAAACGGTGCTGAGATTTCAACATTGTTCGTGTTTTAGGCTCTCTCACGTTTTCAGAGTCATTTCAGAAGACTGAGAGAAGAGCATCAAATTTGTGCCGTCCACAGAACTAATCCTGTTACATGGACCACCTAGTTGCTAATCTCAAAGTCAGTGATGGTCACCGAGTCATGGCAGCTTTGGAGCAAGGAGCCATCATCCCAGAGGATACAGTCCAGTGCCTTCAATGTTAGATCCTGCACTACTAGTACCAAATTCCAGTTCCACAAAGACTGGTGGATGTGCTAGAGTAGATGCTATACCATTAGTACCAATTGCCAGTTCCACAGAGACAGTTGATGTACTCACGTAGATGCTGTACCATCAGTGGTCGAAGTGGGGGAAAAAAAGTAGGGGAACTGTGGGCGGAGAATCAGAGGGCGGGACCAACCTGTGTGTTGGGTCAGTGGGCGGAGTCAGAGGTGTGGCAGAAAGAGCAAAATATCCCAATTTTTAGTATTTGTTTCACATTTCACTAACCGATTACAGCTTATTATGTTATTTAATTTAACCAATGGATACACATGGAGGAGTGTGGCTCAATGGTTAGAGCGGCAGACCCTGATGCAGAGTTCTGGCCAGGGACCAGGGTTCGATTCCCGCCTCGGCGGGGTCTCGGGCTCAATTTCCTCGGACCTGTTAATTCTCGCCTCGTGCCTATTCTAATCACGGGCCCCACGCTGCAACTCTGGGCAATAGCTTGCTTAGCCTCCACACCGGCCCCAACAGCACTAAGGATGCCTGGCTTCACCCTTGGGGTGCCCAGGAGTAGACACTTCACAGGGAAAGCCAGGAGGGGTTCCACAGCGGTATGAGTATCAGCGCCAGGAAGCCGAATAGGCGACACCGCAAGGTGACCGTCTGGTGACAGTGCGCTCTGTAAGTACCATGACATTTACATTTACATTTACACATGTTTATTTAAGGTGTAATTTGAGTAATTGATATTAAATACATTCACAAAATGGGATTAGTTTCCTATCACAGACTGTCCCACATCTTAACTACATTTGTCTTTCGTTAGGTTGGCACAGCACCCAGGATAATGTGTTGCATGGCTAAAAACTTTTAAGGTCCCAAAAGCGAGACCTATTGGCTATGCCAATGCTTGTTTGGGGTCTGTCCTGACACAGTCCCTGGCCTTGAGCCTATCGCTGGTCCTTTCTCTGGCCCCGTTATTGGTTCTGTCTGAGATACTGTCTCTTCTTGTGTCACCGGTGCTATGTTCCAGTCCTTGACAGAATCTAAGATTGCGCCTCGAGCCCTCGGCCCGTCCATGGTTCCCTCAATGGCTCACCAATTGCTTATGTTCCAGTTAGGCTCTGTGATTGGCCCTATTTATAGCTTGTCCAGACTTCCATTTGGGGGTACTCTGAGAAATTTTGTGGGGAGATAGGGGTGAGGGAGGCAGGCATAAGCAGGCTAGGGATGGACGAGAGTAGGAAGGATGGGTTGGGAGGAGGGATAGAGAGAACAGCACGGGATGAACAGAAAAAGATGAGACGGGTAGGGGAAGGAGCAATGGAGGAAAGAGTGAGAGATTGCTGCGCTAATAGAGAGAGTGGTTAGAGGAAGATATGAAAGGCAAGAAAGAGTTGATGGGTGGAAATGAAAAGGGTAATATGGTGAGGAAATGAGGTACAGTGACGGGGTGACAGAGGGATGGAGAAAGGAGGAAGGTAAAGGGAGTGGAGAGAGTGATTTGAAGGCAGGGATAGGTATGAATGGGTAGTGGAGTGGGTGAAGGAATGGGGTTGGGGGATTGCATAATCCATCAAAATAACTGAGATGGTTTAAAATAGGGACAGAGAGGGTAGCCTTCACAGTTCAGCAGATGGTGACGGCTGGGGTACAGGAACTTCCTGAAAGATGGAAAGGAGAGTGTTGAAGCCGGAGAGGATGTGTTGTCTTGGGGGCGTGGCATGGTTCCTCACCGCGCTAATGATTCGGGTCACAGTCTATGGCTGCCGAGGAGACCTCGCAGTCCTTCACTCCAACTTGTACACAGCAATGCACATCAGTTGCCACCAATGTGGATATGAGCACCCAATACACAGATGTGCAATGCTCTTCACAATCAAGGACATCTATCGACATAAAGGTTGGTGATGCCATAGTGGCCATATGCGAAAATACACACGGACAGCATCACTGTAATAACTGACACTGAGGAGTCATTTTCACTCAATAGCTACAGACAGATTTCAAGCCCCCCACATACAAACTGAATGTAGGACATATGGGATAAAACCACGAACGTTTCAAAAAGCAAGACAAGCACCCAGGGTGTCTAATGAAATCAGGACTAATGTTAGGAAACATATTCTTGTGCCCAAATGATAAATTGGAAGGGGCAGCATGCCTGGGTGGGATATTGTTAACTTCCACCCAATTATAACCTTCACCCGGGTTTCCCAGGTGTGAGAACAACGGAACTGATTTTACTTGCCGGTAAAATCACATCAGGGTTAGGCTGCAAGCACAATCTGGCCTTGGCTCCTGGCCCCCGCCCGCCTGACCCTCCCCCACCCTCTTTTCATGTCACAGGGCACCAAGGAACTCTCACCACTGCCAGCATACAGGCCCTGTTGTGTCCATACACCATCCCCACCTCAGCTTCTCGGAGCAGTTGGTTAAAGTAAGCACATTTGTCCCTGCCCCCCCACCCACACCCCCACCCACCCCCCACTCCTGTGTGTCAGCCTGGGCTGAGACAGCTTTGCGGGCTGGCGACGTCTAATTGCAGCCGCACCCGAGTACTTCACAGGTCTTTAAAAGACCGTGTACTTGTAAATGAGGCTTTTGTTGTATTTTCATTCACTTTTTTTAACGTGGCTTTGTTGTGTGGGTGAACAAAGAGAGGGGGTGGGGGCAACAACCAGCCGCAGGAGAACCTAGACACTGTCCTGGTCTTCTGCGGCACGGAGGAAAAGACAGAGCCATTTCCTTCTCTGCCTCTTCCGCCCTTCCCCAAAAGCCGAGCGTTAACTATCGGCCTTGGCATTTCTGCAGTCCGGGACGCATGTTTAAAAGAAGAAAGTATGGGAACGGAATCTATACAATTCAAGAAGTAGGGGCACGCCGTGCCCTCCCGATCCCGTCCACTTCCACCACTGTGTACCATTAGTACCTATTGTCAGTTCCACATAGACAGTTGATGTGCTCACGCAGATGCTATACCATTAGTACCCAAAGCCAGTTCCACAGAGATAGTTGGATGTGCACATGTCGATGCTATACTATTAGTACTGAATACCAGTTCCACAGTCGACTGTGCTCACATAGATGCTAAACCATTAGGAGCCAATGCCAGTTCCACACGGACCGTTGGCTGTGGAGAGGTGTGGTGCAGCAGCCAGGGCAGCTGACTTTGGAGCACAGAGTTCACGGTTCGATCCCCGGCTCCGGCGGCAGCTCAGCTCCGTGTGACTCTGGGCCATAGCTCATTTAATTTCCACAACAGCCCCCAGCGCCTTGACACATAAGGGGGAGTAGTTCGAGCTTTACAAATACGGATTTTTATATATTTCTTTATGTGCTCACGTAGATGCTAAACCATTAGTACCCAATGCCAGGTCCACAGAGATAGTTGGTTGTGCTCACATAACCCTCGAACTCCCCCATACCGTGGGAAGTATTTACCCCAAGACAAGTACCCCTGTCATCCCAATATACTTAGCCAACAAGGTGTATTTGTTGTGGTGGTTGTTGGCCGCAGTTTTATTGGGATCATAAATCACATCTGGGTCATATACCCGTCAACACCATAGCCAATAAATCATATCTGGGTCATAAACATGACATCCTCATAATCATAAATCATCTGGGTCATAAATCTTACATGCCATCGCCATAGTCATAGATCATATCTGGGTCATAAACATGTCATCATCATATTCATAAATCATATCTGGGTCATAAATAATGCATGTCCTAACCCTAGTCATAAATCATATCTGGGTCATAAACATGTCATCATCATCGTCATAAATCATATCTGGGTCATAAACCTGTCATCATCATCATCATAAATCATATCTGGGTCATAAACATGTCAATCATCATATTGTGCAGATCATATCGTGGTACATTCAGTTCGTAGATGGCACGCCTACCAATACAGTTCTTTTGTTAGTCCTTGGTCGTCCTCTTTGTCGTGTTACCTCTGGGACCACAATTTGGGTGGTCACCCACGCCCTTTGCGTGTAGGGAGGGGTAGCTTCTCCAAGGAGTTAGGCCCAACTCGCTACCTTTTTGTGCCCTGCCGTCCGGCCGGGTCTGGGCCGCGAGCGCCGTCTCCGTTTGCTATTCCCATCCTTGGCCCGGCCACCTCACCCTGCCGTGCGGCATCCCAAAATGAGTGGCCTACTTCTACACACCGCCCTGTTGGTGTGTCTCCTTAGCCATCCGTTGTAACAATTTCCGCCCATGCTTGTGTTTCTGTCCAGCACTGCGACAACTGCTGGTTCCTAGGTGTGGGTGGGTGGGTCAAAAATTCAGGTGCGCCGCTTCCCCCGCTCCACGAAATTAGGAGCTATCTGGAGGAGCGGCGGCTTATATCCCCCCTTTCTGCTCGTCCACTACGCGCAGCTGCTCCCCCATTGGGGGGTTTGTACCAAGCGGTCCCCCCTATTGGCTAGGGGGTTCCTTGGTGCCAACCGGATGTTCCCTTGGGAGGTGTTGATCCTTCCTGCCGCTTCTGGGCGCCCAGAACCGGTTCTTCCACTGGGGCTCGACGTGGGTTATGGCGCCGGCCCTTGAGCCCCCCCCCCCCCTTCGGGGGGGGTGCGGCGGCCTCTGCAATAACCCTCGAACTCCCCCATACCGTGGGAAGTATTTACCCCAAGACAAGTACCCCTGTCATCCCAATATACTTAGCCAACAAGGTGTATTTGTTGTGGTGGTTGTTGGCCGCAGTTTTATTGGGATCATAAATCACATCTGGGTCATATACCCGTCAACACCATAGCCAATAAATCATATCTGGGTCATAAACATGACATCCTCATAATCATAAATCATATCTGGGTCATAAATAATGCATGTCCTAACCCTAGTCATAAATCATATCTGGGTCATAAACATGTCATCATCATCGTCATAAATCATATCTGGGTCATAAACCTGTCATCATCATCATCATAAATCATATCTGGGTCATAAACATATCAATCATCATATTGTGCAGATCATATCGTGGTACATTCAGTTCGTAGATGGCACGCCTACCAATACAGTTCTTTTGTTAGTCCTTGGTCGTCCTCTTTGTCGTGTTACCTCTGGGACCACAATTTGGGTGGTCACCAACGCCCTTTGCGTGTAGGGAGGGGTAGCTTCTCCAAGGAGTTAGGCCCAACTCGCTACCTTTTTGTGCCCCGCCGTCCGGCCGGGTCTGGGCCGCGAGCGCCGTCTCCGTTTGCTACTCCCATCCTTGGCCCGGCCACCTCACCCTGCTGTGCGGCATCCCAAAATGAGTGGCCTACTTCTACACACCGCCCTGTTGGTGTGTCTCCTTAGCCATCCGTTGTAACAATTTCCGCCACGCCGCAGGGAGGCGCACGTCTTCCTGCGGCTCCCCCCAGCTCTCGTGATTATTGTGGCTTATATGCGCAATTGCGGCACGGGAAGGCACTTCACTGACTCTCATCCTCCCTTCCGCCAGCTAGACTCGGTCGTGGCCGAATGGCTCTAGGCGACCAGGGCAAACCCAAGGTAAAAACCGCCATACCTATTCTGAGTCGGCCTTGTGCACGGCTGTGCTTTTTCCTTTTTTTTTTTTTGTGAGGCCGGCCCCCGTACCCACACCGGGGTGGGCGCAGGATTTGCGCTCGGGGCCACTCGCACCCATCGCAACAGTCATTCCCTTTGGCCCGGGAGACTAAGTGATTTGCCCAAAATCACCGGATGTTTGAGCCTCCTTGTCGAGGCTGGACTGTTGTTTATGGTATGCTCAACCTGCCCACTGTCTGGATTCCTTCCTCTGGCCTTATTAGGCCGCGCCATGTCGTATCCATTTATATATATATATATTTTTTTTTTTCCGTTGCACGATTGCCCTATGCTCTCATGTACTCACCGTCTGCATTTTGTAATTTGCCCACTTGTAACTTCATAGAGCCCGTGGACCCTGTGTCCTGCTCATGCCAAATTGGATGACACGGAATGGTTGTCATAGAACATGTTTCCAACCCCCTTGGGAACAGGCATTTGTCCCGTATGCATTCTCCATTATAAAGCACTGGGCGTATACTAGGATTGGTCATGTATTCACTCCGCACCTGCCGCAACCACGGGAGGCTACGGGGACGCCAATACATTTGCATGCTGCTCATGCACCCTGTGGGTAGTTCCCTGGCTCTGCCTCCGCAAGCTGCCCTATATCAGCCATAATATGTAGAGATGAGCACAGGGAATTACTATTAACATTACGTGTGATGGCGTCATACCATGTTCTCTCCCTGTGTAGTCCGGTATTAAGCTGTGTGCGGAGCACAGGGGTTGCGTGTGGCTGTCCAGCACTTTCAGCGTGCCGGCTGGAGTTTGCTATGCCTGCACGGCTGGTATTCCAACCCCAAGCCCCGCAAATTCCCACAACGCATTGTGGACACTAAACACCTGTCCAGCCATCAAAACTGTCAGCTGGCGCGAAGTCAAAGCTACTGGTGAAAAAACCTGTTGCGTTCATTCTCCGCCTCCTCTTCCTTTGTCATTTGTTTCCCTGCCACAGCATGCAACCCAACATAATCGATACTCTTGTGTTCCCGCTGAGCGGAAAGCCTTTTTGAATAAAGGCAGCCCTGGGGTGCGAATGTACGGGCTGCGAGAGACCGGCGCACCCCAGCTGGCAGCACAACATGAGCCGATATGGAGGTCCTGGGTTTGTTTGTTCATTCGAAGCCGCTTCGCCGCATCCACGCGGATAATTTATTATGTATTTATTTTTTTGCCGCTCTACCTAGAAAAGAGGCGCTGCCCCTCAGCGGCCCTCGCGCCTTACAGTGGACCCCATATAAATTTGTATTTAACCGCCTGCGCCACCCTGTGTCTGTGCGTGGCTGCAGCGGCTGCCTCCATCGCCGCCGCCACGCCTAGTTGGAAAGGGGGCGTTACTCGGCCATTTTGGGGAGGACGCCACAAGAGCCTCCTGGGCCTTGCGGAAACCTTAAACCAGTCCACTAAACCGGTCCCGCGTAAAGGGGCTATGAATCCAACCTATGAGCTCTGGTGGGCACCCTTCCCTATCTAGCCGAGGAAAACACCCTTCGTTTGTCTCTGTGATACACGATCTACCCGCACTAAACTGCTTGGGTGTTCCGGTTGTTCAGATTCATTCACTTAACATATCCAAACATATATACTTTTAAAAGCACGGTCACCCCGGTGCTGAATAACAGCTGTTTCGTGTTACCCAACTCATACCCATTTTTTCGACCCCGGATGGATGAAAGGCTGGTTGAACCCATCGTGCTTTGAACCTGTGACCATGCGGTCGAAAACAGGCCCCGGCAATGGATGCAGTAATCCACTGAGCCACCAGACGCGGCCTCTACAATGGGACGCCTGGAAACAGAGGGCCAAGGTAAGTATTTCGATACCGCTCCCACTGCGTTGACTCCAGCTGTTTTTTACACCCGCTGGACTCAAAGGGTCTTTAAAACGTTATAAATACCAGTTTACAAACATCTTACAGTGAAAACAATTATAACCTGGTGACTACATCCCACGCAATTTCTAGCAATAAGGGTAATTCAAACAGCACTTCAAATGCTTATTTAAATTCGTTCTGTATCACAATGCATCACTTCTCTAGCATTGATAATTCCACAGCAAAGCATTCAAATGGCCCGGCTATACAGGTGTGATAACCCCTTGCTCCACCCTGACCTGCGATGCAGTGACTAAGCCAATTAGCGTGGCCTTTGGATGTGTTCCCCTATGCCAGGACTTTTTATTTCAGATAATTCCTGACCTTTCATCACGCTATGACCACAGGCCAAATTCGAACTCGATATCCCCGAGTTAGCGCACCATTGCACAATTGAGTAACTCCCGCCTCTTCATTTGCTCGAGCCACGGCATTTCGCATGCTGGTACTGTGACTAGAATTGGACGCGATGCTGCGGAAAATGCCTTTTTGACGGAGAATAGACGAAGAATAGACAGGGCCTTAATGCCCTTTCTTCAAAGGGTTTAGCCAATCTTTCCCACATAGAAAGTGATCTGCTCATGAAGGCACCTTTGTTTGCATGCAACACATATGGCGCCCGGGGGAGTCTATGGCGTGCCCACACCTATCATGGGTTGTTGACTATTCTAAGATCACAATCGGTCGTGAACGAAGGACACGTTCCTACTATAAACCTAATGAAAGCGCCTCTGATAATAAGGCCACAAGAGGGCAGTATTGCCTCGCTGCACATTATCTCACTTTTGGTATTCGTTTAAATTATTATTATTATTTTGCTTGGAAAGGTGAATTCTCGGCACACATACCCACGTTTACCATGGTAGCTGCTAAGGTGCCTTACCCAATGCTACACGCCCGTTTTGGATGGTAGGGCGCTATCTAAGATGGCACCGCTTTAGGGCACACACCACCTACCATGGCCCGAGGAAAACCTTCGCTACATTGCCCTGGGCTCTGTAATCTCTGCTTGTGTGGCCGAGGCTCCCGCTTCACTGTCGGATCTCGCAGCCCACATAAGGGCAATAACCCAGCTGCTTGCCAACCCCAACCTAGACCGTGCAAGCAAATTATTATTTTTTTTTTTGTGTATAGCGCACCTCCCACGTTGTAGTTTAAGTAACGGAGCCCCCTGCCTTGTTGATGCTTACCGCGCGCTTCCGTCCTGCTGCTGTGAGATGCCGGCTCCGAGGTCCCGCTGCTGCATCATTCGAAGACCTCTCCGGCACTCGAGTCTGGCTGCTTTTGTGCGAGAGCAGTTCGGCCCCCGGGCGCTCCTACTGACCTGTTGTGCTCGCAGCTGCTGTGGGCGCTATCTCCAACCGCAATAGGGACTCACCGCACACCCCACGCTGTGGAGGGAAGAAAAACGTCCGCCGTGCCGCAGAGCCAGTAACGCACCGGGCTGCCTTCGCTGCTTCCTAGTGCGCTCACTCGGTTCGTGCCCTCCCCCCCCCCCCAGCGGCAAAATGCGCGCTGATAGCGGGGAGAGCACGCTCTGGAAAGACGCATTTGGGGCAGAGGAGTCGTGTTTGTCTGAAGTTGGCTCTTCGCCTGGTCTGTACGCCGCTGGCCCGCTCACCTGTTTCCTGCCAGCGGCATAGTGCGCGCTGGATGGGAAAGCCGTTCAAAGAAACTATGTTGCATGCCAGGCTCCGCTCCGATGCCCTTCGCCAAGGGGTTCTGCCGGCGCACCGCTACACCTTGTTGTTCGGCGATGGTCCGTCGCTAGTCGGTCTTGTTAGCACCTGATGGTCCCTTCGTCCAACGATGGTCTGTAGTCAGTTGGTCCCTCCAACAGAGCTTCGCCGTGTCGTCTCTGCAGAAATCCAAAAATTCAGGTGCGCCGCTTCCCCCGCTCCACGAAATTAGGAGCTATCTGGGGGAGCGGCGGCTTATATCCCCCCTTTCTGCTCGTCCACTACGCGCAGCTGCCCCCCCATTGGGGGGTTCGTACCAAGCGGTCCCCCCTATTGGCTAGGGGGTTCCTTGGTGCCAACCGGATGTTCCCTTGGGAGGTGTTGATCCTTCCTGCCGCTTCTGGGCGCCCAGAACCGGTTCTTCCACTGGGGCTCGACGTGGGTTATGGCGCCGGCCCTTGAGCCCCCCCCTCCCCTTCGAGGGGGTGCGGCGGCCTCTGCAATGCTCGTTATTTTAATTGAAAATATCGCTAATGCTGTTCTTTGGTGTTTTTTGTCCCACTTTCATGTATCACAAACTCGGATGGTGTAGCACTTTACATTTACACCAGATTACATTAAACAAAATCGGATCTTTTTTTTTTTAGCACAGAAAGACTGAGTAAATTACCCAGAATAACAGGCTATGAAAAGACGCTGGGACTCAAGCCCAGTTCGCTGTCCAAAGTCTCATTAGGAATCAGCCACAGGCAGGATTAAGGCATTACGTTATTTATTTACTGCAGCATTAAGTGGTTTCCGAGTGTGATGATCTGAGCACCAAACACATAAAGAATAGGAGTAATGCTACCAAGCGTAAGGTTAATGTCAAGAATGTTTCCAGGACAATAGGCGTGGTTAGCAGTCGAGCAACATGGTTGCAGTTTGAGTGAGTTCTGGCGAACGCCCGGCGTTGCCCCCATGAATCCACTACATTATCCGTCTGCCACACAGCATAAAGGAGCGGAAAGACCCTTGCACCGATCGGAGCGGCGAGACGGCATTTTCAGCGCACCTCCTACTTGTTTCGAGACTTCGGAAGAGGACTGAGACGCGGCCCGGTGGGAGGGCCCAGATCTGACACAGAACACTGGGTGTTGGACGGGTGGGCGTGCCCCTGAGCGCGGCAGCACTGCTGTGGCAGCCAGGGCCACGCATGACTAGATTGCCTGACTATTTTAGCTGTGGCGATGGAGGGAGAGACGCGGTAACCCGGCCCCCGGAGGTGAGACGAGTGTGATCTGGGCCACAGAGGTAATCTAGGCGACAGAGACAACTACCGGAGCAACGCGACCGTGCCTGCTGCGCAGCACTGGGGCGGTGAGATTCTGAGGCACTGTGCTGCCCCCCGGACTGCTGAAGAGTGCACAGCGAATGAGGAGGGGAGGAGGGAAAAGAACTCCTGAGGTGGCGGGGAAGGGGGCAGCCCGACATAGCCCTGCCCTTTGTTTCTTCTTTATTTTTCTCTATGGACAGATAAACTAGATAAAGGCTAGACTAAGGAGAGAGATTACGATATAGACAACCCCACGGAGCAGTGATACAAGAGAATATACCTGGCAGTACCTTCCCCGCTGAGGCTCACCCAATAGTCCAAGGAAGGGCCTCAAAGAGACTCCAATACACTGACAACCAAACCAGGCCCCCCTGCAAAATGGCTGGTCAAAAGGGCCCAAGGCGGCGTGGCTTGGACGGCAAGCATGGCGGACGCAGCCTAGTTGAGCTCCGTCCCTGCCAGCCGGTTATCCGACTAATCATCCTACTTCTCCCCATCTGACAACGGCCCCGAGACTGGCGCTGGGTGCTGTGTATCAGCGGACCCTCGTCGGCGCACTTTGTGCTGGTTTAGCGCTGTGGGGGCTGACCGAGGGCTGATGGACGCCGAGCGGCCTGGGTGGCCCCTGGAGCCGGGGCGCTCGATTTTGGCGACCCCGAGAGATATCACCCGGAGGCGGCCGGAACCCGGCCGGAAGGCGGCAGACCGGTACCTGCGGTGGGTCGTGCCTGGCCCAATATATCCTGACGGCGCCCCGGCCCTGGGCTGGGAGGTACACATCGACACACTCTGTACGGGTTCGGCGCTGCCGAGGCTGAGCGGGGGCGGACGGACGCCGGGCGGCCTGGGTGGCCTCTGAAGCCAGGGCGCTCGATTTTGGCGACCCCGCGGGATATCACCTGGAGGCGGCCGGGCCCGGCCGGAAGGCGGCAGACCAGTGGCGGCGGAGGGTCGTGCTTGGCCCTATCTATCCTGCCCCGGGCTGGGAGGTGCTGTTCTTGTTGTGGTGGCCCTCAGGAGGCGGCGGAGCAAGGGGGCCCTGCCGGAGGGCGGAAGAAATACTGCTGAAGTAGGGCAGCCTTGCAGGCGGCCCTCCCTCTCTGGGCTTCCCCGGGAAGAGACGAGCGGCGCGCCGGAGACATAGTGACCCCGGGAACACCATCGGGAGCGGTGAAGGCCTGCACCGGCGGCGGCGGCCGGGGACCTCGATTTTCGTGCAGCCCGACAGTGCATTTGCGGAGCGTCCCGGAGCCCAGCTGTGGAGGACGTCGCCTGGTTTGCATCGTGGGGCTCGACTGGCCTTGCCGGCAGCATCGGGGGCCCATGAGGAGCGAGTGGAGATCGGGAGACCCGACGGCCCCTACATTAGTGCGGCGAACCAACCAGGCCAAGATCACAGCCGACCAGCTCGCAACTTCCCTGAGCAAGAACCCACCCACCAGCGGAACGAACCCCAGCCAAGCGGCCACCAACCTCACGAAGTGGATCAGCAACTGCCCAGACGACCTCGCCCCCCTGAGGACCCCACATAGCAGACCCGGCAGCAAGAAAGCCCCATGGTTCACCGACGAACTCAAGAGCTCCAAGAAGAACTGCCGAGCCCTCGAGAGAGCCTGGCGCAGAGACCCAACACCGGACAACATGACTGCCCTCAAGCTCGCCACTCGAAAACACCACCAACTGATCCACGCCACCAAGAAAACGGCATTCAAGGAACGTCTGGACAACAACGCACACAACAGCAAGGAACTCTTCATCATCGTTAAAGAGCTCTCCAACCCCATCGCCGGAAACAACGACATCACCCCTTCGCAAGACCTCTGCAACTCCCTCGCCTCCTACTTCCACAACAAGATCGCGGACATACACAACAGCTTCAGCACTCAACCGACGCACGCCACGACCGAACCACCGCCCCCCACCACCACCCTCCGCGCCTGGACCCCGATCAGCACCGAAGACACCGTCCGCACGATGTACTCCATCCACTCCGGATCGCCGACCGACCCCTGCCCTCACCACATCTTCAACAAGGCCGACGCGGTCATCGCACCCCACCTGCAGGACATCATCAACACCTCCTTCGACACCGCCACCTTCCCGGAGAGCTGGAAGCACGCCGAACTCAGCGCTCTACTCAAGAAGCCATCAGCCGACCCCACCGACCTCAAGAACTACCGCCCCATCTCGCTGCTCCCGTTCCCTGCAAAAGTAATCGAGAAGACTGTCAACAAACAGCTGTCCGCCTTCCTCAAGACGAACGGATCCCTCGACCTCTCGCAGTCTGGCTTCCGGGCCAACCACAGCACCGAGACCGCCCTGATCGCAGCCACCGATGACATCCGAGCCCTGCTTGACAACGGAGAAACAGCAGCCCTCATCCTCCTAGACCTCTCCGCGGCCTTCGACACTGTCTGTCACCGCACCCTAGTGCAGCGCCTCAGCAACGTCGGAATCCAGGAGAAGGCACGGGAGTGGATCATCTTCTTCCCCGCCGGAAGGACACAGAGAGTCCGCCTCCCCCCGTTCAGATCAGAAGCCACCGAAGTGATCTGCGGCGTCCCTCAAGGCTCCTCGCTCAGCCCAACCCTCTTCAACGTCTACATGAGCCCCCTCGCAGACATCGCACGCCAGCACAACCTCAACATCATCTCCTACGCCGACGACACCCAGCTGATCCTCTCCCTCACCAACGACCCCGCCACCGCCAGAGCCAACCTACACGAGGGGATGAAAGAGGTAGCCGAATGGATGAAGAACAGCCGCCTGAAACTGAACTCGGACAAGACGGAAGTCCTCATCCTGGGACCTTCATCCTCCGCCTGGGACGACTCCTGGTGGCCCCCCGCCCTAGGCAGCGCACCCAAACCAACAGACCACGCACGCAACCTGGGCTTCATCCTGGACTCCTCCCTCTCCATGACCAGACAAGTCAACGCCGTCTCCTCGTCATGCTTCAACATCCTACGCATGCTACGCAAGATCTTCCGATGGATCCCCACCGAGACCAGGAAGACGGTCACCCAGGCCCTCGTCACCAGCCGGTTGGACTACGGCAACTCCCTCTACGCCGGAACCACCGCCAAACTCCAGAAGAGACTCCAGCGGATCCAGAACGCCTCAGCACGACTCATTCTGGACATCCCCCGTCGCAGCCACATCTCCTGACACCTGAGAGACCTGCACTGGCTCCCGGTCAACAAGAGAATCACCTTCCGTCTCCTCACCCACGCACACAAAGCCCTACACAACCAAGGCCCAGGATACCTCAACAGCCGCCTCAACTTCTACGCTCCCAAACGCCAGCTTCGATCGACCGGCCACTCCCTCGCCGCCGTCCCCTGCATCCGAAGAGCCACCACAGGGGGACGGTCCTTCTCCTACCTCGCCTCCAAGACCTGGAACTCCCTCCCGACCCACCTCCGCCTGACCCAGGACCACCTCGCCTTCAGGAAGCAACTCAAGACCTGGCTGTTCGAGCAGTAGCGGACCCCCCTCCCCTAGCGCCTTGATACCCTCTGGGTGAGTAGTGCGCTTTATAAATTGATTGATTGATTGATTGATTGAGGTAAACGACCGGGGGCCCCCTGTGCTGCATTGGGTGGAATTGAGCCATATTGAACGAGGGTCAGTGGTGGCTGCAACCTGGCTGAGGAATAAAGGGGCCCCCCGCTGTATATATGACTGCTGGAGCTGGACATTGAGGGGCGTGGTCGGGATCGGTGGATACCGTGGTGGGGTGCCTGGCTGGACTCATCGGCGGTCGGCTCGGACCGCGGTGGTCCACCCCCCCGGTAGTAGGTATCAAGGGCTGTGACCAGAAGGGGCCTGCTCAGCGGCTTTGGACATTGGTGCGGCGAACCAACCATGACTCGCGGGGCAGGAGGAGGTGGGGGAGGCCCCAAGCAAGGCCCCATCGACAAATTCACGGGGCCGGGAGGTGGTACCGGGACCGCCGGTGGCTCTCAGGCACCCGGGCCGGACAATGCGGCGCTGATGGCCGCCATCACCCAGTCCCTGGAGGCATTGGAGGCCAAAATTGGAACGGTGGGGTCGGATGTCACGCTGCTTCGCCAGGACTTGCGGAATGCAGTCTCCCGCATCACTGAAGCAGAGACGCGGATATCAGGGGTAGAGGATGACATGGTGACCCTCAAACGTAAAGTAGCTACCCTGGAATCCGCACAAAGGGGCCTGGCGCATCGCGTGGAGGATGCAGAAGGGCGCCCCAGGCGCAACAACCTCCGCTTCGTAGGACTGCCCGAAGGCTGTGAGAAAGGAGATATGGAGGGCTTCCTGACACGGTGGTTGGAGAGTTGGATGCCGCCCAACGCCCTGTCCAGTTGCTTTGTTATTGAGAGGGCACACCGGGCCCTGACACAGAAGCCTCCGGAGGGAGCGAGGCCGCGGCCGGTGATTGCGAACCTTCTCAACTACCATGACAGAGATGTGATCCGGAAGCAGGCCAGAGCGAAAGAACCCTTGCGCTACGAAAATCACACTGTCCTGATCTTTCCAGACTATACCCGCTTGGTACAACAGCAGCGCCTGTCCTTTACGGCGGCCAAGGCCCGCTTACGAGATCTGAAAATACAATATGCTCTGCTCTACCCAGCCCGCCTGCGAGTAGTGTATCAATCCCGTACACACTTCTTCGATACCCCTGAAGACGTTTTCCTATGGACAGATGAAATTAGGCCGGCGAAAGTGCACACTTCCCAGGGGCGAGACTCTGATTCCTCGCATGAAGATGCGCAGACGAAATCCTCCAGGCGTAGAGACAATTGGAGATCACGACAGCGGTCCGTGTCGAGTACCGCTTCGGAGAAGGCGACGGGGGTGGCCGAGAAACAGAAGAAGGGCACGTGAACTCACCCAGAGACGTTTTGCTGATATATTGCCTTAACTCTCTGCTTATCTGGGGCGAATGCCTGCGGGGAGTGAAAGACACTTGCGCGCTATGAGGGTCCGCGTGAATGAATGAGAGGTGGCTGTAGATGGGGGGGGGATATGCGGTTGAGGGTGGGTGGGAGCAGGTGTTGGGCGAGTTGACTGAAGTTATGTGGATCCATTGGTGGGGTGGGTTGTCGGCCTCGTGTTGGAGGCGGAAGCCATGCTGCACCGCGACAGGTACTTCATTGTTTTTTGAGGTATGGGGTGGGGGGGGGGGGGATTCTGGGGAGTTGGTGGGGGTTGACCTGGGGGGGGGAATGCACGGCTCAGATGCGATCACAGGGGTGGCTGAAAGTGCGCACAGGCGGTGAGCGACATGGCTGTTGGACCCGAAAGGTCCTTGATGTCGAACCCGGATAGAGGGGCCGTGGGGCCCGGGGCCACACTTCGTGTCCTCAGTTGGAACGTGCGAGGTGTGCTAGACAAGATTAAGAGGGGGGCGGTCCTGCAACAGGCCAAACGAGTGGGGGCAGATGTTGTGATGCTACAGGAAACACATCTCCTAGGGACTAAAACGCTATGCCGCCAGCGCTTTGGCTACAGTCAGGTCTTCCATGCGGGCTTTGTCAGTCGGTCCAGAGGTGTGGCCATACTTCTGCACCGCAGGGTCCCATATGTGCATTCCTCTCACTGGATTGGCCCCCAGGGTAGATATGTTTTCATTCAAGGCACACTGGGAGATGAAGCGGTAGTGTTTGGCAGTGTGTATGCCCCGCCCCCTTTGCAGTGGCATCTGGTGGAAAAGATTTTGACAGTTTGGGCAGAAATCCCAAGTGTGTTGGCCATCATTGGGGGAGACTGGAATGATGTGATAGATCAGGCACGCGACAGGTACAGGCCTGGGGGAGGGGCGGTGGCATCCGGACATAACAAATTACACGACATGATTAGGAACCTAGGTTGGGTTGATACATGGAGACACATACATTGCGCACAGCGTGAGTACACCTTCCTCTCGGCGGCCCATCAATCCTTCTCTAGACTAGATTATATCTTTGTACCCCAGGCGACTCAGGATAGGGTGGAGGCTGCAGACATTTTGCCACGGGGGCTTTCGGATCACTCCCCAGTAGCGGTTACCATCAGACTAGACCGGAGGAGGCAGCCATTTCGCTGGCGCCTCTCGGTATGGCACTTGCAGCTAGGAGAATATCAGGCACACATGCGGAAAGCCATAGCACAATATCTGGCTGAGAATTACAGGAACGGTGGCGAATAGGGCGAGGCTCTGGGAAGCCATGGAGCCCACATTGCGGGGTATAGACATAGCGTGGTGTGTGGCGGCCAGAAGGCGGCGTAGGGAAACTCTCGATCGAGCGGAGGCGGACATACGGGATTTGGAGCGACGTAGTGGCCTGGGGGGAGAGGACCGTGCGCTGGAGCAGTTACTGCTGGCACAGCAGACCTATGCCTCGTTGTTATTAGACGAGGCGCGGCAGCTGTGGCTGGCGACCCGTAGCAGAGTATCAGTGGGGGGATAAATCTGGGACGATGCTCCATAGACTGTGCCAGGGCCAATTCCAAACCCAGACCCCTCCGAGGATTCTCGATGACTCCGGTGCCCTGATAACCGACCCCATGCTACTTGCGGAGGGCTTCGCGACCTATTATGCTGATCTGTACTCCCCACATGAATGCATTGATGCGAGCTTGGTTGACAAATTCATAGCAGACCTGCCGCCGTGGGTGATTACAGATGACGCCCGCGAAAGTCTAGACAAGCCCTTAACTGAAGACGAGCTGAGAGTCGCCCTGGGGGAACTGAACGCGGGGAAGGCCCCGGGCCCCAACGGCTTTCCCAGTGAATTCTTTAAGAAATTTCACCTCCAGCTGGGAACCCAGTACAGGGCGGTGGTAGAGGAGGCACGGGAACTTGGATGCATGCCCCAGGACTGGAGGCACGCAGAGATAGTGGTCTTTCACAAACCTGGCCGGCCCCCAGAGCAATTGGCGTCGTATCGCCCGATCTCTCTATTGAATGTAGAGGCCAAAATTTTTGCAAAGGCGCTGGTCAATAGATTACTGCCGTATGTTACCGAACTTATACATCCAGACCAAGTCGGCTTCATGCCCAAGCGGGCGACGCGGCACATTAGGCGAGCTCACGTCGCGATTGCGGCGATTCGTTCGTCTGGGGTGCAGGCAGCGCTATTCTTGGCGGACATGGACAGGGCGTTCGACTCCCTCAGTTGGACGTACTTTTTCTCGCTACTGTCGCGACTGAACTTAGGGCCGGTGTTTCTATCATATGTGAGACTGCTATACACTGACCTCACGGCCTCCGTTAGGGGGGCGGTGTCCTTGAGATTTCCCATCCGGAGAGGCACCAGACAGGGTTGTCCCCTCTCGCCCTACTTATTCGCCCTGGCTATGGAGCCTCTGGCCGACTGGGTCCGCATGGACGCGCAGATGAAGGGCTTCGAGTGGACCGGTGATCTGTCGGACCGTATCGCACTGCATGCAGACGATGTTCTGTTTTTCCTCACGGACCTCAATAAATCGGGGCCTCGCCTTATGCGTATCCTCCAGATCTTTGGTGAGACATCGGGCCTATACATGAACCCATGCAAATCCACCCTATGGGTACTAGGACAGGGTCCGACGATTGGGGACTGGGCATCAGAACTCCAGAAGGCCGATGGAGGAATTAAATACCTAGGGGTGTTTCTCACCGAGATCCCAGCTATCGTGTGGGAGCGCAATGTAGTGCCGGTCTGGGAACGGGCGCAGGCAGATATCAAAATATGGTCCCGCATGCCGCTGACCATCTATGGCAGATCGGCCATATTTAAAATGGCGGCCCTGCCCAGACTGTTATATCAATTACAGAACCATCAATACCTGGTCCAACCTTCATGGTTTAAGCGCGTAAACACGGTCCTGGGACAGTTTCTCTGGGTTGGTGGCTCCATTAGAGTGGCGCTGCGCACATGCTTCCGGAGGGGAGTTGGCGACCTCAGACGTTCTTTCCTATTACCAAGCGTCTCATCTTCTCGTCCTAAATGAATGGTGGTATGGGGACAGAGGAGACCCGGCCTATGCGCTGGAAAGACTACTGATGGAGCCGCACACGCTCCACGCGCTGCTTTATGCACCAAAGGAACGCAGGGCCGTGCCGATGGCGACGCAGGTTGTTTTCGATGTCTGGCGGCGAGCGCTGAAGCGGATGGGATGGTGGCGTACCCTGACCGAAGAGACCCCCCTCTGGCGCAATGGCCGCCTCCCAGGTCTGGCATCCCTGGCCAGGTTTGCTGGATGGGACGCCATTGGCATTTCTAGACTGGGGGATGTTATGACTGGGACGACGCTTAAGTCGTTTCAAGAGCTGAGCGAAGAGTATAACATGCCCCGAACACAGTTTTTTCCGTTACTTACAATTTCGCCGTGCTCTCTGATGTCTCTTCCCGAGTTTAGCCCGTTGGAGGCCCGGGTCTTTATGGGGGAGTTGGATACTAAGAAAATTTCACGCATCTACCAATCCCTGATTATACATTGCTCCTCTGATTATGCTCACTTAAAGGGAAATGGGAGGGGGATGTCGGACCGCTAGAGGAGGAAGACTGGAACGAGGCACTGGCGAGTCCTAGAGGCACAGCCATATCAATCCGCCTCCGGCTGATCCAATTTAAGTACTTCCATAGAGCATACTATACAAGGCATAGGCTGTGGAAGGCAGGACTTATTGCATCTCCAGAATGAACTAGATGTGGGAGTGAGGAGGGTTCCTTCCTCCATACAGTGTGGAGCTGTGAGCGCCTAGAGCGGTTCTGGCGTGGTGTCTGGAATGGTTTGGATGAGGCATTGGGCTGGGTGCTCCCTCGAACGCCGTGCTTGGGCCTATTGCATGTGCTGGAGGGAGTGGGAGGCAATTTGTACAAGAGGCATTTGTTACTATTGGGACTTACGGTCGCCAAGCGAGACATTGCCAGGGCCTGGAAGGACCCGCAAGCCCCGTCACTTGTCGCTTGGAAGAGAGGCCTAGATTTCTGTATGGGGATGGAGAGACCTATCTTTCTTGCCCGAGGCTGCCCCCGTAAACATTATAAGATTTGGAAAAGGTGGGCTGACTACAGGGGACTCTGGCTAGAGCCCCCGCCGGAGCCAGACACGGAATTGGAAGCATGAGTGAGCCGTGCTGTACGATGTGTGTGAGTAAGGTGGCTGGATCGATCGAATGCCGTGCGAGGGGAGAGGGATCCGGGTGGGATGGGATTGGGGCTAGTTGGGAGGGGGTTGGGGGGGGAAGGGTGGGGGGATTTGTTACCTGTAATGAACCTGTTGTTCTGACTATAAAAGAAATGATGGATTGCGTTGCTCAATGCGTGTGTATTGATACTTGGCAGATTCCTCTGGGGTACAGAGATCTGCGGCTGTAGATGTGATCTATCAATAAAAAATCTGTTAAAAAAAAAAAAAAGGGCCCAAGGCAGCGTATCAAACAAAACTAGACAAATTTGCAGAGCATAAAGCGAATGCATCACACAATGTGGTAGTGACCAGCAGCAAAAGGTGGCAGAGGAGCAGGGAACCCTCATGCTCCAAGACATACTGGTGGCAATTTAAGGAGTTTGGTCGGCATTGGGAAACAAGATAGACACTGTCGCCTCTGAGGTGATGTTAATATGTGTGGATCTATCCAACTTGGGAGACTGTGTTAAAACGACTGAAAACTCAATAACTATCCTTCAGTCCTCCACCGGGGTGCTTGAGACGTGTGTCAAAGAACTCTTGGCCACAACCGATACCCTACAGGCAAAGTTGGAAGATTTTGAGGGACGCTCACGCAGGAACAACGTGAGAATTGTGGGGGTTCCAGAGAGGGCGGAGGGCCCTACTATAGATCTATTTGTGGAGGACCTGATAACGTATCACCTCCAGCCTCACGGACTTCTCTCGGTGGAGGGAGCCCATGGAGTTCCCAGATGCTCTCCAAGGCCATGGGCGCCCCGCGTCCAATAGTGGTGAGGATTTTCAACTAAAGAGACAGAGATGCTATACTGCAAGCTGCCCGCTCTGCCCCCCTAGTAAAATTTGAAAATACCACAGTCATCTTCTTCTCAGACTCTACGCACAAGGTTCAGAGGCTGCGCCAATCATTTATAGAAGTAAAGAAAATACTGCGTGGCAGAGACCTCAAGTATGCAATGTTGTTTCTAGCCAGGCTCTGTGTGATTGCAGAAAGAAAGACGTGTTTTTTTTAAACTACCCTGGGGAAGCCTCGGAGTGGTTGGGCGGCTGGCGACAATCTGGGCAGAGGCTAACAGCTACACAGCAACAGAGAAGAAGAAACAGGGAAAAGGGGCACCAAGATGTGCAGCAGGGTCGAGAGAAAGTCCCTGCAACCGGGGGTTCAGTGGACTCCCAGCCACCGTAAGGTCTTCGCATACGTCAAATAACTTTGTTGAAGCCTTGCGGGTTGGAAACCCGATGTGAAACTGATGACGCCTTGGGCACCTACCTACATTTAATATAATCTCTCACTCTGATTGTTATAATCTAAATGACGGGGAGATCGTACTTGCGCAGAAGTGATGGAGGTGCCTGAAGCCCCATTGGATTTCAAACTGAATGTTGCTGTGTGGTTTAAAAGTTTTTACAGGAATAAGTAGGGGATTGTGCCAGGTGACGGGCCGGCTGGGAAACACTCCCCCAAGTTAAGAGGTATGGGATGGGACACTTGGGCGTTGCGCAATTTTGGGGGTGGGCAGTTTTAAATCCACACTGCTGGGAGGCAGAGAGTGGGGGAAGCTTTATCAATTTGGTTAGTAGGTTATTACAAAAAGACACACCTTTTACAGACACATCAATAGATGACTTAGATCTTACACTGCGGGAAATAGCTACACATTACTTCACTCTAGAGGCTCCAGAAATTCATATAAAAAACGCCGTCATAGTAGCTCTTTAGCATACACAATTGATAGTGGTCATGACCAGGGCCCCCTCCGAGGATGGCCGATCCCAGGACACACCTCTATTACCACAGAGACAGAACGCTATGGCCACAGTGCGAATACTAGCTAGCCCTTTTAAGATCCTCTCTTGGAATGTAAATGGTCTAGGGGATGAAATCAAACGTGGAGTGGTGCTACAATATTTAAAACGGCATTCACCAGAGGTGGTGCTATTGCAGGAAACCCACATACAGGGCACCAACTACTGTGCGCTCAATCGATGGGGCTACAAATTAGTTTCACATGCGGGCTACTCTAGAGGGGCGAGAGGGGTGGGTATCCTACTGCGTAAAACCTTTTACATTCACCGTACAAAAACTCATGCATAACTCTCATCGCAGGTTTGTAACGCCATCCGGATATTGGTAGGGCAGACTGTTTAATATCATGACCCTCTATATTCCCCCAAGGCTTTATACACCCACGCTCTCTGACCTGGAGTTGCATATTGTGACGCTCCCTCAAGGAGAGCTTCATGTTGGAGAGGACTGTAATAAGTGATCAATGGCTACCTAGACCGACTGCCACCTAGACAGGGAGACTCATATGGGAAGACCCTGGTAGAATGCCTGTCAGTACTTGGCTTGGTGGATGTATGGTGGACCAGAAATCCGCTGGCTCGCCAATTCATCTTCCACTCGGGCGTTCACAGAAGTTTTTCTCGAATAGACTACATATTTGGGTTAGCTGATCAGTTGTCCCGGTTTGGGGCGCTGGCTTACCTCCCAAGGGGCATCTCTGACCACTCCCTGATCTGAGTCACCTACGGCAGCACGCCCCACACAGAGACAATATAATGACATAAAATCCATGGTACCTAGAAGTACCTCTAATTCAAGAGGGCCTTCAAAGGGGAACAACCAATTACTTTCAAGAAAATTAGGGGTTGTGGAGTCAGCCCAGGTGTGGTGGGAGGCTTATAAGACGGTAATAAGAGGTATGGGGGTCTCCCTGATCTCCGGGCATAAAACCAAAACAGCTGGACAATATTTAAGCAGAAATTCTAAAATTAGAAGCGGAGCTCCAAGGACCAGACCCCACAGAGGTACAACACAAGCTAGGTATTAAACAAAATAAAAACAGGGATGTGGAAGAAGAGGAGGCAAGAGCCAGACATCAAGCAACACTACATCAAATATATGAAGTCGGACCTATGGCAGGTAGGCTTCTAGCGTGGCTGGGCAAAAAAGAAAGGGCCTCCAAATGGATATTTGAGATAGTCTTAAATGAAGGGGAGGTTGTGCGCAATCGTCAAGGAATATCAGACGCGTTGACCAAGTTACTTACCTTCGGTAACGCTTTTTCTGGTGGATACAGTATCTGCCTGTGGATTCCTCACCTTGTGAATATCCCCTGCGCCAGCAACATTCGGAAAATTATTTTGTAGCGTCTCACGCAGACGTGGACGACGTCACAGAAGCACGGCATCGTGCATGGCTCCGCTGACCTCACTGAATCCATAATAATACTTCGTTGGCGGGATGACATCAGTTCCGCCTTTTTTCCGTGCCCTTGAGGCACACGGACGGACCGATAACAGTAGATATATATACAGTGTACACAGTATAAAATATCCTAGGTAACACACAGTGTGAAGACAATTTAAGAAAGCAAATGGAATAATACACTTCCTTTAAAGGCAACAATATATACATAAAACATTGCCATACATGTAGGTATACAAGGGTGGACATCGGGTAGGCGGGTGGGCATGTGAGGAATCCACAGGCAGATACTGTATCCACCAGAAAAAGCGTTACCGAAGGTAAGTAACTTGTTCTTCTGATGGATACATCTGCCAGTGGATTCCTCAACTTGTGAATAGAGTCCCACAGCAGTCTCCACTCCCGGAGGAGGGTGTCCACCCTTCTATACCAAGAAGTCCTGAAGGACGGATCGAGCAAAGTGTCCGTCCGTCCCTCACCTCTGCATCTAAACAATAATGCTTTGCGAAAGTGTGAAGGGAGGCCCAAGTTGCCGCCCTGTGAGTGTCCTCCACAGGAACACCCCTAGACAAAGCAGACGTAGATGACTTTGCTCTAGTAGAATGAGCTCTCATACCTTCTGGAGGTTCCTTACCGGCCAGAGAGTAGCAAATATTGATACACAAGACAATCCATCTAGACAGCGTGCGCTTGTGCACAGCTCTGCCTTTCCTGCAGCCAATGAAACCCATGAAGAGTTGGTCATCAATCCTGAACTCCCTGGTCCTGTCCAAGTCAATGGACTACACTCCACACCATGAGACAAACATGGACCACCTATAAGAATAGATAGACTTGGTGGAGTCCCGCCTGGCTGATAAAATAACATACACCACGTCAGGTGGGAGAGAAAAATAATTCAGGTTGCCCCGTTCAATCTCCAGGTATGAAGGTGTAAGCTCTGGAGGTGGGGGTGTAGAACCTGCCCCTGCGACTGCGAGAGGAGGTCTGCCCTGAGAGGGAGCCGGAGCGGCAGGCACGAGAAGAGGTGGAGAAGATCTGTGTTCCACACCCTTCTTGGCCAATCTGAGGCGATCAATATGACCTGGGCCCGGTCTTGGCGAACCTTCCTCAGAACCCGAGGAACCAAGGGTATGGGAGGAAACGCATAAAGGAGATGTGAGTTCCAACTCAACTGAAACGGGTCCCCCAAAGCTCCCTGCATTGGATACTGGAGACTGCAGAATGCGGGTAGTGAGCGTTTGAGAGTGACGAACAAGTTCACCCGAGGAGTCCCCCATGTCCGAAAGATGTGACGAACCACTTCTGGATGAAACCTCCACTCGTGGTCGGCTGAGAACTGCCGACTGAGACTGTCTGCACGTACGTTCAGAACTCCTGCCAAATGATTTGCCGTCAGACAATCCTGATGGTCCTGAACACAGGACCAGAGACGCAGAGCCTCTCTGCAGAGACAATGCGACCCCACTCCTCCCTATTTGTTGACATACCACATCGCGGTAGTGCTGTCCGTTAGGACTTGAACCGACTGACCGCGAAGGGAAGGGAGGAAGGCTTTGAGAGCTAAACGTATCGCCCGCAACTCCAGAAGGTTGATGTGAAGCAACCTTTCCTCTGGAGACCAAAGACCCTTGATCTCCAGGTCCCCCAGATGAGCACCCCACCCTAAGGTGGATGCATCCGTTATCACTGTAGCCACCGATGGAGGCAGATTAAAGGGCTTTCCTTGAGACGGATTGCCTTCCACGCTCCACCAAGATAGATCCGCCGCAGCTTCTCTGGAGATCCTCACTGACTCCCAGAGATCTCCGTTCTGCTGATACCACTGCCTGCGGAGACACCACTGGAGTGCCCTCATGTGCCAGCGTGCATGGTTGACCAACAGAATACAGGAAGCCATCAGACTGAGCAGACGAAGGACCTTCAGGACTGGAACAGCCGCTCCATTGTAAAAAAAAAAAGGAATAATTTCCTGTATGTCGAGAATCCTTTGTGGAGGAGGGAATGCCCGACACACAGTGGTATCCAGTACAGCACCTATGAACAGGTTGCGCTGAGAGGGCACCAGGTGAGACTTGGGCACGTTTATCGAGAAACCCAACCTGTACAATAACTGAGTGGTAACCTGCAGATGATGGAGCACCTTCTCTGGAGACTCTGCTTTGATCAACCAGTCGTCCAGATAAGGGAATACTGGTAGACTCGAGGTGCAGTAGTAAGACCAAACGGAAGAACCGCAAACTGGTAATGTTGCGATCCTACCGTAAAATAGAGATACTTCCTGTGTGACTTTAGGATTGGGATGTGGAAATACGCATCCTGCAAGTCGATCGACACCATGCAGTCCTCTTGTTGCAGCGCTTGAAGAACCTGCGCAAGGGTGAGCATCTTGAACTTCTCTTGTTTCAAAAATAGGTTCAAGATCCTGAGATCCAGGATTGGATAAAGCCTGCCATCCTTCTTGGGTATCAAGAAATACCGGGAGTAGCA
The DNA here is from genome assembly GCF_964261635.1 of Lissotriton helveticus. Lineage (NCBI taxonomy): Eukaryota > Metazoa > Chordata > Amphibia > Caudata > Salamandridae > Lissotriton > Lissotriton helveticus. The sequence goes on along the minus strand of NC_136065.1, from coordinate 1,895,542,549 downwards.
TCCATGACCCCTTTCCTGCTCCGGGACCACCTCTATCGCACCTTTTCTCAGTAACGTCAGGACTACCTCCTGCAGGAGAAGTAGGTGGTCTTTCATGCAGAATCCTTGACAAGGAGGGTAATTTGGGGGAAATTCCCAAAAGCGAAGAGCATACCCATTTTCTACAAGATTGAGAACCCAAACGTCTGATGTGACCAATTCCCAATCTTGTAGAAAATGAGTAAGCTGACCCCCTACAGGACCAACATGATCCGGAATGGGGGATCTAGGGCTGCTTTGCTGTGGCAGGAGGAGGGTGGGAAGAGGAGGAGGAGGAGGAGGAGACTTGACGACCTCTTCCACGGGTATTCTGTTGCTGCTGCTGTTGCTGCTTGTATGAACGAAAGGACGATCTTTTAAACCTCTGAATCTCTTGTTCGAGGAACCTCTGGATTGTAGGCCTAGAGACCTAGCCGTTGCCTTACTCTCCTTGAACCTTTCCAGGGCTGCATCCGCCTTCTTTCCAAAAAGGCCGGAACCATCGAAAGGTAGATCTATTAAAGCAGCCTGTCCATCAGGTGAAAATTCAGATGTTTTCAGCCAAGCAGCCCTCCTAGTGGCAACAGATGACCCCGTGACTCTTGCCACAGAGTCTGCCGTATCCAATCCACCATGGATCACCTGGCGAGCAGCATCTTGCGTATCCGCAAGAACCTCACTGAAGTTCTTCCTGTCCTGCTCAGGTATTTTTGGCACCAACTGCTTCGCAGAGTCCATCAGAGCGTGAATATAACGCCCTACAAGGCATGTGGCATTTGTGGATTTGAGGGCCATACTAGCCGAAGAGAAAACTGGTCCAGTCTCTTTGACTCTTTGTCACCAGGCACCTGAGAAAAGGCACCAGTAGATTTTTTGGAGCAGGCCGCCTGAACTACCAAACTCTCAGGAGATGGATGTGTAGACAAGAAGTCCGGATCCCCAGGAGCCACCCTATACCTCCTTGCAACAGCCCTTGAAACTGCAGGAGACGAATGCCACACTTCCATTATTGGCTCTGTGATTGCCTCATTAAAAGGTAGCATAGGCTCCACCACTGAAGAAGGAGAATGGAGAACCTCCGTTAATATGTTAGATTTAAACTCCGCAGTCAGGAGTTCCATGTCTAACAATTCCGCAGCTTTTCTAATAACCATGTGATATGGTGCTACATCCTTTGATGAAACATCAGGAGCAGAGAAAAGCTGCCACTCCGGAGATAACTCCAAGCCACTTGTTTCTTTAAGCTCATCAAATAAGTCATTGGTATCTTGCAACTCTCCTTCCTCCATTTCCTCAGCTCGATACCTCTGCTCTTCCAGCAACCTTTGAGCCTCCCGTTTAGACCTCATTCTAGGGATCGGCCTCGACAGAGCCATAATCGACACCAACGGAGCCGGAGCCGGCACCGGCGCCGTGTTCGGATATGGAGGAACAACCTGAAGCGTACGAGGTCAAGTCGGGACCGGAGCCGGTGATGATGGAATCGGCATCGAAGACCTCGGCGCCAAGAAGGCGTAGCCGGCATAAAGGGCATAAACGACGCCAGAGCATATGTCTGAGGGACGCCCAGATTAAAGGCTATTGGACCCATGGGACGAGATGGTGCTCCAGAGGGGTACATGGCTCTTGAAAAGACCCCATACATTGCATTGAGATAATGCGTTGGGTCTTGACCCGAGGCTGGAAAAGGTGGATAAGGCCCCAGATTCTGCTCTTGACGAGGCACAGCAGGTAACGGGTCAATCGGATTCGATGGAAGATGCACCGGAGTCGAAGACTCTTCAGGCAAAGGAGCTTCTTCCTCCTCTCGAGGTGGAGAGTGCGTCGGCGTCGGGGATGTATTCGACGCAATAGGTGAAGGAGACACATAGTCTTTCCGATGTCGACATTTTTGTGACTTCGACTTCGGATCCGACTCTCTCTCTGAAAGAGGTCGAGACCCGTGCTTCTTCTTGGATCGAGAAGCATGCCCCGAAGACGACCTCGACCGGGACCTCGAACATCTCCTACCTTTCTTCCCCTTCAATTTCGCAACAAGCAGCTTTGCCTCACTCTCGCGAAGCACCTTTGGGTTCGTCTTCTTACAACAGGGGCATCCTTGGACGTCGCGGTCTGACGACAAGCACCACACCAAGGTGAGGAATCCACTGGCAGATGTATCCATCAGAACGTGGCCTACCATAGCCGATTGTATACACCAATGACCTGCACCACACAAGCGGCCGCAAGGGAGCTGTTGGCAACTCTAGCTGTGCCTTCACTGGAGGCAGTAGATAAAGATAACTTATAAGCGGACCTCACAGAGAGTAAAGCAGTACAGGCAATCCGTGCTCTGAAAACTGGGAAAGCTATGGGCACAAATGGCTTACTGATTGAGCTATATAAACTAACAGCTTCCAAACTGGCCCGCTTCCTGCTGAGGATGCACCAAGACAGCCTGAAGACCGGGAAATTGTCTGAAAATCAAATACTTGCCAACATAGTGGTGATACATAAGGCTGGAAAGCCACCGGAGAGATGTGCGTCCTATAGACCAATCTCCTAGCTAAATGCAGAGGTTAAAATTTTTGCGAAAGTGTTAGCAACCCGACTGGCCCCAATACTACACAACTTGGTCCACCCCAAACAATCGTGCTTTATGCCCGGTAGAAACATGGCGGTTAACTTGCGACATCTTCAGAGGGTGCTTGGAAGAGCCGAAAGTATAAAAAAAGATGCCATTGTGGTGTCCTTAGACGCGAAGATGGCGTTTGATATGATAGAGTGCCCGTTCCTGGTTGCGGTCCTTGAGTGGATGGGATTTGGGGAGTAGTTTGTGGCATGGGTTTGCCTACTCTATACAGAGCCTCTAGCACAAGTAATGGTGAATGGAGGACGATCAGCAGTGTTTACGTTGCAGAGAGGGACAAAACAGGGTTGTCCTCTCTCTCGATATATTAGCGCTGGTCCTGGAGCAACAAGCGGTATGGATTCGAGGTGACCCGCTCATTAGAGGACTTAGGTAGAATAATGACTGGGAGGATAGAATCTCCCTCTATTCTCCTCTACTTGACAAAACCGTACCCCTCCCTGCACAGAGTACTTCACATTTTCGCCTTGTTTCAGAACTATTCGGTGTACACCATAAACTGGGATAAATCACCAATATATGTTCTCTCTGGCCTAATACCAAAGCTCCCTAGAAAGTGGACGGCAAGAGAGGTAACAGAGAGATTTCAATATTTAGGAATCTATATCACTGAGGACACAGCGCTCTTCTATGAACGTAACTTGCCCCCCCCCAGTTCGCCAACGAGAGAAAGTACAGCATTGGAGATCTTTACCCATATCACGGTTAGGCAGTGTAATGGTTTCCAGGCTGGTTCCGCAGGAGCGTCAGGAATCCGGAGAATAATCCACAGCCTTCCCCTACGGCCTTTCGACTCTATCAGACTCTAGAGTATCGAATGGCTCGCCAGGGGAAAACAGGGAAACAAAACAAGGAAAGGTTGGGGGAGAACAACAGGTCCTGGCAGTGGACTTCGGAGTGGACACTTGGTGATAAGGCAGGCACAATATATCGTCTGGACCTTGGGATATTGCAGAGGGGTAGAAGAAGGTGTTCGTCTTTTTCTGCTGTTTTTCTGATGGAAGCTGAATGAACATCCCATTCTTCTTCGAGGCTGGATAAGTGTGTGTACGTGCGTCTCTATATTGACGTATATAACAGGTATCGTGATTCTTTTGAAGCTGAGCCTCGAAAACACCCCCACACTCTCTGGTCCACGCAAGTGCCCGAAATGATGTATCCAAATGCCAGGGTAGGGATGATAAGGGGTTGCACACAATGTGCAACAGTTTTTTGGAGCACAGGGAGAAGGTGAGACTGGTCTGGCAGTGCCCGGCCGGATGGCGGGGAAAGACCTGGCCACCGGGCGGAGCACAAGGAAAAGGGGAGACTGGTTTGGCAGTGCCCGGCGGATGGCGGGGAAAGACCCTGCCACCGGGCGGAGCACAAGGAGAAGGGGAGACTGGTCTGGCAGTGCCCGGCCGGATGGCGGGGAAAGACCCGGTCACCGGGCGGAGCACAAGGAGAAGGGGAGACTGGTCTGACTGTGCCCGGCCAGATGGCGAAGCAAAACCCGGCCACCGGGCGGAGCACAGAAAACTGGAGGTAGAAATAGGACTGCAAACAAACACGGCTTGAAAGTAACCGTGTCAGAGTTCGTATCGAGAAAGAGACAGATTACGCAGACCGAAAGTGAAGACAACAGAATGCCCGCGTAAAATACACAGAGCGGCCACAGGGTAGCAGCCGTACGTAGTATCCTCTAGGTGGAGGCAGGAAACCAAACAGGAAACAAGTTTCGCAAGAAACCGGAAGTCAGGCAAAATCCATAAGGACGGAACCCTCGCAAGTACAGGCTAGACGCAAGAACGCAAAGCGGCGTTCTGTCAGATTCATGCGTCTTTTATACTGCCCGTGCCAACGGAATTACTGCTCGAGAGGGACTTGGGGGGCATGACAGGCAGAACCTCCTTTTATAAAATGATGGCATTGTCCAGCTTGTTGTTCATTTTGCAGAATACGCTTTATTCAGTCTCCCCTACATACTACAGAGCGGTCGAGGCGGAGATACAATCCCTCCTTTGGGATAGAGGAGCTCCCAGAATAGCATTGACCAAGCTGCCTAAAAAGTTATGATGGGGGAATAGCTCTGCCGGCGCTTCTATATTACTCGTGGGCGGCACAATTGTGGTGGTCAATCAGTGGGTGCATGCTGCACACAAAGAGCCGGCCTATAGAATGTTCTGGTATAATATGCGTTCAAGAGGTTACCATAAGACCATTTATGGAGGCAAACTCGGAGCACCAGTGGCCACGCCAACACTAACCACGATCAAGGTGTGGCATACGGCATCGGCGGCCTTGGGATGGCAAGAGAAAATTACTCGGGTCACGCCACTATGGGACACAGCAATGGCTTGAAGAGCTGGCAAGTCAACCGGGCTTTGATAAATGGGATCTTAACGAAATCTCAAAGGTTGGGGATCTGTGGCTTAATGGGAAGGTTAGGCATTTTAGTGACCTTCAGAGAGATTATGAATTAGTGCCGCCCGAGATGTTTGGTCACATTCAAGTGAGACATGCTCTACAACAAGACATCTCGAGGGGTACTGACCTCTCGGCTGCCTCTCCTCTAGATGATAGACTGCTGGATGACTACCTTTCAGAAAAAGCTATCTCTCTGACCTATCGGAAAATAGTGAACAACTCTCCTGATACCATGGAGAAAGTCAGGGCCAAGTGGGTGGAAGACCTTGGGGACTTGACGGAGGAGGAGTGGATGGAGGCACTTGCGTCCCGCTGGGAGGTGGCCATACAATCCAGATTTATATTGATTCAGCTAAAAATCCTTCATAGGACATACTATACATGCACAACACTAGTCAAAATGGGCAGACTTGAATCAATACAGTGTCCCAAGAATTGCAGGCAGGAGGACTCCTTTCTGCACCTATGGTGGAACTGCCCGCTGCTCCAGGTATTTTGTAAGAAGATTGTAATGTGCATGGAGACGCCGTGTGGGAAGCAAGTAGAGGTCTCACCTCAATTGTTTTAATTAAATATCTGGGGCACAACAAATGTAAAAGCTAGGCAAAGAATATGGGTCACACTAGGCCTAAGAGTAGCCAAGCGCACCATAGCATTGGGGTCGGACCCACACTCCGAGACTGGGAAACCGACATGGACTGCTGTATGCAAGCTGAAAGGGCGATATACGAGGGCAGAGGTTGCCCGCATAAATGGACCAAAATCTGGGGTGGATGGAACGAGAGCAGAGGAATGCTTTGTCAGCCAGTTAGAAATCCACCCAATGACAGGGAAACTGAGGAAACAGAGGGAATTTGAGAGAGAGGGGACGGGGGGAACAGCATAGTAGAATAAGGAGCTCTGAAGGTGTTGGTCCTGGTGACCATGTGCTATGTAACTCAGATTGGAATATCCTGCTGTTATGTGTCTTTGTTCTTCTTTAACTTTTTCAATAAAAAGATATGAAAAAAGGAAATTTTCAAGGAAAAAAAGGTACTGAAGGCTTTCACCAACTTAGACTGTTCTTACATTTTAAATATGACATCTGTGGGGCACAGACGTGTTCTGTTTCATTAATATTCACATGAGTCAAACTTTGCTGCCTAAAATTAGAATAGTTGTATGGAAAATGTGCTACATTTGTTATTAGCATACCTGTATCATCTTAAAGGGTCATATTTTTACTCAAAGTAACCGCTTCGCAGCTGGACGTTTGCACCTGAAACCCTGCAGATATTGAAAGCCCCGCAACCAGTATTTATCAGATGGCAGAGGCGGTGCATTCATTAGGGCACAGGGGTATTGACCCCCCCTACTGCTGCAAGCCACTATCTCACAGGCTCTTTTTCACAATATAAGTTAGCCCTCTACATCTTCTATTAATTTTATTTCCTTATGGGGCAGGGCTGCGTACGGAGCTCAACTGAGGCTGAAACTGAGCTGGGCCTATCAGATTGGCTGGTATGTTTGCTGTGGCCAGCCTGACAGGTGCAGTTTGGGCTTCGACATTGAAGGCTACGATGGATCCAAGACACAGCCCCAATGGTCTTCAATGGGGAACTGTCCTTGCATGTCCCAGCCAATCCTAGCACTGCTCTTATGCTGCTTAGTATTATATGCAAAAGACACACAGATGATGGACGTGCTCTCCATGACACTGGAGTCAAGCTAGCCTGGCTGATGAGGGGTGATGCCCCAAAACCAGTCCCTGGATGCTTCTTTCCAGTCCAGGGAGGACCTGGCCTGGCAGTTCGGGCTGGACTGTTCCCATTGGGAACAGGGTCAAGACTAATTTGCATATGGCTAGGTTCAAACTGGAATGGCAGGGAAATAAAAAAAACGATGGATTTAGGCCCAGATCTCTGTACTGGGGTAAATGTTTGACATAGATCAGCATTCTGTCCATCGATTGTTATTTTAGTATTATATGCAGCATAAGAGCAGCGCTTGAATTGGCTGGGGAGTTTGGTCTTACTGGACACTGGCAGAACGTAAGACACTACAAGCATGCTCAGCTTTGCAAGGAGTCAGACATGGCAGCAACTGAGTTACCCCTACCAGAAGGTTGTGTCGCCTCCCCAGGGCCTCAGCATCGCAGTGGACAAAGTTAAGGTGCTCTCTGTGGCTCTAAAGCTTATTGAGGAGTTGAGACCGGAGTGGAACCTGCAGCGAGTACAGACCACGGTATGTGAACCACCTGCAATTTTCTGTCATCATTTAGTTATGTTATTTACATTTGAAAGTATTTTATTTTTCATTGTTATTTTATTTTTGGTAGCAGCATGTGTTATTGACTGTGATATCACAGACTTCCTGTGCTCTCTTTTGCCTTTCAGTATCAGTAAACGAAAGGGGTGTTGTCTGGAAGGCTCTCTGCCCACACACACGTGGCACTTCTTATTCTGACCCTGAGCTAGTCTGACAAGGCAGGAATGTGATTGTTAGAGAAACTCGGAAACAGTGGCGTCTGGTACCCTAAATATTTGGTTGCCCTACCACATATTTAGGGTGCCAGCCACCACTTCCGGAGGGGAAATCTGACATCGAGTTTGAACCCGAATTGCGACCAGGGCTTTCTCAGCAGTCCTAAATGGAGATTCCTCAACTACAGGTAATAAGCGGAAGCGTTCCAGTTTGTGTACTTTTGTTCACCGAGCACCTCCTCGTCCTCTGGGCTAGGGAGAAGCAGGCTGGCAGCTTCTCTCACCTGAGGTGTGCACAGCAGAGCTCTGATACTCGGTGGCTATGAACCTGGTTCATGCACTGCAGACGCAGGAATGTGCACTGTCGGTCCGGGCTGCTTCTTTATAGCAAGTCATTTACAACCCTGACAGTTCCACAGAGTAGTAGAGACAAAGCTCTTTATTCGACACTCACCTTGAGTTGTGTTGCGTAATGCCCCAATTTGATCTTCAGTAAAAAGCCATCTTCGCCGACTTGATGATCTGCTTTTTTCTGTAGCTCCTGTATTAAGCCTTCCAGTAGCTGCGTGGCTTTAATACTATCTTGAGGATTTTCCAGGTCCACCGAGTCCCTTGGAAGAAATAAACATATGTTCATATTATCAGCTGCATCCATTTCATCTTCATTTGATAAAAACAAAACTCGTCTTGGCCAGCTATAAACAGACTATATTCATGTACTGTAAACATTTTTTACTCAAATACATATCGATGCATTTTCAAACAGGAAAAGGTAAGAGATGCCGGGGCTCGGGACAACTAAATAAGAAAGTTATTCATAATGCTTGGGGAACTGTTTAAATGCGGTAAACTCCGCCTGCCAAACCACTGGATAAACCAGATCTTCCGCCAGTAAGAAAAGGGCCTCTCTAGCCTTTAATATGTGCATGAAAAGGGAACCAGCTTGAGATTCCCTATGCAATTTTAAATTCTATATATGCTTTCGGTTTTCAAACATTTGCTTTCAATTCCATCCTCGGGCACAGCCTGGCACTTTAAAGTGATTCGCAGAGGGTGCAACGAGCTGCTTTTTGCTACTGAAACGTCCACTGAGGGACATGTGTTAAGAGACTAATAATGTGAAGATCGATAGGCAATTATGGTGAATCACTGCCATTCACAAGTCTGATGATAATTATTTAATTGTGGGTTTATTGAAAATTTAAAAAAATTAGGAACACCCCTCTACGAACCATATTTGGCACGTTGATATGACTTCCCATGAAATCTGCAATATCCCCTTGAGTGATTTTGACCTCACGTTTTTATTGCCAGCAATAGCAAATAAAAAAGGTCAATTTAACAGGACAAAAGGGTTAATTTGGGATCATACACGAGGGTTGTTGTACTTCAAAAACTACTAAAGTAAATAAGTAAATCTTAATTGGTTAAACAAACCACTGTCTTACTCGATTTTACAAAAGTGTGTTTTTCTAATTAATCAGAGTGCTTCTTCTTCAAAACCCACTGATCTAAAAAAACTGCACAAGTCTCAATTATCTGTTGTCTATCAACATCTCTATGAACCCTATTATTTTTTTCTTTCAATTACTCAGCTTGTTGGCAAAAAAAGTTCCTAGCTTAAAAATAACTAAAGAGGACTTCACAGGTAGAACGTGTCCTTTTCTTCAGTTTCTTCTCAACTTTTTCATAGCACCCGATCAGTTATACTAGTGGCCTCTTGTTGTAGAGTTCTCTGCGAAGACAACCAACCCATACGTGACTATAAAAGATTTGTTGTTGATAATAAGATACCTCTAAGTGCAGAGCTATGCAAAAAGTTGTTATAGTTATACAATGGTCTACCAATTACGACTCCCTCGACATGTCTTAACATTGTATTTCTTTTAATACTGTACTAACAGTCTAATGTGCTCGAAGGTATAAGGCCCAGAATGGAGAGTGATTTTCGTACATCAAGCTCCTGTTCAAAGTTTTCCTTTCAGTGAAAGAATTCTAGAGAAGAGGTTCAGAGAGGGAGGCTGCAGTGTAGACCAAGGGAGAGGAGAAACAGCGTGGGGAAGGAACTGCAAGGGATGTGTGAGATTGTGGAAGAGAGAAGAAAGGTTGGAGAGACAGTGTGAGAGGGAGATAGGAATCAGTCTGGGAACAGAGCCATGATAAAAACCCATGTGAGAGACTTTGGAAGAGAGAGAAAGGGGCGGTGAGAGAAGAGAAACCGTGTGAGAAAATAACTGCGTGGGATGTGTGAGATGGTGGAAGATTGAGGAAAGGGTGGCTAGACAATAATAGAGAGAAAACAGAAACTATGTGGGAAAGGAAATGTAAAGAGTGTGTGAGACTTTTGGAAGATAGAGGAAAGGTGGAGACTATATGAAACAAAGAAGTGACACAGTGTGGGAAAAGAACTGCAAGGGATGTGTGAAAATGTGGAAGATAGAGGAAAGGTAGAAAGAGGGAGAGGGAGAAGAGAAACAGTGTGGGGAAGGAACTGTGAAGCGTGTGTGAGGCTTTGGTACATGAAAGGTAGGAGGAGGAAGAGAGAGAAAATGATGGGCGAGTGGACCAACAGCGAGTGGGAATAAAACTATGCCAATTAATGTGTGTAAGGGGGAGAAGGAGGAAATCAGGGCAAGGGTGAAGAGAAATAGGGTGAGGAAAGAGCTTTGCCAATGGTTTGTGAGAGCCAGCATGGGGCAATGGGTTAGATCAGGTTAGCCATTGAATTTTACACTGCGAGTGATGCCACTTATCCTGACACAAGCACACCCCTGCCTAAAATGAAGTGCACTGCGGAGTCAGGCTAGTAGGACAATACTTTAACAATGTTTCATTCTCTTCGATCTGTATTATTTAATTATTTTTTTTAAGTTACAAGCGCGCACGCGCCTCGCGGTGAAAGACCTAATAAGCCCGGGAGTGGTGCGTGTGTGTATGCGTGCGCGCGCGCAGCCTGCTCTTTTTCAAAGCACATACTCGTGCTTGTGGTGCGCCGCTGCGCACTCCCGCAAGCTGTATGCCGCCACAAGCACGAGTATGTGCTTTGAAAAAGAGCTGCACCACGGCTAAAGGTCTCCTAAGCAGCGCATCCGCGCTGGGTAGGCGAGACCTAAAAAAGGATAAAAAGGTCCCTTTATGGACCTGGGAGGCACCTCTACCGGCAATGCCTTGTAAAGACAGTTACCAGCCAGGACCCTCTCTTTTTTCAAGCTTGCTTCAACAGGATCTCTGACCATCTTGGGAATTTCCACCCTGCTGAGAAAAAAAACATTTTTCTAGTCAGGAATTGTTTTTTTATTTTTTTAAACTAGTTTCACTCATGTCTGTTCAATTCTCCTGTTGAGTAAACTGTTATTTTACTGACTGGACATTCATTTTCTGTTTGAATGCCTTCTTAGCTCCCTAACTAGCCTTCATGTGGAAGAAAAAAAGCGAATACTGATGGCCACTTGGTCTGTGTGGTGTGGCTAGCTCCATCTCGCCAGGTTGAAGGCTGTGACATTTGAAAGTAGAAAACAAAGTCTTAAAGGACACTGAAAGATATAGAGAGGATCAGACTGAGAGGTCTGATGCAAGATATTATAAAGGCTGACAAAGAAAAAGGAATCAATGAATATACAATAACGACTCTCACAATCAAGATGCTCTAGCATGACTGCAAGAATATTTACATCTCTTTTGACATAGTTACTGAAGGTCACAATGGCATTGTCCCATTCACATCCGTCAAACACATGACCGATATCAGCATTGCAGTCTACGACATGGAAAAGGCGTATACTGCCACTGTCTCAGCCGTCAATGTCAAATGACGCCAATGTCATCTCCTTCATTGTCAAGAAGATCTCCGGTTGTTTTATCATCTTCTCCATGGAGGTCTACATTACCTTCCATGCATTCTGCAGCTTATCTGGCTCATTTCACAGAGAAAGCTGGTTCAAAACACAAACATTTTTCATTGGTGGAAGATCCAAACACAGCTCTTCTACCCCTTTGAGCATTTGAAACCAACAATACCATTTGAGGATCCTATCCAAACACCTCTGGAACCATTGAACCCCTCGCCTTTAAGAAGGGCTTTGAAAGTTACATCTATCAGGAAATGGACGCCTCTATCACATGTTTCTACTTCACCGAGAACACCCTCCAAAAGGAGGGAGAAGTCTTACTCTTGTTCTAGATCACCTTACAGGGACACGACACATACCACTTATACTCCTACTTCTCCAGTAAACTCTCTCTCGAGTGTCTCCCATAGACAACATAACGAATGTTCAAGATGTCTTAATTCGAGGTGCTACAAAATTAAAGTTCTCGTTGGAAACCCATCAGTCAGCAGCTTCTGTTATTCAAGAAACTCTTTAACAAAGGGCAGGTCGAAGACCTATTTTGCCTCTGTTACACTCTGCAGAAGAGAATTTTCTCACCCCTGCAACTGTAAAAGCAGGGACTCCTCGTCTTTCGAAAAACGTGCAAGTTCCCCCAGCAAGTCCCTTACTTTCTTAAAAGCGACCCAAAGCCTGACTCCATCATTGTTACAGCAGCCAGAAGAAAACAGAATCCACTTCTCAAACAGACAGAGAGAGGAACAAAATGGACAACATAGGGAAAAAGATGTCTGGCACAGATCCACACATAAGAACTCTAACGAAAATGCTTTTATGGGAAGATATCACAGAGAAATATGAGATGACATGAAATCATTTGCCTCTGATTTATCATCGCAAAGAAAACATGTTTTTTTAGAAATGTCTTTTGAAAAAATATTTTTCTGAGGCAGACAAAGAAATTACACGAATTTAAACACATGGACTGTTTATCCCTTCTTCCAAATATACTTAGGCTTTCTAGACTGAATTGTTTGGCTACATCTAATAAATGCTTAGTTTACTGTTCGGATACATCTAGAGGATCAGAAGTGTTTTCAGTTCCCCTGGTAAGACAAGAAATTGCATTTTAAATGCCTCTATTTAGGATTGTCATTGGCGTAATGGTGTTTTCTGACCCTTGTAACATCTGTACTAGTGTTCTTGCTAAATCAAGGATTGCATATATGTATTTATACATTTTGATAACGTCTGGGGCCATGGGGAAAATAAATATCCTCTGCAGCTCACTCGGATTGACTTTACTTAAGAGATTAGGTGTTCTAATGAACAAGGTACGATAGAGTTGAACTCTGCAAAATCTGCCGTTAACTGACTGATGTTGCTGAAGAGATTAGGTTGTGTGATTAACAATGCAGCCAATGTTGGACCTCGCAAATAAGAGAAAGTTTGTAAGAGTCTTGATACATTCTGAGACGTCTCTTCGTGTACAACAGCTAGTAAAACGTGCAGCTATGTATATGTGTGTGTGTGTGTGTGTGTAAAGAGGCATACCAGATTCCTTCTATTCTAACACCTACTTCCCCTATACTTACCAAGTATTTGAAAGATTGCAGAAAGCTATTTTACAGTTTCCGAGTGCTATAAAATATAAATATAAGTTGAGATGGTAAACAGTTAACTGCAGAGTTCTTTCTTTAACGTACCATGCTTGACTTTCGATCCACTGGGATAAATAATGTCGCACCTCTATGGGAAAGTGTTGGCCATAGAGAGCCTGCATCTGTCGCAAGGCATCGCCCTGCAGCTGCTGGGCCTGGATCCAAACAGCCATTGCGTAATGTTGCCACCTGTTGAAATCAAAATTAAAAAGAGGTCAAAGGACTGAATACACATGAACTTAAACTCCAGTATCCACAGGAAAAGAAGGCAGATCATTCTCTAAAAATTGTATTTTAAAATAAATGCACTCTAATCTCTCATGAACTAAACTGCATCCTTGAAACCATGAGTCAGCGTTTAATTTAGGTTGAGCAAGTGAGGAACAACAGAGGGTTACAACAAACTTTACTGGTAAGCAACTATCGCAAATACTTGTTCAATGCCATTATTATTGCTGGGAAGGCAGAATATAGGCTCTGACTTCCCGTGGAATCCCTGTGGTTTACTGACTGCATTCTCCAGTGTTGGATCTGACAGTATCTTAATCTAACATTCATTGTCATCTTAAAAGCTTTCATGCAACTGCCAAAATGACTTAATCGTATCTGGAGAATTGTCTCACAAATTTATGTTAATAATTCTGCTGTGGCGCTCGGCTAGAAATCTCTGGACAAACGCAGGAGATGAGGGGAAGATCTGTGAAAGATTAGCCCGCCTATGTGAAGCAGTCTAAAGCAGTTAAATAGGTTTTACTCAGATGCCTTCGTTTTTAAACGTGCATACAAATGAAATAATTCTGTATTTCAGACATTCTATTTATAGCTTTTTGTGGGATCTCCCACCTACTACTGACAGAAATTCCCTTGAGGGAACATGGCCAAGTTAGCCGGAAAATTGGAATAAGCAAGGTGGTAACATTTCAGACGGTTAACAGGAAAAAAACAAGCATTTGCAATGCAATAGGTCTCGCATTAGGAAAGTTTGAGCTATTGGTATTGTAAATGACACATTTTTTACTTATGTTTTGTTTTTGAAAATAGCGAAATTAATAGCTTTGTCATTTACAATGCCAATAGTTATAACTTTGGCAAATGTGACACCTGTAGCATTTGTAATGCAATATGTGTTGTATTTACGTGACCTACATGTATTGATATTACAAATAACAATGGCTTTTCATTTTTTCAAATAATTAATACTTAAATAAAAGTTATTATAATTTATAATGGCAATAGCTTAAACTTTTGTAAATAACTTTTGTGAAGATTATGTTCAGTGTATTGTATTGTGACGAAAATCCAAGAACAGAAGTGAAATATTAACATATTTTTGTTACATTTGTAATAAAGCTTGAAACATTGAGAGAACATATTTGAACCAGTTGTTGTTGAATGGTTGCACAGATTGATGCTGTGGTGACGCTGAGTGATGTTGTGGTGGCGAACGAGTGATGCTGTGGCGTTCAGTGATGCTGTGGTAGCGCATAGTGATGTTGTGGTGCCCCTAAGTGATGCTGTGGTGGTGCTGAGTGATGCTGTATGCTAAGCTATGTTTTGTTTTGCTATCCTATGTTTTGTTATGTATCTTTTGTTATGTATGTTTTGCTATCCTATGCTTTGATTTGTTATGCTATTCCATGCTGTGTTTTGTTATGCTATGCTATGTTTTGCTATGCTATGCTATATTTTGCTACGCTATGTTTTGTTATGCTATCCTATGTTTTGTTGTGTTTTATTATGCTATGCTTTGTTTTGCTATTCTATGTTTTGTTATGCTATGCTTTGTTGTGTTTGGTATGCTATGCTATGCTATGCTATTATATGTTTTGTTTTGCTATACTATGTTTTGTTGTCTTTTGTTAAGCTATGCTAGGTTTTGTTGTGTTTTGCTATGTTTTGTTATGCTATCTGTTGTGTTTTGTTATGCATGTTTTGTTATGTTATGACATGTTTTGTTATGCTATGCTATGTTTTGTTTTGTTATGTTATGCCATGTTTTGTTATGCTATGCTATGTTTTGTTTTGTTATCCTATGCTTTGTTTTGTTATGCTATGCCATGTTTAGCTTTGCTATCCTATGCTTTGTTTTGTTATGCTATGCTTTGTTATGCTATGCTGTTTTGTTGTGTTTTGCTGTGCTATGCTATGTTTTGTTATGCTATGCTATGTTTTGTTGTGTTTTATTATGCTATGCTTTGTTTTGCTATGCTATGTTTTGTTATTCTATGCTTTGTTATGCTACGTTTTGTTATGCTAAGCTTTGTTATGCTATGCTATGTTGTGTTTTGTTATGCTATGCTATGTTTTGTTATGCTTTGCTATGCTATGTTTCGTTATGTATGCTATGTTTTGGTGTGCTTTGTTATGCTATGCTTTGTTGCGTTTTGCTATATTTTGTTATGCTATGTTATGTTATGCTTTCTTTTGTTCTGCTATGATTTGTTGTGTTTTGTTATGCTATGCTTTGTTATACTATGCTTTGTTTTGGTATGCTTTGTTATATTATGCTATGCTTTGTTTTATTATGCTATGTTTTGTTATGCTATGCTATGTTTTGTTATGCTAAGCTATGCTTTTTTGTTTTTTGCTATGCTATGTTTTGTTTTGTTATGCTAGGCTATGTTTTGTTTTGCTATCCTATGCTTTGTTATGCTATGCTATGTTTTGCTATCCTATGCTTTTTTTGTTATGCTATGCTGTGTTTTCTTATGCTATGCTGGTGAGGGTGTGTGAGGGTGAGTGGGGGGGTGTGGGGGTGAGGGGGTGTGAGGGTGAGGTGGTGTGAGGGTGAGGGAGTGTGATGGTGAGAGTGTGTGAGGGTGAAGGAGTGTGATGTGACGGTGAGTGAGGGTGTGTGAGGAGGTGAGGGTGTGTGAGGAGGTGAGGGTGTGTGAGGGTGATGGTGTGTGAGGGTGAGGGTGTGTGAGGGTGAGGGTGTGTGAGTGAGTCACGGTGTGTGAAGCTTGAAACATTGAGAGAACATATTTGAACCAGTTGTTGTTGAATAGTTGCACAGATTGATGCTGTGGTGGCGCTGAGTGATGGAGTGGCGTTCAGTGATGCTGTGGTAGCGTATAGAGTGATGCTGTGGTGGTGCTGAGTGATGCTGTATGCTATGCTATGTTTTGCTATCCTATTTTTTTTGTATGTTTTGCTATCCTATGCTTTGATTTGTTATGCTATGCTATGTTTTGTTATGCTATGCTATGTTTTGCTATGCTATGTTTTGCTATGCTATGCTATGTTTTGTTATGCTATGCTATGTTTTGTTATGCTATGCTATGTTTTGTTGTGTTTTATTATGCTATGCTTTGTTTTGCTATGCTATGTTTTGTTATGCTATGTTTTGTTGTGTTTGGTATGCTATGCTATGTTTTGCTATGCTATTATATGTTTTGTTTTGCTATGCTATGTTTTGTTAAGCTATGCTATGTTTTGTTGTGTTTTGCTATGTTTTGTTATGCTCTGTGTTGTGTTTTGTTATGCTATGTTTTGTTATGTTATGCCATGTTTTGTTATGCTATGCTATGTTTAGTTTTGTTATCCTATGCTTTGTTTTGTTATGCTATGCCATGTTTAGCTTTGCTATCCTATGCTTTGTTTTGTTATGCTATGCTTTGTTATGCTATGCTGTTTTGTTGTGTTTTGCTGTGCTATGCTTTGTTATGCTATGTTTTGTTATGCTATGCTTTGTTGTGTTTTATTATGCTATGCTTTGTTTTGCTATGCTATGTTTTGTTATTCTATGCTTTGTTGTGCTACGTTTTGTTATGCTATGCTAAGCTTTGTTATGCTATGCTATGTTGTGTTTTGTTATGCTATGCTATGTTTTGTTACGCTTTGCTATGCTATGTTTCGTTATGTATGCTATGTTTTGGTGTGCTTTGTTATGCTATGCTTTGTTGTGTTTTGCTATATTTTGTTATGCTATGTTATGTTATGCTTTCTTTTGTTCTGCTATGTTTTGTTGTGTTTTGTTATGCTATGCTATGTTTTGTTATACTATGCTTTGTTTTGGTATGCTTTGTTATATTATGCTATGCTTTGTTTTATTATGCTATGTTTTGTTATGCTATGCTATGTTTTGTTATGCTAAGCTATGCTTTTTTGTTTTTTGCTATGCTATGTTTTGTTTTGTTATGCTAGGCTATGTTTTGTTTTGCTATCCTATGCTTTGTTATGCTATGCTATGTTTTGCTATCCTATGCTTTTTTTGTTATGCTATGCTGTGTTTTCTTATGCTATGCTGGTGAGGGTGGGTGAGGGGGGGTGTGGAGGTGAGGGGGTGTGAGGGTGAGGTGGTGTGAGGGTGAGGGAGTGTGATGGTGAGAGTGTGTGAGGGTGAAGGAGTGTGATGTGACGGTGAGTGAGGGTGTGTGAGGGGGTGAGGGTGTGTGAGGGTGATGGTGTGTGAGGGTGAGGGTGTGTGAGGGTGAGGGTGTGTGAGTGAGTCACGGTGTGTGAAGCTTGAAACATTGAGAGAACATATTTGAACCAGTTGTTGTTGAATGGTTGCACAGATTGATGCTGTGGTGGCGCTGAGTGATGTTGTGGTGGCGAATGAGTGGAGTGGCGTTCAGTGATGCTGTGGTAGCGTATAGAGTGATGCTGTGGTGGTGCTGAGTGATGCTGTATGCTATGCTATGTTTTGTTTTGCTATCCTATGTTTTTTTTGTATGTTTTGCTATCCTATGCTTTGATTTGTTATGCTATGCTATGTTTTGTTATGCTATGCTATGTTTTGCTATGCTATGTTTTGCTATGCTATGCTATGTTTTGTTATGCTATGCTATGTTTTGTTATGCTATGCTATGTTTTGTTGTGTTTTATTATGCTATGCTTTGTTTTGCTATGCTATGTTTTGTTATGCTATGTTTTGTTGTGTTTGGTATGCTATGCTATGTTTTGCTATGCTATTATATGTTTTGTTTTGCTATGCTATGTTTTGTTAAGCTATGCTATGTTTTGTTGTGTTTTGCTATGTTTTGTTATGCTCTGTGTTGTGTTTTGTTATGCTATGTTTTGTTATGTTATGCCATGTTTTGTTATGCTATGCTATGTTTAGTTTTGTTATCCTATGGTTTGTTTTGTTATGCTATGCCATGTTTAGCTTTGCTATCCTATGCTTTGTTTTGTTATGCTATGCTTTGTTATGCTATGCTGTTTTGTTGTGTTTTGCTGTGCTATGCTTTGTTATGCTATGTTTTGTTATGCTATGCTTTGTTGTGTTTTATTATGCTATGCTTTGTTTTGCTATGCTATGTTTTGTTATTCTATGCTTTGTTGTGCTACGTTTTGTTATGCTATGCTAAGCTTTGTTATGCTATGCTATGTTGTGTTTTGTTATGCTATGCTATGTTTTGTTACGCTTTGCTATGCTATGTTTCGTTATGTATGCTATGTTTTGGTGTGCTTTGTTATGCTATGCTTTGTTGTGTTTTGCTATATTTTGTTATGCTATGTTATGTTATGCTTTCTTTTGTTCTGCTATGTTTTGTTGTGTTTTGTTATGCTATGCTATGTTTTGTTATACTATGCTTTGTTTTGGTATGCTTTGTTATATTATGCTATGCTTTGTTTTATTATGCTATGTTTTGTTATGCTATGCTATGTTTTGTTATGCTAAGCTATGCTTTTTTGTTTTTTGCTATGCTATGTTTTGTTTTGTTATGCTAGGCTATGTTTTGTTTTGCTATCCTATGCTTTGTTATGCTATGCTATGTTTTGCTATCCTATGCTTTTTTTGTTATGCTATGCTGTGTTTTCTTATGCTATGCTGGTGAGGGTGGGTGAGGGGGGGTGTGGAGGTGAGGGGGTGTGAGGGTGAGGTGGTGTGAGGGTGAGGGAGTGTGATGGTGAGAGTGTGTGAGGGTGAAGGAGTGTGATGTGACGGTGAGTGAGGGTGTGTGAGGGGGTGAGGGTGTGTGAGGGTGATGGTGTGTGAGGGTGAGGGTGTGTGAGGGTGAGGGTGTGTGAGTGAGTCACGGTGTGTGAAGCTTGAAACATTGAGAGAACATATTTGAACCAGTTGTTGTTGAATGGTTGCACAGATTGATGCTGTGGTGGCGCTGAGTGATGTTGTGGTGGCGAATGAGTGGAGTGGCGTTCAGTGATGCTGTGGTAGCGTATAGAGTGATGCTGTGGTGGTGCTGAGTGATGCTGTATGCTATGCTATGTTTTGTTTTGCTATCCTATGTTTTTTTTGTATGTTTTGCTATCCTATGCTTTGATTTGTTATGCTATGCTATGTTTTGTTATGCTATGCTATGTTTTGCTATGCTATGTTTTGCTATGCTATGTTTTGCTATGCTATGCTATGTTTTGTTATGCTATGCTATGTTTTGTTGTGTTTGGTATGCTATGCTATGTTTTGCTATGCTGTTATATGTTTTGTTTTGCTATGCTATGTTTTGTTAAGCTATGCTATGTTTTGTTGTGTTTTGCTATGTTTTGTTATGCTCTGTGTTGTGTTTTGTTATGCTATGTTTTGTTGTTATGCCATGTTTTGTTATGCTATGCTATGTTTAGTTTTGCTATCCTATGCTTTGTTTTGTTATGCTATGCTATGTTTTGTTATGCTATGCTGTTTTTGTTGTGTTTTGCTGTGCTATGCTTTGTTATGCTATGTTTTGTTATGCTATGTTTTGTTGTGTTTTATTATGCTATGCTTTGTTTTGCTATGCTATGTTTTGTTATGCTATGCTTTGTTATGCTATGCTAAGCTTTGTTATGCTATTCTATGTTGTGTTTTGTTATGCTTTGCTATGCTTCGTTATGTATGCTATGTTTTGGTGTGTTTTGTTATGCTATGCTTTGTTGTGTTTTGCTATATTTTGTTATGCTATGCTTTCTTTTGTTCTGCTATGTTTTGTTGTGTTTTGTTATGCTATGCTATGTTTTGTTATACTATGCTTTGTTTTGTTATACTATGCTTTGTTTTGCTATGCTTTGTTATATTATGCTATGTTTTGTTGTGTTTTGTTATGCTAAGCTATGCTTTGCTGTGTTATGCTATGTTTTGTTTTGTTATGCTAGGCTATGTTTTGTTTTGCTATCCTATGCTTTGTTATGCTATGCTATGTTTTGCTATTCTATGCTGTGTTTTGTTATGCTATGCTGGTGAGGGTGAGTGAGGGGGGGTGAGGGTGTGTGAGGGTTGTGAGGGTGAGGGGGGGTGAGGGGGGTGAGGGTGAGTGAGGGTGTGGGGGGTGAGGGTGAGGAGGTGTGAGGGTGAGGAGGTGAGAGGGTGAGAGGGTGAGTGAGGTTGTGTGAGGTTGAGCGAGGGTGTGTGAGGGGGGGTGAGGTGGTGTGAGGGGGTGAGGGTGAGGGGGGTGAGGGGTGTGAGGGTGAGGGAGTGTGATGGTGAGTGTGTGAAGGTGAAGGAGTGTGATGGTGACGGAGTGTGATGGTGACGGAGGGTGAGGGTGTGTGAGGGTGTGTGAGGGTGAGGGTGTGTGAAGGTGAGGGGGGTGAGGGTGTGAGGGTGTGTGAGGGTGTGTGAGTGACGGTGTGTGAGGGGGTGTGAGGGTGAGAGGTGTGTGAGGGTGGAGGGGGGTGAGGGGGTGTGAGGGTGTGGGGAGGGTGAGGGGGTGTGAGGGTTTGTGAGGGTGAGTGTGTGTGAGGGTGAGGGTGTGTGAGGGTGAGTGAGGGTGAGAGGGTTGTGAGGGTGAGGGTGTGTGAGGGGGTGAGGGGGTGAGGGGGGTGAGGGTGAGGGTGTGAGGGGGTGTGTGAGGGTGAGGGTGTGTGTGTGTGTGGGTGAGGGTGTGTGTGGGTGTGTGAGGGTGTGTGAGGGTGTGTGAGGGTGAGTGAGAGTGAGAGGGTTGTGAAGGGGTGAGGGTGAATGAGGGTGAGGGTGAGGGTGTGTGAGGGTGAGGGGGTGAGAGGGTGAGGGGGTGAGTGAGGGTGGGTGTGGGTGTGAGAGGTTGAGTGAGGGTGAGTGAAGGTGTGTGAGGGTGTGTGAGGGTGTGTGAGGGTGAGAGGGTGTGAGGGTGTGTGCGGGTGAGGGGGTGTGTGAGGGTCCGAAGTAGCGAAATATGAAAGACAGTGGACTTAGGGGGTAATGAAGGAGCCGGTGGGCAATGGATGGGTAGGTCTTGGTGGGCAAAAACAGCAATCGAAGGAGAGGCTGAGCAACACTGGAGTCGGGGGAGAAACATTAGCAAAAGCAACACAGAGCATGTGGGAGGGGTGGGAGTTTGGACACATGAGAAAACTTGCAAAATGAGGGAGACAGCAACACGGAGAGTGGGACAGGTATTTAGGGGGGAAGCATTGCTCATGTGCTCCGGCAGAATGATGTGGGTGCCAATGTTTTTACATTTATATATATGAGATGGGTCAGCAATTCAGAAGGCATGAAAAAGAAGTTGTGCAAAAGTAAATTTGTTTAAGACGGAGGAGCTGACAGCAATATGCTCACTGGTATCCCTGGCTACACTCCTCCGTCTGCACCAAAATTGTTTTAAAAAAATGTTGGGGGGCATATGAGGCAACGGATGAGCAGGTGGGGAGGATAAAAGCAGCACATGCATGGCAGCAACTCAGGGGTGGGGGAAAAGCTACTGAGAGAGAAAGCAACAGAGAGATTGTACACGGGAGAAGTACACGAGAAAGAGCTTAGAAAACAAGGCCTCAAGTGAGAGCAATAAAGTAACAAGCTCTCTGCATTGCTGGGGCGGGGGAACGCATTCCTTTCAAGTCTGATGTGGGGGAGCAAATGGTGAGCGCGCGCCCGGCGAACATGCAATGGCCATAATCCGCATTCCAAAGTCCTCTGGCAGCATTTCCTGGAGCCCCTACAAAAGTCTCACCGGAGCAATGCGCAAGCGCATTGGCTCAGGCGAGACCTAATCAGCAATGTCATACTGCGATTCTCCTTTAAGGTCTCTGTACATCCCTTTAAGGGAGATAAGGACCTGAAGAGAAGAAGGACTTATCTTTTACTTTGCTGAGAGAACATGCTAGTTTGTCTGCTGAAAGAAAAGTGGAAGAGGTATTCTAACCTTTGACTTGAATCTCTGCTCAGAGGACCCATTACAGAATTGTGCTTCCTGTTTTATTCTCAGAAGCAGAGAAGTCTGGCTCTGTTGAGAATAGGTATTTGCCTCCTGGGTAACGTGCATTCTGAAACATAAGTGCTTGAAATGAGAAACTCCTGAGCTAGAAGTGGCTTCATATCTTCAGAAACGAATCTCACTTAACTGGTGGGTTACTCAGTGGACTTTGGAGAGGTGAAAAGTTTAACACTTGTTCGGCTGTGGGATCTGTTGTTACCTTTGTGCCTACAGAACTCCAGCTGAGAAATTCTGGACGAAAGGTGGTCTTTAACACAGACTGACATATCCTAATTATAGGGATCACAATAAGAACTTGGTGGACTTTCATCCAGTGAAGGACAAATTCAAAACAATTCATTTAAGATGACTAAGGTCACTGGACTCAGTCAAGGTGAATACTTAAAAATAATCTTGGTATATTAATTTTTACTAAAAACTCTTTGTTTGCAAATTATTTTACCATTTGTTGGGACAAATGTCTGCACATCTTGGAAGACCACTCACTATGTATCGTCTGACTAAACACTAAGCCATCTTATTAAAAACTATGCCTCACATTTACGAAGGCTCTTGGCCTCATTTCCTCTGCTACCTAACACACGACTGTACCCAATTAAATAACAGATGCCTTCAAAGCCTTGACTCTAAAAACATGTATGTATGTAACCTAAAAAGCTGGACTTAACTACAAAGCAACTGGTACATAAATGGCTAAACTAATGACAAGATGCATTGAGAAACAAAGGGGATAGAGAGCTCAAATGTGGCAAGAAAGGCAAAGAATGCAAAATGATTGTAAGGAAAGATGGAATTCTGAAGGAAAAGTCCAATAACCTGATGGTTATGCTGGGATAAGAGGACTGGTAAGGGTCTATCAAACTTGATGGGACTTTGGACAGTCACAGTTTCCTCCCGTGTGTGTGTATACTTGTAAAGCGCACTATCACCTGAAAGGTATCTTGGCGCTGTATACCGCTGTGGAACCCTTCGTGGCTTTCCCTGTGAGATGCCCCCCTACTGGGCACCTCCAAGGTGAGGCCAGGCATCCTAGCGCTTTCTGGGCCGTTGTGGAGATTAAGCAAGCTATTGCTGAGAGTTGCAGAGTGGGACCCATGATTAGAGTAGGCACCTAGGCGAGAATTATCGAGTCCGTGGACATTGAGCCCAAGACCCTGCCGCGTCGGGAATTGAACCCTGGTCCCGGGCCAGACCTCTGCCTCAGGGTCTGCCGCTCTAATCGGTGAGCGACACTTCTCCTGTCTCTTGCCTCTACCCAGGTCTGTAAGATCGGTTGATGTAATAGTTCTCATTTGATTGGGCTGGGGAGGATACATGCAAAGTGCACCTACTACAATTCAAACCTCTGACCACAGGGGCAAAAACAGCCAGATGTGAGAGATTGGGTTCACTTGCTATGTTTGCTTGAAGAATGCAATCTCGTGTATTGAATTATGCCCTGCCACGCTTTATAACCACCAGCCGCCACTGGTAACCACCCAGTCAAAAACAGGCTTGATATGTTAAAAACATATTTACACCAAGGCTGGTTAGGTCATTCTGCCAAGGATTCAACAAGTATTACTCTTGAAGACTAAAAGCCCTGGTTCACATTTAAAGTGTAAAAGTCCTAAAAGGTGTACATTTCCTTCACTACCTGTAGGTAACACCACTCATATTTTTGTATGTTACATTTTAAAAAGATTGAAAGAGCATGATTTTTCCCTGTAAGTGGCACACTGAAATTTACAAAAGAAGCAGTATTTTTGCGGTTTAGATCGATTTGATTTGAATAAAATTTATAACACGCAGACAATAACCCGAAGGCATCAAGGCGCCTAACAATACATATCTTGAATTTATAAACCTGACACCATTACAAGTATGCCTGCACAAAAAGATGTGTCTTCAGAGCACTTCTAAATGCCTGAAGGGTGGGTAGGGATCTTAGTTCCAGTGGGAGGGCATTCCACCACTTGGGCGCCAAGGAGGAAAAAGCCCTGCCACCCCATTTTGCTCTTCTAGAGCGAGGGACGGACAGAAGAAATTTACTAGAGGAACGTAAGTCCCTGGAGGGAATGTAGCGGGACAGGATAGATCCTATACCAGTGGAACTATTTTTTACAAGAGCCCTGTAGGTCATACATAGGGTCTTGAAACGAATACGATCCTCAACAGGGAGCCAGTGTAACAGCTTTCTGGCCGCTGAAGCTGAGGCACGTTTGGGGAGATCCAGCACAAACCTGGCGGCAGCGTTCTGGACTACCTGCAAGCGCTGCAGTAGACTTTTACTCAGTCCAGTATACAGCGCATTGCAGTAGTCCAGATGAGAACCAATGAGGGCAACTGCAAGCTGTTTTCTTGCCTGCAGTGATAGATAATGCCTTATCCTCTTCAGGATATGGATAATGCCCCAACAGGTAGAGATGGTTCTACTAACCTGTTTACCTAGGTTGAGGGCAGGATCAATCATGACCCCAAGATTTTTCGCGGAGGAGGTAGGGGTGGGGCAGGCTCCTAATGAGTCTGGCCACCAAGAAGATGACCACATGTCATCTTTTCCACCAAACACCATCACCTCCGTCTTCTCTCCATTCAGTTTCAATGAATTGTGAATCATCCATTGTCTGACTGCCTCCATGCAAGATCTAAAATTGGAGGCAGTCGGGGCACCTGACTGGGAGAGAGAGACGAGGATCTGGGTGTCATCCGCATAGGATACTATCTCCATCCCATAAGATCTAATAAGCCTGGCAAGTGGGGTCACGTAGATGTTGAAAAGGGTCGGACTAAGAGCCGACCCCTGGGGGACCCCACATTGCACAGGCAGGGATGGAGATAGATATTCCCCCAACTTCACTCTTTGCACTCGGTGACTGAGGAAAGAAGTGAGTAGATCTAAGGCTGGGCCCTGAACCCCAACCTCCCTCAGCCGAGCTGTTAGCACTGAGGGAGAGAGGGTATCGAAAGCCGCCGTAAGATCCAGAAGGCTCAGGAGGGTGGCCTGGCCCCCATCAACACACGTGCGGATATTATCCAACACTATGGTGAGGGCCGACTCGGTGCTGTGTTCCCTCCTGAAACCATGTTGTGATGAATCAAGACAACCCGAGCTCTCTACAAATGCGGCAAGATGTTTATTGAGATGTGCTTCCAGCATCTTTGCTGGAGCTGGAAGCAGAGATATTGGCCGAATTCTTTTTTAGAGTCGCAGGATCCAGAGTGGCCTTTTTGAGTAGAGGTTTTACCACCGCATTTTTCCATTGGGTGGGAAAATGGCCATCCCTCATGGCTCTGTTCATTATGTCGACCAGAGGAGGCAGGAGAGTATCCCTGCTCTGTTTAAGAATCCTGAGGGGCATACATCCAGGGGTGAGCCAGATTTAGTTTTGTTGAGAAAGATATCCAGATCCTCTAGGGAGAGAAGGGTAAAAGAGTCTAGAGTTCCCATGGGAAGTATTTCTGCAGGGGCGTGGTCCATGTTCCCCAGAGCGGGAGACCCACTAATGAGAGATCTTTGAAGCTCCAAGGCTGAATAGATGTCTAATATTTTAGACTGGAAAAAAGAAGCAATATTATTGCACAGCTCTTGGGAAGCTACAATTGGATCTGGGGTTTGAAGGGTTATGAGAGAGTCCACTACCCTAAAGAGCTCTTTAGGCGACGTCAGAGAAGTAGTCAAGGCCGTGAAATGCTCTTGTTTGGCCTTTATGATTTCAGCCTTGTATTTCCTCAACAGAGTCTTATGGGCTTCCTTATCCTTTAGGTCCCAACCGGAGTGCCACAATCGCTCCCGCTTCCTCACTTCTTGTCTAAGGAGTCTGAGGTGTTCCGAAAACCAAGGAGCTGAGGGCCTTTTCCTGGCTCGGTGACATAGTCGGCTCGGGGCTAATTCATCCAGTGCCTCAGTCACTGTATTTTCAAACTGAAGGACTGCTGTGGAGACACTTTCCCTTGGGGGGGGGAAACAAATTGAGAGCCCATGGGGTAAAGGAGCTGTTAGAGATGTTTTTAAAATTTCTGCGGCTTTCCTTTTTGCTCAAGATATTATTAAATGTTTGAGTAGACGGACAGACTAGCTCAAATGAGACGGCCAGGTGATCGGACCATGACAGAGAGATAGAATCATTGATCGTCAGCCTCTCGTCATTGGAAAAGATCCCGTCCAACGTATGGCCAGCTCGATGTGTAGCCCCTTTAACTAATTGGGCAAATCCACAGGATGACATAGCGTCTAACAAGGATATAGTATCGCTGCTATCGTGGCTCTCCAAATGAAAATTAAAATCTCCAAGAACTGTAAGGTCTTTCCGACCAAAGTAGGGTTCTAGGACATGGAGAAGCCGTTGGCCAAAATCAGAGCGTGAGCCAGGAGGACGATATATCAAGATTCCATTGAAGAAGGCTCTATGGCCACTTTTTATAGAAAAGTAAAGAGCTTGAAAACTGTCCACAGGGACGGGGATGGAAGCAGTGTGACACTGAAGGTGGTCCCCATAGAGAATAGCTAACCCACCTCCCACCCGGCCCAGTCTGTCTTGACGAGCCAGGCGATATCCCTCTGGGATGGCTTCAATGAGATCTGGACCGGAGGATTCCTTTGCCCAGGTTTCTGTAACAAAAACCAGGGAGGGCTTCCTGTCTGATACAAATTCCCTGAATGAGATGTTATTTTTGATAAGAGAGCGGGCATTTAGAAGGATACCATTTTCCTTCAATGTCATAGCTCTAGGGGAGGTGGATGGTTTAGGTATATGACTAAGTGGAGAAGGTGAGGGCCTTACCATATGTATCGTCCGGCAACCGCACAATAGCGGGCGTAGGATGTCATCGGGGGAACATGTATGGGAACATGTGAGTCTGGGGGGTTTGAGCGCAAGCAGGGTATGGATCGAATATCTAAGGGGGTCGACATTCCCTAGGCCAGCCGTCCAGCAGTCCTGCCCGTCCTCAGTGCGGACGGGCGCAGACGGGCTGGACTCTGGCGTGACTCCGGCGTCACTGCGGCGCACTCGCAGCGCGCACTCGCTGCGCGCCATATTGTCCGATTTAAGTAGTGCTCTAGACAGTCCACCTGACTGCTAGAGCGCGACTCAATGCAGCGCTTCCCAACACCCACCCAAGATGGCGCCCACCTGGTACAGGAGCGCGAGGGACCGGCCCGCCAAAAATAGCGGTGGAGGCACAGTTTATAATGAGGCAATGCGAGCCAGGGATAAAAGCAGGGAATAACTGTGAATAAAGGAATTAAATTAAAGACAAAACGGGAAGTTATTAAAAATCCGCTGAAAAGCGTTCTAATGAATCCAAGTGCTGGCGTAATTACAGCGGTGCAGTTTTCCTAATATAAGCACAATTTATTTTCGATCACAACAAAGTCTGAAAACAAAATCTGTATCATGCAATAGTGAAATTTACCTGTCACGTTTTGAAATTGAAAGTGAGCCTTTAAAGTTTTGTCTACTTTCTATTTTTCCACATTGCATCTTTGTGCATTTTGTCTTCAATAATCTGTATTTTGTACCTGGTATTTTTCAATATATATTTTCAATGTTACAGGTTAGAGTTTGATATGGTTGTAAGAAACTGGTTTGTCTTTTAGATCTCCATACAATAGGTGATTTTAAACTGAAAAAATACAATGCTGAGATATTATGTTAGAGTCTCTCTCTCTCTCTCTCTCTCTCCCCCCCCCCCTTCTCTATCTCTGTGGGAGAGCACGAGATGCCGTCGCCGTGAGCGTGCACATCGGCTGCTCCGAGCCTGAATTCCACACTGACTCACGCGCGCGACCAAATCCCGTTTACAATCCTGAGCGCGTGAACAGCTCTTGTCTCTCCCATTGACAATGATGTGCGCGTGGCCATCTCTTGTCTCCCCTCGTTGTCGGCTGAGCCGACGACTATAGTTCTCTCAACGAGAGCGCGCTTTTCGCAGACGAGACCTAAAAAGAACGGATCCTGTGTGATGGATCTAATGTGGAGTACTCACTTACTTATATCCTTGATGAGAGGCGCAGCCATATTTTAAATGCTCACGTTTGATTGAGCATTGAGAGGCTGGGATACTAAAGAAGTAGAACTGCCTTACTTGCTCCTGTATTCTCCACATGCGATGTAGCAAGGAACACATGAAAATTGCAATCTAGCCCAATAGAGAGGTACCTACCAGCAAGTATGACACAAGCTGTTTTTTTACCATAAATTTTACCTAGGCCATTAACTCTGCATGTACTGTTGTCTGAACATTGATATGAACTACTGGAGGGCTCAGAGTACAAATTAAAGAGCTTTTAACAATAACCAGGAACAACAAGCAGACAATAGAGGCCACTGATAAGACATTTCATGAGTAGAGAGACAAAGATTGTTTCAACTATATTCTAGACCTATCAGAGTTTGTTGAGTAAGCATTCCAGTATACTGAGATTCACCCCCTTAGCTGAGTCCGTACGAGGGAGCAAAAATGCTCTTGTTGCTTGGATGTGCTATAAAAATCCATGGAAAGTGAAGATTTGAATGATGAGCTTGAGGAGGTGGAAAGAAACTGGCCATCTGAGATGCTTTGAAGTGCCAAAATAAGTCATACGTATATGCTTCCAGGCACCTATTGGAGTTGGTTGTGACCAGCAATGGGCATATTGTTATTATTCCCAAAAGGTGCTGGCTGGGGAAAGGACCACCTGACAAATAAATATTATTTTTGTCTTGCTTCTTGCTGGTATTTAGTATTAGAAGGTTATATATCACTCAGTCACTCACTCTAAGGAGAGAGGACAGCATAGAAGAAATGGGGTCAGGCGAATTATGTAACTACAGATACCTCTTAGAGTGGTCTTCATAGCAATAGCAGATAAGGCTGAATGAGTTGGAGAATGAGGGTGGCGATATGGGTTATGGGTGGAGAGGTGTGGCTCACTGGTTAGAGGCGGCAGATCTGTAAGCAGAGAACGGCCCGGGACCAGGGTTCAATTCCCGACGCGGCAGAGTCTTGGACCAGGGTCAACGGACTCGATAATTCTCGCCTCAGTGCCTACTCTAACCAGGGAACACACTCGGTAACTCTGGGCATTAAGCTTGCCTCATCTCTACAACGGCCCCCCACAGACGCCGGGGATGCCTGGTTTCACCCTGGAGATACCCAGAAAGGGACCATCTCACAGGGAAAACCAGGACGGGTTCCCCAGCGGTCTACAGCGCCAGGACACTCGGGTAGAGTAACAGTGCGCTTTACAAGTATCCCACATTTACATTTACATGATGGTGGATATTGGAACCCAACCTTTTCTTCAGCTTTATTATCAAACTAGAATATCCTCTTGATTCTCAGTGCTATGTTTGTTGCTCCTCAATGCAATTTGGTAAAGTTCGTTATGTATAGTTTGTTATTTGTGTGTTTGTTGAAGAGCTCTCCATATTGGTCATTACAAATCTCACGTTATCATGTGTGCACTAAATGGTAACATTAGGGCCATTTTATCAAATTAAATATACCCTTTCCACAGAATTAGGCACATTTGTCCCAGGAAGAAATGGAAGAATTTTAGGTATTTTCCTAGTGTAATACCAAAGTACCCCCATACTCCAACATTTATTAACCAAAGGGTGCAACAATAAAAAAAACAGAGTTATAAGAATACAGCTATGTTTTAAAACCACAGTATACTTTAGTTGGGGCACACCATTATAAGAGAGATCATACTCAAATGTGAGTAACACATCCTTGAAAGGCTACTTAGGCAGGTGTCTAACACCTTACTGGTAAACCAATGCTTTAAAGGGAATGTGAAGTATGTAATATCTCATTGACTGTTAAAAGAATACCCTCTAGCTGCTATGCTAAGACCAGAAAGGAACATTGCAACACCAACTAAAAATAGATTGCAACTCGGTATCAAAAGCTTCCTAGATTAAAAGAATAGGAAATTCAAAGACAGAGTGTTCTACGGATCATAGACTGGTGAAAGCCCCAGCACTGTTGATGACAAATGTCTCAATAACAGTTTAAAAGGTTATCAGAGTCGCCCAATCATCAGTCAATACATTTAAAATGCACTGATCGTGGTTCCATTAATTAGACTAAAAAGAAGATTCTGTGATGGCACAATGCAAAAGCTTTAGAAGAGTCAAAACGCATTCGTCAGATGGAAATGTTCAGAACACAACTACAGGAATGAAGAGGAAACGTGAACACACACTGCATGCACAGCAGTGAACAAGACATGAACATTGTTCCGAGAAAGAAGAACGCACTGACTGAAATCAGTGACACTGAGTGAGGGCCTGTCATTAGAAGAGCAGTGCTTGATCACCAGCAAATCAAGCAGCCGATGGCAATCCCTTCAAAAGTGTAGATGTAAGTGTGAAAAGCACTATTCCAGTAAGTCACTCATGACTTGGTATGTCATCTTTTTGTGGGTTTAATCTGGAATCTTAAGCCGTCATGGATCACCTACGTATTTCTTTGAAATCAGGATCTTTGGGAAAGAGAATCGCCAACATCAGAACAATGGTTTCTAGGTGGCTGCACACCACGTGTTCCACCTACTGCCAGCACCGATTTTTATTTAGCTTTACGAAAAAGGTATTCTGTGACATCTCTGTTTACTAGGCTGAGAGAGGGGTTTTGACTTCGCACACATGTTGAGAGCCAGGAGTACATGTTTTGATAGGGTAGATGTTGTGTGCTTCCACAAAAAAGTGCTTGCCTCCCACACAGAAGTGACTCTTTTGTTTATTTTTCCAACTGGTGAGCTTGAACTTTTAGATACACACACATGACATTGTAAGACTATTAAAGTGTCTTAGATAACAAAAAAATGTATGTTGTTTTTCGATGGGAGCACCACAAATGCGAGTTGGTCAGTCATTAACCTACATGACTGATAGGTCTTTACATCTGGCTTGAAACCTTAACCAATATTAGTCCTTTTAACCTTAACCAATATTGGTCTACAGTTCTTTGCTTTCGCACATACATATCCATTCCCATGCTATTTACTTATAATGCTTTACATTATCAAACAACATTCATTTAAACCAAGACTACTGCCATTGTCAATGCATGTTGTGTTTGAATTTGCGGAGAAACTGCCATTGTACCTCTCTCTAGATCTCAACTACATTTTTGTACCACTAGCTATCCGACCCCTCTACATCAACCATTCTCTTACTTGCACTGTCTTACGTCTTTCTTTAAATATCTAAATCACACAAGGGTAACATGGGGAGCAGGCAGGACACCAAACCAACAACGTACTGCTCCCTAATAATCTAAATTCACACACAAATAGGTACGTCTGGTAAACAAAATCAAGACCACCGATAGTGGGAGTGAGAAACACAGTCTTTAGGACAAGAACCCTCACTCACCAAAAGGGTAACATGCATCATTATTGCGTTCTTCACTTCTAGAAGTCAAGTTAATTATGTTAGGATTAACTTTTACATCTGTGTTGTAAAGTGATAGCTATTTCCCTAGTCATCACCCTTCACACTGGTGCTCTGTGAAGAAGTTTAAGAAGTCAGGGTAGTCTTACCCCTAAATTGGGTCTATGTATCTACGAATGGTGATTGGTAGGGAAATAGTTATCACTATATGACAGAGACGTAACAATTAATCTTAACACAATTAACTTGACTCCTAGAAGTGAAGATGGATAATACGTATTGAATTGTAGCTTGCATTAGTTCTTTGTTGTTCTTATTTCTTAGGTAGACAAGACACCCAATTCAGTACCAGGCTTACTGAAATAAGACCGTTATCTTTTATTTACAAATTGATGCAGAGTAACGCTTACTATTTCTGCTCCTGAGGAATGCCCAAATAAAAATTGCTTTCAGAGTTATATATGGGCATGTAGACCTCATAATAAGTGAACTGCTCTTTCGCTGCACAGTCATTAGCACCGTTGTGTAACCCTATCCACTGGGAGTCCCAGAATAAAGTGCCTTTTTGCCAACCGGGGAGATGGTTTTATTCGTCCTTTGCACTCTGCCCCTCACTCAGACTTCTGTTTATGCTCACCTTTGATAAACACGTCCGCTCCTCCCTGGCTGGGGGGTTGTAAACCGAAGCAGGTGCCTTACAGTCCTGGTGTGAGGATGGAACCCAATGATGAAGGAGTAGTTTCTTACCTGTAACTCCAGTTCCGTAGTAGGGGTATCTCTGTTATAGTCATAATCTAGTGAATAGTCCCGCCCATGTGCGTGGACCCCGGAGCAATCAAAAATAATCTCTTAAACTGTCTTCATTGCAGTCCTGCATAGACACTTAAGAGAAAATTCAAGACAATAATGCAGCCTGTACCTACAAGGCTACACTGTCCAGTACTTCAGCTAGAGATTCCAAGCATATAACACCAATAACACATTTAATACACTTTGTCAAGTTTCACTCATAGAGAAACTTTCCTCCCCTCACCAAATCCTTGGAATTATAGAGAGGAAGGGATGGACAGACAAGCCTCCATAGGCTGCCATTATGAGTCTGGAAAAGGGATACCGTGCCTTTAAGGAACTCTCTAGAGACCCTCGGTATCCCAGCATGCACAGCCCCTTCCTTTTACTTTCAGTTCTTTTTGAAGGTGCATAAAGCAAGGCATGTAGCATACATCACAGTACCATTTTCTCCACCGGGGAGGAGGGCGGGCGCTTATGACTATAACAGAGATACCCCTACTACAGAACTGGAGTTACATGTAAGAAACTACTCCTTCTGTAGCAGGGGATCTCTGTGTCCTCTTTTTGTGAACAGATTTGGTTTAGGAGCATGGACACTGGACCTTTATTGGCTCCTTGGTCCCCCCCTCTCTTTTGTTGAATTGATTATGCACGGCAGTACGGCCGCGGGACCTACCCTATTTCCTTCCCTTTTCAAGTGGGCACATGAGACGGGTCCTTGGGGTCGTTGGGTGCTGACTTTATGGTAAGCCTTGAATTGGTAACTTCGGATAATTCCGGGGGATTAATTCTTTGCATTAAAATACGTGAGGACTTACATTACTGTCCTTGGGGTTAGGCAATTTGGCTGTATTCTCTTAGTCCCCTTTTTATGGCCTAAGCGTCAACTATATGTTGATGGTTGTGAATTTGGAAACATCCATATAGATTTAAGTTAATTTTCAAGGGGTGGTCCAGTCACGACATCAGGACATGTCACAAACGGGAAATTCCTACATAGATTGAAATTAATTTTCGAGGTGTGGTCCAATCATGATACTAGGACCTGTCTCATACGGGAAGGCCTGAACTAGTGAGGAGTAACTTAAACCGGATTAATTTTGTAGATTTGTGTGAACTCTTAATCATTACCGGCATTGTTATTTTCCTTGACTATGAAGCCAGTGCGCAGAAGCGAGGGAGCAGTGTGCACGGCTAATACGCATGCGCCGCTGCTGCGTTGTTTCGCACATGCGCAGTTTAACACTTCCTTGTGAGGCTTCACCGTAAAGAGTTACCGCCTCTCTTTTTTCCACCCCCACCCGATCCATTTATTTAAACTCTGCATTTCGCCGCCTTTATTTCATTCTCGGCGAGCGTTTGGACAGGGGTAGGTGTACTAGAGGCTACACCCACATTACTTAGTAAGTGCCATTTCAATTAATTCCATCTTACTTCACCGGTACTTTTTCCGTTGTGCTTATGTACCTGGTTTGTGTCTACTGCTTCCACAGCCCGACTTTTCGCGGGTGTCCATTCCCTTGACCACTGGAGGAGAGCTTTAATTAATATTTGGTAAGCACTGTGATGTGAACTACCCACCTCACGGTTTGGTACTTTTCACCAATTTTCAACATTGGCAGATTTCTGCCCTATAGTTGTTATACGTTTAATCAACCTTATACAGCCAAAGGTTAGTTGCCTTTTAACACCATTATATGCGTTATTTTGAGCCTAAGGGCTCCTTGAACTAGCAGCCCCCGATCTACTGTGGACCAGTCTTGCGTGCCCGCGTAATCTTTCTATTTGAAGCGCTGTGTACACATAAGTGACACTTTGTGATGCATCAAGTTGTTACTGACGCTCACATGCGGCTTACTTTGCTTTTTCTCTTTCTAGGTATCATCCAGGAGCAGCTTCAATGTAACAGCTACAACCACATAGTGGGGACACAGGTCTCCTGATCCGCCCTGGATGAGATAAGAGGGTTCTCATTTTAACTTTTATGTATTTTACTCACGTGCACTTCACTTTGTTTTTGGTCCTGACGAAGCGCCAATGACCTACGGGCGATAGAGACGCGAAACATGTTGACCTTGACTAGTGACACCCAGGCATAGTGGGCCTTGTGGGGTCAGTCATTTTTAAGCAGTACTTTTAACTGCCAAGGGTTACCTAGACAATCTTGTTGCTGCTTCCATACCCTTGATTTTATCACACTATCATGTTTGCACGTAATTGAGTTACTGGGATGGTGCAATGAGCTAAAAAACGGTGTTGGATCTAGCCCTGATCTCTTGACTGGGTGAGAGTATTCTGCTTAATTCAGAGACTCTGTCCATCACCAACCCTTGTTGTAAATATTTTTGTCCACCCTAAGCGTGGAAGGGTATACTCAGATGTGAGTCCCTTGCTCATTGCACCATCAGGATTCAAGCAAGCCGGGCCGAAGACGGCTGTAATGCCAGAAACCGGTCCCCGGAAGCTTGTTTCCTTCCCAGTGTAAGAATTGGCTTTTGTAGTCTGGTCTGCCCTGTTCCCATGATGCACTGGGCCAGGGACAGACTAATTTGCATACAGCCAGGTTCTGAAACTGGGATGGTGCAATGAGCTAAAAAACGGTGTTGGATCTAGCCCTGATCTCTTGACTGGGTGAGAGTATTCTGCTTAATTCAGAGACTCTGTCCCTCACCACCCCTTGTTGTAAATATTTTTGTCCACCCTAAGCGTGGAAGGGTATACTCAGACATGAGTCCCTTGCTCATTGCACCATCAGGATTCAAGCAAGCCGGGCCGAAGACGGCTGTAATGCCAGAAACCGGTCCCCGGAAGCTTGTTTCCTTCCCAGTGTAAGAATTGGCTCTTGTAGTCTGGTCTGCCCTGTTCCCATGATGCACTGGGCCAGGGACAGACTAATTTGTATACAGCCAGGTTCTGAAACTGGGATGGTACAATGAGCTAAAAAACGGTGTTGGATCTAGCCCTGATCTCTTGACTGGGTGAGAGTATTCTGCTTAATTCAGAGACTCTGTCCCTCACCACCCCTTGTTGGGCATATTCTGTAAGCAGTCAATGCAGCCAGATAAACCTTAATGGAATGGAAATTAAGGCCAGACTGAGCTAGATGCAGAAGGTATGGAAGGATAACATCCTCCTTGCAGGTCGTCTGATCATAGTTCTTAGACATACACCAGATGCAGAATCTCTTCCACTTGTAAGCATAAGAGGTCCTAGTAGATGGCCTCTTAGCCTCCTTCAATATGTCCATGCAATACTCAGGAAGATTCAAGTGGCCATATTGCACTATGTCAGGAGTCATGCCGCCAAACTCAACGATGAGAGGTTGGGGTGCACCATCTGCCCCCCAAACTTCGTGAGAAGGTCCGGCCGACACAGCAGCCGCCGATGAGGCAGGATCGACCGGTGAAGCAGGTCCGTGAACCACCACTGCCTGGGCCATTCCGACGTAATGAGGATCATCCGCGCATGGGATCGGGCCAGCTTGATGAGCACCGCCGGAATCAGGGGAATGGGTGGAAAAGCGTACAGAAAGCTGTTCGACTAGCTGATCCATAACACATTCCCCAGAGTCCCCGGCTGGTAATACCTCAAAGCGAAGTCGCAGCATTTGCTGTTTTAGGCGGTGGCGAACAGATCCACATCTGGAGTGCCCCACATGGCGAAGATGTCGTCTAGCACCTCGTCGTTTATGACCCACTCGTGGTTTTCGTGAAGCAACCTGCTTAGGGCGTCCGCCTGAACATTCTGCACACCTGGCAGATGAGTTGCCATTATCGTCAGTCCTCTGGCTAACAGCCAGTGCCAGATCGCCTGCGCTTCCTGTGACAGAGTGCGCGATCTCGAGCCCCCCTGCTTGTTGAGGTAATACATCGTGATCGTATTGTCCGTCTGCACAAGCAAGGAGTTGGTCTGGAAGGACGGATGAAAGGCCTTCAGTGCCAAGTGAACAGCTCTGTGTTCCAGGAAATTGATGTGATATGTGGACTCTGTCGGAGACCACGTTCCCTGGATCTGTAGATGGTCTGAATGCGCTCCCCAGCCCAGGAGAGACGCATCCGTAACGATAGTCTGAGTCGGGATGTCCTTGTGGAGAGGCACCCCTCTGAGGAGATTCTCTGCTGAGCACCACCATCTCAGGGACTGTTGGGCGTGAAGAGACAACTGAATCCGGTCGTCCCACACCCTTTCCTCTGGTCCCACTGGTCCTCCAAACATTCCTGTAGCGGCCTCATGTGTAGGCGCACGTGCGGAGTGAGGAAGATACAAGAGGCCATCGATCCCAGTAGAGAAGACACCGTCCTCACTGTTGTAGATGGAGCAGCTATGAGAGCCTGAGCCTTCCGAAGGATGGATAAGCGTCTCTCCTCCGAAGGACACATGCTTGCCGACAGCGTATTGATGGAGGCTCCCAAGTCCTGCACGCACTGCACAGGAATCGGGACAGACTTGGACAGATTTATGTGGAACCCCAGACGGTTCAGCAGGACGGCCGTCCTGTTGAAGTGCAATTGCGCTTCCTGGAAGGTGGAGGCTTTGATCAACCAATCGTCCAGGTAGAAAAACACCTTGTACTTTCTCAGGTGTGCCGCTACCACAGCCATGCATTTCGAAAAAGTCCTGGGTGCAGACTTCAGTCCAAACGGTAGTACGGTGTACTGATAGTGATTGGCACCGACGAGGAAGCGCTGGAACTTCCAATGTTTCCGTGCAATGGGCACATGAAGTACGCATCTTGCATATCTATCGTGCACAGCCAGTCTCCTCTCTGCAGCTGAGAATAAATCTGGTGCAAAGACAGCATGCAAAACTTTTCCCTGCGAATCCACTTTTTTTCTTGTCGCAAATCCAGAATGGGTGTTAACTCGTTCTTGTCCTTCTTCTGTACAAGGAAGAAGCGTGAGTAAAGACCCTTTCCCTTTTGAGACAGAGGGACGATTTCTATCACCCTTTTTCTTAACAGGGTTTCGGCCTCCGTCTGGAGCTCGCAAAGTTGGAATTGTGAGCCGACCGGTGGAATTGCTGGAGGCGGGCTGGTGAAACTGTGGTAAATAAATAATTAATTACCGGTTCTATTTTTTAATACAGTGAATGAAACAGATAGCTCAATAAATAAGAGTCAGGATTCAAGGTATCTTGAGTCTACAGGCTTTAATCAGGCATAAAGGACAGGAACAGGACAGCCTGCAATAGTACGGGATGGCAGCTGCCAGGGAAGGGACAAGGGAAACTGGGTAACTTTTTGTAACAGTTCATAGTATATATATCAAAACAATTGCATTACATTCAATACAGTAGGCGTAGCAATAGGCGTGACTCGTAGCAGTCGCGAAAGATAAGGGCAAAATGATGCAACAAGAAGGCGTGTACAGGGCGTATACATAGACATGTGATGTAAACGTAACAGAAGTGTCATAAACGGGGCGGAAACATGGAGGGGGCTACCTGAGCAGCTGGGACCTCTAACCTAGTGGTGCGCGCAAACGGGCAATGACGTGTTACCAGGGAGAACTGGGGGCTATGACTTCTGCGCTAGAAGAGGAGACTAAAGTCTGGAGTGTCAGAGCGACATGTACCTAAGGCATATCTGGTATCTGGTGTTTGGAGTACATATTGATAGAATCCAAAAGTTATCAGGGCAAAGGCTACTAGACATTAGGACTGATGCATGCATAATTCTACATGTATTGCGTGTACAAGGAATATTCTATGAATATTAATACAGTATTTCTCTTACATGGAGACATAAAGGCTAGACCATGACGGAAACTATTGATGCGATGCAGTAGCTTAGGAATGCAGAGAAGGAGGGCTGGACTGATAACTAGAAACATAACATACTCTTGGCAGACTGGGAGGCAGAGCCAGGCCGGGCCGGGCACTGCGAGGCATGAAGTAAGCGAAGGGTCAGGGATGCAGGTGGGGGCTGTATCGCTCCTCGGAGAGGGTTCAGGAGACAGGAGCTGAATCTGGTGTCCGGGCCCTTTTGAGGCCTAGAAACGGGGACAATTCAATGAGTTAATGTGCACACCGTAAAATGTGGCAACGTAGGTTTACATAAGCCTAATATTCGTTGTTTTCACGAGGACTGGAAACTGGCATACTAGAGATGGACACAACTGTAATTGCGTCTTTAATCGATCAGAGGGGTATACATGCATATCGATCATGCACATATAGCATAATATGGGGAACACGTAGGCACATACAACATGGCAAAATTTTCCACAAAACGAAGACTGTATCCATTGCAAACAATATTCAGCACCCACTTGTCCTGAGTAATGTTTCTCCACTCTGCCAGGTAATGTTGAATGCTTCCCCCACCGGAGCGGGTAACGGATGAGGGGGAAGAAGCACCTCAGGGCCTAGACCCAGCCGGGCCTTTGGTCGCGGAGGAATTCTGTTGACCACCTCGGCCCCTCTGGCGCTTTTGGAACGGCTTCCGCTGGAACTGCTGTTGCTGTCCAGCCTGCCGACCTTGCCCTCTGCCTTGCGCCCCGTACCGCCTCTGGAACAGGCGGAAGGTCTTTTTCTGTTCCTTAGGCTTTTCCAACCCGACAGCTGTCCAGGTTTCCGCCTCGGCCTTCATGCGGGCCATCTCATCGTCCGCATGTTTCCCGAAGAGTGTCTCGCCCGAAAAGGGCAGGTTAGCAACTCTCTGCTGCGCCTCGGGCTTCAAAGATGTAAGACGCAGCCAGGTGGCGCCTCAGGTTGACCCCGTGGCAGTACCCGTGGGCTGCCAAGAGGGAAGAATCCGCAGCCGAACTTATCACCTGGTTGGAAACCAGCAGACCTTCAGCGAGGATCTCTTGGAAATCTTCCCTTTTTTCCCCCGAGGAAGGTGTTCCGAACACTGTTGGAGGGACTCCACAGAGCCCGATCGTAACGTCCCAACAGGGCTGAGGCACTCGCGGCCTTCATCGATGTGGAGGCCGTCACGCAAACCTTCTTGCCAGCCGAATCCATCCAGCGGCTCTCCTTGTCAGGAGGCACTGTTGATGATGGGGTGGTGGCGTGCTGTTTTCTTGCTGCCGTCACAATTACCGAGTCAGGCGTGGGATCCACCCGAAGAAATGCTGGGTCCGAGTCAGGAGCCTTTTATTTCTTCTGCAGCCTTGAAGGTGCCGACCTCGTAGCCACAGGGGTGAGGAACAGCTCCATGGCCGGTTCTACCAGCCCAGGCACCAAGGGCAGCAAAGGGTGAGAAAACTGCTTCTTGTGCAGAGTTTCGAAGATGACGGAAGTCAATGGTGCGGGCACAGTGAGCATGATGCCCAGCTTAGTTGCCCCTTGCAGCAACACATCCTGGAAGGAGACTATGTCGTCTACTGGCGACACCCTCGTCCGAGGGGAGTCCGACAGGGTAGGTGAATAGTCCCTGGCACTGGAGGAATCCGTGTAGCGGGACCTCGACCGGTCCCTCCTGTGGCGCCGTCTGGATCTTGTAGAAGAGCGACGGCGACTCCTGGATCTATCCCGCCGTCTGGAGAGAGATCTCGACCTCCGCGGTCCCGGACGGTTCACGGGCAGCAGCGGAGGGCACTGTGGAGGCCTAAACGGGAGCCTAGGTTGTGGTGGACCCGTAGGCGGCGTCTGGAGATGTGGTAACGAGGCAGACCTCGGCGGAGGTGGTGGTGTAGGAGGCGGAGGACGATGAGGAGGAACAGGTGGCAGAGGAGGCGGAGGGTTATGTGGAGGCGGGTCCTTGGGTAACGGAGGAGGTGTAGGTGACCTCGGCTTGGAGGGTGAATAGACTTGTAAGTGCTCCGAGCCCGGAGCCTCTTCCCCTCTCTTTCTTTTCTTCGCCTGACCTGAAGGGGGGGACCTAGAGGCCGTACCCCTGGCAGCCGAGCGACGGCGCCGCCGCGACCGTGGACTTGTGGTGACTGAGGACACCGTCCTGGCTATGGAACGCCTCCTGGAGGACGATGCTTTCCTCCTAGACGTTGAGCGCCTTTTCGACGTCGCTGAGCGCCTTTTCGACGTCGAATAACGCCGTCTCGGCGCAGATGAACGCCTTCTCGACGCTGATATTGATCTCCTTCTCGACGCCGAGTCGACGTCGATGGTGAACGACGGTGACGCCTCGACGTCGACCGCCTGCGTCTTCTTGGACCCTCTCGACGTCGATGATGACTCGACGACGAAGCAGTCCTCGATGTCGACCTCATCGGAGGTCTCTACGTCAATCCCCTCGACAACGAACGTCGCTTCGACCCAGAGCCCTGGGAAGACGGGGAGCAGACTGTGGTCATTTCTCTCGACGCCGAGGCTATCGACGCCGACGGAGACTGGTGGCGTTTTCTGGCCTTTTCCTTACTGGGGAGCCCCCCAGAAGCCTCAGCACGGGCAGAGGAAGAAGTCCTTTCCTGCCCAGACCCACCTTCTTTGCTCCAGTCCTTGGAGCCTGACCTTCTCTCTGTCCTTCAGGGTCCTACTGGAAAACTGCAGGCAGATTTCACAAGTCCCAGGACATGAGAAGAAGGGAGACACAGGATACACACCCTGTCTGGATCAGATCTAGCCTTCTTCCTGGCACACTCTGGACATTTCTCAAATAAGGCAGACAAATTTGATAAAAGAGTGGCAAAAATCACCAGACAAGGGAAGAAGAAGCAAAAATGCGTCGAGTGAACACACTCTTTCACTTTAAAAAGTGCCAAAAAATTAACAAAACACCCAAAAAGGGAGAGTTCAATGCTCCAGGGTCCTGCTAGCAGGAGCCGGAAAAAAGAACTGAAAGTAAAAGGAAGGGGCTGTGCATGCTGGGATACCGAGGGTCTCTAGAGAGTTCCTTAAAGGCACGGTATCCCTTTTCCAGACACATAATGGCAGCCTATGGAGTCTTGTCTGTCCATCCCTTCCTCTCTATAATTCCAAGGAGTTGGTGAGGGGAGGAAAGTTTCTCTATGAGTGAAACTTGACAAAGTGTATTAAATGTGTTATTTGTGTTATATCCTTGGCATTTCTAGCTGAAGTACTGGACAGTGTAGCCTTGTAGGTACAGGCTGCATTATTGTCTTTAATTTTCTCTTAAGTGTCTATGCAGGACTGCAATGAAGACAGTTTAAGAGATTATTTTTGATTGCTCCGGGGTCCACGCACATGGGCGGGACTATTCACTAGATTAGGACTATACACAGAGATCCCCTGTTACAGAAGCATGTCACTCTTGGGTGAGTGAGGGTTCTGTCCTAAAGACTTTGCGTTTCTCACTCCCACTATCTGTGGTCCTGAATTTGTCTACCAGATGTACCTTTTTGTGCAGGAATTTACATCTTTCTTTACTACCATTGCTAAATATATCGCTTTGAACACTCAAAGTTAGAAACAAAATATGTATAATCAAGTCTTAAGAAAGTGCCATGAAGCAATACACTTATAGGTGTGGCTCAGTGACTGTCAGCCTACCTGTTTCTGAATCCTGAATCTTTCATAACTCTAAGATTGTTAAACGGACCATCAATAATGCTCTCATGCAAAAGTCCATACTACATTTTTGATGAATAACTTAAAATGGTAATTACCATTCACTATTACCTCTAAATTTAGAGTAAAGTGGAAATTCATGAAGTAACCGTGGTAATAATGCAATCACGTGGTGACCACAAGTTTCTGACATTTGGGAATACATGGCAAATAATATGGAAGAAATCCACATACGGGACATGGGACACATGATCGATGTTCTAAAGACATCAATAGTTTTCTGGAATATGCTCCAGGTGTCGGTTGTGGGCAGAGTACACATATCAAAACGGCAGCTCTCTCCAGAGGCTTTTATATATATTCCTTGTAGAGTATTTAAAGAATTAGATAAAATGTTGATTTTATTGGTGTGGACTTTGAAGCACAGTCAATTCAAATGAGGCTCCTTAAAACTAACATGGGGGCTAGTGGGTTAAACATCGGTGATATGGTACGCTATTATATAACAGCACAATTAAAACTTGCAGTGCACTGCTTCCCATATGTACTTAAGTATGTCAGATTTGGGAGAGTAGTTGAAACCACACTGAACGCCCTCCCCGTTTGCACTAAATATGCTTTATGGTGCATTAGAACGTTTAAAAATGATATAGGAAGCGAGAAGGTGTATAAGTAGGGGATGTACAATACAAGGTGACCTGTGCCTAAATGTTCGATATATAACATAAGAATGCTCAGGAGGGTTTAGGAATAGTACAGAGGCAGTTTCTTCAATAAACAAAACTGGCTCAAAAGGGAAGGGAAATGTGTCACCTGTTGTAGTAGGCCCCAGAGAACACACAATCAGCTATAACTCTTTTAGCGTGGGGGTCGAGATGTCGTCGAGACCATGTATATAGAGCCTTCAAGCATGATAAAGAAGGCAGAAACCATACAGCATTTGAAACATTGTCTCTAGTCACAGAAGTGCCACTGACAAAGAATTAAATAGAGCCTGTTTGCAAGCCAGCACATCTAGTACCAGTAATCTAGTAAGTCACCCTTTAAGCTGGCTCAATACAACTATTTGTACATGATATATTTAACCCCACTTTATGCACATGACCTGGCACTGACCGATGACTGAAAAATACTGTCCGGGTGATAGTTTCACAAACTCCAAAAGTGCATGAGCAAAAATTTGCAACCCACTGGCTTAGCTTACATCCACCAAAATAAGAAAAACTGGAAAAGGATGTGCTTGAATGGGCATCAGCACAGAAAACCCATTTTAGAAAAGTGAAAAGAGATGAAAAACCAGATGCTCTGGCAGACAGGGCAGAAATACTTCACAGGGTTACAGAGCCACCTGATGAAGTTCCATCATAATGAAAACATACTCACAGAGTTGTATGGTCATTATTGGAGGATGGGTATATTCGGTCAGTGAAATGCAGAGTACTATTGTCACCAGCAAATACTGCTATTAGTGGATATGCTAGCCATTACCAAAAAAGAGACACTGAAAAGAGGCTGAAGTTAAGGAAAGTGTTACCAAAAGATACCAAAGGTGAATTGTGTATAACAATGTGAGAAGATATTGTGGCAAATGGTTACGTTGTGCAGTAGAGTTATTAAGAATATTATACATTAAAAAGTAAAGGACAGGACAGATGGAGGTCGAGGGGTCAACTGAAGGTCCGCCACCTTACTAAATTGTGTTCCTTAGTGACGAGCCTTGATTGGGTCGACCCCTGGTGCATGCTGCATGGTGCTGCATGGTACTGCACATGGCTACACTAACCTTTTGGTGGTCCATGGTTCCTTCTCCCGCCTAGATTATTTATTAATGCGTTAAAAGCTTTATTCGAGAAATTTTACTCATAAAAGCACAAACATACATTTTAAAATACATTAAAATCCATTTTCCATACATTTCAATATATGTAAAACAATTGTGCAAGCTTTAACAAGAATAAAAAAAAAACTTATATTATTTAACAATATCAATTCATATTAGCAGATAAAATCCGACGCCTAATGGACCATGCCCACCCCAAATACTTAGCAGTTCCAAGCACAATGGGCATATCAGTGGTGGTACAGATAATTCTTAGCCCCTCAACACCACTAGATGTCCCAAGGTTTCTACACACTGGAGTCAGCCATACTCTCCTTGGGATAGCATAGGCCTCACACGAGAATAAAAAGTGGCCTATGCTTTCTTTACTTACACCACACACCGGACAGCATGAGGTGTTCGTACTCCGCCATCTACCCGTCAAGGATCGCAAGGGAAGGGAACCAGACCTTAGCT
Organism: Lissotriton helveticus; assembly: GCF_964261635.1. Taxonomy (NCBI): domain Eukaryota; kingdom Metazoa; phylum Chordata; class Amphibia; order Caudata; family Salamandridae; genus Lissotriton; species Lissotriton helveticus. Next base: position 1,895,498,587 of record NC_136065.1, on the reverse strand, counting down.
GAAAAAATAACTTCCTATCCATTGGGACAGTAATACTGTCCCAATATTGTTCCAGTATAGGTCTCATTTTAATTTCCAAGAATCTCCCCCCTATTGTTTCAGATTTAGTATTCCTCCATAGTCTTTCTTCTATGAGGTCCCAATAAAGAGTCTTGATGGTACTTTTACTTGGAAATACTTCCCCTGCTGGATTATCCCAGAGATTAGGAAGGCCAAGCTCGCCCAAAACGACCCTTAGTTTCTTCAGCCATGTTATTTTATGGAAGGTATCTGTTTTGATTAAAGCTAAAAACCCATCAGCATAGTGTCGAATCTCTGGGGTAGTCCATAGCCGTCTCCAGTAAAGAATAGGCCTTAATCTAGCTCGGTCACTAACAGATCTCCTTCCTAAATCAAGGCCAAGCGGGACTAATGGCCCACTCTGAGGGAGGCCCGTAATTCCCCTTAGGAACCTATTCTCTGATATTTGTAAAGTGGGGAGCCTCTCAAAACCCCACAATTCAGCCCCATATAGGGCTGACCCTATAGCTTTAGCTTCATAAACGAGGAGAACTGGTTTTATAGGCTTTGTTTTTGATTTAGCTTGCTCCACCCGAAGTGCCCCTGCAATCTGCTGATGCCTCAGTACCGCTTTATCTATGTGGTGGTCCCAACCTGGCTTACTAGATATCTCAACCCCAAGATAAGTAAAGACACTTACTACCTCAAGCTCAATGTTGTTCAGGGATATCCTTGGTCGGGGTCTATGCTTTTGGTAGAAGGCCATCAGTTTAGTCTTACCAACATTAACTTCAAGGCCATGCTCCCCACAAAAAACATCAAATATATTATAAAGCACGTTGCAGTCCGACCGGGGTTTTAGACACAATTAAGGTATCGTCAGCGAACATCAGGATCGGGACCCTGATGCCCGCTAACGAAGGTGCGTCTACAGTCGCGCTCAGCATCCTACCCACAACTCCATTAATAAATAGGGAAAAGAGCAAGAGTGCCATTGCACATCCCTGTCGCACCCCCCGTTCTACCGGGAAGTCGACAGTGGATTCACCACTCAACCCCCACTGTACTTTGGCAGAGTTGCACTCGTGGAGCCTCATAATCAAAGTGAGCAACTCAGGCGGGACCCCAATTCCATTCAGAACAGTCCAGAGCTTGCTCCTAGGGACCAGGTCGAAGGCAGCCCGCAAGTCGACAAAAGCGACATACAGGCTGCCTTCACCAAGGAGCACCGTCCCCCACCGTAACATGGTAAAACGGAATATTTGATCTACCGTACTGGTTGCCCGCCTGAACCCCGCCTGGTAAGGGGAAAGAGCATCATGCTCCTCTACCCAGTCCATCAGCTTATTTGCCACCATCTTCCCCACAACTTTTTGTACAGTGGCAATTAAACTTATTGGTCTATAATTTGCTGGGAGTGACCGGTCACCTTTCTTGTAGATGGGTATTATTAGGGTCACATACCTGGCCCACCGTACTTTATCATTTTTGAATATGTCGGAGGGTATCCCATCTAAACCCGGTGCCCTTCCCCCTTGCAAGGAGCAAATTACCAACTCTACTTCTTTAGTGGAAAACAAACTTTCCGTGCAAAATACAACTGGGATTGCTTCTGGCGCCACTGCCTCCCTTATCTCCGCATACTGGGGTTTAAAATACTCCACCCAGGATGCCTCATCAACATTGTTACCTGGTTTATTTGGGGTGCCACCTCTACCCCACTTTACAACTTTCCAGAAATGCCTAGAATCCCTTGCCCCTGAAGACTCAAGCAATTCATCCCAATAATCTTCGTCCCATTTTTTCTTGGCCAGGCGAACACTTACATTGTAGTGTTTCCTGGCTACACCAATCGCAAACCTATCCCTGTTTCTAATTGCTCTACCCAATTCTAGTCTGGCGGTCCTACACTGTTTATTAAACCACCTAGCCGGTTTGGGTGCAACTTTCCTACTCACATTGGATGGTCTCATAAAATGTGGTTTTAAGAGGGAAAAAAACTTCTCATGTATGGCCGTGGCTACACTGGAACCAGGAATTACGGGGCTTGTTATCTCAAAGGCGGCGATTGCAGTATCCAACTCTGAGTTTATAGAGTCCATAGATACTACATTCGCCAGCACATTTGGCCATTTAACTCTACGCATGTCATTGGCCATATCAGGCAATACTCCATCACGAGGTTGCGAACCGCCAAGCATTGCGGTCCACCAAGTGTGGGTAACACAAAGGGGATTGTGGTCACTTTCCAATCTTTCCATTATTTCCATATCGGATACCCCCTGCCATAGATTAAGGCTACAAATGACATAATCTATTCTACTTTTACTGTGGCCGTTGTCGAATGTACAAACTCCTTCCTGATCACTCTTAGTCCTTCCATTAAGGGCCCTCAACCCATATTCCAAGCACATTGCATTTAATAGCAAAATATCCTTCGTCCACCGTTTGACCGGAACCAGGTTTAGAGGCGAGACACCCCATTGGATATCTTCCTCTTGTCCTAGTGGATTTTCCGTATCGTCCAACGGTTCGAAGGTCCTATTAAAATCACCTGCCACTACCACTCTGTTTCCCAGAGACAATGATTCAAGGAAAGCGGACAGGGCCTCTAGGGTGGGGGAGCTCCCGGTGTTAGTACCCCTAGCATAGATGTTGTAGATATCCATTGCACCCCACTTATCCGATGTCATTCTTAGCAATTGGATATCCTTAGAACCCAAGTCCAACACTTTTACTTTGATTTGTAGACCTTGCTTAACCCAAACTGTCAACCCTCCCTTGGGTCGACCCCTGGCACCTCTGGTCGCTGGAATGGAATAATTTAAGTAGCCTGGGAGGAAGATAGGGTCGCAGGCCCATGTCTCCTGAAACAGACACACCTCAAACCCGCTGACAAAATCTATCCAATGTTGGGACAATAATCTACTAGCTAGCCCCGCAATATTCCACGAGAAGAACTTCCCCGGGCTAGAGCCATCTCCATTTTCCACCCCAATAACTGGCGTGGATATAGGTTTGCTCAAGCACTCAAAATTCACTTCCTGGTCAACAACATTATCCATCAAAATAACATCAGTTTCCTGGATGTCAATAGTGCTTACTATAAGCGACTCTTCATCCCCCAAACTTTGTAAACATGCCCCACGATCTCCCCTCCAATTCATGATCTTTCCAACACTAGTCACTTTTTGTGGGTGTACTATTGTATCCAAAGTTGGCACTACAGAATTCTCGCATAAATCGCCCCTTGACACACTACCCCTTGTATTCAAGGCAGCACCACACTCTCGTCAGCAACCCCACCCCCCATCATGAGAGTTATAAGTGTGACCATTGCTAAAATTTGGTCGTAACAAGGGGGCAGTAAAGGAGGTGATCCTTGGCAATGATGGATACCTAGGATTGCCTAGATCCCTATTCCCCCCATGTTGGGGTCCACTTGGCTTTGGATAAAAGAAAGTTAGGTCCACAATACCAATCCCACCACTGTTAGTGCCCCAACCCAACCTCGTGATCCAACCCGCCACCCTGGGATCTTGGAAGTTAATAATAATACATTCCCCCCCAGACTTTTTGGGGTACAACCTATCCAATTGACCCTTCTTACCCCGATAATCAAACCATCTACTTCGCCGGGCAATGGTCTATTAGCCCTTAACCAGTGCATGACCTTATTTTTTAACATCTGGAAGGTTTCTCTTTGGGCTGCCAATAAGGGTGGAACATTAGTAAGGACAGCCACATAAGGGTGAGAATCCGGAGTAAGATTTACGGGGGGTATCCTAGGGAGAGGCTTTGTCACATGGAGTGTGGGGCAACTTGTATCTTGAACAACAGGGCGGGATATTGGAACATTTTGTGGAACCTGGGCGACCTGGGAGTTATTTGTTACAGTATTACTTTTTCTAGAGCTATCATTTCCACCAATTAATGGACCTACATTTTTTGGAGTCTGTAGTACCTGAGACTTGTTCACTACTGCATTATTTATCCTGGGACTGTTATTATCACCAGCTACAGTACCTTGGCAGGGTTTCAGGGTACTTGGTAGATGTTGAGTGCCATTGCTTAAGGTCGTGGAGTTTTTAGGGCACTCTTTACTACCCTTAACCACATTATCGGTAAGCTTGGTTTTCCCACCGTTCTTACTGCCTAAGGTTACTGACGGTTCTATGTTGAGTTTGCGGCTTTGTCCCTTTCCCTGTGGCACGGTTTCGGTGCTAGCCACGGGAGAATGGAGTTCCATCGCAGGTGCGCTTTCATCGCGCCCCGTAGTTTGCTGGAAATTCCTACTCTCTCCCGTCCTAAAATAGGATTTAATTAAAGATTTTGTGGAGAAAAAATTGTCCAAACTAGCCTGCTCTAGGTGATCTAGCTGGACTACTAATTTGTTAAGTCGCTCCTCGATGGGAGTCAGGAGGGTCCGTATAAGTCTCTCCAACTCCAACACCAGTGGCGAGATGGGCGGTAATGTCACAGGCGATGTTATCACTATGGGATCCATCACTACGGGATCTGTACCTGTCGAGGCGACTTCCCTCTCTCCCATTGGTAATCCACCAAGGCTACTCCCAGTAGGTTCCCGGGGTCGTGTACGTACTCCTACTTTTCTCATTTTTTGGGGGGGTTTTGTAGCATTACATTTCTTTTGCGCTACACTCCTCTTCCTTTTAGGACAGGTTTTAGGTTTTTCTACATATATTGGAGCGCTAGGTTGTGCCGTACACAACTGATCAATAAGTGGATCAATAGGGGGACTAGGGGGGTTACAGGCAGAGTAGAGGATTCAGATTCCGAAGACGGGACTGCTAATGGCTCTATAATTGGGGGGAAGGGGTAGGGGGTTTCCGATGCAACCTGCAATATAATAGATGATAAGGGGGTAACCAATGCTGGGAAACTTTGAGGATAACGTTTATCAACAGAGGTTTTCAGAAGTTCAATTGACAACCTACGTTCTGCACGTTTTTCCGACAGGGCAATTTCTCTGTCAATGTCTTGGGGTACTCGTTTAAAATAGCTATCCAAGGGACCCATGATGGCTGACCCTGCCTCATTCAAAGGTGGCAACATGGTAGAAGTAGACATACTTGAAGATAATGACATATTCTAAAACCCCCTACGCCTTCAAGGACGATAGAACACTTTAGAGTACAAAAGACAATTTACGAAACTCAGTGTTACTGTATCAAGGTTCTTGCCGATAGATATCAGTGGGGTGGCCCAGCCCGGCCTCCTTCGCCCCGGACGGCCACAGACGGTCCCGGGCTTCTCCCGGGCGCGCTCCCGCGCAGCGGCCCGTGTAGCTCCTATTAACAATTAGGGGAAAGATTATGGGCGGGTGGGCGGGGCCAGCAGGGAGAGCAGCCCAGGTGTGGCGAATAGGGCTCGCAGGGACTCCTGGTAGGTTGAGTCCCTGCCTCCAAGCTCGCAGCCCTGCCGGCAGCTCCGCGCACCCCGAGGTCACAGCTCCTCTCCCAAGTCAGCACGGGATAGGTATAGGGCGCTGCGGGACCCGCGAAGCGGGTCCGGCGAGGTCTTTCTCCCCCACAAAGGCAACCACAAGGCAAGCAGTCAGTGGCAAGCAGCAATAGAAATGGGCAGCAAACAACAGCAAATCTGTTCCTAAAGGATCCCGCTGCAGCAAACTCCTCGTCTGCTTTTCACTCCGTGGGCGGGGGGGCGGGGCCAGCAGGGAGAGCAGCCCAGGTGTGGCGAATAGGGCTCGCAGGGACTCCTGGTAGGTTGAGTCCCTGCCTCCAAGCTCGCAGCCCTGCCGGCAGCTCCGCGCACCCCGAGGTCACAGCTCCTCTCCCAAGTCAGCACGGGATAGGTATAGGGCGCTGCGGAACCCGCGAAGCGGGTCCGGCGAGGTCTTTCTCCCCCACAAAGGCAACCACAAGGCAAGCAGTCAGTGGCAAGCAGCAATAGAAATGGCCAGCAAACAACAGCAAATCTTTTCCTAAAGGATCCCGCTGCAGCAAACTCCTCGTCCGCTTTTCACTCCGTGGGCGGGGGGGCGGGGCCAGCAAGGAGAGCAGCCCAGGTGTGGCGAATAGGGCTCGCAGGGACTCCTGGTAGGTTGAGTCCCTGCCTCCAAGCTCGCAGCCCTGCCGGCAGCTCCGCGCACCCCGAGGTCACAGCTCCTCTCCCAAGTCAGCACGGGATAGGTATAGGGCGCTGCGGGACCCGCGAAGCGGGTCCGGCGAGGTCTTTCTCCCCCACAAAGGCAACCACAAGGCAAGCAGTCAGTGGCAAGCAGCAATAGAAATGGCCAGCAAACAACAGCAAATCTGTTCCTAAAGGATCCCGCTGCAGCAAACTCCTCGTCCGCTTTTCACTCCGTGGGCGGGGGGCGGGGCCAGCAGGGAGAGCAGCCCAGGTGTGGCGAATAGGGCTCGCAGGGACTCCTGGTAGGTTGAGTCCCTGCCTCCAAGCTCTCCCCCACAAAGGCAACCACAAGGCAAGCAGTCAGTGGCAAGCAGCAATAGAAATGGCCAGCAAACAACAGCAAATCTGTTCCTAAAGGATCCCGCTGCAGCAAACTCCTCGTCTGCTTTTCACTCCGTGGGCGGGGGGGCGGGGCCAGCAGGGAGAGCAGCCCAGGTGTGGCGAATAGGGCTCGCAGGGACTCCTGGTAGGTTGAGTCCCTGCCTCCAAGCTCGCAGCCCTGCCGGCAGCTCCGCGCACCCCGAGGTCACAGCTCCTCTCCCAAGTCAGCACGGGATAGGTATAGGGCGCTGCGGAACCCGCGAAGCGGGTCCGGCGAGGTCTTTCTCCCCCACAAAGGCAACCACAAGGCAAGCAGTCAGTGGCAAGCAGCAATAGAAATGGCCAGCAAACAACAGCAAATCTTTTCCTAAAGGATCCCGCTGCAGCAAACTCCTCGTCCGCTTTTCACTCCGTGGGCGGGGGGGCGGGGCCAGCAAGGAGAGCAGCCCAGGTGTGGCGAATAGGGCTCGCAGGGACTCCTGGTAGGTTGAGTCCCTGCCTCCAAGCTCGCAGCCCTGCCGGCAGCTCCGCGCACCCCGAGGTCACAGCTCCTCTCCCAAGTCAGCACGGGATAGGTATAGGGCGCTGCGGGACCCGCGAAGCGGGTCCGGCGAGGTCTTTCTCCCCCACAAAGGCAACCACAAGGCAAGCAGTCAGTGGCAAGCAGCAATAGAAATGGCCAGCAAACAACAGCAAATCTGTTCCTAAAGGATCCCGCTGCAGCAAACTCCTCGTCCGCTTTTCACTCCGTGGGCGGGGGGGCGGGGCCAGCAGGGAGAGCAGCCCAGGTGTGGCGAATAGGGCTCGCAGGGACTCCTGGTAGGTTGAGTCCCTGCCTCCAAGCTCGCAGCCCTGCCGACAGCTCCGCGCACCCCGAGGTCACAGCTCCTCTCCCAAGTCAGCACGGGATAGGTATAGGGCGCTGCGGGACCCGCGAAGCGGGTCCGGCGAGGTCTTTCTCCCCCACAAAGGCAACCACAAGGCAAGCAGTCAGTGGCAAGCAGCAATAGAAATGGCCAGCAAACAACAGCAAATCTGTTCCTAAAGGATCCCCTTATTTTTATTCCACGGGTCTTCGACAGCAGGGGGGTAGCGGCAAACATTCTCCCGCGGGGACTCTCCGATCACTCCCCAGTAGCCCTTACTATCCGAGCCTGGAGGGGGTGGGAGGGGGCATATGAGCCGTTCCGATGGCGCTTATCAGCCTGGAACCTCCAGAAGGACTACAGAGAACGAATGGAGGTTGCCATTGATGTGGGTTCGGTTCCGGGGGCTGGGACTCTTTGGGAGGCGTTCGAACCCACAATTCGTGGGGTGGATTTCTCTTTTTGAGCGGCATCCCGAAAGTTGCGCAGAGAGGACCTGGTTCATGCGGAGGCTACTATTTTCGAGCTGGAGGCGCGATGTGGGGAAGATGAGGGGCGGCTGGTTCGTCACCAATTACTGCTGGCAAAGGAAGAAGACTCTCAAATCCTTTTAAATAAGGCTCGCCAAGCTTCGCTGGCTACCCGCAGCAGGATCCATCATTGGGGCGACAAATATGGCAAGATGTTGCATAGATTATGTCAGGGTTCACTTCGGCACCAGGTCCTTCCAGGTATCGTTGGGCCGGATGGGCTACCATTGTCTGGCGCGTCGACCATCGCAAGTAGTTTTGCGAAATATTATGCCCAACTGTATGCCCCCGCGGAATGCCTATCAGCAGAAGTCATTGGCCGTTTTTAGGATGATCTTCCACCTAATGGCGCTCCCGGATGAAGTCCGGGAAGAGTTGGAGGGCCGCTTACGGAAGAAGAATTAGGGGCGGCTTTAGGGGATCTGAATTCTGGCAAGGCTCCTGTCCCAAATGGCATTCCGTGCAAATTTTTCAAAAAATATTTTCTGCAGTTGGGTCTCCACCATGGAGGGTAGTGGAGGAGGACAGGGACAGGGGGAGACTGCCCAGTGACTGGAGACATGCGGAGGCAGTAGTATTTCACAAGCCCAGTAGACCGCCCGAGCACCATGCCTCGTATCACCCTATCTTCCTCCTGAACACTGAGGCCAAGATATTGGCCAAGGCTTTGGCTAATCGTCTTCGACCCCATATAACTTTGCTCGTTCATCCGGACGAGCCTGGGTTTGTGCCCCAACGTGCTACCCGCCACAATATTAGACGGGCGCATGTAGCGGTCGCGACGATCTAGGGATTAGGGGAACAGGCAGCCCTTCTGCTGGCGGATATGGTCAGGGCGTTTGATTCTTTGAGCTGGGTATTTCTATTTGCACTCCTATGGAGGCTGAACTTCGGACCGCGCTTCCTGTCCTACCTGACCTTGTTATACACAGACTTGACGGCGTCGGTGCGAATTGCGGGCTTCGTCTCCTCTGCATTCTCTATTGGGCGGGGCACCAGGCAAGGGTGTCCGTTATCCCCATATCTTTTTGCTTTAGCAATGAAGCCCCTGGCCGCTTGGGTGCGGATAGACCCTCAGGTGTCCGGTTTTGAATGGGCGCACAGATTGTCTGATTGCATCGCCCTGTACACCGACAATGTGTTGTCTTTTCTAACCAATCTGGATAGGACGGGACTCCGGCTGTTGCGCATTATGCAGATTTTTGGAGGAACCTCGGGTCTATATATGAACCCTCGGAGGTCCACCCTGTGGGTGTTGGGACATGGGGCGGGCTCGGCTCCTGGGCATTGTCGGTTCAGGTGGTGCATGGGGGTTTGAAACATCTAGGGGTGTATTTGTCCGATTCTCCCACCACGGCTTTGGAGAGAAACCTTGCACCAGTTTGGGAGCGAGTGCGTGAGGATGTTGAAACCTGGTCCCACATGCCCCTGTCCATCTATGGCCGGACAGCTATTTTTAAGATGGTGTCGCTCCCGCGCCTACTGTATCAATTACAGAATCATCCCTATCCGATTCCCCTGCGGTGGTTTTGTCAGGTAAACTCTGTCTTGGGTCAGTTCTTCTGGGGTGGTGGGGCAGTTAGGGTGGCGATCCAGACTTGCTTTCTATGCACGTATTACAGGGGACTGACAACTTCGGATATTTGGTCTTATTATGTTGCATCACATCTACTCATCTTAAATGAGTGGTGGTACGGAGACAGGGCGGGTTACACCGTGGAGCAGCGCTGCATGGGTGACCAGTCCCTACACACTATTCTTTATTCACCCCCGTTGAGGCGCTCCCTATCGTAAGTCACACGGATTGGTTTTCAGATCTGGAGGCAGGCGTTACGTAGGATTGGCTGGTGGAACAGACTGACTCGGGAGACGTTGCTATGGCATAATGATTGTTTTCCGCAATTGGCGAGTCTTCCTGGGTTCCGTGACTGGGACAGAATTGGATATCCACTTTGGGGGATGTTATGCGGGGTCCGGTTTTAAAATCCTTCCAAGATATTCAGAAGGATTTTCAAATGCCGAAGACCCAATTTTTTAAATACCTGCAATTCAGGCATGCTATCTCCCCCAGTTTGGAGGGTCTGGACTAGCTGCCGGAGTTCAGCCCTGTGGAGGCCAAGGTATTTATAGGGGACCTCCTGGATCGTAAGATTTCTAAAATCTATCAGTCCTTGGTTGTGCACTGTTCACCTTTACTGCAGCATCTGAGGGAGGCCTGGGAGGGGGATGTGGGTAGATGGAAGAGGAGGACTGTATGGAAGCTTTCGCTTTCCCGCGAGGGGTGGCTATTGCAATGAGCCAGCAACTTATTCAATTTAAATACCTTCATCGGGTTTATTATACCAGGGTCAAGCTCTGGAGGGCGGGCTTGGTGGCTTCCCCGGTGTGTCTCCGTTGCGAGCACGAGGAGGGGACCCTGCTGCACACTATATGGCATTGCACTGCGCTAGCACGCTTCTGGAAGGGGGTTTTGGCCTGACTTTCTGAAGTGCTGGGATGGGAGCTCCCTACAACGCCGAACTTAGTCCTCCTGCATGTGATGGAAGGGACCGGGGGCAATATTTATAAACGTCATCTCATGCTCCTAGGTTTCACCCTGGCGAAGAGGGACATAGCTAGAGCCTGGAAAGCGGCGGTTGCTCCCTCAGTCTCGGCCTCAAAAATGGTATGGATTTTTGTATGGGCTTGGAGATCCCAATATTTGAAGCCAGAGGGTGTACCCGGAAGCATTATAAGATCTGGAGGCGTTGGGCGGAATACCGAGGCCTGGAGCTTGAACCGCCACGGGGGGACCGAAGCCGAGACCCAGTGTGAACCCCGTGTCCACTGTTGCAGGCCCCTTCCGCTTTTTGCATTTCTTTGTTTGTTGTCTACAATTCCTAGGCAAGTAATGGAGTTGTGGAAGATGGGCTCTTGCATTGATCAATGGCAGTTCGAGGCAGTGATACGTTGCTCTGGAATAAGGGGACGGTGCGGTGGGAGGGGGGGGGATTTTGGTTGTTTGGAGGGTTTGATTTTATTTGTATTGCCCTTCATATTCTCCTGTTTTTAAATATGTAAAATGGCCAAAGTCAATTTTTGTATCTGACATGTGTCTCTGGGGTTCAGAGATCTGCATCATATGTGCTATTTTGACAAATAAAATCTGTTTTAAAAAATAAAATAAAAATCCGTTATCAAAAATTAACATTTAGCACCAGGGGCCAGATGTAGATAATTCTATTTTACCACTTCTTAAATACCGAATCATACCGATTCGGTATTTAAGAAGTGGTAAAATAGAGGGGGGGGGGGTGTAGGTAATACAGACTCGGTAAATACCGAATCGTTAAGATTCGGTATTTACCGATTCTGTAAATACCGATTCGGTAATGCCCATTGATTCCTATGGGCTTCAATGCCCATAGGAATCAATGGGCATTACCGAATCGGTATTTACAGAATCGGTAAATACCGATTTCAGCAAGGGTGCAGGGGGTGTCACTTTGACACCCTCTAGCACCCCAAATACAGGCATGTGTACCATGTGGCACACAGACATGCCCTAAGGGCATGTCTGTCTGTCACATGGCATAGGTGTGCATGCACACATGTGCATGCACACCTGGATTCGGTATTTTACCACCCAATTGGATTGGGGGGTGGTAAAATACAGATTCTGAAAGGCCTTTGGGACTCAGAGGAGTCCCACCTACATCTGGAAATTACCGAATCGGTAAAAATACCGATTCGGTATTTTACAGATTCGATAAATTTACCGAATCTGTAAAATGATGCCCCTACATCTCAATCACCAAATACCGGTCGGTAACGGCCGAATTCGGCCGTTACCGACCGGTATTTGGGCTCCTACATCTGGCCCCAAATGTCCAAGAAACAAGCATTTTTGAAAATTAACCAGTTATGGTAAAAAGTGAATGGGAAAATTAAGAATGCATATATGCAGCTACCAGAAATTGCGGATTTATATTTCCAGATTCCTAGAGGAAGAAAAGTGCACCTGAAATGTATATAGCCTACAATATTAATGTCACTCAATGAGGAATGGTGTTTACATTTGATTGTACCAACTGCAGAACATGATAGGAATACCCTAAAGCCTTTATACACAAACCTTATTCCTTTATTAAGGTTCTAACAATCTTTTAGGCCAATGGTTCCTGACCTGTGGTTTGGGGACCACTGGGGGTCCAAAATGCGTACTCGGGGGTTCACAGCGGGTACTCAGGACATCTGCAACTGCTTAAAAAATTAAATAATATTAACAGATTAATTAAATGTATATAAATAATTAAGCAAAATGTAAAAAAAAAAATATTTTTAAATGTCTTGTAAATGTGAAAGCATGAGAAATTGAAGACTCAAAATTAAGTTGGTATCCTCAGATTGATCCCTTGGAGCAGTGTAAACACATCAAACAGTTTAATATGGATGATTGGTGGCCTTAAATGAATGTAAAAAAGCTCCTAAAATCATTAAAATGACATTTTAGATTTTTGTAAAATGTGTTTGTGAATTAAATAAAATGTTTAATCATATGTGTATTTGATGAATGCTAGTGGTTTTTTGTATTGCTTGGTGGTTCAAATCCTTAAACTTGCTTAGGCTGGGGCTCTGGCTTCTTGCAATTACTCATTGCAATAATGTTTCAGTGGGGATCCCCGGAAACCAAGAAGGATTAAGTGAGAGTCCGCAAAAGTTAAAGGTTAAGAACCACTGTTCTAGGCTGTTGGAAATGAACATATTGATCAAATTGTGGCACTTCTAAAGAGAGATGTGTTGTTGAATGCAGAAGCCAAGATATTGGCCAAAACATTGGCTATCAGACTGCAACCTCATCTCACAAAATGAGTGCATCCAGATCCATCTGGCTTTATGCCAGGTAGAAACACGGCATTAAACCGGAGACGGATACTTTGTGTGATGGCACATATACCCTCCATCCAAGAAGACACTGTTGTTCTCTCCTTAGACGCCCCTATGGCGTTTGACATGTTATAATGGCCTTTCCTCTTTGCAGTCCTACAACACATGGGGTTCAGTCCCCGGTTCTGCGCCTGTGTACAGCTGTTATACACAAAACCTTTGGCCCAAGTAGGAGCAAACGGCCGCATCTCTGCGGATTTTACCTTGGGGCGCGGGACGCGACAAGGCTGCCACCTGTTGCAGTTCCTGTTTGCCCTGTTGTTAACCGCTACCGCGTTTTCCCGCTGTGCGCTGGAATTTCAAAAATGCGCGGATTGTGACAAAGCCAGCTCGTCATCCGCGTAGCGCAGGTAACGCCCATGACGAGCTGGCTTTGTCATCCGCATCGAAGGGGTTAAAGCCACTGGCAGCCTGAATAAGGAGGGACCCGGTCATTCATGGGCTTCGCTAGACAGAGGGCTGATAAGACCGCATTTCTCTATATGCAGAGGATGTTCTGCTAGAAATGGCCTCTCCTAGACGCTCGATCAGTAGACTCTTGAATATCTGCGAGTCATACAGTAGGTTCTCCGGATACACTATTAAATGGTCTAAATCTAATCTGTATGTCTTAAGAGGTCCTCCACTGCCAGCTGGATGAGCAGTACGGATAGTAGAGGGAGGCTTTAAGTACCTTGGAATTTACATCATGCCACAACCACAGGTCTTCATAAACACAAACCTCCTGGAACCCCTGAACGGCTGTGCCGTGATACCAAACACTGGCAATCTCTACCATTAACGCTGCTGGGTAGAGCAGCACTTTTCAAGATAATTACACAACCTAGGTTTCTTTATGCCCTTCAAAACGCCCCGTTTTTAGTACCCCTTACGTACTTCAAAGCAATTGATGCGGAGATTAGCAAAATCCTCTGGGAGGGAAAGCCAGCCCGTATAGCCATGCATATGTTACTAGGGGAGTGGTATGACTGGGGAATTGCCCTCCCTAATGTACAAATATATTATTATATCAACAAAGAACTATTGCCTATACTGATGTTGATTTACAAAGAGTTTGCCACCAGAGCAAAGAAGGTTTATCCAAGCTGGGATGTGCTTATAAGTAGCTTTTTATTTTAATATCTCAGTCAAAAAAACAGGAGTATATTTGTATTAATCATATACAGTTTGAACAAGAACAACATTTTTTATGTACACTAAAGAAAATGTGAATGTAAATGTGGACAAAAAACCAGTGAAATATTAAAATTCAACATGCATGCCAAATTCAGTCATATCACAATCATACCTTACCATTCATACACAAAACACATACAAATACAAATACACACACGACTAAATAAAAATAGATAATCGTGTAGTGTATTAGGTCTGCTGCAGTCTATACAATTATCTATACAATTATATTTACAGTATAAATCAAAATGAATCAGCAGAATCAAAGACAATATATACAGTAGTTTTTTTTATATATATAAACCAGTAATGTGCCACTATGTTCACACTACAGGAAAAACCATGAAGGGGAAGCAGACACTAAACATGAAAGGGCCTACGCGTTTCAAATCCCCAAGAGTTGACAGGGATTATCGTCAGGGCCAGGTGGTTCTAAGGAAAAAGAGAGAAAGAATTCTGTTGTGTGTGTCTAAAACCTATTATAGTAAAACATCAAGATGCTCCAATGCATCCCCACCCAAAGAGCCTTCTGCTTACCACTACGGAGAATATCCGAGGAAAGGATAGAGCCTGTGTGATAAAAAAAACAACAGACAAGGGACTACATGAGTATAGCGAAGAAATTAGAATGAACTAAGCTGGCCATCGTCCAGAATAAAGTTTACCTTGAATGTATCTGTGTTGTTGCAAGTTCAAGTAGAGAAGGAGAGCCTGTAAAAGAGCAACGTCCATTTAGTATAATGGCGGTACCGGGTGCGGTGCTCATGGATGGACATAAGGAGGTAGGTCTCTTACCGGGGGATCGTAGTACAATGCGTCCTTGAACGGGATCAGTGGTTAAAGGAATTCCCCCCCAAATTTTTTTTTTGAAGAAACAGCCTCTGTTGGAGAAGAAGAATAAAAGGCTTGTTTGTTCCATGCTCCGATTGTTTTGTAGGCATGTATCTAAGGCATACCGATCGCGCTTAGGCTTACCGGTGTTGAGCTCTGTGGATTTCGAAGGATCGGCGTCCCCGGTGGCACTGGTCTCCCGCGCATGCGTGGAGTGTGTTGCGACTCGCAGGGCTACTCAATAAATGCTACTCAGGTGCGCATGCGTGGTACAGAGTCAAGCCTCCGAGGCTTTTCGTTATGTGATGTTAATTGCGCATGTGCAGCGTCATGTACAACAATTGTATGGCCATATAGCATGGTGAAAAAAGGCAACGGTCCCTTATTAAAGTTTGTAAATCTCTGATATCTCGTTCAATCCTTTAACAGCTGTGTCAAATTTTACAATTAAGTAAGCTTCCCTTTTGGATAGTTTCTGGTCCATATCTCCTCCTCGTGCATCTCTTTCGACACGCGAGATCACAGTCCATTTGAGATCACTTAGCAGGTGTTTGCAACGTTTCCAGTGATTAACCAATGGGGCAGTGTCGATCCCATTTTTTATTCTGGATTTATGTTGGGTGATTCGAGTCCGAATTTCCTGGTTAGTTTTCCCAATGTAGAGTAACCCACACGGACAGGTAATGCCATAGACTACATATTTGGTTCTACAATTGCTGAAGCTGTCGTGTTTCCATGATATCCCATGATGCTGAAAGAGGGATCCCTCGATGGTCAATTCGCAGCAGAGGCAAGTGCCACATTTATGGTGGCCTGTGATAGGTGGTAATCCCATCATCTGTCTCAACGATGGTTGTTTATCTTTTTTTGTTCCAGCTCTTATCACATGATTAGCCACGCTGCTCTCTTTTTTGAAAGCGAATAACGGTGGAACTTGCAGGCTAGTGTCCAAGTTTTTTATGAGATGCCAAATTTGTATGATGATTTTCTTAAGATTATTAGCATTTGAACAGTAGGTGGTTACACAGACTTGCCTGTTGGAAGTAGATTTGTTTTTCCTTTCGAGGAGACTTTCTCTCGGGGTCCATCTGGCCCTCTTCATGGAATTTCGAACAAGTTTTTTGGGGTATCCCCTATCACATAATTTGGATACTAGGTTTTCAGCATGGAATTTGTAGTCCTCCTGTAATGAGCAGTTTCTACGGATTCGCAGAAATTGCCCGTAGGGTAAATTTTCCTTTAGGCTTCGCGGGTGATTACTTGAGAAAAGTAATGCTTTATTCCTGTCAGTGGGTTTAGTGAAAAGAGATGTTGCTAGTGTACCTTCTAACGGAAAGACTTCAACGTCCAGAAAGGAAATCTTTTTAGCTGAGTGTGATATGCTAAATTGTATGTCTGATGTTCTGGTGTTAAGCCAGTTGTAAAATGACATTAGACTTTCTTCTCCCCCAGTCCAAATCATGAAGACATCGTCTATAAAACGCCACCATGTGGTGATGTATTCTTTGAAAGGGTTGTTATTATGGATGTATTTTTCCTCATAGAGTGACATAAATAATACTGCCAAGTCCGGCGCGAAGGGACACCCCATGGCGACCCCCTTTGTTTGGAGGTAAAAGTCGTTTCCGAAGCTGAAATAGTTCTTTTTTAGGGCAAAAGATGCCAAATCCACAAGGAATTTTAATTCCTTCAGCAATTGTTTAATTCCTTGTGGATTTGGCATCTTTTGCCCTAAAAAAGAACTATTTCAGCTTCGGAAACGACTTTTACCTCCAAACAAAGGGGGTCGCCATGGGGTGTCCCTTCGCGCCGGACTTGGCAGTATTATTTATGTCACTCTATGAGGAAAAATACATCCATAATAACAACCCTTTCAAAGAATACATCACCACATGGTGGCGTTTTATAGACGATGTCTTCATGATTTGGACTGGGGGAGAAGAAAGTCTAATGTCATTTTACAACTGGCTTAACACCAGAACATCAGACATACAATTTAGCATATCACACTCAGCTAAAAAGATTTCCTTTCTGGACGTTGAAGTCTTTCCGTTAGAAGGTACACTAGCAACATCTCTTTTCACTAAACCCACTGACAGGAATAAAGCATTACTTTTCTCAAGTAATCACCCGCGAAGCCTAAAGGAAAATTTACCCTACGGGCAATTTCTGCGAATCCGTAGAAACTGCTCATTACAGGAGGACTACAAATTCCATGCTGAAAACCTAGTATCCAAATTATGTGATAGGGGATACCCCAAAAAACTTGTTCGAAATTCCATGAAGAGGGCCAGATGGACCCCGAGAGAAAGTCTCCTCGAAAGGAAAAACAAATCTACTTCCAACAGGCAAGTCTGTGTAACCACCTACTGTCCAAATGCTAATAATCTTAAGAAAATCATCATACAAATTTGGCATCTCGTAAAAAACTTGGACACTAGCCTGCAAGTTCCACCGTTATTCGCTTTCAAAAAAGAGAGCAGCGTGGCTAATCATGTGATAAGAGCTGGAACAAAAAAAGATAAACAACCATCGTTGAGACAGATGATGGGATTACCACCTATCACAGGCCACCATAAATGTGGCACTTGCCTCTGCTGCGAATTGACCATCGAGGGATCCCTCTTTCAGCATCATGGGATATCATGGAAACACGACAGCTTCAGCAATTGTAGAACCAAATATGTAGTCTATGGCATTACCTGTCCGTGTGGGTTACTCTACATTGGGAAAACTAACCAGGAAATTCGGACTCGAATCACCCAACATAAATCCAGAATAAAAAATGGGATCGACACTGCCCCATTGGTTAATCACTGGAAACGTTGCAAACACCTGCTAAGTGATCTCAAATGGACTGTGATCTCGCGTGTCGAAAGAGATGCACGAGGAGGAGATATGGACCAGAAACTATCCAAAAGGGAAGCTTACTTAATTGTAAAATTTGACACAGCTGTTAAAGGATTGAACGAGATATCAGAGATTTACAAACTTTAATAAGGGACCGTTGCCTTTTTTCACCATGCTATATGGCCATACAATTGTTGTACATGACGCTGCACATGCGCAATTAACATCACATAACGAAAAGCCTCGGAGGCTTGACTCTGTACCACGCATGCGCACCTGAGTAGCATTTATTGAGTAGCCCTGCGAGTCGCAACACACTCCACGCATGCGCGGGAGACCAGTGCCACCGGGGACGCCGATCCTTCGAAATCCACAGAGCTCAACACCGGTAAGCCTAAGCGCGATCGGTATGCCTTAGATACATGCCTACAAAACAATCGGAGCATGGAACAAACAAGCCTTTTATTCTTCTTCTCCAACAGAGGCTGTTTCTTCAAAAAAAACAATTTGGGGGGGAATTCCTTTAACCACTGATCCCGTTCAAGGACGCATTGTACTACGATCCCCCGGTAAGAGACCTACCTCCTTATGTCCATCCATGAGCACCGCACCCGGTCCCGCCATTATACTAAATGGATGTTGCTCTTTTACAGGCTCTCCTTCTCTACTTGAACTTGCAACAACACAGATACATTCAAGGTAAACTTTATTCTGGACGATGGCCAGCTTAGTTCATTCTAATTTCTTCGCTATACTCATGTAGTCCCTTGTCTGTTGTTTTTTTTATCACACAGGCTCTATCCTTTCCTCGGATATTCTCCGTAGTGGTAAGCAGAAGGCTCTTTGGGTGGGGATGCATTGGAGCATCTTGATGTTTTACTATAATAGGTTTTAGACACACACAACAGAATTCTTTCTCTCTTTTTCCTTAGAACCACCTGGCCCTGACGATAATCCCTGTCAACTCTTGGGGATTTGAAACGCGTAGGCCCTTTCATGTTTAGTGTCTGCTTCCCCTTCATGGTTTTTCCTGTAGTGTGAACATAGTGGCACATTACTGGTTTATATATATAAAAAAAACTACTGTATATATTGTCTTTGATTCTGCTGATTCATTTTGATTTATACTGTAAATATAATTGTATAGATAATTGTATAGACTGCAGCAGACCTAATACACTACACGATTATCTATTTTTATTTAGTCGTGTGTGTATTTGTATTTGTATGTGTTTTGTGTATGAATGGTAAGGTATGATTGTGATATGACTGAATTTGGCATGCATGTTGAATTTTAATATTTCACTGGTTTTTTGTCCACATTTACATTCACATTTTCTTTAGTGTACATAAAAAATGTTGTTCTTGTTCAAACTGTATATGATTAATACAAATATACTCCTGTTTTTTTGACTGAGATATTAAAATAAAAAGCTACTTATAAGCACATCCCAGCTTGGATAAACCTTCTTTGCTCTGGTGGCAAACTCTTTGTAAATCAACATCAGTATAGGCAATAGTTCTTTGTTGATATAGAATTGTGGCTCAGCCTTGCTGATTAGGAGCCAACCCTTTTTGTTTTTAGGCAAATATATTATTGGGCCTCACAACTGACTGTACTCAATCAGTGGCTCCATGCCCTCAGGACGACCCAGCATTTCGCGTGGACAGACATGTCTTAGGAGAGGGAGGGGTCATGAGAGCGCTTTACAACAAATCCCGGCAGCGCACCCTTAAGGGACCAACTGCACAGGCGGGGAGTATATGGTATACAGCGCTTAAGAAGCTTGGATGGGACGGTATCATAACTCAATTGACTCCGCTCTGGGAGACCCAGAGGCAAGGTAGACGCAGCAGTAGTAAAAGCTTTAAACAATGGGACTTAATCTGTATCTCGGGAGTCGGAGATCTGTGGTGCAAGGAAGAGGTCTTCACCTTCGACCACCGCCAGAAGAATCATAAAATACCTCCTACAGAATTATTCCGCCACACTCAGATCAAACATGCGCTCACAACAGTCAATCCATCGGGCACTGGGCTGCCAGAGGCCTCTTCATTGGAAGATAGGCTTTAAACAGACTATCTAGACAAGACAGCTATCTCCCTAACTTACCACAAGATTATCAACAACCAACCAGACCCATGCACACACTAAAAGAAAAATGGCAGGACGAGGTAGGATAACTAGACGAGGATTCACTGGCGTCACCATTGGAGGTGGGGATACCTTCCAAACGGAGGCTAGTACAACTAAAAGTACTTCAACGAATATACAACACGAAGGTAACCCTGCACAAAATGGGGAGGGCGGATGACCCACTTTGCTTGAGGGAATGCGGGTACCTGGTACGTTTTATCATACATTGTGGGAATGCTCGAAGATGGAGATTTATTGGGGATCAATCATGCACACAATTACGCAGGTTAGCGGAGTTTTTGTGGCCCCGAAACCAAAAAGATACCTCCTCAACGTTTGGGAACCTTCAGACCTTAACCAGACAGACCAGGACTGGGTGATGCTAGGTATGGAGCTCGCCAAACGCAACACTGCTAAACACTGGGGGGCACAGGATACACCTACGTGCCGAGACTGGTGTAGCGATATGGATGGTACAATGGTGGCAGAGAAGGCAGTCTATGGACACAGAGGGTGCCCCAAGAAGTGGAAACGAAAATGGAGAAAGTGGAACAACTTTAGAGGGAACATATGTGCACCACCTCCTACGGAGTCAGTGTCGGATATAAAGGAAGCAAATCTATGTTATTTACTTATTACACTGTATACCGGACAATTGTATTATCCTTCAGATGGAGCGACTTGTGATGTGAAGCATGTACACTTCAGTGTTCTTTTTACGTTTGAACTCTGTAATGTTAATTGAATGCATAATAAAAATGTTGGGTTTTTTTCTAAAGAGATGTGTGCAATGTGTGCTATTTACGGAAATTCGGAGTGTGAGATTTTCTAACTTTGTAGGCCAAGATTTTTCTTTTATATTTAATTGTTAAATGTTATTGCATTTTGCAACTATATTGATGTGATCGGAAGATTTTATAAAATTGATAAAAGAATAAGGAAAAATGTGTTTAAAAGATAATGTAACCTTGTTTGGGATCATTTATGTGCAGTTGATTAGGTGTATGAAACAACTGACGATATGTTGACATTACTTTAAAATGTACGTTAATTGCAATAAAACACAGTTTTGGTACCACGACAGCAGTCTAAATGAGAATGTATTTGGTTCAGCAAAATGCCAGGACCTTTATTCCCGGTGACCAGTGGCACCATAATCAACCCTTAGTAGCCTTCTATTTGCAGCCAAGAGATTTGGGGAAGGACACCCAATTAAAACTACAGAATGTAAACATCTCTCCCATGTACTTACTGCACCGACGTTCCCTTCGTGATCCCTGTGAAACGGGTTGTTGGTAAGCAAGGGTAATGCCAGGAGTACCAAAGACTAAGCCTAGGGTATGCTATTATTTGCAGCACCGCTGGGTGGCGTACGAGAACTCTAGAAAAGAGGCTGTGTTAAGATACATGCATTTTGAAGCTGCTGTGTGGAGTTATTAAATGCAGCGGCCCAAAAGTTTACAGAAGAAATATTTCAAACTGATGTGCATTAAAGTAAAAACTGTTAAAGGCAAAATGACTCGCAACTAAAAGTCCCTTTTGTTTTTGGAGCTTCGATGAGACTTTATGGCAAAGAGCTGCCTAAAAGAACTGTATTTAATTTATTGTAATCATTTTGAAACATGCTGCTTAGCAGGATACTGAAGCTGAGACAAACAAATAGCATGACGCACCCCTCGAACGACAAGCAATTGAAAGAGTGTGACAGCAAACGTGTGTTCGAGCTGGTGTAAGATGCGAGCCCTAATCACGTCAAACACACGCTAGGCAGCGAGGGAACTGAGGCTAATGCAGTCATTAGTTTGTCAATCCTCAGTTGCTGAAGACGCAAATATGGGCAAGCATCCCCACTCACCAGGACTGAAGCACAGGCAGTACAGAAAGAAGCGGGAAATGGCATCCATTTTTACTCCTACCAACGTCGAACAGCTTTTGAGGGAAACTGTATATAACCACGGAATGGGATATTGGGATACATTACACAGGACCAACCTCCAATGCTCTAAAAGTACCTCGAAGACACAATGCAAGTCGCCAAGGTCTATTTCTCTGTGCAAGCCTACGTGACATTTAACCGTCCCTTCCAACACGTCTTGGGTGCCTTCTAGGTACCGGACTAGTATCGTTTTATCCGTAAACCAGGTTTGGTAAACCAACTATTTACCATCGGCATACCATTAAATAGAGGCCAAGCACAGAGTGTTTGGGAGCTGTACCCCTCTTTCACCCCCTGAGTGTTAATTGCGCAAGACTGAGCGGGTTTGGTGGGCCGTGTGAAGACTTTGATATACCGTGGACTTCGAGTTAGAAGTCCAGCCTTCAAAGTTAATAAATCCACACTAAATTCTTCCAAGTGCCTTGAATGGAATCAGTTGGATGAAGAAAACTCATGGGAAAGCGGGATAAATGAGTTATGTGTGCAAGGTAGCTGCTGATAGACAAAGGTTACATATTAAGGGTGGCTAAAAATGAAGATGGGGGAGTTAGGACTGTGTTTGGCGCTAGACTGCAACAGTATCTGCAATAATATATCAGAGAATAACTGACTGATAGTGGGCGTAATTTATTTATCAAGGAGCTGTAAAGAGCTTTCTTTGATCAAGTTGAGATAAACCCAAATCTGAAAATGTTTGAAAGTATAATTCCTGTGATAAGGAAACAGTAAGGAGGGTATTCAGAAACTATAAAACCATGGAGAATAGATCATTATCCTAACTGGCTCAATCAATTGAGGGCCCTGCCCGAAAATTATCTCAAATATTGCATCTGTTTTTTTCCTAGTACAAATTAGCAAGGAAAGGAAGACAAAGGAAAACGACTCCAATATCATCCTTCCTCCAAGAAAGAAGCACAAAGAAAAAAACACGTAAGAGAAGGTGGGAACCAAGACTGCGATTTTCTGCACAATCTAAAATGTATAGGTCCAGAAAAACATTAACTTGCAAGTTTTGAGTATATAGTGTGGACGTGCTAATGATGCAGTACTGCAGAGACATAACCTGAATGACCTGTAAACAAAAGTTAAGTAATTTAATTGGAAAATTAAGATACAGAGATACACTGGATTAAGATACAGAGGTACACTGTATCTTAATTAATATTAATGTAAGTTAAGTAATATGATGGGAAAATTAAGATACAGAGGTACACTGGATTAAGATACAGAGGTACACTGGATTAGATTGTTTGAGACACTGTTTGTGCCTGGTTCCCATGCACAGAAACTTCACCAAGTAAAACCTGCTGTGGAGAATACTACAACAGTCTGGGTTTTGCGCCTCGAATCGGGGAACTCCAGAAGGGTAACTGCATTATCTTCTATTTCAACATGTGGGCTCAGAATGAGGAGGTATTGCCACACCACACAAATGTCACCCCTTGTCTTCGCAGAATCTCTATTTATGTGCGGTATTACCACTCAGAATAAATGGAGCATCAGAATGACTGTGGTTATTAAAGACTACAGCAGAAGAAAGTGGGAGACAGAAAAATACCAGCTGTTAAGGTATAGAACTATTACAATGTTTGAATGGTCAAGTGTATTGTTAAATAAAAACTCCACTAAGAAGCATGGAGGTACTTAAAAAATATATCAGAGAGGCATACAATTCTCCTTAGACAATATCTACACTCATAAATGCACCTGAACTTTCTATTTATAAAAGACCAATATGGACTCACTTTATGAAGTGAAGAACTGTAACAGTTTGACTGAAAGGATTGAGGGATATTATGTCAGTGAAAAACAGTGTCATTGTGCAACAGTTCTAATCATCAGCCTAAACCAATGTTAATTTGAGGGGGCGTGGCTAACCGCCTAACATGGCAGCTGCACTGTAGCGGAGCTCCGAGACCGGTGCCACTTATCCGGGAAATATTGGCGACTCTGGGGGACATCCAATTCTACTTCCTTCCTCGCTGCATGTAAAAACTGAAGGGGAGACTGGTGGTATAGAGCACATCCCTGTACGACACCATAAAATCTGTGAAACCAACGAAGTAGTCAGAGACGAGAGTGGCGTATGCACCTGGACCCGGGGGGCCGGAGCAGACTGCGGCGCATCGAGGACCTCTGGTCTGCCATCTTGAACAACCCAGCAGTGTCTAGCAGGAGAATTGGGAACCTGTGCTGTCAGGCTGCGTGGCCGCCCGTGAGGGAGGGCGAGGGAGCCGCACCAACACACTCTGCAGCGGCCCTAAGTGCATCCTACCATCTCCTCCCTCTGGGCTGCAGCCCCGCTGGGCCCACACTAGCAGTGACAGTGGTTGACTCACCGGGAACCGGAGATAACCGCTGCTACATTGGAACGGCTTCTCCGCACACACCGGCCTGCAACTGGTAGGGACAAGTTGGTGGCGCTGCCAGCTGAGGTGAGCCGACGAGTGGATGCGGGCGGATATACTCTGGGCTGCAGGGGGTCTCCTGGCATGGATGTGGAACCCGCAGACTTGATCTTCCCTTCCTAAACCGGGCAGGGACCCCACGGACATGTTAGGATACCGCCCACTGTCGCATTTACCTACAGAATACAAGATTCTAAGTAAAATCTTATCCTGTCAGCTGCTCCTCTACCTGTCACAACTAATCCACACTGACCATCCACACTGACCAAAGTGGCTTCGTCCCGGCTCGTAGTACCTCCCTGAACATTAGACGTCTCTATCATGTCATGGAGACAATTCCTGGGGTCTCTCTGGGTGCTGGGCGCACTGCCCTCGATTTGCGCCAAGCCTTTGACACCCTTAATAGGGAATATATGTTAAATGCTATGGGAAAGTTTGGTGTCCCGCCGGAGTACGTGAAATGGGTCAAGTTCCTTTACATGGCCACTACGGCACGGGCCCGATCTAGAGCTCATGTCTTCTTGCCTTACCCAGTGTGCAGAGGCACAAGAGAGGGGTGCCCCCTGTCACCATTGCTCTTCGTGCTGGCGCTTGAACCCCTCGCTATAAGACTCCAGAAGCAAGCAGAGAAAACTGGGATCCGGCTGGGCAACACAATACATGCAATGTCAGCATATGCCGACAATCTCATTTATTTACTTATTTTAAAGATTTTATATAGCACTGGCCAGGCCCAGAGGTATTGGAGAGCTTTACAGAAGCAACAGCAAAGCAAATATCCGTGAACAATGGATACAAACAAAATAGACTAAGGGACGTG
Organism: Lissotriton helveticus; assembly: GCF_964261635.1. Lineage (NCBI taxonomy): Eukaryota > Metazoa > Chordata > Amphibia > Caudata > Salamandridae > Lissotriton > Lissotriton helveticus. The sequence goes on along the minus strand of NC_136065.1, from coordinate 1,895,473,612 downwards.
AGACATCAAACACCGAATCCGGAGCAGGGCAAAAATCTTAGGATCAAAGGTTACATACAGTTAAAAATAAGGAGAGTGTGAAACATTTGTAGGAGCATGCGGGAGGGCGTTACAGAAATGAAGTCAAAACAATTAACACAATTAGGGGACATAAAGTGCAGGCTAGGTCAGAGCCAGCGTTAACAGAATACTATACAGAAATTTACAGAAATGTGGTTAGAACAAAAGTAACTGAGGGACCATGGAGAGCAAGGCAAGTGGAAACAATAACGAGAACACAGGGAAAAGAAAGGCCAGCAGGTTAGAAGAGGGATGACCTGAAACACAGGAGCCCAAAAGAGATCAGCTTCAGAGAGATTCATGGGCTACAGTATTTATTGAGGAGATGGCGTTTCAGGTCTCTTTTGAAGCCAGGTTTGGAGGAGTTGCAACGAAGGTCCCTCTGTAGGCTGTTCCAGATGCTAGGCGCATTTCCTGAGAAGGAGCAAGTCTGAGTAGATTTCTTTCTTAGTAACTGGGGAATGAGAAGAAGAGGATTGGAGCTTCTCAACAGTCTGGTACTTCCTGCTCTTGTGAGTTTGTTGTTTCAGTAGTCCTGGAATTGAGAGTGAAGTTTTTTGTGGGTGATGCAGGCGGTCTTGTAGATGCATCTTCTTTCGATGGGGAGACAGTTAAAAGACATGAGGGCAGGCGTGATGTGATCATACCGTTGGCAGTCTGATATAAGACGGGCAGCCATGTTGAGCACGGATCTGAAGGGGGCGAGGTGAGTTTTAGGGGTTTCCGGTGAGTATAGCGTTACCGTAGTCGAGTTTAGAGAGGAAAAGCAATTGAACGACCCATTTGAAGTCATCAAAAGGGATTTGATTTGGTGTAAAGTGCTCCTTTTGTTGAGTTTTTGATATGGTCCTTCAGTGACATATCTTTGTCCAGGGTGAAACCTAAGGATTTAGCCGTGTTGGATAGAGTGAGCGGAAAGTTTAGGGCTTTGAGGTCAGTAATCCAGCCTTGGATAAGGAGGTGGTTACTTTTGGGGAGAATAGAATGATTTCCGTTTTGTTGGGGTTCAATTTTAGATGGTTGGAGTAAAACCAGGATTGAATCTTGCCCAGTGTAGTGTTGAGATGAAGGATGTCGCTATGTGACTTGATTTTATAGTAGAGTTGCGTGTCATCGGCCTAAAGGTGATAGTTGATCCCAGCTTGTTTCAAAATTATAGTAAGGGGTTCCATGAAGAGGTTGAAGAGAGAGGGGGAGAGAATTGAGCCCTGGGGGACAACCAGAGAGACAGGAGTAGGATTGGTGAGGCAGGAGTTGATTTGAATTTGTTGTTTCAGCAGTGAACCACTGTAAGACTAGGCCATTAAGGCCAGAATGAGTGTTAAGAGATTCCAGTAAGGATGAATGGCTCACTGTATCAAAAGCAGCTGAGAGATCCAGCAGGAAAAGAAGGCAAACATCTCCATTCTCTAAGGAACAATGAATGTCATCAGCAATGTTAAGCATGGCGGTTTCTGTACTGCAGCCTTTCTTGAAACCAGATTGGAAGGAGTCTGGTAGGTTGTATTTGCCTATGTGTCTGTCGAGTTGTTGTAAGACACATTTCTCCATAGTTTTAGCTAGGAGTGGGAGGTTAGAGATGGGACAGAGGTTGTTGGGATCATTCGGGTCTGACTTGTGGTTTTTAAAAATGGGAGTGATTTGCCTAAGTTGCAGGGAGTCTAGAATGCACCCAGAGGCGAACGAGGTGTTAATAATTTTAGTCCAGTATGGGGCGATGATGTGGTTAAGGTTATGTACTAGATTTTCCGGGAGTGGGCTTTGGTATGAGAGGTCGGCTTAAATTTCACAATGATATTAAAGACTTCGAGCTTGGTCATGGGTATTAAATTTGTTCAAGTGGCGTCGTTTTTCAATTGTGTGTTGGAAAGAAAGTGTCCACTACCAATTGGAGCAGATTGAATGAAGAAAGAACCAGGAGGACGGGTTGATGTGGAGAAAGGGGGGATGTTGAGAGAGATTTGCAGAGTAGGGAAGGCCATGATTTGAGGGAAGGATTGATACATTTTGGCAATTTTGGCTCTGAAGAAGCTGGCAATTTCCTCACATCTTTCATTGGAGGCCGTCAAATCAGGCGGGGCAGATGGGGATTGTTATCTGACAATGTTAAAGAGTTCTCTGGGTCTATTTTTAGCGCTATCAAGTTGGGTACGTAAGAAAGATGCTTTTCATCTAAATATGTCTTTCTTATAAGCTAACCTTTCAGATCTAAGGAGAGCTAAATGTAATGGGGAGGGGTGTTGTCTCCAGGTCTTTTCTGCTTGTCTAGGTTGTCTTGTTTTGTTATTCAGCTCAGGATTGAACCAAGATTTAGATTGGATTGTTCTTTGTTGTTTAAGTTTGAGAGGTGCGACTTGGTCACGAACATCAGTTATTGCCTTTTTGAAGTGGTAAGTAAGCTTATTTGCTTTTTGGGAGTGCGGGAGACTGAGTTGAGCATGAATTTTAGACTTGAGTTCAGTTGGAGGGACTTATTTGAGGTTTCTGGTCCACATCTTTGGTTTGAAGTTTAAAACTGGGGGAGGAAGGACGGTGGACAAAATGTTGAACAGAATGAGATGGTGGTCACATCAGTCAATAGGGACGATGTCAGTAGGAAGACCAGATCATTACTAGTGATGATTGCGTCAAGTGTGACACCTTTGATATGGGTAGGTTTGTTGCAGTGCTGCTTTAAGTCGTTAATCAAAAGAAGGTTAGCGAGGCACCTAACAGTGGAATTATCAGCGTTATTCCAATTAATGGTATAATCACCCAAGAACACATTCTTCGAGTCAGAAAGGGAGAAATGAGTAAGAAGGTCAGATAGTTCTTCGGCGAAGGGTAGGAGCTCACCAGGTGGGTGGTAGATATTATACAATTTGATAGGTGGGGAGCCTTTGACATTGAGTTCAACGCTGAGGTATTCAAAGCTTGAGTATTCAGCATTCTTTAGAAGGGGGAGTAGAATTTCGGTTTTGTGGATTATGGCTAGACCTCCACCTGTTCTATCAGGTTTGTCATGTTTAATGATGGAGTAAGCAGAGCAGAGTAAATAGGTCATGGATGCATTCTCTACATTCATGACCTACCGGGTGACCTAGAGCCCATACCGCGTATTTTCAAACAGTTTGAACGCATTTCGGGTCTAACCATAAACGAGAAGAAGTCTCATGCGTTTGTTTTCCACCCATAAGAGCGCCCGGAGGCCATCAGGTTTGGGCAGCTCTCTATCTCAGTAGCGCCAAGTACCTTCAAATACCTAGGTATCCAAATATATAGGTCCCCACAGGACTTATTAGAGGGCAACCTGATAAGGCCGGTTAAGGCGCTTCGCACCCAAATATCTTTCTGGGTGTCACTGCCCCATTCAGTGATCTCCAAGATGGTCTCCAAGATGGTCATGCTTCCGCGCCAGTTGTACTTCTTTACAAATTTACCAGTACTGATTCCTACCTTCCTTTTTAAAACACTGGACACTCTCCTATCAGATCTCATTTAGGGAAGGGTCAGTAGAAGGGTGAAGCTGGCAAAATTGCTGCCAGGGATGGATAACGGGGGCTTGGGAGTGCCAGATTTTCGAGTCTACTGCTTTGAAAGCCAGCTGCAGTTGCTTGTATACTGGCTAGCAGGCGCAATCTGCATGAATTGTGTTACACAACACAGTTCCTGACCCGGAAAGCCCTTCACACCATACTGTTGCCACAGAGTAAGATTCCCCCTGGTACCCCCCTGTTGTTGCATACAGTTCTCACTTAACGGAAAACTGCACTACACTACACAAACCAGAAACTCCCCTACGCCCCTAATACTCTTCTGCTGGGAATCCCCACACTCACTGGGTCTGTCACTAAGCAGAGTATCCTTGGCTGGTCACGGGAGGGTGTCTCCGCAGTGGGCGCGCCATTTGCAGATGCTGCGCTGATGGATCACAAGAACTTTGCCCGGGAGCAAGGAGTCCCACGCTCTCTCTTTATCCTACATGCAGCAAGGTGACGAAACACTGGGCGCCAGACAGCGAGGAGCCTCTGACACATTAGGAGATACATGCTGTATACCTGATGGGTGACGGACGTCACCTGATAAGATGGTTATACAGGGGTACCCGAGCACAAGCGGAGACCCCCCTCACAACACTTCGAGAGAAGTTGGCCAGGGACCTGGGTAGGGACCTAACGGACAAGGACTGGGCCTCTCTCCTGGAATACCCTTAGAGGGTGTCCCGCAACACCAAATTCAAGTTAATACAATACATGATTCTCCACTGGGCCTACCTCACCCTGTGCAGTCTACACCACATGTACCCCACTTCGCAAGTTTGTTGCTCAAAATCCCAGGCAGAGGACGCTGACATACTGCATATGTCGTGGACGTGTCCACGCCTGGGGGGGGGGGGGGGGGGGGGGGGGGGTTTCTGGTCCGGAATTGCACATGTAATAGGAAGCATATCAGGAATCTCTAGCTGGGACACAGTGGGGCGGTGGATACTGGGGCTATACCGCTGTCCCAAGACAGCAAGTACAGCTCAGATTTGCTGACCTAATTTTACTTATAGCGAAGCGCTCCATCAGTATGAGGTGTGAATCGCCCCCCCCCCCCCCCCCAACAATACGCACTTGGCATGGGGAAGCAGTCCGATGGGGTAGTGCTGAAAGAGCAGCCATCATGAGGGAAGAATATAGGGGACCACAGAAAATACCGATCCCCATGGACTGGGATCTGATGCTGAAAGCACTCAAGGCAATTGTGCCCCTATACCACAACGCACATAGGGCATAAGTCCCCCTCCTCTAGGGTGCGGCTGAGATCAGCTCCCCCGACCCCACTCCGCACAGGGTCCGGTGTGGGGGGATGCGCCCTTCTGTTTGGGACCTCAACAGGGATAAGACAGGCGTACAAGGTTGAGCCTCGGCTCTGAAATAGCTTAACTGGGGAGGAGCCAGACAAGAGGGAGAGGGAAGGTTTGACTGGGGTTGTTTTAGTGTTTTATACTGACATTGATAGACAACTCGCCTGTAATAGATTCATTGTAAAATGCTGATGCTCAAATACAAATACCTCACCTGTGAGTGGGAATGCATACAGATGCACTAGCAGCCATCTTTTAATGGTCTTTGCTATACTTGATTAAAAGCTAATCAAAATTTGCTAACCAGTCATGCACACACATAGGCAAAAACATTCCAAGATGGCCATCCATGTAAGGTCACCCATGCATATGCAGTGAAAGCTATCTTAGAATGGTTTTTAACAAAGTATAACAAAAATCTATACAAGATGGCTGCCATGCGTCAACAAGCACATGCATACACTGGCGGCAACTCTTACAATATTCTTTTGCAAATATAACAAAAGCCATTACAGTATGGCTCTTTTGCATTCACACACTTGGGTGGGCATCTTTGAAGGGCTTTTGTAAAAATTAAGTAAAAGCGATTCAATGATTCAATCACTCACCCTTACACCTTTTGGCCTCTACCCACCCCTTAACACTAAAAACAAACTTGGCCTCCTATACTTCTACCAATCCCTAAGCTGCAAATTAACTCTTACCTCTCCCCTGCCCCAACCCGCAAATCACACCTAAATCACCCTTACTGTATTTTCGAACTAACCAACCAGTCGATATCATAATGCTAAGCTATATAATATAATTATCTTTTGTCTATAATCTCACTTCCCACCAATGCTCTGTGCTTATTTCCCCCCAATATTGGGAGATTAGATCTACACTGTTATCTTAAATTAACATCCCCAGTACACACCACTGCAACATTTCCTTTTTGTGTTTAGACTTGTGTGTCTGTTTTGTAGCTTATATGCAATTCATGTACTCTGAATTCCTTATGCAATGTACTTGGTTCTATTGCAAAGCGCTCTGACAACTTCAGGTAAAGTATGTGCTATATAAAAATGCAAAATAAATAAATGAATACCATCCTTTACCTCTACCTTCCCCTAAACCCTAAAATGACCCTTACCATCCTTTACCTCCAATTGCCCCAAAACCCTAAAACTACCTGAAACCCCGTTTTACCCATCCGTTAACACTAAAAAAAAAAATTACTTGCGGAGTAAAGGCTGAGGAGTAGCGGTTATGCGGGCTCAAAACTGCGGATTAAAGGTAGCATACCATTAACAGTGCTAGAAGGGGGAGTGAGGAAAGAGAAAAGATGGTAGCAAAAACCCTGATTTTTATACCCTATAATTTCAGGAATGAAAAGTAGTAAAATGAATTCCACAATTCAGAATCAAAAACTCAAAGCTGAGAAACAATTTCTTTCCTCGAGTGGTCTTCCTCTCAAAGGAAAAAGACACCTTTTTTTTCCTAGAACTTGCGCCACACAATACATGCTTTAGATGAGGCTTCGTGTAAAATGAACGCACACTGTCTCTGTTGGCCTAAGCGAAACTACAAGCTATCAATTATTTCAGTTTTGATCCAAAAGAATCCCTATAGTCTACACTGAATTTCGAAACAAGTTTCAACACATCCCTTTTTATTTTGAATTATAGATAAATCAAATCATAGCCAAAGCATCCAGAATGAATGTAGAAAGGGCGAGTACACCTGTGAAGTACTGCACCCATGTGTAGAATGTAAAATCAAGGCAATCCGGTCTTATTTATTATTTATTTATTAATTTGTTTTAGCGAAAGGAAAACACAAAGTAAGATGACAATTACTTCTCCTTGTGCAACAGCGTATCATTTCCAGCACTTGTAAAAAAAAAAAAAGTCCACATTTGTAAAGCGCACAATCACCCGTAAGGGTCTCTAGGCGCTGGGGGCCGTCGGGAAGATTAAGCGAGCTATTGCCCAGAGTCACATGGTGCTGGGCTAACCTGCCGCCGGAGCCGGAGATCGAACCGTGGTCCCCAGATTCCGGCGTCAGTCGCCCTGGCCGCGGCGCCACACCTCTCCCTGTACATCATGTTACCGACAGTGTGAGGTGAGTAGAGGCTGAGGTATAGTGTGGTTGAGGGATAGAGTTCAAGCCGATCCGGTCTTATTGATGAACCTCAAACCAATGGTGGAGAGGTTGCCCTTTGGGTCAATCAACCAATCGGATTTGTAGAGTGCAGCTACATCACCCGTGAATGTCTTGAGGTGCTGGGAGAACGAGCTGCCTGTTTTCCTACTGTTTGAACATCTAATTTTTGGGTGATCCTCACTCTAAAAAGTCTTAACAATTAACATTGGAGCTAAATCCGATTGAGGATCTTTTGAAACAGGTATCCCTGTTCCTAAAGGAAAGAGACATTAAGCTGGTAACCAATTCTGCCAAGGAAAATATTCAAGTTCTTTTCATTTAAAAAATTTGTGTCAACCCTTTCAATTCTGGGCTCTTCGCACGCCCCTGGTGCAAAAGTTATTTTCAAAACATTTCTACTAGTAGGTTAAAATACATTTGTCTATTTTGTCTTGATGAGTATTCATGCAAGGCATATGTTTTTTTCCCCCATTGTGGAAAACGTGTAATATTTTATTTGGCATTAGCAGCAGCCATTTTGGCAGTGGTGTCCATTTCCTTTCCTTCATAATTCTCCCATCCTCTGCCGCTTGTCTTTTCCTGCCTGTGCTATCTATTTTAGTTGACTTCCTGACTTAGCTAAAAGCAATGTACGTGCTGAGAGTTTGTAGCTGCCAGTACATCTGTTGTCTGTCAATCATTTACTGCTGCCATAAGCACTCATACTCCCCCCTCCCACTTTGCTGACCAAGTGGTTATTCATCTGCCCTTGTTTGCTGAAGACTATTTTAAAAACTTGCCTTGCCTATTTCTGTTCACATGCTTGCACTGCAGAAAACCTGTATAAAAGCCCTGTGTTCTGTGACTTCAGTGTACTACCTCCTCCAGCACTTGAGTGCTGTGTGGACGTGGTCCTACTCATGAGTGATTAATACACTTGTTATTTATTCCTACTCCAGTGCTGGTCTCTACTTTGTTGGTTTTTGAATCCGTGGACAAAAGGGTGACCCTGCACCAGTGTACCCCTAAAAAGGTATATTTCCACAGCATCATACTCAAAGATACAAAGTGGTAATGCATCTGAATCGGTATTTGACCCAAAGGATAGAATGGAAAATGTGAAGGTTTTAACTTTCACGAAATTGCTCAGTATGTTGCTGCGTCTCTCAAATATATAGATTCTGAAATGCTAATCAAGGTGAATTTTGCCAATAACAAATACGAGTCAGTAGTGTAACATCTGTGCACATCAAATTGTAGCAGAACGATAAAATTACCAATATAGGGACTCTTTTAGATGCAACATTTAAATAACATTTCCCTGCAGTGGGGAGACTGCAAACTGATTTACAAGCTATGAGAGTTCTATGCGACAAACTCTGCTGGTATGCATCTATGCACTTATGCCTACTAAAACCAGTTCCCTTCTTAAAAACAGCAGCCATTTATTATGTTTTTCTGGCTGATTGGAGAAGTCTTGCGTCAAATGGGAAGGAGCCTATGAGAGAAGGGTAACAGTCATCAAGAAGATCATTTTTCCACCTCTTACGTTACGACTCTAGTCCATTCTCAACTTGGGTTTGGTTCAATACCATAAGAGAATGACCAACAGCGAAAAAGGCACATTGGCCTACGAAAAGCAGTCGCACATGCGTTGCTGGCTAAGCTTAGAATCACTCAAGGAGGAAATACAGAATTGTGTAACATAAACAGAATGCTTATAGCATAGGCCATAAAGCTGCCCTGCATACGTCTAACAGGTTCACATTTGAACAATGCCACCAGTGGCAGATTAGACTTGGTGGAGTGCCCCCAGACAAAGGATAAGTTGGGCCCAATGCATATGCAATCCATGTAGGTAGGTTAGCCTTTATTGCCTCGTCATGGTAAAAACATGATGAGGTCAAGGTTGTGAAGTCAATATTGAAAGGATGCTAGAACTCACTACTTGTTCAAACTGATCATCAAAGTTGGCATGACTTCTCAGAAAAAGCTTGTCCCAGTGGAATATTGTGTATGGAAATTGAGGGCAAAGAACTTGCAGCTCACATATCCACCTGGCTACTAAAAAACAAGTAATCTATGAGAAAATGTCAGGTCAGGGTTTTTTTTATCCATTAGCTTGTCTAGGAGTAAACTGCAGTCTCAAAAGACCACCGAGCACCTTATCGCAGGGAACGTGTGAATCAGGCTCATCAGTTGTCATTTGACAGTCTCATCAGCTCTGTAATGGATTGTTCATGCCTGTTCCGATGGGCCACAATGGCAATGCGGAAAGTCTTGCAGGTGTCTACCTGTACCTGTTTTAACAATTTGAAAATGGCACGTCACCAACCATGCAAATAAGTACGTTGATGTCCTTCGACAGTGCACAATCCTAGATGCTTGCTCCTATACAAAGCCCCAGGGAAGGCTTTCCTAGGAGCCACCAGAATTTCCTGGTTTTCTGCTGAGATAGGAATGTACAGACTAGTTTGTTTGGTACAATGCAGTCACGGTGAGCAGTCATAGAGAGGGGCGCAGCACTGTCTCTCCCCGCACTAGCTTGAGGTCTTCCCTATGAGGGAAACCGAGGTAGACCCTTAGAAGCAGACGAAGCACGTTCAAGAACCAAACTTTGGGAGGTCAAGTATGTGCCACTTGGAGAGGAGAACCGAACATCCTGGGCTATCACATATTTTTTTAAGAACCCCATAGGGTTCGAGGGAGAAATGAGTTACTTACCTGTAACTGTAGTTCTCCAGTATTGGAAGCTTTCATACATTCACATGCTTGAATCCTTGCGGCGTCGTCATGATGGGAGTCCCCGCTACCTTTAACATAGTAGTACCATGATAGGTATAGACTGGAAAAGGCATAGGCCCCTTAGTTGAGTAACTGGATGGCTTAGTATATGGTGCACACTTATTTAAATGAGGCATCCTGTACTAATCCAAACATAGTTGAGTAACTGTAGGAGGCTGGCTTAGTATATGGTGCACACTTATTTAAATGAGGCATTCTGTACTAATCCAAACAACCTTTATGGTGATTTTAGTGGTCTTAGACAACCATAGAAAGCTCTAAGTGGTAGCTGTGGAGAACAGCCTTCAGTGTGACGCAGCTTGTTTTACCAGTACTAATCATATAGTGTAGGTTAAGTGAAAAAGAGCCACAGTGTGGTTATAAAAATATGTATTTATTATAATCACACACACTAACACATTGAGATATCTCCTACCCAGAGATATTATCACAATACACACAATACTTCAATAGTTGAGCAGGTAAGTAGCCTAAATACACAGTGGTGTCCAGGGGGAGACCAAACCATATAGTAATAAGGTGGAATGTGAACTGCGACCAAAGTTGAGACTGGTCCCGGAAGACTTAGAAAAGCTGGGGACACAAGGAACTACCCAAGGTAAGTACCCAAGAACCCAACAGAGTCAGTGTGCAGAGTGGAAGTATGACTGCGTACTCAAAACAAGTCATTGGGGAAGTCGCAGTTGCAGTTTTCAAGAAGAAGGGACCTTCACAGAGGATCCTGAAGAAATCCAGAGGTAGATGGAAGGTTGAAGAGTCACCCCATCTGGGGATACCCCAGGAACCAAGATACCTGCACCAGGGAAGGCGGGTGAATAGGTGCAAAGTGAAGTCGGAAACTGAAGCAGACCACAATAGAGGACTTCAGTGAAGATGCCACTGACGAAGAAGGTGACAGAGTCCGATGTAATCCAAGGGTGGATTTTGAAAAAAAGTAGCTGCAAGTAGAGTGACAGAGTCTATGCCTCTCTGGAATGACCAAGAGGCATGGAAGACCAATGATGAAAGATGCAGGAGGGTTGACAGTGACCTTGTCGCTGCTGCTGTGAGGACCAGGTGAAGCTGTGGAAGACCAGGAGCTGTTCATGAGCTGTCCCACACCGGAAGTCGAGATCCTTGGGGGCCGGTGTCCGACGGGAGCACCAACAAGCTTTGGCAGCAGCAAAAGACTAAGAAAACAAAGACGGTGCAGTGTCGGGACCAGCGAGGTCCAAGGGACTCACCAAAGACGTCAGAGCAGGCCCAACAAGCAGGGCAGCCCACTGGAGCCAAAGAAGACCCTCAAGAGGACCCACAGGCTGAAGGCACAGGAGTCGCAAGAGGACCTCAAGCAGCAAGAATGTAGGCCCACGGTGCAGAGGATGCAGTGAGGACCAAGATCTTGGCAGCAGGAGATACTGGAGGCTGGAGCTTCTTGGAGCTAAAAGATCTCTGGAGAAGAGATTCAACCAGCCTTGGCAACGGCAAGCCAACGCAGTGCACAGGGGTACTGCTCCAGCGGTTCAGACGAGGGATACTGGCTTAAAATTTGCTGAGAAGACGTGCAGGCCTCGAGGGTGTTGCAGAACCACCACCTGTGTTGCTGAGCGTTTCAGAGTCAGTAGGATGTCAAGAGCAGTAGACCGCTCAGCTTAGTTGTGGTGCCTGCAGATCCAAATGAAGGGACTCCTTCACTCAAAGGGAGATTCCTGCGGGTGTCTTTGATGCCCACAGGACTGGAGAAGAACCTGGGTGGAGCACAGGCACAGATGATGCAGAAGACTGTCAGGATGACGAGACCAAGATCAGCAGGAGTCTTCCAGATGCAGTCTCAGTTCCCAAAGCGAAATCCGATGAAGGTCTCATGTGCCCAGAAGGTTGAAGATAAAATGGTTTCAGATCTGAAGCCTATTCCATGATGAATCTGAACAGCCACCCACAGGTAAGATATTAGGTACCCAAAGGAAAGAGTTGGGACCATTCAGGGGGCCGTCCCAGAAGAGGGGCTGGACAGAGGGAAGGATACTCCCATGTCCTTTGTCCAGTTTCGCACCATAGAGGGAGCCAACGGCTCCCTGAACTGTTTCCAACTGGAGTATACAATGAGGGCACCAAATGTGCCCTTCAAAGCAGTTTGGTGGTGCTGGCAAGCGACCCCACATCAGCCCAATACACTAAACCCTGTCCTGGAGGTGATTGCACCTCCCTGTGACAGGAAACTTATTGTTCTAGCTTGGCTCAGCAGTAGGAGGGCAGGATCGTGTCTGTGATGGGCAGCAGCACTAGCTTGCTATTAAACCCTGGAAGGCTGGTACCGGGAATACAGGGGGCTCCCTAGAGGAGCCCCCAGTACATGGGTTCCTACATCCAATATTGGAATCGGTGTTGGGGTAGGATTCTAACATGTTTGATACATCTCGTAATTGAATTGATGTCCACTATATGTATAAAATGGCTGACCGCACTTACAAAGTTGGGAGAATCGACTTCTAGGTTTGTAGGAGGTGTCCTGCTCATGCAGGGCACCCTCACACTTATAACAAGGCACCCGCCCTTCAGGATTGAAAGGCCTACCTTACAGGTGACTTATAAGTTTTAAGTGCAGTGACCTCAGATATAAGGGAACTTATATCTGTTGTGTGTCGTGCTAGCACCAGCTCACACAGGCTGCAATAGAAGGCTTGTAGCTACATTTTGAGTGGTTCCTCACGGTGGCATAATACATGCTGCAGCCAGTGGGAGACCCCTAGTGTACCTATGTCCTGGGTACCTCCATACCATATACTAGGGACTTAGAAGGCTACACCAGTAGCCAATTAGGAAGGTAGTAAAGTACTTACCATAGTCCAATTTAGTGAGAGAGCACAGTGACTGGGTTCCCGATTAGCAGGATCCCTGTCAGACTAGTCAGAAAACATAATGACACCAGCAAAACATGGAGGTGACCTAGAAAGCAGATTTTACTTTTCTCCAGTTACCCATCATAGCTTCCAATACTGGAGAACTACAGTTACACGTAAGTAACTGATTTCTTACTTCAGCATTGGAACTTTCATAGATGCACATGCTTGAATCAGAATAGCTATAGGTTTAGTAGCACCTTTACATTTGCAAAGAATTCTCAAAAAATAACAGCAACTTATGCGTAGATAAATGAGATAAATTAATCATAGCTCTAAGCAATCAATAATTAAAAACAATATTAATAATAAGAACAGTAATAATACTTGGGCAATATATCCGTTAAATAGTTTACCATGGAAATGTGCATACAGCAATAGTGGTAGGAGGGTCAATCAATCAAGGCATTTGTAAAGCGCACTACATACCCGTGAGGGTCCCAAGGCGCTGGAAGGGTGGGCCGGGAGGGATGCTGCCACTGATCGAAGAGCCAGGTATTAAGGAGTCTTCGGAAGGCCAGTAGGTTTTGGCTCTACGGTAGGTTGGTGGAGAGGGTGTTCAGGTCTTGGCGGCGAGGTGGGAGAAGGATCGGACGCCGGCGGTCATTCTTCGGATGCGGGGGACTGTGGCGAGGGCGAGGCTGGCGGAGCGGAGCTGGCAGGTGGGGTGTAGAAGCTCAGTCTTCTGTTGAGGTATGCTGCGCTGTGTTGTGGAGAGCTTTGTGTGAGTGGATGAGGAGCTTGAAGGTTACCCTCTTGTTGACGGGGAGCCAGTGCAGGTCTGTCAGGTGGGGTGTGATGTGGCAGCGGCGGGGGATGTCGAGGATCTGAAGTGCTGAGGTGTTCTGGATGCATTGCAGTCATCCCGGAGGGTAGACCGGGATGGCTCACCTTAATTAAAAAGATGATGGGAGCACTGCTTGACCTACTGCCGTATCGTTGTGAACTGCTGAATCGAGGGAGTAATGTCGAGTAAATATGTGTATGTTCTTCTACGTTGCTGCACAGCAAATTTCAGGAAGTGACACTCCCGGAAATAAAGCTGTAGAAGTAGATATAGCTCTCATGTAATGAGCTCAGACTCATGAAGACAAGGGTTTGCCTGCCTTCGGATGGCAAAATTGAATGGCATTTGAAATCCATAAAGAAATCCTCTGCTTGGAGAGCAGGAAACCTTTTCTTGGGGCACTGTAAGCGACAAAAAGTTGAGACGTCTTGCAAAAAGTTTGCGCGTTTTTGTAGTTAAACCTTTAGGCATCGCTTGACATCCAGCAAGTAAGGTACCTTTTCTGCTGTTAACGGAGGATTTGGGAGGAACGTTTTAAGTACTACAGGCTCATTAAGATGAAAGATGGAATGGACTTGTGTATGAATTTTGGATTTGTGCTGAGAAGAACTCCATCAGCCCTGAACAGCAGAAATGGTTCCTGTATAACAAAAGCCTAAATTTCACTGACTCTTCTAGCTGAAGTTAAAGCGAGGAGTAGAGCCAGTTTCCATGACAGGAACTTGATGTCCGCTTTTTGTATTGTTTCACAGGGATTTTCATTAACTGTGGGAGAACAGTATTCAACTGTCACAATGGAGGTGGAAGCTTTACTAGAGGAAAAGTACGGAACAATCCTTGGAGGAACTCTTTGATTATTTTAGAAGACTACAACGGTGGAGAAGAAAGAGATCTTCGATAACAGGAAATATCTGCCAAATTAACTTTTAACGAATTATGTGCTAAACCTGACTGCGCTAAATGTAAAAGATATAGCAGATCTTGCTCCGGAGAGGAAAAGAGCAGACGTACATCAGCTTGCTGGCACCAGATACAAAACCTTTCCCAGTTGAGGTAGTAAGCTTTGTTTGTACTGTGAGCCCGGGCCTGGGCTAGGATCTTGCTACACTTTTTTGGTATGTTCAAATGTCGAAACTCATGAAACTCAGGAGCCATCCTGACAAGTGGAGGTGCCTGGGACCCGGATGTAGAATTTATCCATGGTTCATTGTCAGAGGACTGGGAAGAACTGCAAGCCGAATGTGTTGATAATGGGATAGGAGAAGCAAAGGAACAACGAGAATCAAGTTTGCAGGTCTCTGTTTTCATCTTCCTGAGGACTCTTGGGAGGAGAGGAATTGGAGGAAAAGTGTAGGTAAAGATGCCGGACCATGCAATTGAAAAGGCACTCCCCAATTGTTCCAGTTGGTAATGTCAACTTGCATAAAACGGCATTTGAGGTTCTGGAGAGTTGCAAACAGATCAAAGTCTGGTCTTCCCTAGCAAAGGAAGATTTTGACTAGGGTCTGCTGGTGCAGTTCCAGCTCGTGGCATGCTGAGTATGTCTGCTACATTATTTTGTTGTCATGGAACATGCTCTGCTCAGAGGCTGATTTGGTGTGTTTTAGCCCATTCCCATGGCTTCTGCGCTTCTGTGGAAAGCGGGCAAGATCTTCTGCTGCCCTGTTTGTTGATGTAGTGCACTGTTGTCATATTATTCGTAAGGACAAGCACTGTTGAATGTTGTATTCTTGGAAGAAAAATCTTCAGGGCCAGATGTACTGTCTTCAATTCCAGCAAATGTATGTGGGAAGGACTTTGATTTCGGTGCCACTTACTTGGAGAACCTGGAGCTGAGTTCCCCATCCTTCCAGGGACGCATCCATAGTGATTACTAAAGGGGCTATTATCTGTTGTAGGGATAGCCCAATTGACAGATGCTTTTTGTCTGTCCATCACTCCAAGGCTTTTAGCAGGCGTGGCGTAACGTTGATATCGTCCAAGGAGCCGGCGGACTGTTTCCACTGCTTGTCCAGTTCCTCATGAACGGGTCGCATTTTGAGGCAAGAGAATGGGACGAGCGTTCCGAATGATGACATCATCTCCAAAAGTGACTTGTACAGTCGGGCCGAAAGAGACTTTTTTCTTTGTATGGAACTTGTTAGCATGACAAGCCATTAATGTTGTTCTTCTGTAGAATATGCCTTTTAGCACACCTTGTCTAACTCGGCTCCTTGAAAGATAACCATTTGGTTGGGTTTTGTTTGGATTTTTGTAGGTTGAGAGTACGACCCAGTCACCAGAAGAGAGCTGTGCAGGCATTCGTGGACGCTAGCACTGCTGCCTTGGATGGTGCCTTGATCAGCTAGTCATGCAGATATAGAAAGACCTTATGTTGGCGTTGTCTGAGACACGCTGCAACCGGTGCAGTGCATTTTGCAAAAATCCTGGGTGCGGACTTGAGATCAAAAGGGAGCACACTGAACTGGTAGTGGCATCCGGCAACCAGAAACCTTAGACATTTCCTGTGCTTTAGGTTAATAGGTATGTGGAAATAGGCACCTTGGAGGTCTGGGGTGGTCATAAAGTTGCGCTGCTTGAGGAGCTTTAGAACTTCCTGCAATGAGACCATCCAAAACCATTGCTTTTTCAAGTAGAAGTTAAGGTGTCTGAGGTCTAAAATTGGTCGCCATGCCTTAACTTCTTTCTGATCAAGAAGAATCAGGAGTAGAAAACTTTGCCCCTATGGGAGACAGGGACCTTTTCAAATGTTCCTTTTCAAAGCATGACTTTGACCTCTTGTTGAAGTGCCTTGACATGCCTCTGGAGGGAGGGTTGGGGTGGGGCTGTAGGTGGCAGCTGGAGAAACTGAAATTATACCAAGCGTAGAACCCACTGGTCAGTGGTAATGGTTTGCCATTAGTGGACGTAGTTGGAAATGTTTCTTCCAAGGTCGAGGGTAGGAGGAGGAAGAGAATGAGGATGAGGAGTTGGTGCCGGAGCCTGTAAAATATAATTGGTGAGGGTTGGAATCCTTGCCAGCACGTGGCCTTTTTCCCCTGTTCGATCTGACATAAGATGATTGAGGCCGTTGTCTTTGCTAGAACTACAGATGGTTAGACTGTGTATTCGAGGAATAGGAAAGGTAACGGTACTGTTGATAGGCTTCCACTTCCTTGGAATCCACAGAAAAGGAGTTTCTGGAATTGCAACAACCCTAAAGACTTGGCAGTATTGTTGCCCGCCTTGATGGCAGCATTTTAAGGCACAGTTGCTTAGTGTGTTTTAAAACAAGCTTGGATTGAACTCTGGAAATATATTTGGATACATCTTTGGAAAAGTCTTATGCACAATCAGGTGAGATCATAAGGTATTACAAAAGTACAAATATACTACGTGAATTCATAACATAGAATACACAGTCTAATACAAATTCCTGTTTTATATTCATAGAAACCTGTAAATACATTTTCTTAAATGCTTATTGAGAGACAAACTGTTTGAAGCGCCATCACGCCTCAAAGGTAATCAGAAGTAGTAGAAGACATAATGTTGGAATTTCTAGTAGTCTAAAGAGTTTTTAGAGCATTCGGTGCTTATCTACCTCTGTATATTTTAGGAAAAGATACGAGTGGTTTGCTGTGTCAAAAATCCAGAACATGGCTGGCCCAGACAGCACACATCATCTTCTTGGCAAAGCGTGAAGAGTAGCAGTCTCTCTTTCTTGCCTCTCATCCCAAATCCCCTTCCCTCTTTGGGCACCTGCCAGGGCTTCTGTTTTTTGGTCAGCAGCACTGAGAGGTGTTCAGGGGGGGTTGAGGAACTATCATCGTCCCTGCAGACGGACCTGGTTTTCAGGTGAGTGGCTGGACTCACATATAACATAAAGCCAAGCCACAAAAACTAAGTCTGCCTGGACGATGGACCACAGAAGAAAAAACCATGACAGTACAAGACTTGTCTAGAATAGTGTTGAGTTTACAGCAGGAAGTCACCTCATTAAAACAAGAAAACCACACGCTACACTGCAAGTTGCAACGATATAAGCCACGAGAAAACCCTTGGGATAACATCCCTGTCAAAACTAAACCAGTGGTTCAACCGCAGCGCTTTATGTTCACCCCATTGGCTACAGAGGGAGCAGGGGCGGCCCAACCTGTTAATGTCAATGTCCCCACTCGTACTCCAGTTCCATTGGCTCCCCCTGAACGGTTCTTTGAAGACCAGACAAAGTTTAGCATTTTTATGAATCAATGCCAGTTACATTTCCTCTGTAAACCTGCAGCTTTTCCTGATGACGCCTCAAAAGTGGCGTTTGTCCTATCTTACCTAGGTGGAACGGGGGCAACGTGGTCAATACCATTTGTAGAAAGGGATGACCCAATTTTACATTACCTTCACAGTTTTAAGGAAACAATGCAAAAGCTTTTTGCAAGGCACCAGTTTATACAGGCAAGCGACAAAGAGCTGCTGAACCTGCATCAGGGCAATAAGGATTTATTGTCTTATTTCATGTCCTTTAATAGGCTAATTGCTGAGACACAATGGCCAGATGAGAAAAAAAACATCACTTTTCTATTGTGGCCTTCGAGATGACTTAAAAGATGTTTTGGCGCAAATTGTTGACTTGCCATCTGATTGTGTAGAATTTATTGACTTAGTGGTCCGGTTGGATCATCGTCAGGGAGAAAGGAAGAGTGAAAAGACTTGTGGCGACATGCCCAGAGTCGTTGTAGTTAAACATGAGAAAATAGACACATCCATGCCAATACTTTGGTTGATCATACGGAGCCCATGCAGATTGGGGGACTTAGGGGACCTTTGTCCAAGGAGGAAAAGGATAGGAGATGTTGCCTTAATCTTTGTTTATATTGCGAGACGTCTGGGCATTTCACCCGGGATTGTTTGAGTAAAAATGCCCCCCAAAAAAGGCAGTCGCTGTTATTGACGCCCCTCTTCCCATCGTTGAAACTAAGCAGTCGGAAAACTTCCAGGCATGATAAGGATTGAGGCCCCCTTATCGAGCAGACAACAAATTGGCCTCTTGCCATCATTTAGGAAACGCTATGACTGCTGCAGCTCGTCATTTGACCTTAATAGTTACATTGCTCTTTTCTAGCCAGACCAGAAAAGTTATTCCCATATTGTTGGATTCTGGAGCTACTGGAAATTTTCTGGACATAGGCTTAGCTAAAACCTCAAACATTCCAACTGTCAAGAAAGAGGTTCCTGAGCCTGTGCGTGCTGTAGACAGCTCAGAAATATCTTCTGGTTTAATACTGTTTCAGACCTCCCCAGTAACCATGATCTGTGCTGATGGGACACACCGAACAGACCCATTTTGATCTTATTGACACCCTTGTGTTTGGAGCCATATTGGGTATACCATGGCTCCAAATACACAATCCTAAAAATGATTGGTGCAAACGCACAGTGACATTAGATTCTGCGCATTGTTGGCAGAAATGCTATTTCACTGATCAGCATCCTCTAACGCCCTTGCACTGTGCCTCCATAGTTGACAACCCAGCTTTGATACTAGCGGAGAAATCAGAAATCACCCTACCAAAACAATACAGTGACTTTAATGAGGTGTTCTCTGAACAAGAGCAACCCAGTTACCACCCCACCGGTCGTACGACTGCCGTATTGATTTGCTCCCCGGAGCCTCTCTACTGTGCAGTCGTGTGCATGCCTTGTCTGAGCCTGAGACCCAATATTTACGCGAATACTTGGACGACTTATTACTAAAGGGGTTTATTAGACATTCTACATCCCCCGTTAGTTCGCCACTCTACTTCGTCCCTAAAAAGAATACAGAACTTCGCGCCTGCATAGACTATCGTACCTTAAACAAGGTGACGGTAAAAAAACGCTATCCACTCCCATTAATTCCGGTATTATTAGATCAGGTACGGCATTCCACTATTTTTAACAAATTAGACCTGAGAGGTGCATACCACCTAATTAGGGTAAAAGATGGGGATGAGTGGAAGACCGCATTTAGGACTAAATTGGGTCTTTTTAAATATACAGTGATGCCCTTCGGTTTGTGTAATGCTCCTGCATCATTTCAATTTTACATCAATGATGTGCTGCAGGATTTCCTGGACGTCTTTGTAATAGTTTACATAGATGATATCCTGATCTTTTCATCAACAACCGAAGAACATATTGGGCATATCCACACTGTGTTACAACGGCTACGAGAGCATCAACTATTTGTTAAGTTAGAGAAATGCATCTCCCATGCTACCCGCATTGAGTTTTTGGGTTACGTAACAACAGTCTCCCAACAGTATAGCTATGGATGATTCCAGGGTTCAAGCCATTTTGAAAAGGGAAACACCCGGCACTTTAAAGGATATTAAGAGGTTTTTGGGTTTCGCCAATTTTTATCGGCGGTTTATCCCTCAGTTCTCCTCCGTTGTGTCTCCCATCACTCACCTTCTCAAGCAGGGGGTTACTTTTCATTGGTCCTCAGCAGCAGCAGAAGTATTCCAGAAACTCAAGCAGGCCTTTTACCGAAGCCCCACTGTTACATCACCCAGATCTTTCACAACCCTTCTATGTGGAGGCCGACGCATCTCAGGTTGCTGTAGGAGGTATTTTGTCCCAGAGAGATCCTACATCAGGACATCTACATCCAATGGCCTATTTTTCAAAAAAACTCTTGCCTGCTGAACAAAATTATACGGTGGCAGAACGAGAACTCTTCGCCACCAAACTTGCCTTTCATGAGTGGCGCCACCATTTGCTAGGAGCCCGTCACACAATAACAATTTTCTCAGATCACCGTAATTTGCAATTTTATCAGAATGTCAAAGCGCTAACTCCAAGACAATTACGTTGGCTTTTGTTTTTCAACGAATTTGATTTTGTAATCACATATAGGCCTGGAAAAGAACAGCAGAAGGCTGACACACTGTCGCGATTAAATTTTCCAACTCCAGACAAGGACACTGATACACCTACTGCTATTATCCCGGAACATAAGATAATTGTATTGTGTTCCCCTAATGATTTGATAGAGCAGGTCCAAGTAGCACAACAAAAAGAGTCCACATCTCCTCATACTTTTAAAAAACGAGACTTCCTGTATCATGATCACCAGTTGTACATTCCCACAAAGGAGTTGCGTGATACTGTTCGGAATTGGCATCATGACTCTGCACTTGCTGGTCATCCAGGGGTAAAGAAAACTGGAATTATGCCAGAGAGATTTCTAATGGCCCACCCTACCATCAGATGTTGAAAGCTACGTCAAAACCTGTCCAACCTGGGCACAATTCAAACCCCTTCATGTTGCTCCTGCTGGACTACTCCAATCAATGCCCATCCCACCTGCACCTTGGCATACGATTAGTATGGATTTTATCACCGGTTTACCCACATCAAACGGTTTCTCCATTATATGGGTGGTGGTAGATTATGTAACAAAAATGGCACACTTTGTTCCTTTAAAGCACATGCCGTCAGCAAAAGAATTAACAGACCTGTTTATGCAACATGTGGTCAAATTACATGGCTTACCCACAGCAATTGTGTCCGACAGGGGTTCACAGTTTGTGTCTGGATTTTGGCGAGGTTTTTGTTCCTCTATGAAAATTGATGTTTGCCTGACTTCCGCCTACCATCCTCAAACTGATGGACAGACAGAACGCCTTAACCAGACCTTGGAACAATCATTGCGTTGTTTTCTTTTTACCATGACCAGTGAATGGGATAAGGCGTTACCACTGGCGGAATTTGTGTATAATAATGCAGTCCAAGCAACTTCTGGAGTCTCACCTTTTTTTGTGTGTATTCGGTTACCACCCCAGAATGCTCCCACTATTGCAACCATCTGTTGTTAGTCAGGTCCCGGCTATCCATAAACATCATCGCCACTTAGCACAAATCCAGACACAAGTTAAGAAACACTTAGTCATACCAAATACAAGTTAAAAAACAAGCGGATAAATATAGGCTGCCAGCCCCACAATATGCAATAGGAGACCAAGTATGGCTTTCAACAAAAAATGTGAACATTGACGGATCTCATAAGTTAACCCCAAAGTATCTGGTACCCTTTATCATTACCAAAATGATCAATCCGGTGACAGTAAAATTAGAGCTCCAATCAGATTATTGGATTCACCGGTTTTTCACGTTTCTCTGCTACGGCCCTACTCTCCCTCTACTCGGACAGGACCACCCCCAGTGAAGGTACATGGAGAATGGGAGTTTGAAGTAGCCAAGGTTTTGGATTCTAGGAGAATTCGGGGAGTGTTGCATTATTTATTGGCATGGAAAGGGTACAGTACCGAAGACAATTCATGGGAACCCGCCTCTTCTGTTCATCCTCCTCGATTAGTGCGACAATTCCACCAACAAAATCCCTCTAAGCCACGACCACTACCAGGACTTTTGAGAGGGAGGACTGTCAGGAACGCTTGTCACGCCATCCACAGAGTCCCCTGCATTGTTTATCAACACCCATATGGTGTGAATATCCATCATATTGCAGTTTTCCTACAATAAGTAGTTTGACTAATGCTTGTTTTTTCTTTAATGTATTTGCTTTTGCCAATGTTTATTCTTTTTGTATGGACCTTGCCAATGCTTGTTAGATATCCGAGGTTCAGGGGGCACAGGTGCAGCTGCTTGCAGTTGGTTTAACATGTGAGCTGTAACTGTACTGAGCACATGGATTGAACACACACGGCAACGTCCAGGATATTGGCTATAAATAGCTTCGATCTGCAGACACCTGTTGCTTGGCTTTCTGTTTCCTGCCACAGGCTTTCCCTGGAGCCCCAAGTCATTGGAGCCTCAGCTGAAGAGAAGGATTTCACCTTGTGACCTCTGCCAGCAGAAATTCTCCCCGTCTTTGAGCAAGCACAGGACTGAGATAAGAACATTTCTGGACTTTTCTAAAAGCGCTTCAGAGCTAAGTGTTAAATTGAAGCTTTACATTTTTTGTTGTTATTGTAAATGATCAAGAGCTAAGTGTTCAATTGAAGCTTTACATTTTTTGTTAATATTGTAAATGATCATTAGTGCTATTTAAGTGAAGAACTTGGCTTTTAACTTAATGGTATTGCTTTTGAATGCAATTTGGAAAACTGCTTGATGTTGTTGCACACCTGTTTGATTGTAAAATGGCAAACAATTCTTCCTGGTGTTTTTGAAGCTTTCTGATGCTTGGTGCACATGTTTTCTGGTTGTGTTTGGACAACAGCTCTCCTTGTACTTTAAAATTGACTGATTTTGGTTGTGCACTTCTTTGGCAGTAGTAAGGGGACATTTGATAACATTGTAAAGTGCCATGGACTATATGTAAAGTGTGCCTTTTCTGATATTGTTGTGCGCAATTTCGTTTTAGTGCACCATTCTTAAAGTTGCTGGATATTTTGGTAGCATTTTAAGGCACAGTTGCTTAGTGTGTTTTAAAACAAGCTTGGATCGAACTCTGTAAATATATTTGGAAAATTTTTATGCACAATCAGGTGAGATCATAAGGTATTCCAAAAGAACAAATATACTATGTGAATTCATAACATAGAATACATAGTCTAATACAAATTCCTGATTTATATTCATAGAAACCTGTAAATACATTTTCTTAAATGCTTATTGAGAGACAAATTGTTTGAAGCGCCATCACGCCTAAAAGGTAATCAGAAGTAGTAGAAGACATAATGTTGGAATTGCTAGTAGTCTAAAGAGTTTTTAGGGCATTCTGTGCTTATCTACCTCTGTATATTTTAGGAAAAGTTACGAGTGGTTCGCTGTGTGAAATTACAGAACCTGGCTAGCCCAGACGGCACACACCCTCTTCTTGGCAAAGCGTGAAGAGTAGCAGTCTCTCTTTCTTGTCTTTTATCCCAAATCCCCTTCCCTCTTTGGGCACCTGCTAGGGCTTCTGTTTTTTGGTCAGCAGCACTGATAGGTGTTCAGGGGGGTTGAGGTACTATCATCGTCCCTGCAGATGGACCTGGTTTTCAGGTGAGTGGCTGGACTCACCTATAACAGACACATCCCTCTCCCTTTTGAGGGAAATCTATACTACTATTATAAAGAGATAACTGTGTCCTTTGAGCCAGGTAAACTCGAAAAGTACACCACCAATCACAACACCCAATACAGCGTTGGAAAGGGGAGGTCCAGGAGATGGACATAGGCTATACATTTGGGCAACCTATACATTACAAAGTGAAAAAAATATTCGGGGTAAAGTAGTTCCTTGTGGGCGTTCTTCTGCTGTTAGGGAGTAGCATGGGCGTGTCAAACTAAACCTGTGGGCGGCAACATTGGCAGAGAGGCATGGCCCATACAACGTCACTCGCTTCCAGGGGCTGCGAGCTTCAGGCACACAGAGCGCAGCAGGCACACACAAAACACTGCAAGTTCAGTAACACAGAAACTTGCTGCATGAAGACAGAAACTCGCTGCAACATTGAAGCATCTATAGAAGTAAGCGATAGTGACGGTGGGCACATAAAGAGCGTGGGCGTGTGTAACTTACTGAGGGAGGTGAAATAAACAGCGTGGGCGGGGTTTTGAGGGACGTCGCCATGTGTAAGTAAACGGATAAAACATTCACATATGCCATGAATGTAGAAGTTGATGTGTATTCACTTCAGGCAGACACACTCGGCGCATCAGTTCTGTAACTACGCCTTATAAGGGGCGCGGCTTCCATCAACGGCGAAACTTCCATCAACAAGACGCGTTACCTAGGAACGCTACATTCATGGCCCGCCTATTGCTATTACATACGTCACAGCCTTCACGACGCCACACAAAGGGTTCCCTAAGGAAAACAGACACAGACTCGACGCTCCTGCTGCTCCCGCTGCTGGCCACTCTGCTGAGCGTCTCCTGCAGCGGTGCTGCCCCCAGCCCCCTTCTGCCCCGGACAACGTCGGGACGGGCTGCTAGTTTTTGAATAAGTAGACTGATCACTTTCAGAGTCCAACACAGGATTAGATCAGTTTTTTAGGGCGAGCCTAGCGGCAGCGCACATGTTCTTCTCACTCTATGAGGCATACTGTATTAGGGTATGCAATAGAAGCCCACCCACTCTCCACTCGAATTTGTAATTGGCTTGTGCCATTGTTCTTCGTGAACGCTGGCTTCAGATTCATTATAAGGCTTTTTAGTCCCGCCTTGGTACCGCCTTGTCTCCTTTAGTTACCGCCCATAAGGACTGGAACTTTTACTGGTGTTGTCACATGCTCTGCTTTAAAAGTTAGTCAGCACTATTTTCCTCAACGATCTTCCCCTATTCCACACACTACATAGCAGCACGCCTGCTACTATATTTATTTAAATTACTATGCGGTCCGCTTTATCTATAGCGGCCACACTCATTCAATTTCATTCAGTTTAGCGGCCGCGCTTCATTCAATATTTTTCAGGCATCCACTTTCATTTTAGCGACCGCTTATTTATATTATTATTATTAGCCCGGTCAATTTCACTTCAGCAGCCGCACGCAACGTTTCTTAATTAATGTATTTATACTTTGTATGACAGCGCACCATATGTGCTTTCACTTTAATATAGTCCGTGTACCTTTGTTTAGACGCTGCTCACTGTAACCTGAATACCGTGAGCAGCTTCTAAATAAATGGGCGTGGCCAACATTAAAGTGCTCTCGCGTTTGAGCTATTGGCATTGAAAATAACAATGCCTTTTATATATGTGTTTGAATTAAAACATATAAATAAAAGGCATTAACAATCGCAATGCAAATCACTTAAACGCTCGCAAAAGCGAGATTCATTGCATTGAAAATGTTTGTTTGAATAGCACTGTCTACTATAGTTTCTATGCACTACAACTTCACATATTACCCATTTTAATAGTGTTCCGTTTAGCGGCTTAGAAAGCTGAGGTCCTAAATACGAACTCTACCGAGACACTAAATTTGACGCCGGAGCCATAGTTTATTCGTGCTTTTTCATAACATCAATATTTGTGCTGTAGCACGTGAACTGTTGTTTCATGGACCTCCGAAGGATGAAAGTTCGAGTCTGCCCCGCCCTGATCCGAACCGGAGCGTAGCACACAGTCTTCTGGAGTGGGTGCATTAACCCACTCTGCTGGTTCAACGTTATTCTTGGATACTATGAACTAGTCAGGTTCAGTACCAGTGCACAGAAGACTGAGCGTCGGCTGTGTCTTTTGCAGAATGTGCACTCTGCCGTGGTCCTCTTGTGCATGTACAGGTTAGGGGTTCTAAGGAGGAAGTGAGCATTGGACCGAAGGGGAGCAAACACTCCTGCTGTATAATTGATACCTAGGCAAAGCAAGGTGGCAGGCAGTGATTGGTATAGCGCTGGGTTGTCATTTGCAGAGATTTGTATAGCGCCGAGTGTCATTTTCGAGGGTCTGATTCTTGTGTACAGCCACTGTTGGCAATTATCCATAGTTTGTGGTGCCCTAAGTCAACACTTTACCAGGCAGGAGCCTGGGAAAGCAAGTAAACCCCGTTCAGGTACTCGTATATAGCTCGCCGTCATCTTCAGCAGTGGAAGAGCCATAAACCTTCCCTCTCCGAGCTGTGTGGCACATAACTCTCACCAGCAGCATGGCTACCTATATAGCACGGTCCTAGCACCAAGAAGCATATTAGGGTTTGAGGTAGAGAGGATTGTGAGATAGATCAGAGGCAGAGAGCTGAGGTTGTGTAATATTGTGCATGTATTCTTAGAGCACTCTTGTGCTACCGGCGCAAAAGTGACTCAAGCTGTATGTATTTCTTTGAACTTCACTCCGCGATCAGGTGTAGAACAATGCGTGTCAGGATTCTACTACATTAATCAGTTGGTGGCGATCCTGGTAGGCAGCAGGAGCGCCCGGCTGTGGGTGTCTTCAAATTGGAATTAAAACCAACTTTACTCACCGGATTGCCTTTGTGAAAGGTTATTTATTTCATTTGGCGACGATCTGGAGTTCTTCCAAGCATTCGGCACCCACCAGCCAACTTTAAAATTTTCTGAAAGCCGTTCTGAAGCATCGCCAATCCCTTCTCCTCATTCCTCATCTTTAAAGGGACTCACCTCTACAGCGACGAACGGACCTCTGCTGTTCCCCATGGTTTTGGTGAACTTCACGACACTCAGAGTTGCTGTGTGAGGTCATCGCCTCCTCAGTGTCATCACGTTGGCGGCCATCTTTGATTGGGCTATACTTCACGTCTTCGATCCAAGATGTCATCAGAATTGGGGCCATTTTGGATCTGGATTGGTTTTCAACACTCCACGTCGATTTCAAACAGCTGATTCACACTCAGGTATGATCCAGCCTGTTTACTTGCACGCTGACAGGCACACCTTTTAGCCCTCATTATTTACAGAGTTTCTTAACTGTTTGAGTCTACATACACGGTGATAGGCTCACCTTATTCATTATTTACGAAGTTACTTCAATTATTGAGCCTTCAAATACGGTGATAGGCTCACCTTATTAATCTATTGTTTACCACAGTTTACTCACTTTGGAGCCTTCATATTCTGTGATAGGCTCACCTTCATTGCTATATATTTCATAAAACTTATTAGTAAAATTACTATGACTAAAACATTTACAACAGTTCAAGAGTTAAAACTCACTTCACTTGCTTTTTAACGTTATTTATTGCTTACTTACTTACTGAAAGTTATGGCTACTTCTCAGCAATTTGCTCAACCTCCTCCTTTTTTGCAACACCGGGGTAAACCCAGTATTCCTTGGCGTCAATGGGTTAAAGCTTTTGAAAACCATATTGTAGCCATAGATGCTGTAAAAAAAAATCCTGCTCGCAAAGTTGCAATTCTTTATGGCTGTTTAGTACTCGCAGCACACAGCATGTGTTTGAAAATTTACCTAAGTTTCCCACTCCTCCTGGTGAAGCTGGGGATGCAGATCATTGAAATCCCTACAAAGAAGCTTTATCTCGCTTGGCAAGCCATTATGACCAAGAATCAAACATTATGCTTGAAAGACATAACTTCCGCAGAAGTAAACAACCCGAGGATGAAACAGTGGGTGAATATATTGCTGCATTCGAGTTCTTGCATCAACTTGTGAGGCAGATCCAGAAATCTATAGCCATGATCAATTTGTTTTCACTTGTTATTCAAGAAAAATACAAGAACGCCTTCTCGGCTGCAGAAAACTATCTTTACAAGACACACTTAATATCGCGAGAAGCACTAAGAGGTCGATTATCACCTCCAAAGTTCTTCAACAAGATCAATGCATCAACTCTTTCAAGTCAACTTCATGTGATCCTGGAAATTCTGTTAACGCTGTTAACATGAACACATTATTTAAACAACCTTTTAAATAAGGGAACACAATTTGCTACAGATGTGGTTCCAGATCACACTTTGGCAACTATCCTATGTGTCCCGCCTCAGGAAAAAAAGGTGTTTTATGCAAAGAAATGGCCAATTCTCAAGGTGTTTGTAGATCTAAGAGACCTACAAGAGTCAATAGTGTGGAATTTACAGAATCTCTTGAAGATTGTACAGAGCAATTTCATGACCTTATTGTTTCAATTGATTGTAATTCGGTTTTCAATCCCCACTATGTCAAAGATCCATTGGGTGTTGCATTTTGTGGAAACATTGAGATTCCAATTATGGTAGATTCTGGTTCACCCATAACTTTCTTATCCGATGTCATGTTTCTTGAGAAATGGCAAGGTACTATTGGGTTGACCAAAATAGACATCAATCCAAAAGCATTTGGATAATTTGACATAGAAATGATGGGTTACTTTTATTCAAGGTTAGAATGTCTAGGAAGGTCAATCTATACAAATGTTTATGTCGAAGTTAAAGGACGCAATATAGTTGGCTGGTAGGATCTAGCTAGAATGGGGTTGCACCTTGTTCCTGGTTCAGAGAATCACATTGTGCTTGGTGATCTTCCTCAAGGTTATTCCCCAGCCAATTGGTCAGAAAACAAAGAAAGAACATTAGATTGCATCAATATCACTGATCAATCACACAATGTTAAAAAAGATTCTGGACTTGTTTCCCAATTTGTTTTCAAACAAATTAGGCACTGTCAAAGGATTTCAATATCAAATAAAACTTAAAAGCCTCATGCTCAACCTTTTGTACATAGAGTTCGCCCTTTATCCCTTAGTACCAGGAATGAGCTTAAGTCAGTACTAAAGAAATTATGTGATGAAGGGGTCATTCAACCATGTGACTCTTCAGAATGGGTTTCTCCCATCGTTATTGTCCGGAACAAATCTGGTGAGGTGAGGCTACGTGCGGACCTATCAAAATGACATTTTAGTTTTTGCCAATGATTGGGAAACACATTTGAAAAATCTTACTTGTGTTTTAAGCAAATTGAATGATGCAGGAATGACCATCAGATCTGACAAATATCAATTTGGCACCCAACAGTTGGATTACTTAGGTCATACTTTGTCATCTCAAGGAATCAAACCAAAGTTATCACTTATTAAGGCCATCAGTCATGCTGTTCCTCCTAAAGACAAGAATTCTCTTCGATAATTTTTGGGATTGGCAGAGTACCATCCCCGCTTTAAGCGATATACTCAAACTGTTGAGCCTTTCCGTGCCTTATTGCGCAAAGGATCAAAGCTTCTTTGGTCTGATGAGGTATCCTCTTCATTTGATCAAACCAAAAAAACTCACTGTTGAAGCACACGCACTTCATGTTTTTCAAAATGATTCTAAATGTTTCATTATGGTGGATGCTAGCCTTACAGAGTTGTAAATGTAAATGTGGGTGTACTTGTAAAGCGCACTGCGACTCCATGGAGTATCCTGGCGCTGAAGACCGCTGGGGAACCCGTCCTGGTTTTCCCTGTGAGATGATCCCTTTCTGGGTATCTCCAACGTGAAACCAGGCATCCCCGGCGTCTGTGGGGGGCCGTTGTAGAGATGAGGCAAGCTTAAATGCCCAGAGTTGCCGAGTGTGTTCCCTGGTTAGAGTAGGCACCGAGGCGAGAATTATCGAGTCCGTTTTGACCCTGGTCCACGACCCTGCCGCGTCGGGAATTGAACCCTGGTCCCGCGCCGTTCTCTGCTTACGGGTCTGCCGCCTCTAACCAGTGAGCCACACCACTCCACAATTTGGAGCAGTTCTTGGTCAGTGGGTTGCTGGAAAGGAACACACTATAGCGTTTTCATCAAGAATGCTGAAGTCTTCTGAGACTCATTACAGTACAATTGAACGCGAGGCGCTCACCTTGGTTTGGGCAACTGAGAAGTTTAGAAATTACATTTGGGGGCGTGAATTTGAATTATTCACCAACCACAAACCCCTTACACATTTACCCAATGGTAATAAACTTGGAAGGACCTCAGTCAGATCGGTCAGACTACTTTAAAAATTGCAAGAATTTCACACATGGCATTTCAGGATATTTCAGATGTTAAGAGTATTGAAGATACAGAGTGGGTTGTGGCGGCACTTGATACTGTTAGAGAATGCCCGAATATTTCTGAACAAGTCTGGTTGGAAGCTTAAGGCGAGGATGATATTCTTAAACTTGTCATGGAATGTATTGTTAGGAGTAGTTTCTGTCCTGTAACTCCAGTTCTGTAGTAGGGGTATCTCTGTTATAGTCATAATCTAGTGAATAGTCCCGCCCATGTGCGTGGACCCCGGAGCAATCAAAAATAATCTCTTACAGTGTCGAAAAATGCAGAACTGCACAGACACTTAAGAGAGAATTTAAAGACAGATAATGCAGCCTAAAAAGGCTACACTGTCCAGTACTTCAACTAGAAATTCCACCACAAAAATCCACAAAACAGCAAAGCCTGTACAGATTTGCCTTGCTTTAACAGCAAAATCCCTCAGGAATGATAGAGAGAAGAACCTGGACAGACAAACCCCATAGGCTGCCATTATATGGCTCAGAACAGGATACTGTGCCTTTAAGAGAACTTTCCAGAACTTCACTTTTGAAGGCGTAACACGCTAGACCTGTAGCATTCCTTACATGAATATCTCTCTCCACCGGGGAGGAGGGCGGGCGCTTATGACTATAACAGAGATACCCCTACTACAGAACTGGAGTTACAGGACAGAAACTACTCCTTCTGTAGTAGGGGATCTCTGTGTATAGTCATAATCTAGTGAATAGAATGGCAAGCCCATCCCCACACCAAAGCGGCGGTGGAGAAACGAGAAATAACACCACTATTGTGCGAACAGATTTCGCAGCGAAGCCTGCCCAACCTGAGCGTCTGCCCTGGCATCAGAGTCCAGGCAGTAATGCTTAGCAAAGGTATGGACCGACTTCCAAGTGGCCGCCTTGCAGATTTCCGCAATTGGCACGCTACGAAGCAAAGCCGTCGTGGGGCTTTGCCCCTGGTGGAATGAGCCTTAGGTTTTCCCCCTAAGGTCTTATTAGCTTGTTGGTAACACAATTGTATGCAGGACACAGTCCACCTCGAGATGGACTGTTTAGAGGTAGCAAGACCCGTCCTGACTGATCCATAATTGATGAACAATTGGTCTGACCTACGAATATCTTTGGTTTTATCCAGATAAAATTTCAGCACCCTCCTAACATCCAGGGAATGCAAGGACCTTTCCGCTGGAGATGAAGGATTCTGAAAGAACGTAGGTAAAGTTATAGTCTGGTTGATATGAAAATCAGAAATAACCTTGGGAAGAAATCTAGGGTGAGTACGCATAACAACCTTAGCAGCATGAAATACAGTATAAGGTTCTTGGCAACACAACGCCTGAATTTCACTCACCCTGCGGGCCGATGTAATGGCCACGAGGAACGCCGCCTTCCAGGACAGGTGCTGCAACAAAGCCTTATGAATAGGTTCAAAAGGCTCCTTCATCAACCTGGACAGCACCACATTCAAGTCCCATGAAGGCGAAGGAAGCCTGACAGGAGGGAATACTTTCTTCAAGCCTTCCAGAAAATCTTTGATCACAGGGATCTGGAAGAAGGAAGTCTGTGAAGGGCATTTCCTGTAGGCAGTCAAAGCAGCCAGATGAACCTTAATGGAATGGACATTAAGGCCCGACTGCGCCAGATGTAGCAGATATGGAAGGATGACATCCTCCTTGCATGTTGTAGGGTCATAGTTCTTAGACTTGCACCAGATGCAAAACCTCTTCCACTTGTAAGCATAAGAAGTCCTAGTGGAAGGTCGCTTAGCCTCCTTCAGTATGTCCATACAATCCTCTGGGAGATTCAGATGGCCATATTGCACTATTTCAGGAGCCATGCCGCCAAACTCAAAGACGAGAGGTTGGGGTGCACCATTCGCCCCCCGAACTTCGTGAGAAGGTCCGGCCTGCACGGCAGCTTCATGTCAGGAAGGAGGGACCGGTGAAGCAGGTCCGTGAACCACCACTGTCTGGGCCATTCCGGGGCAATCAGAATCATCCTCGTCCTG
Organism: Lissotriton helveticus; assembly: GCF_964261635.1. Lineage (NCBI taxonomy): Eukaryota > Metazoa > Chordata > Amphibia > Caudata > Salamandridae > Lissotriton > Lissotriton helveticus. Next base: position 1,895,441,758 of record NC_136065.1, on the reverse strand, counting down.
GATTGGGACAGCTTGATGAGAACCGTCGGGATCAGGGGAATGGGTGGAAAAGCGTACAGAAAGCTGTTCGACCAGTTGATCCATAACGCGTTCCCCAGCATCCCTGGCTGGTAGTACCTGGAGGCGAAGTCTCGGCATTTGCTGTTTTCGGCGGTGGCGAACAGATCTACGTCTGGAGTTCCCCACCTTGCGAAGACTTCTCCTAGTACTTCGTCGTTTATGACCCATTCGTGGTTTTCCTGAATCAGTCTGCTCAGCTCGTCTGCCTGAACATTCTGCACACCTGGCAGATGAGTGGCCGTTATCGACAGTCCTCGGGCCAGAAGCCAGTGCCAGATCGCCTGCGCCTCCTGCGACAGAGTGCGGGATCTCGAGCCCCCCTGATTGTTGAGGTAATACATCGTAGTCGTATTGTCCGTCTGTACAAGCAGAGAGTTGGTCCGGAAGGACGGGTGAAAAGCCTTCAGCGCTAAGTGAACAGCTCTGAGTTCCAGGAAATTGATGTGGTACGTGGACTCCGTCGGGGACCACGTCCCTTGAGTCTGTAAGTCTCCAGAGCGCGCTCCCCATCCCTGGAGAGAAGCATCCGTCACGATAGTCTGTGTGGGAATGTCCTTGTGGAAGGGAACCCCTCTGAGGAGATTCTCCGCTGAACACCACCACTTCAGAGACTGAAGAGCATGCAGAGACAGTCGTATTTTGTCGTCCCAAGAACCTCTCCTCTGGTCCCACTGATCTTCTAAGCACTCCTGCAGCGGTCTCATGTGCAGCCGTGCATGTGGCGTCAGGAAGATACAAGAGGCCATTGATCCCAGTAGAGAAGACACCGTCCTTACTGTCGTAGATGGAGTGGACATGAGAGCCTGAGCCTTCCGAAGGAGTGATAATCGTCGCTCCTCCGAAGGAGACACGCTTGCTGACAGCGTATCGATGGAGGCTCCCAAGTACTGAATGCACTGGACCGGAGTCGGAACAGACTTGGACATGTTGATGTGCAACCCCAGCTTGTTCAACAGAACGCACGTCTTCTGGAAGTGTGCTTGAGCTTCCGAGAAGGAGGAGGCCTTGATCAACCAATCGTCCAGGTACGGGTAGACAAACACCTTGTTCTTCCTCAGGTGTGCTGCTACCACTACCATGCACTTCGAGAACGTCCTGGGCGCAGACTTCAGCCTGAACGGAAGTACCGTGTACTGATAGTGATTGGTGCCGACTTGAAATCGCAGGAACTTCCTGTGTTTGTGTGCAATGGGCACGTGGAAGTAAGCATCCTGTAGGTCTATGGCACATAGCCAGTCTCCCCGTTGCAACTGAGGATAAATCTGATGCAACGACAGCATGCAAAACTTTTCTCTGCGAATCCACCTGTTCGCCTGTCGCAAGTCCAGAATGGGCCTGAACTCGTTCTTGTCCTTCTTGCGGACCAGAAAGAACCGGGAGTACAGACCTCTTCCCCTTTGAGACAGAGGTACATCTTCTATCGCCCTTTTCCTTAACAGGATATCGGCCTCCACCTGGAGCTCGCGCAGCTGATACTGCGAGCTGACCGGAGGAATCGATGGAGGAGGGCTGATGAACCTAAGACTGTATCCATTGCAAACAATATTCAGCACCCACTTGTCCTGAGTAATTTTTCTCCACTCTGCCAGAAAAAATTGAACGCTTCCCCCCCACCGGAGCGGGTAACGGATGAAGGGGAGGTAACCACTCAGGGGCGAGACCCGGCCAGGCCTTTGGTCGCGGTAGAGGACTGCTGTCCACCTCTACACCTCTGACGTTTTTGGAAGGGTCTTCGGAACTGCTGCTGTTGTTGCTGCTGCTGTTGTCCAGAAAACTGTCCTCTTCCTTTCCCCTGCGAGCCGAACCGCCGTTGGAACTGGCGGTAAGGCTTTTTGTCCTTGGGTTTCTCCAGACCCACAGCCGTCAGGGTTTCAGCCTCGGCCTTCATCAGGGCCATTTCGTCGTCGGCATGTTTTCCGAAGAGTGTTTCACCGGAAAACGGCAGATTGGCCACCCGCTGTTGCGCCTCAGGCTTGAGTGACGTAAGCCTGAGCCAAGCATGGCGGCGCTGGTTGACCCCGTGACAGTAGCCATGTGCGGCCAACAGCGCTATGTCCGCAGCGGCACTGATGGCCTGGTTGGAAACCAGCATCCCTTCCGAGACAATTTCCAGGAAGTCCTCCCTCCTGTCGCGTGGCACAAGGTCCGCAAACTGATCCAAGGAGTCCCATAGCGCACGGTTGTACCGCCCTAGCAAAGCCGAATCGCTGGAGGCTTTCATAGTGGTGGAAGAAGTCCCACAAACTTTCCTACCAGCCGAATCAATCCAGCGGCTCTCTTTATCCGGTGGCACTGTGGAGGACGGGGAGGTAGAATGCAGCTTCCTGGCCGCCGTCACTATCACCGAGTTGGGCACCGGGTCCACACGTAGGAAGGCCGGGTCCGAGTCAGGAGCTCAGTATTTTTTCAGGAGTCTTGAGGGAGCAGCCTTCACCACCGCCGGTGTAAGGAACAGCCCTTCCGCCGGTTCGACCAGTCCTGGGACCAACGGCAGAAGAGGGCGAGACAGGTGCTTCTTGTGAAGCGTCTCGAATATCACGGACGTCGTAGGTGTAGGAGCCGTCACCGTGATACCCAACTTCGCAGCCCCCCTCAGGAACACCTCCTGGAACGTGCCAATGTCGTCGACCAGGGACTCCCTAGTCTCCGGAGAATCCGATAGAGTAGGTGAATAGGAACGGGTCCTAGATAATGCTGTACGGGATCTGGACCTATGCCTCCTGTGGCGATGTCTAGATCTGGTGGAGGACCTGTGTCTGCTCCTCGATCTGTCTCTCCGCCTGGAGCGCGACCGTGACCTCCTAGGTCTGGGGCGTTCAGCCGGTTTCCCAGGGGCGGACGTCTTGGGCGGTTCCCTAGACTTAGGAGTCTTCTTGGGAGGGGTCGGAAGCCTGGGCAAAGACCGACCTTGGCACAGGGGTCCTAGGTCCCGTTGGAAGTGGAGGCAGAGGAGGCAACGGAGGAGGGGTTGGAGCCCTCGGAGGTAGACCTCCTGGCAACGGAGGAGGAGGTGGAACAGCCTTCTTTGGGGTATACACCTCTTTTCCGGACTGAGGGGAGCCCCCCACAGTCCTAGGCCTGTCAGCACGACCCCTCGACGCCGAATAACAGTGACCAGGCGTCGAACGTAGGTCCCTCGACGTTGAGCGCCCCTTCGGCGTCGACCGCCTTCTATGCTTCGGCGTCGAACGGCCTCCATGCCTCGACGTCGAGCCCGACCATCTCGACGACGATCCTTTATGTCTCGACGGCGATCTCTCGTGCCTAGACTGCGACCTCGAGCGCCTCGACGGCAACCTCTTCGAACGCCGTGACGGCGACCTTGTCCGCCTCGACGGCGACCTCAACGGCGACTTCTTCCTCGCCGGAGATCTCTTCTGCCTCGACGGTGACCTCTTCCGTTTCGACGGCGGTCTCGACGACGAGGATCCCCTCGACGACGATGTTCTGTCCGTCGACGGCGATCGGCGGTGTCGCCTCGAAGGCGAGTGCCGACGCCGGGCCCGTCGACGCCGATCACTCGACGTCGACGACGACGCCGAAGAAATCGTCACTGGGTTCGACGGCGGCCTGTGTAAGTCCCTCGACGTCGACGGGCGACGTTTTCTCGACCCAGAGCCCTGGGGAGACCGGGAGCTGGCCGTGGACCTCCCTCTCGACGTCGTGGTCAGTGCTACTGACCCAGACGGAGAATGTGGACGTTTGCTGCACTTCCTGCCCCTGGGGAGCCCCCCAGAGGCCTCAGCATCGGCAGATGAAGCCCTTCCAGACCCACCTTGCGCCTTCAGCCTCCTTTCCTCGAGGCCCTGAAGCCTTATCTTCATTCTGTCCTTCAGGGTCCTGCCAGAGAAGCCTTGACAGATCTCACACTCCTCTGGAATATGGGAAGAGGGCAGGCAGAGGATACACACCTCATGAGGGTCTGACTTTGCCTTCTTCCTGGAGCACTCCGGGCATTTGTCAAATAATGCAGGCATATTTGACATCAAAAGAGTGCCAAAACACCAAGAAGAAAAGCCTAAAAGTACTTAGAAAGTACTCAAATCGAATTTACAGTGAAAAAACACCAATAAACCCTTGAAAAGGGAGAGCTCAATGCTCCAGGGTCCTGCTTGCAGGAGCCGGAAAAAATAACTGAAAGTAACTGGGACCTGCAGTGCATTCTGGGATACTGTGAAGTTCTGGAAAGTTCTCTTAAAGGCACAGTATCCTGTTCTGAGCCACATAATGGCAGCCTATGGGGCTTGTCTGTCCAGGTTCTTCTCTCTATCATTCCTGAGGGATTTTGCTGTTAAGCAAGGGAAATCTGTACAGGCTTTGCTGTTTTGTGGATTTTTGTGGTGGAATTTCTAGTTGAAGTACTGGACAGTGTAGCCTTTTTAGGCTGCATTATGTGTCTTTAAATTCTCTCTTAAGTGTCTGTGCAGTTCTGCATTTTTCGACACTGTAAGAGATTATTTTTGATTGCTCCGGGGGCCACGCACATGGGCGGGACTATTCACTAGATTATGACTATACATAGAGATCCCCTACTACAGAAAGTGTTGGCCTGAAAGCAGGAGACTTTGTAATGAGTTAAAAGCATTTTCCATGGTTGCCACTGAACTTTCCTTGGTCAATGGCATGGTTATGAGACATGATTCTTTTGTTTCCCCTTCAAGTTTAAAAGAAGACATCATTAAATGTGCACATCATGGTCATTTAGGCATTTCAAATACCTTGCAACTCATTAAGTTGTATTATTGGTGGCCATCCTTAGAAGTCCAGGTCAAGTTTCTTATTGATTCATGTCCAGAATGCCTCGTCAGATAAGAAATGGAAAGTCATGAACACGCCCTTGCATCCTGTTCCATTTCCGAACAAACCTTGGGACAAGGTTGGGGTAGATTTTTTGGGTCCTTATGACCTTTTATCTCATGACTTAAACGTTTTTGATCGTGTTGATTGATTATCATTCCAAATGGTTTTGTGATTCTCCCAGCTCCACCAATGCCATCACATTTTTGAGGAAAGTGTTTTCCATTGAGGGTTCACCTTCTGTTATGGTTACTGACAATGGTACATATTTCATTTCTCAGAAATTGTCAGCATTTTTAGCAGAGAAGGATGTCAATCATTTCAAGGTTGCCTTATTTTCACCATCATACAATGGTTTGGTGGAAAGGGCAAACAGATTAGTCAAGGATGCCATTCAAGCAGCCTTTTTCTCAGGAAAGGATGTTCAAGATTTTCTTGATGACAAATTATGGTCATATAACATTTTGCCAGATTGCACCACTGGTCTTCCGCCTTTTTCTCTGTTGAGAGGTAGAAATGTTCACACTACTTTATGTCCCAGTAGGTTGCAAAATAAACATTTCAAGGGTACACCTGTTGAAAAAAATCTTGTGTAACGAGTTTTAGAAAAAAAAGGTTACATAAAATGTGTTCATGACATTTTTTTTTAACAATACTGATTTGAAACCCTAATGATTGGGTTCTTATTAAAAATCCAAATAGGTGACTAAGGGGTTGACAAAAGATTTCCTTTCCTGTACAGGTCACAGATGTGAGCAAAGGCTCAGCACTACTTAGTTCTAGGGGATGGTGAAACAAGAGATCCCTTGCGCGGCTTTCTCACAAGTTGACTCTTTACTCTAGTTATCCAAACAGGAGGTGGAACAATGCGACTGGACAAACTGGTTGCGTGATCCTTCACCTGTTATTTCTTTGTTTGTCTCTCAAGAGGATTCAGTGAAGTCTACTGGTGGGCAGTGTTTTAATACACATACTACTTTGCATGATTCTACTTCGTTTGATATGACTAGGCTGCCATCTTCTTCACATGTTGATTTCAGTACATGTCAAAGAAAATTGCCTGCTAAATTTAATGACTACGTATTGTCTTAAGAGAATTATTTTCTTGTTATTACATTATTTGATATTAGTCATAACTTGTTTTTCTTTTCAGGTTCTCGTTTATTTTGTATTGTTATCATTTCTTTTTTTTTTGTGGAAAGAGAGAAGTTGTAATATTATTCATGTATTCTTAGAGCACTCTCATGCTACCAGCGCCAGAGTGACTCGAGCTGCATGTATTTCTTTGAACTTCACTCTGCGTTCGGGTGCAGAACGATGCGTGTCAGGATTCTACCAACGTTAATCAGTTGGTGGAGATCCTGGTACGCAGCGAGAGCGCCTGGCTGTGGGTGTCTTCAAATGGGAATTAAAACCAACTTTACTCGCCGGATTGCCTCTGTGAAAGGATATTTATTTCAAGTTGAGACCAGAGCAGGGAGGTGCACAGTGAGGGGAGGAGGGATAAAATGAGTGGAGGTAGCCAGTGAAAGAACTAGATGTAGGCACAAAAGTGGTGCAAAGAGGTGAGGGCATGAGATATAAGGAGGCGGAGTAGGGACAGTCATCTTGGGAGATCAGTGAGGTAGAGGGAGGTGAGGTACAGAGGGGATAAATACACTAAGACTTAGCAGGAGTAGAGGGGGCGAGGTAGAGATAGGTAAGGTAGGGGGAGGTGAGGTACAGAGGGGTAAATACACTAAGATTTAGCAGGGGGAGAGGTAGAGATAGGCGAGGTAGAGGGAGGTGAGGTACAGAGGGGTAAATACACTATGATTTAGCAGGTGTAGATAGAGAGGTAGAGACAGATGGGTGAGGTATAAGAGGGAGTGAAGTAAGAAAAGATTACATGACAGAAATATTTCTGTTTAATTTGAGACTGGGGGTGAGAGGGTTAAACTTGGGCAGGCTGGGCAACCACTCTTAGGTGCTCTTTACAACTGGCCTGCAGCCACGTGCAAACACCACACGGTCACAATTATACATGTGTTAGAGGGCATCGCAACAGCACCCGGTGATTAGCAGGTGTAATAAAGACCAATCCCCAAATTAAACGTGAACAGGCCCTATGTTATGTTATGTTATGTTATAGATGATTTGTACCGCGCACTGATACTTGGGAGTGTCCTGGCGCGTAGGAAGACTGAGGCTGTAAAAAGAAGAATGAGGGTGCTTAAGAAGGCTGGTTAAAAAGGTGAGTTTTGAGCAGTTTCTTAAAGATGCGGAGGTCCTGAGTATGACGCAGACTGTCTGGGAGGTTGTTCCAGAGAGTGGGGGCTTTGGCTGAAAGAGACTGGCCCCTCAACCTAACGCGACGGAAGCGTGGCACGACCATCCGACGATGAGAGGCCGAACTAAGTGTGCGGCTGGGTGTATAGAAAGCAAAACGCTTCAGAATGTAGGTGGGTCCCTGGTCATGCAGTGCTTTATGAGCTAGGGTAAGGACCTTGAACTGAACCCTCTGGGCCACGGGGAGCCAGTGCAGATCACGCAGATGCGTTCTCAAACTAGATCTCTTAGAGATGTTGAATAAGAGCCTGGCCGCCACATTTTGAATCAGCTAAAGTTTATTCAGAAGATAGCCGGGGATGCCGATGAAGAGGGCGTTGGTGTAATCCAGCCTAGAGAGGATGAGGGCACGCGCGACCATTTCCTTGGCCGGCATAGGAAGCAGAGGGAAGAATTTTCTCAGGGACTTCAGGGTAGCAAAGCATACGCCTGTAAGTTTATTTATGTGTTCGGAGAACCTGAGATTTTGTCCGAACAGCACACCTAGGTTCTTTGCTGGGCCACCCTCATAGGAGGGTTGAGGAAAGTCAGGGGGCCATAAGGTTTCTCTAAAGAATGGGGGGAACTGACCGTACAGCAGTACCTCAGATTTTTCCTCATTACACTTGAGTTTGGCCCGAGCCAGCCAGGTGAATACAGCTGACAGGCACCTGTGAGCAATGCCTACATCTGAATCAGGGCCATTCCAGGTGAATAATAGTTTGGTATCATCCGCGTATGCCATAATTTTCGCGTCCAACTCCTCAGCCAGAAAGATCAGGGGGTCAAATAGACATTGAAGAACAGAGGACTCAGGGTCGAGCCCTGAGGGACTCCGGTTGCTAGCTTCCTGTCGGTGGATGATAAGGGGGGCATCCATACCTGTTGGGAGCGATCGTCTAGATAGGATTTAAGCCAGGCCCACACTGACCCCGTAATGCCAATGGAAGATAGACGGGCAAGCAAAAGCTCATGAGGCACCGTATCGAAGGCGGCAGAGAGGTCAAGCAAAAACAAGGCCACTCTGCCACCCCCGTCCAGGCACTCTCTAATGGCCTCCGCCATTTCAACTAGCACAGTTTCGGTGCTATATGCTGACCTGAACCCTGATTGAGCGGGATGTAGAACCCCTGTCGTTTCTACAAAAGTCTCCAGCTGGCGGAAGAGCACTTTTTCACATACTTTGGCCAAGGCTGGCAGTAAGGAAATCGGGCAGTAGTTGGAAAGAATGGGCGGGTCCGCAGTGGGTTTTTTGAGAAGAGGAAGAAGTTTGGCCTGTTTCCATTGTGCCGGAACCCTGGCCGACACCAGGGAGAGATTGATAATGGCAGCGACTTCCAAGTGCATGTCCTGAAATGTACTGGGTTACAAATATCCGGTAAACACTGCAACACGCACATTTACGAGCATTTCATTCCCAAATCCAGTTAGATTCATATCTCAAACATTTTACGTTTGAGGGAAACTACTTCATCATAAGATTAATTGCAGATTCTTTTTTTCTAGGGGTCCAAATGCACGGTCAAGATTTTAGTTATTTTGGAGTTCATGTTTTTGCAGAAATTATTTTGACGTGCGTGATGTCAAATGCTGATCCTCCACTGATAATCCACAGAATGGCTATTGGAACAATGGGCATCTAGAGATTCAGCGAGTGTGTACCCTGCCATCAAGGTCACTGGATTTATGCGGCAGGGTGGGGTCAAATTATGTGGCAGGGTTGAGTAAATTATGTGGCGAGAAAAGGCAATTTATGCAGCACTACGCAGCAAATGTTGTGACAATATCACTTCATTATTTTAATATGTTTAGGCTTGTTAACACTGCCTGGGTATTAGCTGTTCCTCAGTACCAGTTTAGCACTTTAATATGGCAGTAAGCTACAGAAAGTGACCAGTCAACCTTTGCAGAGGGCCTTCCCCTGAGTGGCAACACGGTTCGCTGTGTTTTTCACTGAAGGCAACAATGGCAACTGCTTTATTTTGTTGTACTAGCATGTTGAGTGCGGCTCCCGCTTCAGGGACACCGTGCTCAGTTCATTCTTTTTTATTTAATAAAGAGTGCGGCGCTCGCTTCAGGGACACCGCTCTCAGTTTTTTTTATGGAATGCCAAGGGTGGCACCCGCTTCAGGGACACATCGCTCAGGTTCACTTTTTAAAAAAATTAACTTTAGACATGAGTGCAATGCAATAGGTGTTGCTTTTGATATTGAAAATGACAATGCCTTTTAATTTTATATAAAAGGCATTGCCATTTACAAAGCCAATAGCTCCAAAACTCGCAGTTGTGAGACCTATTGCATTGTAAATGCTTGTTATTTTCTGGAGCCAGATGAGAAGACTCCCTTGAGGGTCCTTGAGAGGCTTATTAGAAAAAGTGTGACATATTTTGCAGTCTAACGCTTTGTGGGACGGGCACAAGCAGAAAATGCACCCTGTGTGAGGGGTATATATATTATATTTTCCTGAAGGGTGAGGTACAGAAATCTTCTGTCAAAAGTGTAGATGTGAAAAGCTGAGCAGAGTTAAGAGAAGACTCACTAGCACAACGTGTGGTAGAAACTCTGAGGCACTGGGCTTCTCTCAGGAGTATTCTAGAGCAGGCTTCTCCAATGAATAGCTCGTGAGTTACCGGTAGCTCTACAGATACCTGTAAGTAGCTCTCCTGTAAGTAGGCCAGTGAACTAAATTAGCAGCTCTTCCTTGGTTGAATTAATAAATGAATGGCAAATTAATGCGCTGAAATATGGAGAAAAATTGTTGAATATCCAAAATATATTTAAAGTTGATATTTTAGTGATTGAAAAACAATTCAATCAGTGTTGGGGAGGCTATTACAAATATTAACTTTGTGTTACAGGCACTGCAGCTATTACTGTTATGCGTCACCCATGTAGAAGCATTCCACATTGACAAAGCATTTTTAAGATAATTGCTGGCAACTGTGCCTGATGCATGTAGGTAATCAATGCCTGATGCACCAACGTAATCACTGCTAGTAATCTTGCATATGGTTAACTAATATAACCTTGTGTGATGTGGTTACTACTACAGCGCTAATAATATTAGTAGCTCAGGAGGTATTTTATTGAACATAAGTAGCTCTTATTACATGTTCTAGAGGGTGATTCATGCTGACTGGTTAAGAAATAACGTTGGTCTCTTTTTTAATAATGACTATGATAGGTTACTAAACTTAGAGGCTTAGGCCTTTTATCATGGTACTACAATGTTACAGGTACCAGGGACTCCCATCATGATGACAAGGAAGGATTCAAGCATGTGAATCGATGAAAGTTCCAATCCTGGGGTAATAACAGTGAAACCATATATGGCATATAAACCCAGTTCTAGTAGAAGCAAATGAGTCTTAACACTTGCAAGAGTAGCAGGCCATGGCAATGTACAAATTCCAAAGAAAATTGAATGGCAGTCTTTTCCCCAGAAAATGTAAACACGAGTTCAAAAAAGTACATTTTAAAGCATATTTTTACAAATGAAGTGGATGTATAGCATTAGGATTTTGAAACACTTTTGAAGAACAGCAGAAAATTGTGTGGCAGGTATTAGCGATTACTTCATAGCAGACAAGTAGTGTCGATCTGAATCATACAAAAATTGCTGTAAGTCCCGTGCTACAAGACCCTGTCATTATCTTTAAATCATAAGCAATGACTTCAAAAATACTGCACCACAAAATAAAATGTCATTAGACTTGGTGTCCTGCTTTCTTTTTTTGTTCCTAGTCTCATCCTTTTCCCCCCGTAAGGAGTACCTGAATTATATTTAAAAAATGGCTGCTAATTTGTATTTTTCTCATTTGTACCTCACTTCTCAGCTTATCTTGCCACAGGGGCATCAATCTCTGTCCAACCTCCAACCTCCTTTGGTCCCTACCACAGTTCAGCAGCACCTTCTCTCCTAACTCTCTTCCAAGATTCCAGTTTTATATTTAGCAGTTTTTGCTTTCCCCGCTTTTCTTGCCTGCCTCCTCTTTGCAACCTTCCATATCTAATCTGTCCAGTATGCCTTCTGACTACAGTCACCCTCTTTCTCAACTTACCAGTTCTGTAATGGCTGTGGTCTGCTCACTTCTCTCCGCCTGAGCTCTTTTCTCTCTGCCATAATACTGAGCTAATTATGCTGGTCTGCTTATTATACAGTTACTGGTAATGAACAACTGATCATTTTGAGCCACTGAAAAAAACGAGCCATCGAAAATACTGAAGTAATGCTCATATTGAGACGTTGTTGATTTTGAGAAACTGATTTTACTATTCAACTGAAAACACAATACCATTGGTAATACTGAGCTATTGGCGATTTTGAGAAATTCAAATATTGTGACAAAGTGGTAAAACCAATTAGCTGACCAGACTGAGCTATCATCAATAGTGGGTCACTGATAAAACAGAACGACTGTTGATGCTGAGTCGCTTAGAACACCGCCATTATTAATTCTGTATCAACGAGCACACCATGACACCGATAATACACTGCCACCGACAGGAACTACACTGGGGCACTCAAAAGAAACAAAGTTGAAACTTAGATAGTAATATGTAGCATTAATAATAATAACCATAATCAGGACTTGAATCAATGGTTTCAGTCTGATCTTAATTCACAGAAGGTTGAAAGATATATTTAAAAACAGTCTAAAGTTTAACCCCTGCAGAGCCCACTCAATCCAGGTGTTAGTTTAAATACATTTGAAAAAAAAAGAAAATGTAGGCATAAGTGGCATATTTAGGGGGATTGAGGTCATGTGTACTGGACACTGTTCCATTCGGACAGCAGTGATACAGATGGAAAAAATGCTAGAGAAGTAAACATACTTATAAAGACCTGTTGGAACTGGCCTTTTTGGCAGGGTCTACCACAGAGTATTGCCTTCTATTGCTGAACCAGTTTTATTTTGGCCTAAGAAATCTGCGCACTTAACCAATACTAAAGTGCTTGCACTGTCTCCTTCAACATAGTAAAACTGATGTACACTTAAAACTGGTGTACACTTAATTAGTACATTGAATTTACTTGTGGGTCCCTAACAAATGTCTTGATGTACTCTGGGCCTGTAAATTAAATGCTACTAGTGGGCTTGCAGTGCTCCTTGTGACACCCACCAAAGTAGCCTTTTAAAAAAAAATTCAAGCCTGCCACTGCAGTCTGTAGTGCAGTTTTAAATTTCCATTACTAACTGGCAAAGTAAACCTTTGGCCAGGCCTTAACTTTCTTTTTAAATATTGATAAGCCACCCCTAAGTTAGGCCCTAAAGGCTCATAGGGCAGGGTGAACTGTATTTAAAAAGTAGGACACATGTACTGGAGTTTTACAATGCCTGGCATTGAAAACCTCCTACAGTTGTTTTTCACTGTTGCAATGACTAACACTGGTTTACCTTATTAGTATTGCCTTTTTTATGATTAGAAAATATTTTCTTGCAAAATCTCCCCTTTTGTTTGATCAACTGTGTAAATTGTTTTGTGCTTATGTTTTTAAAAAATGTTTTAATTCTGGAAAATTAGCTTTTGCTTTTGAGTAGCGCTGAAGAAATTTTAATAAAATATTGTTATACTGTATACAAAATTTGGCCTTTGATGGTGGTGGTATTATGTTCTGGTGATATTTTGGATGTGATGAGTGTTTTGAGTTTCCTGTATTAAGTTAACCAAAGGGGATTTGTTTCTGATTACGAACACCCTCAAAGACATCTATATGTGAACCTAATGATAATGCCCCTTAACTACCACGAAACATAAGCAGCCAAAACTGCAAATAAACCCTGTGTTCAATCCAAACCCAAACCATTTATAAAAACAAAAACGATAAAAACAAAAACGATAAAAACCCCTGTCTTTCTGTGCTCTCCAACCCTTAGTGCAGTCAATACTGTGAGAATACCCACCATAGTCCCCGCTCCCAGCCTGTACCTACACAACCTATTCCATATCCATCTGTGAACCTCAAAGAAATACGTATTCAGACCCCTCGATATAGTGGTGCACCACCAAAGAAGAGAAGAAAACACTGATCTAATCCAGTCATGAATTAATATTCCACCCCAGAATACGTATTTCTTTGAGGTTCACAGATTGAACTGTGACTGGGTCATGAGGTGTGGGTCATACCTCCTTTTTTGAAAAGCAGATGACCTTCACGTGGCTTGTGAAGGCAAAGGAACACGCATTGAGGACATTTGGAGAAAGCGCGGAGGAGGCGATTAGGTTACCGGTCGCGGTTTAGAAGGTAGTTAGCATGGGCTCACACTTATGTATAAGGAATGGGTTGTGTAGTAGTAGGCACTAGGCTGGGAGTGGGGAGGATGGTGGGTATTCTCACATTATTGATTGCACTAAGGGTTGGCATGCACTGAATGACAGGGGTTTTATCATTGTTTTTATAAATGTTTTGGGTTTGGATTGAACACAGGATGGATGAAGTTTGGAATAAATATTACAACACAAATAGTGGATTAATATTTGGATTGAATTTTGGAGTACATGATGTATATTTGTTTATTGTGAGGATCTAATCCAGCAAAAAGCAGTGTGACTGACTGGCAGTCAGGTTCGTGTCTTTTGGGACTGTTAATTTCACATCTGTGATTTTTGGGACAGAACAAGATACCAGCTTGCACGCCATTACTTACTTAGAAACTAATACTATTACAAGGGAAGGAGATCATTTTTCTTCTCTTTAGCACTTTTAGAAAGCTGGCAAATTCTGGTCCTCACCACTTGTGCCTTCTGCTAGTATCCTGGGTCACATGAATCTACTGGGGTTTGTGTCAGTGGCGGCTGGCACGGATCGAGGATGGTGAGGAGGGGGAAGGGGTAAAATAAAGAAAAAAAAATACATAACTTACCTTACCTCCTCATTAATGCAGTGATGTAATTGGTCTGAGTGCTGCGGTTCAGTGCTCAGCCAGGGAATGGGGGCTGGGCATGTTGTCCACGCAGGCTGTAATGCAGTCTGCATGGAGAACATGCAAAGTGTGATGATGGGCTGGCCCTCGAGCCAGCCAAACAGTCATTGCGCACTTAGAAGGGTGCCACTTCTCCTCCCCTGCTAAGAGAGCAGAGCAGACCCGCCCACCAAGTTTCAGCAGGAGGAACAAATAAAATGATAATAAGAACGAGTAACCAAAACAATGTTATTTTTCCTTTATTTCCACAGCCGAAAGCATTGGGGCGACGCTCCTCACCTTATCACAGGAGCCACCACTGTTTTGTGTATTACTTCCAGACCGTGCCACATTATGGGATTAGTGATTGCCTCCTGCACACAAAAAGGAACCAACACTAGTCTTGTCACCCCAGACTTCTTAGAGCCTTGTCACGGGAAAGGATGAACTTTCCAGAACCACATGTGGGGGTAGTATAGTGGATCTTCCCAATTTAAAGGCTGGCACCAGATATAAATGTTGGACCTCCTGAGCCACTCATCAAATCACTTCTGGACCTGTGTGAAACTCAAAAGAACTGTTCTGCTGCCCTATTGCTGGAAGGACTGCCTTGCTGCTGGAAGGCCTGCCACATTGCCTGAGGAAGGAAAACTGGATCTGTTCCTTGAACCCAGGACCACCAGGGAGACACCAAGGGCAACCTGACTGGCCTCTTGTGTGAGCTACAGGGGACACAACAAGTTCAAGAGATCAGCCCAGCTGACTAGACCCAGCTGGACCTCCACGAGTGAATCCTGATCCCTAAGAGATGCTATCCCAGGTGCTGAATCAAGAGGGTTCCCTCAAAACTGATGAAGTGTGACGCGATTTGACGCAGGAACTTGCATTGTTGTACCTGCCAGCTCCTGGTCAGCAGGACCATCAGAACTGATGCAGCGAGACACAGGACCTCATGTTTTAGCCCCAAGTACCACCAGGCACACCTCGGTCTTGTGACTGGCCTGCGCTCTATCGCGGTCGGCCTCAATTGTAATTTTGTACCAATCCGGTGCTTTGCGCTTTTGGATCCATTTTTACTCAAAACTTTGACATTGCAGATTATTGGTACTACTGATTAGACTTTGTTTCGTTTTGTTGTCATATTATTTATTAAAATGTACTCTTTGGTTCAAAATTGGTGCTCGATTTGTGTGGAAATGTTCTTGTATTGTATTCCTTACAGTTTGTATGCTGCCAAAAACTTTACACATTGGCAGTAAGTTAAGCCTGACCACTTTGTGCCACGCTACCAGAGGGTTAAGCAAAGGTATATTTAGTGACTTTTCTGGTTCACTGTGAAAAGGACAGTGGTTCTTGCCTGAGTAAGACTGCCACCCTGCTCTAATTACCTAAATTACTTGAGACGTCAGCGTAAAGAAAGTTTCACTCTGGCCTACTTTTAGGATATTCACAAAGGTTTCCAATTCAATTTCCTGCATTACATAAGTGGATTAGAGACTAGTAGAGCAGAATGTATGGCAGTTCGAATGTGAAAACTTGTTTTGCTAAAATATTGATATCACAGGAGAGAATTGTGTGCAGTGAATAGTATTGAAATAGTCTAGATTTCCAGTTGTTCAACTGGAATATGTATACTTACTTTGACAATAGGCAAATGTAGGTTTAGGACAATTAGTATCATTCAGTATTTTACATAAATACATTTTTTTTTAACTATTTCTTGCAAGACCTCAGCGAATTATATGGCCATACAGGTCAAGTTAATAGTTAACTGACACAATTAAAAAAACTACAAGGCCAGGCACAACTTCCAAGTAGTGATAAAAGCCGTTGCCAAATGGATTTAGAAGAGCTGCTTGAAACTTAATTCAAAGAAAACAGAAGTCCTCATCCTTGGCTCCACCCCCACTTCATGGGACGACACCTGGTGTCCCCCCGCCCTCGGAAACCCCCCCACATCGACAGACCATGCACAAAACCTCATCATACTAGACTCATCACTCACGATGAACTGACAGATTAATGCTGTATCTTCTGCCTGCTTCAACACCCTCTGCATACTCTGTAAAATGTTCAGATGGATCCCATCTGAATCCAGAAAAATGTTCATGCATGCCCTCATTAGTATCAGACTAGACTACGGCAACGCTCTCTACGGTGGAATAAACAAGAAACTACGTCGAAAGCTCTTGACCATCCAGAAAGCTGGAGACAGACTGATCCTAGACATCCCCCGGCGCAACAACATCACCCAACACCTCCACAATCTCCACTGGCTCCCTATCGAAAGAAGAATAACCTTCAAGCTCCTCACGAACGCATACAAGGCCCTCCACAACATCAGACCAGTATACCTAAACCACCGCCTCTCCTTCAACGCACCCTAGAGACACCTCCGATCAGCTGACCTCTCTTTGCCCACCATCCAATGCATCTACAAGTCCTGAACTGGAAGAAAGCCCTTCCCTTACCTCCCAGCCAGGCCTGGAACGACCTCTCCCTCCACCTCTGGAAAATCCCTACACTGCTCCAGTTCAGGAAGGACCTCAAGACCTGGCTCTTTGGATGACCCCAGCACTCAACAGAGCCCCCCCCTACACAGTGCCCTGAGACCCCAGCGGATGAGTAGTCATGCTTTACAAACCATTAAACATGTGAATTGTACACACATGCATGACATAGGTGGGGTATGCCTTGCGCACCATGTACCCCGTAGCTGGAGTGTGGTGGAATGTGCACAGTCCAATAAATGGGGATATATAACGCATAAGGACTTACCTGGATTCCAGCGCCCACAGGATCGTAGTCACTGGGGTTCAGCTGCCCAGGTGTATGGGTTACCTGGAGGAACGGATCCATGGCGGAGACTGCCAGAGAGAAGAATATTTGTGTGAGTATGCACTAAAAAGCCTTTGTTTCCAATGACTCAAGGCAGCTGGTCGGACCGCCACAGGCGAGTCACGGGAAACCATCATAATCCGGACAGCGTCGGAGATCCCTGTACTGCCATACAGATGCTGTTTTTCTCCAACTGTTGTGGTTCTGAAATTCTGGACCCTACTGTTGTCCCGGTATCGAGGTCCGATACCCGTGTCCCGAAACATCAACGTACCATGACGAATTTGGTGTCGACAAACCGATAATGATTAGGACATCCTTCCTATGCATTTGCGTCATGATCGAGGTATGCTAACACCCCTGAATCGTAGTTTCCGTCCCGACCCCTCAGACTCCATTTTGTAAACGGTATCCATCTTGTGTCTTGCCCTCATGATAAGTCAATTAAAGGTCGAGCTTGATCTAAAAGGACACGTCCACCTTCCCTGACTCCCCCCTGACCTGTCCCAACTGACTCCCTTGCCTCCAGCCGAACCTGTTTGGGCAGCTCCTCGCCCAGTGGCCTAATACGATAGCATCAATGCACAACATGCCCCAAACCATTCACTACATCCAGATCATGTTTTCTACACACACGCCTGTCCGCGTTCCCTGTTTATGGCCAGTTTTATGACTAGGAGGTGCCTTCTTTTATTGGGGCTTCACCGATATCTGATGGAAGTTCCGGGCTTGGCTGGGTAATCTATCACGAATTGGACATCTAAAATACGGGCTTGCCTACATGACTTCGCTCTTTTGTATTATTGTAGAAATATGTGTATAGCCATATCATAAACTCAAGAATTCTTGCTTGCAGCTATTATTTTTGTATATAAGGAGAAGGCTGGTTCTGTAAAAACGAACAGTCTCCTGAGAACACATGACCCGTGTTTGTCGTGCTTCTAGGACACCTGCTACTTGGTAGCTGCCAATAAAACTTGATCTCTGACTCGACTAGAAGACTCAGTGTTTCTGTGGTCCGGAACAAGGGAGAACTCAGAGGTCTTCGGGTGTTATCCCCTGGCACCAAACGGGTTCCTAAAAACCCGTTACCTCAGTTGGCGCCCAACTCGGGGCGGTATCAAGCGGCGACGGTCCAAGCCAGATGTTCGTGAGGAGCTCCGTGTGAAAATTCCAGAGGACGGCCAGCCACTTCAGCGACCCCTGTATGTCGACGTGGTTCCGAAGGTCTTTGCTGCGAGGTTCCCCGCGTCCCGACGGCTACGAAGGACTGCTGCCCTGACTATCGCCTTGTTTTGGACCCAGTGATCCTTGGTAGAGCGAAACGATAGACGAGTCTTCTAGCGACGTCACCGATCTTCAAATACTTCAGTTAAGTATAAGTGGAGCGTCTCCCAGTCCTTAGTTTGTCCTTAGTTTTTGGTATCCTTGAGATACGCTTTGATTTGGTACTTGCAAGCCCCAAAGCCGAAGGACTTGTGTATTCACGAGAAATATCTTAACAGATAATCCTTTGAAGTTTGAAGCTAGACTAGTGAGCAAAGATGCCTGGTTTTAGCAGACTTGGAAACTTGTTTTGTCTTGGTTATAGTAAGGACTCCCGATTAGAGGATTCCTGTCCGGTTCCTCCGATTGGAACTCCAACATATGAGCTCTATGTAAAGCACGGCGTAGGTCCTATCACATATAATGAAGTGTGGATAAAATACACCCGCAAGGATGGTGTTTTAAAATGGCCCCAATATGGTAGTTTCGACTCAGAAATATTAGATAACCTAGAGGTCAAATTATTCAAGAGAAAAGCCCGGCCGGCGATGTTTGACTCTTTCCGCTTATGGCGCAAAGAAGCCAAACAGAAAGAAATAAAATTAGCAAAAAAGAATAAAAGAGGTATGTCAATGGTGCAAGCTGCCGTTGCATACAGGGATAACGAGGAAGAGCAGGAAAACGAACAAATGCTTAGGAGCAAGAAACTAGCAGTAGATAAATGCTACCCGATGTTACCAAATAAGGGACAAGGTCAAGAGGAGAGATCCGAGAAAGATCCATTAATGTCCCACTTATTAAGCTCACCTCCACCGTATGCGTTAGACGCTACTACAACGCCAAAGCATTTTACTATACCGCGCCCGGCACACGTAACCCAGCTCTTGCACGAACGCCAGCTCCTCTTCAGCTGGTTTCTACTTCTCCGGCGCAGCCTTCTCAAGGGCCGCCATCTTTGCTACATACTCCATCTACTTCTACGACTTTGCCTACAGCTCCAGCTATTGTCTATGATACTACGTCTGCTACTACTTCGACTTCCTCTGCTATTGCCTCTACTTCTTCTTTGCCTCAGCCTGTTTTTTCCGAGGCACTTACTCCTCCGCAAGGTTCTCCTTCTATTAGACAAAGAGTGACAGGTACCGTCACTAGTCTATTTTCACCTTTCTTTGGGTCGCCTAAAACAACGCCTAAAACAGAACATAGACAGTCCCGTAGTCAACTGCCTGATTACGAGGAAAGAAAAGTGCTGAATGAACTAGCACGCCAATGGATTACGGATACTGTTAGATATGATGTTCAGTCTGTTATGGAAGTTTTCCGTCAATGGAATGCACCCACTCAGAGATACGTATTCGAAGAGATGTGTGTATATCTGGGCGAAGATTTGGAGACGAATGATCCCAAATACACAATGAACGAACTATGGCGTACACGCTTTAAGTTCTATGAAGGTATGATTATAGGTGCAGATGTTGAGAAAGCGATAGAGTTGTTGTTCTCTTATAGGAGTAAAGGAAACGTCTCTAGATCATGTCATGAAGACGATGTATCAGGTAGGAAAAGAGCGAGACAGTACCCCATGAGAGAGGTTCCTCCGGTTTGGAGGGAAGGTGATGCGAATGCGAATCCACCAATTCTGCCTCATTTCCAGCGTGTATGGGTACATGTCCCCTGGAAAAGATCCGAAGTCTTAGCACTCAAGCAGACACTGCCTGATCCTCGTAAAAACCCGACTGGGTATTATAAGGAGTTATCGCAAACTGCAAGCTCATGTATAATGAATTTAGCGGATATAGACATGTTGTTTGGGAACGTTGTTCCACATCCTTTATGGAGCAAAATACGTCATACGAACCATGACCAAGAACTAGGTGACTCATGGGCGAACATTGCCGCTATAGATGCTAGACAAATTGGTGGTTCTAAACCTGAGCCGTTAATAGCTGAACTTCCCGGTAGAATTATCGCGTACATGAAAACCATAATGCCTGAAGTACGCGTAAACTGGGACAAGCTATCTGCGTGCAAGCAGAAGAAAGATGAGAATGTGTCTGACTTTTTCACAAGATTTGAGGAGACTTTCACCGATCATAGTGGTCAGGATATGGCTACCGAGGGTGGTCAAAGATTGTTTGTAGACAAATTCGTACATAATTTAATGCCTGAACTGTGTAATAAACTGAAAGATTCAGAGAGTGCTTGGGCTGTCTCTACGTCAGTGCAAATTTTAGCTACAGCCCAGTACTATGAAAATAGGCGCAAAGACGAGCTAGATAAAGTCGACAAAAAGACAAAAGATTTAAAAACTAAAGTTCTTCTCCAGCAAGCCTATCCGCCTCGCACGGCTAGTCAGCCCAATTATCAACCACGACAGCAGTATTCGAGAAACGCGCAAGGAAACGAGTTTTCCCATCAGCGTATTGCTTATGGCCCGAATCAATGTGCGTATTGCAAAGAAGAGGGTCACTTTAAAGGTAATTGTCCGGCTCTTGCGCGACGTTTGAGCGGTGCTTCAGGTGTAAGGGGAAGAGGTGTTCAACATGCCCCTAGAGGTAGGGGCCGTGGAAATTTCACCCAGAATACAACTTCTTTTCCGCCTTTAGAATTCGATGAACAGCTTTGACCAACAGAATAATGCATCGTCTAGGTCAGCTCAGTACTATGCTGACGACTATTACACCGAACACGAAAATGAGGGTAACGATTGCTAGGACAGCCATGGACAAAGAGAGGGAGTTGTTTCAGTTCCAGTAGATCAGAATGGACCTTATGTCGAGGTAATTACCTCAGGAGTGTCAGAGCCATTTCTGCTGGATACTGGTGCTACAAAAAGTTCTATCATGCACTCGAAACTTCCTGGCGCACCTTTGTCTGGCGAAATGAATGTTTCAGTAGGTTTCTCTGGCGCCCCTGTTAGAAACCCGATCTCTAGTCCTATATCTCTTTCTATTGGCCCATGCGAATTAGAAGCACCCCTCATTCTTACAACAGGTTGCGGTGAAAATTTGTTAGGTTTGGATTTGCTAAAAAGGTTATATGCGACTTTGTACTGTTCCCCCTTGGGAGTACAACTTACTTTAGGTAAGAAAGTCATTTCTCCAATGTATTTGTCAAAGGACAATATTCCGACTGAATTGTCATCACTTCCTGATATACTTTGGGCTAACGGCTCCAATGATGTAGGTCGTTTGGAGATAGCACCGTATGTCATAACATTGAAAGCCAACGTTAGGTTGCCACGTATTCCCCAATACAAAATATCTAGCGAATGTGAAAAGGCGTTATTGACGATTGTTTATGACCTGATTGATAAAGACGTCATCGAAGAAACAACAGGAAATGTTTGTAACAGTCCAGTTCTGCCCGTCTTAAAGCGTACTGATCCTTTACAACCGCCTGTGTATAGGTTCGTCATCGACCTCAGAGAAGTGAACAAGATAGTTATCCCACAGTTTCCAGTTGTCCCCGACATTACTGCTTTATTGACAATGGTTCCAGCTTCAGCAGCTTGGTTCTCGGTGATTGACCTGAAGAACGCTTTCTTCAGCATCCCGATTGCTGAGGAGAGTAGAGATATTTTTGGATTCAATTTAGGAGGACGAAGCTTCCGCTTCAAGTGCGCTCCTCAAGGCTACTGCGAAAGCCCATCAATATTCAGTCAGGCCCTGAAAACACAACTAGACACGATTATTCTACCGAATGGTTCAACTCTGATTCAGTACGTAGACGATCTGCTGATCGCTGCAGACACTGAAGAAATTTGCAAACGAGCTACGCTGTCATTATTGCATCACTTATGTGACATGAAGCACAAAGTCTCTCTCTCCAAACTACAATTTTGTCGACAAGAAGTTACCTACCTAGGTCACATCTTGTCGAAGGAGGGAAGGAGACTGACACCAGAAAGAATACAGGCAATTGCAGAACTGAGTGCCCCAAGGACACAGAGAGAGGTTCGAGCCTTCTTGGGCATTACATCGTACTGTAGACAATGGATACCGAATTTCTCACTACTAGCCAAACCCTTGCTGGCACTACTCTGTAAAGACACGCCAAATCCTATGCCCTGGTCTGAAGATTGTCAGACGAGTTTCCACGAGTTGCGTGATGCATTATGTTCGGCTCCTGTGTTGGGAAACCCCAACTACAGTAAGCCTTTTACATTATATGTCCATGAGAAGGAAGGTTGTGCATTATCAGTTTTAACATAACACTTTGGGGACAGACAGCGCCCATGCGCGTATTTTTCGGCAACTCTAGACCCTGTGGCTAAAGCCCTACCAAGTTGTCTGAGGGCTACCGCCGCAGCAGCTGTCTGCATTCGACAATCCGCTAGATTAGTCATGAATAATACTCTGATCGTTATGGTTCCGCATGCGGTAGACATTTTACTAAACAGGACGAACACACAACATCTTACTAGCGCTCGACTATCCAGTTACGAACTTACACTGCTAGCAAGTCACATCCACATAAAGAGGTGTGATACACTGAACCCCGCAACGTTATTACCCATTCCGACAGAAACAGACAAGATTGATAACCATGACTGCTGTTTTAGGACAGAAGAAGAGACAAAAGGGAGAGTAGACTTACAGGACACTCCCCTTCCTGAATGCAACAATACTTTATGGGTTGATGGTTCATGTTTCAAGCTGCCGAATGGTGATACGACTGCAGCATATGCCGTAACGACATTACACACCATTATAGAAACCGCGCGCATTTCCCATAATTCTGCACAAGCTGCAGAGCTAATTGCGCTTACCAGAGCATGTGTGTTAGCGAAAGGAAAGCGAGTGAATGTGTACACTGACAGCCAATACGCCTTTGGTGTGGCTCACAGTTTTGGGAGATTGTGGCGTGAACGTGGATTCCTGACGTCACATGGTGCAAAGATACAACATGGTCAGCTAGTTAATGAGCTCCTCGAGTCACTGACCTTGCCACTACAAGTTGCCATTGTGAAATGCAGTGCACACAAAAAGATTCAAGATGATGTTGGCCGCGGGAATGCATTTGCAGACGAGGTTGCGAAAGAGACTGCAAGGAACACAATGAGTCGGATGTATGTTGTAGGTCCCGCTAGATGGATTACGGATGTGGGAATGTGTGAGGACACCATTGAAAGCGTAAAATCTATACAAGCCGAGGCAACTGAGAAAGAGGTGAATGAATGGAGAGAAAGTAAATGTAGACTAGACGCGAATGGTTGTTGGGTCGAACTGTCAGAACACCAGCGATGGCTATTACCTAACGCATATGTACTTGCGGTAGTAACCATGGCTCATGGAGTTGCGCACATTAGTTCGAGAGGAATCTGTAAAGTATTGGCCCCAGTATGGCAAAATGGTAATATCCCGAAATATGCAGAGAATGTGGTCAGAAACTGTATGGTGTGTTTGAAGTACAATCCCGGTAGGGGAACCCCAACTCCAGCTGGTCATTTTGCGCCTCCAACGTATCCGTTCGAGGTTTTGCAGCTCGATTTCATTCACATGGAGAGATGCAACAATCTGAAGTATGTGCTCGTTGTTGTTTGCGCTTTCTCCAGGTGGGTGGAAGCGTACCCCCTTAAGGACAATACTGCCTTGTCAACTGCCAAAGCCCTTGTCAAAGAGTTCTTCCCGAGATTCGGTATGCCTAGAATCGTCTGGAGTGATAATGGAAGTGAATTCGTAGGACGCGTGATGAAGAGAGTGTGTGAGTGTTTAGGCATACAACAAAAATTTCACTCTGCGAATCACCCCCAATCAGCTGGATTAGTAGAGTGCTACAATGGCACTTTAGAGCTCAAATTAGCCAAGATCCAAGCCTGTACAGGTCTTAAATGGCCTGACGCCTTGCCCCTAGCACTCTTGTCAACCAGAATGACAGTCCATTCCAGGTTAGGACTTAGTCCTCATGAGATAGTGTTTGGCCGCCCAGCCAACGTCTGGGGCGTGCCAAGGCCAAAGAAACTCAGCGAAATAGAGCACCCCGTACTGCTTGACTATTTGTGCGAATTAACAACTAAATTGCGTGTTTTACACCAACAGGTTCACAGCTCCTCTCCGCCAGCCTCTGACGATCCAGGTCACTCCATCGAACCCGGCACGTGGGTCTTGGTGCGGAATTTCCAGCGCACAAACAACGGACAGCCGAGGTGGACCGGACCGTACGTGGTACTTCTTTCCACGAGATCAGCTGTTCGGGTGGAAGGCAATAAGAACTGGGTGCACGGGACCCATTGTAAACGGGTCCCTCTGCCTCTTCCATACGACCGGTGGGTCAACGAAGGAATTGCCGACTCCGAGACAGAATCCATACCTCGCTTCATCCCTTTCAGCGATGCACGTTTAAAAGAAACTAGTACCGAAAAGGAGAGTGATCATATTTTACAAGGACTTGTGCCACCGTCTATGCAGTTGGACACTACCGAACCTGAGACATTGTTTGAAGACCACACCGTACCAGGAAAACGACGGTACAATTTAAGGTCTAAACAAAGAGACTAATAAAAGCAAACGAATGTGATTTTCTTTTCCCCTAAGAACTATTTTTGATTTTTCAGCTCTCTCACTCTCAGGAAACTTGCTCATTTTTGATTTTCGAACCGCCATCCGGTTCTGCTGCTAGGGTCGCGGTTGAAGTCTGGGGAGTGCAACTGGGGACGTTTAGGTCAACGGTTCTGGTTGGTCCAAGGGAGTTACCCCGGACTGAACAGAGCGCACTCCCTGGCCGAACCAACCTACCACCGCGGGCAGCAAGTAGAGGATGGAGTTTCCTAGGGTAAAGAGACCTGCCAGACTCACGGACTTTGAAAGACAATTATGCCCGATACTGGCCAAAAGAAGTTTTTTGATAATATGTATTTTTATGTTGTGTAGCATAGCAATGTTCTTGACTGGTTATACTCTATTCGTCTTTCAAGTTTCCTTGTTCTCAAATGACACTCGGCCAACTCCTCCTCTCACTCTCTCCACACACTCCTTTCACCCTCTACCTGAACACGAGTCTGCCAGAAGACTCGAATTTGTAAATAACTCATTCATTCAACTTCTACACCAACACCAGTCCATAATGAACACATCGAACTGTTGGGTATGCGGACTCATGCCGCACACGACTGATAAGGGTATCCCATACTTCATCCTGCCTTTCAGTTATTATGGTTCTCTGTGGGCTTTCCAGACCATGTTCCTATTCGCCCTAGAACCGTACCCGACCCGTTCTACTGAGAGTGATTCCAGTAACAAGGCACTAGTAGCAGGGATAAGAAATATGAGTAGAGAGTTCGACACCTATCTAACGATTCCCAAAGATGAACTCACTCCGTACACTCGTTGGAACGTAACTAAATATGGGGTTTACCTGAGTAAGAGCCAGACAGCAAAGAAATCCCGCCCAGTTTGGATAGTACCCAGCAGATGTCACTTATGTTTACAAGGTATCGGTAGGGATCCCAAAGCACAATTAGGAAAGAGTATATGCACGGAAACATATGTGTTCGCTTCCCGAACTTCCCCTATACTATTAGCAGCCAAAGGCACGTATTTCGTCTGCCATGACCAAGCCTACACCTGGTTGCCCCCTGACTTCTCAGGTACATGTTTTATCTCATTTCTGCTGCCTCCCACCTACACGGCCAGAGCAGATTATCATCGGACAAGGACAGCTAGAGGTGTCGTGAGCAAAGACGACACCGCGGGTCAGGAATTCGCTGACTTCGCAAAGGGTTTTCTGCCATTTTGGGGGCCTATGGTGAACAGCAGGAATATTCGCCAGTTATCGAGGATAGTTGAATCCGCCGTGATTACAACGGCCGGAGCCCTTGGCAATTTGACGACCGAACTTCAGTCGGATCGACTTATGACCCTTCAGAACCGAGTTGCCCTAGATATCATACTCGCCGATCGTGGTGGTGTGTGTAGAGTGATCCAATCCAGTTGTTGCATTTTCATCCCTGATAACGCACCGACAGTGTACCAGGCCATCTCTAAGCTACATGAGATATCTGGTTCCCTTCACGTAGAAAAAGGGGACTGGTCCTTACTAGGGTGGTTCTGGGAACTGATCGCTACCTGGGGATGGAAAACACTGATCTTCATTGGGATGATCTTAGCACTTCTGTTTATGTTCTGCCTGTGTGTACAGTGCGCTCCTGCACTATGTGGCCTTTGTGCTACCTCATGTGTACGGAAGCCTGTGTCAAGGGACGAACTGAGCAACAGAATGATGCTACAGCAGCATCTCCACGAATTCCTTCATACCGATTTAGACACGGATTAACATGAATTATTGCCTTATATGAGGGCAAA
This sequence comes from Lissotriton helveticus, assembly GCF_964261635.1. Taxonomy (NCBI): domain Eukaryota; kingdom Metazoa; phylum Chordata; class Amphibia; order Caudata; family Salamandridae; genus Lissotriton; species Lissotriton helveticus. The sequence goes on along the minus strand of NC_136065.1, from coordinate 1,895,415,280 downwards.
AGGAGGGTCTGTGGTTCTGAAATTCTGGACCCTACTGTTGTCCCGGTATAGAGGTCCGATACCCGTGTCCCGAAACATCAACGTACCATGACGAATTTGGTGTCGACAAACCGATAATGATTAGGACATCATTCCTATGCATTTGCGTCATGATCGAGGTATGCTAACACCCCTGAATCGTAGTTTCCGTCCCGACCCCTCAGACTCCATTTTGTAAACGGTATCCATCTTGTGTCTTGCCCTCATGATAAGTCAATTAAAGGTCGAGCTTGATCTAAAAGGACACGTCCACCTTCCCTGACTCCCCCCTGACCTGTCCCAACTGACTCCCTTGCCTCCAGCCGAACCTGTTTGGGCAGCTCCTCGCCCAGTGGCCTAATACGATAGCATCAATGCACAACATGCCCCAAACCATTCACTACATCCAGATCATGTTTTCTACACACACGTCTGTCCGCGTTCCCTGTTTATGGCCAGTTTTATGACTAGGAGGTGCCTTCTTTTATTGGGGCTTCACCGATATCTGATGGAAGTTCCGGGCTTGGCTGGGTAATCTATCACGAATTGGACATCTAAAATACGGGCTTGCCTACATGACTTCGCTCTTTTGTATTATTGTAGAAATATGTGTATAGCCATATCATAAACTCAAGAATTCTTGCTTGCAGCTATTATTTTTGTATATAAGGAGAAGGCTGGTTCTGTAAAAACGAACAGTCTCCTGAGAACACATGACCCGTGTTTGTCGTGCTTCTAGGACACCTGTTACTTGGTAGCTGCCAATAAAACTTGATCTCTGACTCGACTAGAAGACTCAGTGTTTCTGTGGTCCGGAACAAGGGAGAACTCAGAGGTCTTCGGGTGTTATCCCCTGGCACCAAACGGGTTCCTAAAAACCCGTTACCTCACTGTCGAGAAAAGATGTCAGAGTGAACGGTCTTTCAGAGGTCGGTCGGCATACACGATGCATGCATCGTAATCCGGCGGTCGCAACAACCACTTCCGAAGAGACCTTCGATGGTCTGACCGCCTCCGACAGGACCATGTAAGCCGGTCCAACTGGCATCGTAATCAGCCCCTAACTACGATTATAACTGGGGCCGATATTAGTGGATGCCAACTACGGTAATTCTAAAGAAAAGCAAGTTAAGGTCACAGTCAGGATCATGAGTGAACATTTTGATCAACTATCAGTAGCCACCATTGTCCAGTTTTTTCCACAATAATTTGGGATAAATGTTCATGAGGAATAAGCACACATGTTAAAGTGCCATAGGATGAAGAAGCAATTTGAGGTAGACAATAACAATGTCATCATGGATGATGAAGGCGTGTTTAAGTGCAGGCCTAGCACTTACAGGAAGCAACTGAAGCATGCTGCAAAGTGAACCATCCTCAGTGGGGCATGCAAAGGATGGAAGAAACTGAGCAGCACAAGAACTATCTTGAATTTAGAAGGTGGATGTAGGAAGTATCCTAGACGCGGTGAGTGCCGATTAGAGCGGAAGTGAAGGTTCTTTAGTTGTAGAGCGCTATCTTAAAGGAGTCATTGGAGTGGATGTGAGAGAGGCTGTCTATGAAGGGTGAGAGTCACAGAAGGCAATGTCTTAAAACAGTGAAAATTCCATCAAAAGCAGGCAGAATGGCTTTGTGGCTTGTATTACCCCTTTCAGTTGTAAAGACTGATGAACAGGAAAGTGAGTGTCTGATAATTGCTGAGAAGGTAAGACTATGACCACCAGATATCGGAGTGAATGGGACAAATTAAAAAAGGGAGAAGAAAGTAGCTTCCCTTGGAAGCCAGAGCAGGATGTTGAAAATCAGGTATGTTCATGGCAAACAATAACAAATAAAAAAGGGAGTATGCCATAGTTACCCTACCCATGCTAGATTTGTCACAAATTAACCAATTAATCTGTTGTACATATAGCAATGAAACAAAACACAGAAAATAACTACTCATCTCACTTTTCCTTAACACCTCAATGAAACAATGGCATTAGAGAGAATTAAAATCTTTTAGAAATTTAGCATTACCGCAACAGTGGGAACGCTGAGGTGTGACTGACGTAAAATAGCGAAACAACTACGCAGATTAAAGATTCAAAAAAGAGATTACATGTGTAGGAGCTGAAGGAGAAGCATATGTGAGAGTCATCAATTTCAGACAAGGTCAGCCAACGCTATATAAAACTCTTCAAATAAATAAAAAATAAATAAAATAAAAAAACTGCTTGAAGTTAAGCAGTAACTCAAGAATACACCTTTCTAAAAGGATGGAGAAAGCTCTGCGCTGCTTTCCAGTAGGAGTGGGATGGTAAGTAAGGTAATGCCTATGATCTGAACAAGTGAACAACAGTAGTGTGACAGCAGTGACCAGGTTGACGTTCAGACTCTCGTTTTAGAGGAGTCAGGTAAATAACAGAACCGTCCTTCAGCTATATTTGCATAATAGAGCAAACAGTTAAAGAATGCATAGGAGTAAAGTGCACTGTGTATTGAGCTGTAAAGAGCCAAAATCTATACAGTAAATTAATAAAGAAATTAAAAAGACAATATTGGAAGATATGGTTAAATCATAAGAGAGGAGAGAGAAGGTTGAATAAATATATACTAACAATAACGTCTTAGCAATTGAGCAACAGTAGATTAAGTGCGGAAAAATGCAATAATATTCATACCTGCAATGCTGCTACTTAGCGAAACTTTTACACGAACAGGCCAAATAATTTGCTTGCTAGAACCACATTGTATGATGCTGTAGTGGGGAGCAAACACTACATCACAATTTAGGCCCGTTATTTATCTTACATGGACATAATCCCTTCATGAAATTCAAGTTGCAAGTTCCATATGCAAGGAGATATACAATTTATAGTGCTCCCACACTGCTGAAGAATGACATTCTTATCTCGTAATTCTTCCTATAGATCATGTCAATTTTCAGTTCTCCCTATTTTTAGGTCGAGCTTAGCAGCGTGCATGCACTGCTCTGCGAGGCATGGTATCTGGTCGGGGTGTTTAGGCCACCCCCACCGCTTTCCATTTGTTTCTTTTTTTGTGCCTTTCTGAGTTCCTTTCTTCTTACTGGTAAGGTGTTGCTCTTTGACCCCCCTTTGGGTGTGTTTTTCACCTAGTGGCGACTACCCCTGCAACATGTCCCTTTATAGTCTGATGTATTAGGTCTCGCCAGATCCAGCGCATGCGCTGACCTGGCCAAGACATTTAGTAGGTGAGTTTTTAAGTGCTACTGGCTGGCCTAGCGTTTGCGTTCACACGAGCGTGCATGTGCGCAGCTGCCATCTGTCTCATCCGTCACGGGTCATGAAGTTGCTTGTTTTTACTTCCCGTGCTTTCCCCTCTGCCTCCGTCCGATCACTTTTGTTTGAATCCAAATGTAAATTACCTTGGTGTGCAAACTTTTTTCGAGTTGCATCAAAATAGTCGTATTATTATTAGTCTTATGAATAAACTTCTTGGTCTCAAAATTTGTAGTCTCTTCCATGCACAACCACGTATTTACTCTGCTCGTCAATGCCTACCAACTATACAAATTGGTATCGGGCCTAATTTAATTGCTCCCAACACACAACTTGCATGGATGACAGTACGCACACACAACCACACCCACACAAAACTACACCCACAACCACTCACACAACCACGCACTCACCACACACACACAACCACACACAACCACAAACACAACCACACCCACACACGACACACACAACCACACCCACACATACACACAACCACACACACACAAGCACACACTCAACCACACACACACAACCAACCACAACCCCACACACAACTGCCCACATACAACCACAGCCACACACAACCACACACCCACACCCAACCACACACACAACCACAAACACCACACACAACCTCACACACACACTTATGGCAGAGCATTCTCAGGGGCGGCACCGAGAATTTGGAACGCCCTCCCCCCGGAGTTGAGAAGAATTCCAACCATCGCAAAATTTAAAAAGGAAGTAAAATCGTTTTATATGAGGAAATTTCTCCCTTAAATCCTTAAAACTGTACTTCATTTATTTCATTCTGCCTGGCTGGTAGAATTTCCACACAAGCAACTCACTGTACTAGGTTGGAATGTTATACTAGTTTTTATCTCATTTAAGTTCTGAAGACTTTATGGAAATCTAACTGTGAACTTTTTGGTTATGTTAGCCCTCACGGATTTGCTAATACCGCAATCACCAATGGCTAGTAACATGTAAAGGTAAGAATGTTGTTTATATGCTATTGTAAAGCGCTCTGATACCCTGTGCAGGGTCATGTTCGCGCTATAGAAAACACTAAAAATAAATAAATAAATAAAAGCAACCATACACACACAACCACACACACAGCCACACACACACACAACACACACAATCACACCCAAACCCACAACCACACACACAACCACACCCAAACCCACAACCACACACACAACTACACCCACACAAACCACACACACAACCACCCACACCACACCCACACCGAAACCCACACCCACAACCACACCCAAACCCACAACCACACACACACACCCACACCCACAACCACACACACACAACCAGACCCACAACCACACCCAAACCCACAACAACACACACACAACCACACACAAAACCACACCCAACCCCACACACACAACCACACACACACAACCAGACACACACAACCAGACACACACACCCTCACACACACAACCACGCCCAACACACACACACAACCACACACACACAACCACACACACAATCACAACCACACCCACCCACAACCACACCCACAACCACACACACACACAACCACCCACACACAACCGCAACAAAATTGACTTTTAAAAATTCTGATTCCCTGAGAATCTGAGTCCTCCACAACACCCTTTTTTTTGGCTGTCAGCTGTGAAAAGGAGACCAATATTGGCCCTATTTTTATTATTCTGTATCCTCGGTTCAATTCTGGGGTGCTTTTTAGGTCTCGCCTGAGCCAATGCACTTGTGCATTGCTCCGGCGAGATTATAGTAAGCGGAAAAGAAAAGTCTTCCAAAACGGCTGCGGTTCGCATACAGTTCATGTGATCTATGCGTGTGCACGCCACCCACATAACACACCACCATTTGTCGGTGCCTCGGCATCAGACTTCAAAGGCTGCCACTCCCCCACCCCCCCCCCAGCGTGCACATTGCGCACCACCATTTGTCTGAGCCTTGGCATCAGAGTTCAAAGGCTGCCGCTCCCCCGCCACAGCAATGCCAAGAGCTTGTTGCTGTTCTGTTTCTCACCTCGACTCTTTGTGAGACTAAAACACCTCTGACATTAACACGACAATTTATGAATCTAGCTACAATTTATGTATCTAGCTAGCTAAATTCTTGATTTCAACTACTTTTCAATGGTCACTAGCTATTCTACCTGTCTTGGCCACACTAGCAACGCCTGTCCCCCATTTTCTTTACCCCATACCCAATTTTGCACTCATCTCTGCCTGATCGCAATCTCCGCCCGTCACAGGAAGTTCACAAACAAACAGAAAAAAAACAAGTATTGAAACCCTGAAACGTACAGACTCACAATTACTCCCAGACCTTGATACCAGATAAATATTATAGCCCAAATATTGCTTTATTAAGACTGACTTCTTCCTCAGCCCTTACTTGCAGACAGACACACACAAACAAATAATGGCATTCCTCCTACTTGTCCAAAATTGCGGATTTCCGCATGGGAAAAATATCTTTGGTTTCAAACCCAAGATTGCTAGCCTTACATAAGATCTCTGATAACATACACATTACTCGACAGTCCATTATCTTTAAAGCTTTCCACCCTAATTCAAACTCTCAGTCCTCCGCTGACTTCTCATCCCATCTGTACACACACCACATCAGTCACCCGCACAGGACGGCCAGCTTTCTTATCTGCCCAGCATATAGAAGCAAGCACTTTCGCCACTGCCACTCAGAAGCCCGCTTCAGTGTAGAGCCAGTAAAAAGACAAAACAGCCTACTTTCAAAGCTAGACAAGAAACAAGCTAGTGACACATAACCAAACACAGGCATCTCTCTGATCAATGTATCACAATTCACGCCTAGAAAGGTTGTCTCCAGTCTTCTGATTACCATTCTATCATTTGTTTTGCAAATGTATTTATTCAGTATTCGTATTATCCGTTCCTGTACTGATATGACAGTTTATACAGCTGCGGCAAAATTTTTGGGCTGGGCCTGGGTTATCAGAAGTAGAATGCTCAAAAACTAACATGTAATTATTGTACCGAACCTAAATTTTTATTCATGTGTATATTTACCCAATTTCTAGGTTGTCATGGTTTTCATTGTACTGAAATCAAATCTTAATTATGTATTACTTATTTAACTCCATATTTTCCAATGGACTGAACTGTATAGTGAATGTATGGGTTTTATGTGTAAATATGAAATATTCTTAGATTTTATTTATATGTCTGAACTTTGTACGTACGGTTAGCTTTTATGACAATCGTCGAATAAAGCTTGTTTTGAACTGGATTCAGTATCATGGGTAAAACACATTTACACATATTGCACAAGAATGCTCCCGTTCAATGGAGAAAGGTCTGTTACTGTTTCATGTCGCAATATGTGCCGTACAATAAACATCAAACAAGATCAGCAACCATTACCAAACAAGTCTGTGACCCGCCCACCACTCTGATTCGGTCCCCCATACAACCCTCGTTTCGCCCCTGGTGTAACAATCGAATGTGAATATATCTCCTCATCCGCCAACACAGGTGGGTTACTTCCTTATGTCTCCTTCTCTCCAAGACTGCCGTTCCGCTAAACTCTCTATGCAGTAAATGGTCCGGCTCAGTTTATGCTGCACTTGATCAACCCAATGCCCTTGCCTGTCCTACTGCCACGTTAAGGCGGATGTTCATCTGAGTGAGTTTCTAACTTCCTGGTAAGTATCCCCGCGATGAAACGGATCTTCCGATCAACACCTGGTGTGTAACCTCCTGTGTACTGCCAGTTCAGCCACAGTGTCGTAGGACTTTTTTTTCCATACTATGTTACTAGCTACCAATGGGTAGACCAACCTTTCATCCTTCCAATGCTGGTAAAGGGAGTCCTAAATCTTATGGGCAAAGGTACCCTAAATGTTTGTGGTATAGTGCTAGTTATCGGCATGTTTCAGAAATATGTCGTTGCAGAAATAATAATAACCACACACAACCCCACACACACAAACCCACAGACACACACAAACACACACCCACACCCCACACACACAATCCCCCCACACACAACCCCCCCACACACAACCCCACCCCCCCACGCACCGCCCACACCCCCACACTCCCCACACACACAACCCCCCACATCCCCCCCCGCACACCCCCCACACACACACACCCCACACACACAACGCCACACAACCACACACACAACCCCATACAACCACACACAAAACCCCACACACACCCAGACCCCCACACACACAACCCCACACACGCAACCCCACACACGCAACCCCACACACGCAACCCCACGCACGCAACCCCACACATGCAAAGAATCCCACACACACAACCCTACGCACACACACACACACCCACACACAGACCCCCCCACACACACACGAGACCCCCCACACACCCCTACACACAATCCCAAACACACAACCCCCCCACAAACACAACCCCACACACAACCCCACACACAAACCCACAACTACACAACCACACACACACACACACAATTACACAACCCCACACACACAACCTCCCCACACACATACCAAAACAAAACCTAGCATATCATAAAACATAGCATAGCATAACAAAACACAACATAGCATAGCAAAACATAGCATAGCATAACAAAACATAGCATAGCATAAAAAATAAAGCAAAGCACAGCATAACAAAACATAGCATAGCAAAACACAACTAAACATAGCATAACAAAACATAGAATAGCAAACCAAAACATAGCATAACAAAGCACAGCATAACAAAACAAAACATAGCATAGAATAACAAAACACAACAAAACATAGCATAATAAAACAAAACATAGCATAGCATAACAAAACAAAGCATAGCATGGCATATCATAAAACACAACAAAAATAGCACAACAGAACATAGCATAACGTAGCATTACAAAACACAGCATAGCATAACAAAACATAGCAAAGCAAAACACAACAAAACATAGCATAGTATAACAAAACATAGCATAGCATAACAAAACAGCATAGCATAACAATACACAACAAAACATAGCATAGCGTAACAAAACAAAGCATAGGACAGGATAGCAAAACAAAACATAGGATAGGATAGCATAACAAACAAAGCATAGGATAGCAAAACAAAACATAGCATAACAAAATAAAGCATAGCATAACAAAACACAACACAAAGCATAACAAAACATAGCAAAACACAACAAAACATAGCATAGCATAAAAAACACAAAACATAGCATAGCAAAGCATAGCATAACAAAACAAAACATATCATAACATTGCAAAACATAGCATAGCATACCAAACACAACAAAACATAGCATAACAAAACAAAACATAGCAAAGCAAAGCATAGCATAACAAAACAAAACATATCATAACATTGCAAAACATAGCATAGCATACCAAACACAACAAAACATAGCATAACAAAACAAAACATAGCAAAGCAAAGCATAGCATAACAAAACAAAACATATAGCATAGCAAAATATAGCATAGCATACCAAACACAACAAACATAGCATAGCATAACAAAACATAGCATACGAAAGCATAGCATAATAAAACACAACAAAACATTGCATAAAACATAGCATAGCGTAACAAAGCATAGCATAACAAAACACAGCAAAACATAGTATAGCATAAAACAGCATAGCATAGCATGAAAAAAAGCATAGGATAGCAAAACATAGCATAACAAAGCAAAGCATAGGATAGCAAAACAAAACATAGCATGGCATAACAAAACAAAACATAGCATAGCATAACATAACAAAACATAGTATAACAAAACAAAGCATAGCATAACATAACATAGCATAACATAACAAAGCATAACATAACAAAGCATAGCATAACAAAACATAGCATAGCATACCAAAACACAACAAAACATAGCATAACATAACAAAGCATAGCATAACAAAACATAGCATAACAAAACATAGCATAACAAAACATAGCATAACAAAACATAGCATTACAAAACATAGCATTACAAAACATAGCATTACAAAACATAGCAAAACACAACAAAACATAGCATAGCAAAACATAGGATAGCATAACAAAACATAGCAAAGCTTAGTATAACAAAACAAAACATAGCATAGCAAAACAAAGCTTAGCATAACAAAACAAAACATAGCATAGCAAAACAAAGCTTAGCATAGCATAACAAAACCTAGCATAACAAAGCATAGCATAACATAGCATAGCAAAACAAAGCATAGCATAATAAACACAACAAAACATAGCATAACAAAACATAGCATAGCAAAACATAGCATAGCAAAACACAACAAAGCATAGCATACCAAAAGAGCATAACAAAACAAAGCAAAGGATAACAAAACAAAGCATAGCATAACAAAACACAACACATAGCATAACAAAACATAGCAACACACAACAAAACATCGCATAGCTTAAAGCACAACAAAACATAGCAGAACAAAACAAAACATAGCATAGCAAAACACAGCATACCAAACACAACAAAACATAGCATAGCATAACAAAACATAGCATAGCAAAACATAGCATATCAAAACATAGCACAGCATAACAAAACATAGCATAACATAACAAAACATAGCATAACAAAACACAACAACACAGCATAACAAAACATAGCAAAACACAACAAAACATTGCATAGCTTAACAAAACACAAAACATAGCAGAACAAAACAAAACATATCATATCAAAACATAGCATAGCATAATAAAACACAACACAACAAAACATGGCATAGCATAACAAAGCATAGCATAACAAAGCATAGCATAGCAAAACATAGCATAGCATAACAAAACATAGCATAGCATAACAAAACATAGCATAACAAAACACAACATAGAATAACAAAACACAACAAAACATAGCATAATAAAACAAGACATAGCATAGCATAACAAAACAAAGCATAGTATGGCAGATCATAAAACACAACAAAACATAGCATAACAAAGAATAGCATATCACAACAAAACAGAGTAGCATAGCACAACAAAAAATAGCACAACAGAACATAGCATAACATAGCATTACAAAACACAGCATAGCATAATAAAACATAGCATAGCAAAACACAACAAAGCAGCATAGTATAACAAAACATTTCATAGCATAACAAAACATAGCATATCATAACAAAACACAACAAAACATAGCATAGCTTAACAAAACAAAGCATAGGATAGGACAGCAAAACAAAACATAGCATAACAAAACAAAGCATAGCATAACAGAACACAACACATAGCATAACAAAACATAGCAAAACACAACATAGCATGGCAGATCATAGCATGGCAGATCATAAAACACAACAAAACATAGCATAACAAAGAATAGCATATCACAACAAAACAGAGAGTAGCATAGCACAACAAAAAATAGCACAACAGAACATAGCATAACATAGCATTACAAAACACAGCATAGCATAACAAAACATAGCATAACAAAACATAGCATAGCAAAACACAACAAAACAGCATAGTATAACAAAACATAGCATATCATAACAAAACACAACAAAACATAGCATAGCTTAACAAAACAAAGCATAGGATAGGATAGCAAAACAAAACATAGCATAACAAAACAAAGCATAGCATAACAAAACACAACACATAGCATAACAAAACATAGCAAAACACAACAAAACACAGCATAGCATAACAAAACAAAAGATAGCATAGCAAAGCATAGCATAACAAAACATATCATAACATTGCAAAACATAGCATAGCATACCAAACACAACAAAACATAACATAATAACATAACAAAACAAAACATAGCAAAGCAAAGCATAGCATAACAAAACAAAACATATAGCATAGCAAAACATAGCATAGCATACCAAACACAACAAAACATAGCATAGCATAACAAAACATAGCATAACAAAACATAGCATCTTACCATAATCTCCAGACCGGCGAACAAGACACGCATCCAGTCATACACACTATCCTGCGCATGGGTGTGGGGCGCCACTTAGTCACCTTGCTCTATAAAGCGATCCGAGAACTCTTGCACGCCCCGCTGACGGCCCCACGGGCCAAATGGGAGGACGACATCGGACGTGCATTACATGATTCGGAGTGGACCAAGGCGCTCGAGGCCCCGAAACGAGTCTCTAGGAACGCCCGTTTCAAAAACATCCAATACTACATACTACACCGGGCTTATCTCACGCCGGCGCGACTGCAACGGTTCTATCCCACAACAACATTCCTGTGCCCCAGATGTCATTCCCCCACTGCGGACTTTCGCCACATGTTTTGGAGCTGCCCCAACCCCCACTCCCTATGGCAGACGGTACATGACACGCTGACAGAACTCACAGGCCTCACGACCCTAGCCTCCTGGGAGACTAGCGCACTGGGCATCTTTCACATCACTAAACGGGCCCCAGCACACAGACGCTTTGTGTCCTTAGCGCTGCTATTGGCGAAACGGTGCATAGCTATGCATTGGCGATCCCCGGAAGGTCCCCCCATAGCGGCATGGACAGGGGCAGTCTGTAAGTGGGCGGCGGCCGAGGAAGATGCCCTCCGAGAGGAAGAAGCCAAGGGCACGCGTAAACGTCCCATTTCGATGGAATGGGCCATGCTCCTCCACAGCTTCCGGCAGTCCTTGCGCGCTGATGTCCCACCCACGCCTACCCCCTCCCGCCCGCCCGAACGCGCCCATGATCCCTAGCTGATTCCCTTTCTGCCTGTGCCGGATCCCGGCACCACGTGCCCCCTCATTGACAACGCCCCCCCCCCCCCATGCTGACCGCCCTGCTGCCCCACGCACGGGACGGCTCCATCCACTGACCGCTCTACCTCACTGTGAGAGAATACTGTGAAACCCCCTTGCTGCCCATCACCCGACACCCGTCCCCTCCAGCTATGCTCTTGCTATCGCCTACATGCTCCCCCCCACAGTTTTGTCCCCCCAGTTACAAGGCGCCACCACTATGCGAACTATACAGGCCCTGATCCAACGACCCCCATAGCAGGAAATCGCGTATCTGCTGTTCCTCTCTGTTCTCCCATGCGGAGATTATTGCCTGTATCCTGGCTTACTTACTAGTTTGAGTGGCCTGTAATGTTCAGTGGATGAAATGCCAAATTGCCTAGATTTATATGCAGAAAAGTTGCGCGAATAGCTGACCGCGGCCGAATGTTGACGCCGCGCCAGCAGATGATTCATCCTGTTTTTTATGCTTGATGATGCAACAATAAAAACAAGTTTAAAAAAAACATAGCATAAGAAAGCATAGCATAGCAAAGCATAGCAAAACAAAGCATAGCATAATAAAACACAACAAAATATTGCATAGCATAAAACAAAGCATAGCATAGAAAAACACAGCAAAACATAGCATGGCATAGCATAAAAAAACAAAGCATAGGATAGCAAAACATAGCATAACAAAACAAAGCATAGGATAGCAAAACAAAACATAGCATAGCATAACAAAACATAGCAAAACAAAACAAAACATAGCATAGCAAAACACAACAAAGCATAGCATAACAAAACATAGCATAGCATAACAAAACATAGCATAACAAAACAAAACATAGCATAACATAACAAAGCATAGCATAACATAACAAAGCATAGCATAACAAAACTTAGCATAGCATACCAAAACACATCAAAACATAGCAGAACAAAGCATAGCATAGCATAACAAAGCATAGCATAACAAAGCATAGCATAACAAAACATAGCATAACAAAACATAGCATAACAAAACATAGCATAACAAAACATAGCATAACAAAACATAGCATAACACAACAAAACATAGCATAGCATAACAAAACATAGCATACCATAACAAAACATACCATAGCAAGGCTTAGAATAACAAAAAAACATAGCATAGCAAAACAAAGCTTAGCCTAACAAAACAAAACATAGCATAGCAAAACAAAGCTTAGCATAGCATAACAAAACATAGCATATCAAAGCATAGCTTAACAAAACCTAGCATAACAAAACCTAGCATAACAAAACATAGCATAGCAAAACAAAGCATAGCATAATAAAAACAGAACAAAATATAGCAAAACAAAACATAGCATAACAAAACATAGCATAGCAAAACACAACAAAACAGCATAACAAAGCATAGCATAAAAAACATAGCATAACAAAACAAAGCACAGGATAACAAAACAAAGCATAGGATGGCAAAACAAAACATAGCATAGCATAACAAAACAAAGCATAAGATAGCAAAACATAGCACAGCATACAAAACATAGCATAACAGAACAAAACATAGCATAACAGAACAAAACATAGCATAACAAAACACCACATAGCATAACAAAACATAGCAAAACACAACAAAACATCACATAGCTTAACAAAACACAACAACACATAGCAGAACAAAACAACACATAGCAAAGCATAGCATACCAAACACAAAACATAGCATAGCATAACAAAACATAGCATATCAAAACATAGCGTAGCACAATAAAACACAACACAACAAAACATGGCATAGCATAACAAAACATAGCATAGCATAGCATAACAAAGCATAGCATAGCAAAACATAGCATAACAAAACATAGCATAGCATAACAAAACATAGAATAGCATAACAAAACACAGCATAGCATAACAAATCTAAGCATACAATAGCAAAACATAGCATAGCATAACAAAACAAAACATAGGATAGCAAAACAAAACATAGCATAGCATACAGCATCACTCAGCACCACCCCAGCATCACTCAGGGGCACCACAACGTCACTATGCGCTACCACAGCACCACTGAATGCCGCAGCATCACTCATTCACCACCACAACATCACTCAGCACCACCACAGCATCAATCTGTGCAACCATTCAACAACAACTGGTTCAAATATGTTCTCTCAATGTTCCAAGCTTTATTACAAATGTCAAAAGCAGATGTTAATATTTCACTTCTGTTCTTGGATTTTCGTCACAATAAAATACACTAAACATAATCTTCACAAAAGGTATTTACAAAAGTTTAAGCTATTGCCATTATAAATTACAATAACTTTTATTTAAGTATTAATTATTTAAAAAAAGAAAAGCCCTTGTTATTTGTAATATCAATATATGTAAGTCACGTAAATACAACACATGTTGCATTACAAATGCTATAGGTGTCACATTTGCGAACGTTATAACTATTGGCATTGTAAATGACAAAGCTACTTCGCTATTTTCAAAACCACACATAAATAAAAATACAATACAAATAGCTCAAACTTTTCTAATGCAAGACCTATTGCATTGCAAATGCTTGTTTAACTTGTCTCTAGTTCATTGCGAATCTTACCGTTACTAATTCAAATTGTGTTATCTTTGGCTTATTTGCCATGCAAACTTTATCTCAATAAGTTGCTGAAACAAGTTGCAAGTCCGCTACGAAAGCCCATTCATTTGCTAATTATTTTCCACATGAGGTTGCAAGACCATAAAGTGGAGTATTCAGGATTTTGAATAGTTTCTTGTTTGAAGATGTTACTCTCTCCTTCGCACCCCACTCCTGTATTAAGGTTACGAGTGACCTGGCACCCGCCTTTCAGAGGTTCTTGCATCCACCCAAGTCTGGCCTGGCACTGCTGCGTCCCAGCCTGGCACACACCGGGTGATGATCTCCGCACCTCCTTTTAGACCCCAGCTCACTACTGTTTGCAGTCTGTCACTCACCCCTCAACGCCCTGGCACTCACCCTTCAGGCCTGGCAGTCACTCCTCGCACCTGGCACTCACCCTTCTCCCTCTCTGGCACTCAGCATTGACTCAACTGTCACTTCCCTGACACTCACCCATGTCCCTCCTGGCATTCACTACTCGCCCCCTTGGCACTCACCCTTTACCCCCATGGAACGAGCCGTTCATCCCCCTGGCCTGGCAGCTACCCTTCACCCCTTGCACTCACACTCTCCCTCCCTGGCACTCACACGTGACCCTCCTGACTCCTACGTCTCACCTCCATGGAACTCAACCTCATCTCCCTGGCACTCACCCTTCATCCACCTGACCTGGCACTCAAACTTCCCCTCCGTGGCACTAGCCCTTCACCCCCTGGCCTGGCAGCTGCCCCTCATCCCTGGCACTCATACTTCCCCCCTCTCTGCACTCACCCTTCCCCTCTCTGGCACTCACCCTTGACCCTCCTGACCTTTACGTCTCATCTCCATGGCACTCACTCTTCACCTCTCTGGCACTCATCCTTCACCCCATGGCCTGACAGTCACCCTTGTCCCTCCTGGCATTCACTCCTCACCTCCCTGCCACTCAACCTTGTTTTTCGTTTGTTTGCAGTACTCTTATTTTCACTGCACTGTGCCATGAACACAGCTTCAACATGGCCGCGCTATATTTTCAGTACTTTATGGTTACTGCTTGGCCAACAGACAGCAGGCATGGGAGCCATGTAGGGGAGAATGGGGCAACTTAAACAAGCGCACACTGGTCGACCTCGAGCGCTGCTCTCTTTAAGAAAGCCAGAAAAGCCTTCCGGAAGCTTGGCCCATCTCCTGTCACACCCCTTCTGCTCTCCTATGATTACTCGCAGCAGCTCGCCTTACACGGCTCCATATGAAAGAGGCTCGATACAGGGGCCTTTTGGGCACCGCTGGTATGCAATAGAGCACACTGTGATAATAACATGTAAACGAGTGCATTGTAGTTAGTGTCATGTTAAAAATATGCAATACCAGCATCCATGCTGTTTAAAAAAAAACGTTGTGGGGTTTAAAAAAACGTTGTGGGACACTTAGCTTTAATATGCCTCACGACTGTTTTTTTCACTCTTTCTTATCTATCGTTCTCATCTACTTGGCCCTTCCCTCTCTCCTCCCCTCCCCTCCCCCTCCCTCTCGATAACCCATAAAATGTCGCATTTTACTTTGTCTGGGTTACTGCAGTGCAATGTATTTCCTTTCCTTATCATGGTGATGCGTGCATGTGATATTGTCATGGATGTGATTCGTGCATGTGGCCGTTACGTGGCAGTGTGACATGTTTGTTATGACATTTGTGGCAGTTTTTTGCATGTATTATGCTGTGTTCGGCTGTGACTTGTGCATGTAATGATGTACAACTTGGTCACATGCGTTTTAAAGAGTACGTTTATTTGTATATGATGGAGTAAGTGGATCGTGACTGATATTTGGTGATGTACGTGGCAATAGTGTATGCATGTGATGACGTACATGGAAGTTAAGAGTCAGCATAGCATTTCTGCTCAGCGCTTATTATTCTAAGCAAATGCATTTAAGGACATATAGTACATTATTTGTTCATAAGGGTTTTCCATTTCAGGACTCAATAGTAGTGGTGCATTTGTGGTTTCAGTTCCTTGAATTAGAGCTGTAAGAGACGTGTTACAGTATAATAACATTTTAACGCCTAAACGCGGCGGTTTTTCCGGTGCGGGCGTTCTATTGAGTGGGCGGGGCTCCGTCGGTCACGCACCCGCGAGGTAGTGCACAGAAGGGGTTAGTCCTTATAATAGCCTGCTCTCCACTGATTCCCCTTCTATACTCCTAAAGTCGTTTTGGTTATTGTCCAACCCTTTGCCTTCCATTCCCTCAGCAACAAACAGGGAAACAGAGCATCTTTTGGCACAGTTGTAAACAAAATAAAATCCAGCCAACTACTAACCACATGCTTCCAATTACCCAATTAGTGTGGACAGGTCTACTGGTGTGCAACCAGGTGGCAACGCAGGCAGCATTCCGAACCAGTCTCACCTATAGCAGAATATATAGTGTTTAATGTGCATGCAAAACTGTGTGCAAAAGTGCCATGCCCCATATTTTTTAATCTAACAAAGGAAAGTTTTTACTATTTAGTAAATGATTTGTTAGTAATTCTTAAACATATGCTTACAGGGGTTTTGTGGTCCCACCCACTGGAGTACTGCTGTTTCTCCTCATGGTATGGGCTGTTTGGTTTATCGGTCTGCCTCCTTTTGAAGGCTTGCATCGCAATGCATGAGGAACTTTATTACAGCCAGTCGTCACACTAGGTATTGTATGCAATACATGCAAAAAGAAGCCTTCTTTCTAATGTTTTTTCAAATGTAACAGCCCTGTTTTTCTTAATTTTTTTAAAGAAAAGCGTGATTTTCAGATGGACGTCCTAATGCAGATTTGGACATCTTTCCCCAGGATGGCTGTACCCAAATCACGAGACTTTGAACAGTTACCTCAGGACCAGGTGTCCCAATTAGCAAACACCACTTCATCTGGCCAACTCTCCCCCCTCCTCCTTTCCATTTGCTATCCACTTCCTTGCCTGCACCATCATCCTCCTCTCCCCTTACAACCACATCTCTTTCCTCACCACTACCCTATCCTCCTCCTCTCGCTGCCGTTCTTATCTTTTGGGAACATACAGCGTCTCGGTCTGGCAGAAGTAAATGGTATGGCAGCTCTCTTCTCAAAGCTCCACCCTACCTCGCTGCGCTCTTTCCCAGTTTTTCCCGGCATCTGGGAATGGAGTTGTAGCTCCCTTTTCCCCCTCGCGGGGAGGTTTTTATTTATATATTACTTCGCTGAAGTTTATCACTATCATCAATATCTTCACCACCAGCTTTAATGGCACATTAAGATGACCGGTTAAAAAGGACTAGCCTATTTGTGAATTTACATACTCAAGACTGTAAGACAGGGTACAAACCCTTTTGTTTGTTCATGAAGCCCACACCCACCAACCTGGTTGGTGGCATGCTTCATCATCGGGCCCACCTCTGCGGCCTCCATAAAGGAGGCCGCAGAGACAACAAGAGGTTCAACGCAGACACTGACCAAAAGTTTCGGTCCACTTCTCTGCCGGATTACTCCATGGGGCAAATTTGGCAACAAGCCAACTAATGCTCTAAGAGGGAATCCCCCTCTCACATGTAAAGCACCTTAGCGAGTGCTACACATTTTTCAAAATTACACAATCACTTAAAATTAAGTAATTTGCACCTACACACTTTGGTCCTGAGGAAAGCCAGTTTTAATCATAAAGGCCTGGCTGAAACATGTAGAGCACACCTGGATGAAGGAGACCCTAATTAACACTCCTATAACATCCAACAGCCTTTTTTAATGCTAACAGTGACCCAGTTATTGAAATATAATTTACCCTCGGGTACTGGGACCCCTGTATAGCTTTTAGATGTTCACCTCCACGTCACTGTATTCAGGTGTCGAAGCACACCCGGGACACACTCGGTGTCACTGGGTGGGCCCGATGATGAAGCATGCCACCGACCAGGTTGGTGGGTGAGGTCTTCATGAACAAACAAAAGGGTTTGTACCCTTTCTTACAGTCTTGAGACAATGTAAATTCACAAATAGGCTAGTCCTATTTGATCTCACATATAAAACCCCGGGGATACGGACTAGCTACCTAGTCCTCTCTCTCTCCTTTGATAATGATACATTAAGATGACCATCACTGCCACCTTCACTGTCACCACCATCGCCACAACTACTTTTACCACCACTAATACTACCACCATTAGTATTACTATCAACACCATTATTTCAACCACTACCCATTAACAACATCACAACCTTTACAAGCAAGATTGTCACCGCCACTATCACCCTTACCACCACCACCACTAATAGAATCACACCATAAGCTCTACTATCAACACCATCTTAGATCATTACCCATACCATTATAACAATACAACCCTTACCAGCACCATTATGATTACCACCATCACCCTTACCACCACCACTACTACCACCATTACCACCACAAGTTCTACTATCAACACCATTATTTCAACCACTATTACCAGCACTGTCATTAATTCCACCACAACCTTTACCAGCACCATTACTATTACCACCATCACTATTACAACCACTGCCACTACCATCCTTACCACCACCACCACTACTAGTACCACCAAAATCACTACTAGCAACATCATTTTTACATCTTTAACACCACTGCCACTTTCACCAGCACCAGTACGAATATCACCAACTTCATTGCCATCATCACATCCACTATTACTACCACCAGTACCATCACCGTTAGCACTACTATCAACACCATATTCCAACCACAATTACCACTACCATCATTGCTTCAATCATCACTACCAAAGCCAATAGGTCCGATTGTAGTGACATAACATTTGCACAACCCCACGTTAGCACCTGCTGTTTTAATATGTTGGCTCAATAAATGAGCAATATTGGCTACATTAGTGTTTGTTCCTCAAGAAGGTGACAGCCACTGCTGGAGCTGCCCACTCACGATACTATTGCCACCAGTGCTGCTACTGCTCACAGTGTCCCAAGTCATGGAACCACCACTATTTTCGCACACAATTGTAATTTTGGTTGCACAAAATGCTCTCATTTAAAAGCTTTCTCCCAAAACAAATTAAATCATTTAAGTCAAGGGCATAAAGTCATGGGCTGAGCTGTTTAAGATTCATAGCTGTGAAAAGTGTACTGTTGATTTGAATCCCTGTGTTGTGGTAAAAAGCTTAAATGTAAGGAGACAGGAAAATTGATTAGGTTAAAACTCAGATGACGGTGGCATCTATATTGGGCAAAACTTTAATTGCTGGCCACATCAATCCCAAACCTCCTTCTACTGCCATGAGCTCCAAATAAACCCTTTCTGGTCCCTTCCCTCTTCTAATCAGCAACTATTTTTTTCAATCCTGAAAACAAATGTCAATTGCTCAAATTATTTTCATATTTCTCTATACTAATTCATAACTAATGTTTGGGTTCCGGAGTGACGTGCTACTCGTCAAAAAGCGCTTTGACACTTAGGGGTAGAAAGTGCTATATAAATGCAAACCTTTCCCTCTTCTATCCCTACACTATCCTTTTACAATCCAAATAACAGAATCACAGGCCCACTACTCAAATGAATTTCATTTTTCCCTATACTAATTCACCACTAATCCTTTTTGGGTTCTGAAGTAGCGTACTACAAGCCGAAAAAAGCTTCACTGCCTCATTAGGGGTAATACGAGCTATATAAATGCAATTACAATAATTAGTGAAAGCAACGAACGGATTGTTAAGCACTATCCCAGCCCCCCTCTGAACACACTAGCAGTGCCGAGGCTTACAAGCCATTATGCATTCCTGCTCAGCAAGCTACTTGTCAGGAGACTCACCCTGGCGCACGCACAAGATAAAAGAACATAGTTTCTTGTTTCATCCACTTTATGACACTAGAGAATTATTTTTTAGGTTTTCTTACCAAATAGTTTTAATCATGACGTTCTTCAAAATGTATGACAAGTTAGGGTATTGGTTCTCTGATTATTTAGGGCTGTCTCCTTTGCTTCGTTTCTTGTGTGGGTGTGTTTTTTTTTGGGTGGAGTCTTATTTTGTTTAGCAGATAGTCGTTTGTGTTGATTGTATTCTACACATAGCATGAGCGTTCTTCAAATGCTTTGTGGAAAAAATATAAACTAGTGCGAGTACCTGTGTACAGTAGTGCACCTGTAAAGCGATTGGCACCACTTTAGCGCAGTCTTCTGCACCAGTACGTATGGCAACATCACACTATGCAAAACATTTCTGAAAACAGGCGGCTTGTTGTGTCACCAGACCATAAAACAGGCACACCAACATTCAGAACAACGGCCCATTCTTTGACCTTTGAAAGCAGCTCAGGCTTGACTGCCCTACAGGCAGGGCAATTGGAATTATACGACACGATAGGGCTAAATTATGCAGCAGGATTGAGTAAATTATGTGGCAAGAAAAGGCAAATTATGCAGCACATTCTAAAATACTTCATTATTTAGTCAGGTCAAAAACAAAAATTAAGGACGCTATATTAAATGTGTTAACGCTTAAACAACAACTTTAAGTACAGGCAAGGACATCTCCTTAATAATCACCTATAAGGTCCCAAAGGCGTCCAGACCGGATGGTACGTCGCTTTGCAAAAGTGCTGTACAAATTCAACAAAACAGAAAAAGTCTAAAGCCCACGTCAGGCAACAAAATAACCCTGATCTTTCAGGAATTTGTTCATTATCGCACGGCCACTGGAATAACGTGGCAGCGAACAACTGAAATATGCCCACGGTTTACTAAATTAGGCTTCAAGGAAATACAAATTATTCTGTCTGACTATGACAAAGCAGGCACCTGCTTGTTCGTATGTTATCTACAGGGAAGTATTTTCTTAAGGAGACAACATAACTCTGACTGTAATTCTGGCCAGGAGTTACCAAGGCCTGGGTCATTTTCAACCACTATGGCATTATTTTATCTGGGTGCATGGAACATCTAAGCAAAATAATTTCCCAAGTGTTTCAGCATCCTACTTAGGAGTAGACCCAACAGGAGTATTTGAAGCCAGAGTAATTCTCAGGGTCCATTGGGATCTTAAATTTAGTTTGACCGACTGGTAAATCTTACCCTTCGATGAACCTCAACTGAGCAACGAATAATTCTCTGTATGAAGGTATTTCAGGGCTAAATAATTCTCAGTCCGTTTCCTCTTCCCCTTTCAGCAACGAAGCCATTCTCAGCCCTCAGCATGGCTCAGCTTCAAATCAACCGCACACATAAGCCTTTCAACCTCAACCATTGCTTAGGGAAAACTCCACCAGCCTAAAGATGAAATGACTTCAGCAGCAAGTCTGCCATTCCATGATTTGGGAACACCCTGGACACTCATGCACCATACAGTACTTAACTACTCCCACATATGAAACTCTCCCCCCATGCAGACACCAGCTCCCAACAGCTGTAAGCAAGATCGTTTAACTATGCCATAGCACTCCAGAAATACCAGATACCATAACAAACCATTGCATACATATGCAAGACATTCCAAGCCTCCCCTCCCACCCCCATATGCAAGCCATGACTAATGGCTTTTAAATTCAACAAATATTTGTACAAAAATAATCATACAATAAAGGTTAGCAAGGGTCTCGTGCAAACGAATATCTTAAAAACGTAACATGTTGCATAATAATAAGCTAGATGACAGCACGATTAGGGTTAAACAGACTTGACTGTTGCAGGAAGGGGGATGGCACAGTAATTTCCTTATAACATGTCAGCAGGCCCTTAAAGAGAAAACGCTTGAGAGCTGCCAACTTCCTCCTCTGCTCAACCAAACAAGAGAGTAACAGCGTGACAGCCAGTTCAGTTCCCAGCAGCGCTCTGGGAAACAGACCGCGGAAAACAAACTCCAGGCCGTTGTGAGAGAACAAAACAGAATTTGATTGTTATGCACGTTTACGTGAAAAGTCACCTAAGGCCTGTTTCAGAAGTGTTCTGGCTTACTCCAACAGCCACCAGACGGCATTAGAAGCACGCAGGAATGGCGGGACAATTTTCAGTGGTCTATGTAAATGAAACATTTTACTGCACGAACACTCTACATACACTAAGATGGTCCTTTAACTGTCCCTTTATAATAATTTGGTGCTTTCACCAGGTGTCTCGTCTAGATTACCGCCTCATACCTCTTTCTTCAACCACCATCAGCTTCCTGTTTTTTTTAATCTCATTCTTGCAGGATCTTTTTTGGTCACTGAAGTCTCCCATTGTCACTGTTTTATTCATTCTTTTTCCCTTTTCCACCTTTCTCTGTTATGCTAAAGGTAACTTGAAAGATGAAAAATAATTCCCGGTCTCAAAAAAAGAGTGAGCTACGAACATCAGCAGAAATAAGCACTGCCTACTAACACTAAACAATGGATTGAGAAAAGGCAGGATGTCAATGAAGAACCAAGTCTTACACCTACACTTGTACTGTTTATTCCATTTTGAAGACCCCTAGTAGACGCATACATTTGATATCCCGCTGGGCATCTCCTGATGAGTGTCGGTGATGTATTAGGGCCAATGCTAGCAGCTGCCTCAGTACGCCATCCCCTTACATGCAGAACAGTACAATCACTTCTTGGTACACGCCAAGGAGACACCTTTCTTAAGCAAGAGGGCTAAATGCAAAACGAGATTTGCCCCAGTGTAGGCTAAACACACTGTGTTAATTCCATTTAAAGATAAAGTCCTAAACTAAATGCTTCTCATCATTTGAACAGTTATACCTATTCTGAGTCTCTTTCCTATTTCAAAGCTTTGGGAACCTCGGCACCAAGTATCAAGAACAACACTACTCTTCAAGCTGTTAATGCTGGATGTGCACGCAGCCAGTCCCATGCATTCAGCTACTCTTCACCAGTTCCCTTAGAAACAATTCCGACTCTGAGTGATGCACAGGGAATAGAAGTGATAGCTGGGATGGGATACTGGTCACCATAAAGATAACATTATCCTATTACATGGTCCTGGCTCTCTACTGTTTCCTACCAATGGGAGATCCCTCAAGAACAGAAAGGCACATGCGAAGAATTGTAAGGTAGCATGAGCAACCAAGACACGTATGCAAACCTGAACTAGACAGTTGCATTCATATTCCAACTGTGAATTTGACATCGTATGCATATGAATATCAGCACTTGTAAAGGTGTAAATCAAAGTTATGCCAGGCAAAAGGTTTTAGAAGCGAACTGAACATTTGTTATTTTTTCACTTTTAAACATAGAAGTCAAATAGTTAAAATAAATATTCTTTGTCTTACCTTTCTCTCTGGCAGCCTCGGCTAGCCTGGGAAAAAGGCAACCGCTAGGCGCAAATAAACACAGTCCTAAAAAAACATAATAATAATAAGTTTAGAAAGTAAGCAAAACTTCCAATGCCTAAATAATCTCATAGCAACGTTTGATTACGAGCACACAATTTTTATATTGTTTCAGAACTGATCTAGGCATTTCATCCTGTTTAAGTAGCTCAAAATATGCCATTTGTGTTTGAATTATGAAACAGGGTTTTGGGAAACAAGGACTAGTACAACTGGGTGTAAGGAATAACTGTTTGCCCTTTGTTAGAATTTTTAAAAACTGAATACCATCATAGAAGTGTAAAGTGAACGCTTCACAAATAAGAAGTAAGACTGTATGGTGGGCATGAAGGATTAAAATTAGTCTAGGAAATATCTAGAAATAGGAACACATAGGTTTACGGGGTTGTGTGGCAACACCATATTAACTGTGAGAGACATCCATTTTATTGAAATGCACACTTCTGTGAAAGTCTATTTCATTGTTTTTGCCAACTATGGGGCCTATTAAGATGGCGGACGGACCTGAGTCCGTCCGCCACCCCGAGGTGGAGAGACCGTCCGCAGGGGCAGCGGCGGTCCCTCCGGTGCAATTAGAATGTGACCGCCACCCTGGCGGTCACATCCCGTATCTTTTACCTTGCGGCCCCGCCGCAAGGTTAAAAATGCATGTTTTACATTTACATGCATAAAGCAGCAGGCACCGTGCTGTGCCGGCCACTTTGTGCATGTAAATGCTGGGGGGTACCATAAGTACCCCCCATGTGCACCCCCCACCCCCGACACCCTGGGGGCCCGCAACGGGCCCCCAAACACCAAAGCCCACATGCTTTTCCACGGCGGAAAAGTCGCCGCGGAAAAGCATGTTTTCTGCCCCATCCTAATATGGCTGGCGGTGTCTGATAGACACCGCCACCATATTAGAGCTTTTCCGCCACGGTCGGAAGGCGACCGCAGCAGAAAAGCGGCGGACGGTCTTCCCGTCCGCCGATGACCCCCCAGCCATCCTAATCTGGCGGGAGGTCTTTGTAGGCACCGCAGCGGTGAATCCGCATCCTCCGGGCCGGCGGTGGCGGAGGATGCGGATTCACCGCAATCCTAATCGGCCCCATAGTTTGAACAATCCGTATTTGCTCCTTCGAAATGAAAGGGTGAATATTTCAAAAGCTGGGAATTGCCACCTCTCTCTATCACAGGAATTAGCAGTTCAAATTCGGCAAGACCAAAGAAGAACGCAACCACGATCGTGACAGTTACTTTTCATTTATGACATCAGATTTTGTGATATAATAATATAAAATACAAAATGAAAAACATCAATTTGACACGTCCATGTAACCAAACAGGCAGAAAGACCTGCATATCAAATAATGGAGTGAGTTGACTGGATCATGAAAACTATGCGCTGAAAGAATATCATATGTGTAGGAAATTGGGTTAAAGGCTGCCTGGGGTGTGAGCCCTGGTAAAGGAGCAAGCCAAAACCCTGGTCAGTATAAGGTACAAGCAAACCCCAAATTAACGTGTGCTCAAACCTTTGGTAGCTTGGTACAGAGCAGTCAGGCTTAACCTAGAGGCAATGTGTAAGTTTTTGTATAACACTTCAAATAGTAAATAAAACACCACACAAAAAGGATCCCACGTTAGAAAAATAGAGCTTAATTTAATAAATGAAACAAGACCAAAAAACAAAAATCTAATTAGTAGAACTGGAGATATTAATTTTTAAAGAATAAACTGCAAAATAAACTGTAAAACAGCATCTAAAAGCAGAAAGCACCTACTCCGCCTATCAGGTCGTGCTGGATCGCGTCAAGGTCAAAAGTTCAGGCCGACCACGATAGAGTGCGGACGAATACTGTCCCAGATTAATCCCGCTGAGGTTTTACATTCTTAAGTTTTATAGTTTTATGGCAACAGTCCCATTTGCATTGCAGAGGATTACAGGGAGCAAGAAGAGTGTGGCGTCCGATGGTCGGGCTTGTCGCGAATGTAAATGTAAATGTACTTGGGCGATAGATTCTTCCGGTGCGAAGAGACGGGCTGTGGCAGCTTGCACTGAACTTTGGTGCGAGCTGCGTACTTCCAGTGCAGACAGGCCCATTAGCCATTGCAAAAAATCCTAAAGCTTAATTTAAAGAGCCTGAGAGCCACCCCAAGGGTCCAGGAACTGAGAGGCACTAGTAGGGGAAGGGGGGGGGGGCGACTTGCTGCAGCTGGGTCCAAAAGCTGGTTGGGGAGTGTTTTAAATGGGCATAAAAAAAAGACACTTGAATAAACTGCGGGCACTCCAAAATGCTGTCAGCTAAATGACTTAAATATACTTGTGATGAAGGTTCGGGGGTGCACAGCAAAGGTAGGTAAGGTTTAGGAAACCAATTATTGAGTTAAGGGTGCTCGCGAAGGGTGGTGTCATCCGTCAAAACACCAACTAGTAATACTCAGGTTGTGTATGCAGAAACTGCGAATACATCCCCTTCAGAATGGCACACCAAAAGTGATCACAGGAGTGATTCAATGTTCAATTGTTTATTTTCATATATTCATTTTTAATATTTTAAATGTCCTTGACTGATATTAACAGCATATCAGAAAACAGCGTAAGCCGGTTAATTTTGAAGAACTCATTCCCCAATGCATTTCGGGCGGTGAAGCCCTTGATCACGGAGAGCTGCGGAGGAAGATAAACAGGGCAGGAATCAATGGGTGGTCAACGGAAATCGTGTGGGGGAGAATTACCAGTGCTATGGGTGTTGGGATTAGGGAGCGTGACTGCAAAAAGTGCTCGATGCTATTGTGAAGGTATGGGATGAGTGACACAAACTATTACCGCAAGTGTAAAAAAATTATTAATTAAAGTGTTAGCAGCGAACAGCTGACTGAGCAATAGACATAGTTTGGCAAACTTACTTCTAGGTAACGCGTAGCGCATGGAAAGCGCTGTCCATCAGCTCGCGGGTCTGCTGTCTCGTACGCCGGCGTGCGCGGTTAGTAAATGAAACGGATGAATAGAAAGCGGCATAGGACTCATGCATTAAGTGCCTAAGGTGAAGGAATCTATATGGGGGCCATATTGGAATGGTTAAAAAGTATCAGTGCCTGATGTAGGGAAGTAACATGAGATAAAATAAAATAAAATAAAATAAAAAGTAAAATAAAGTAAAGTGAAGAAACAAGGGTACAGAGAAACAGTTTTGTACAATGAAATAAGGAACGTGACAAACACATTACAGATACATTACAGGTAACAGCCAAATTCAAGACGATCATTGAGCCCATTGGGCTTCAGGGTCTGTAATAAGTAAATCCATTCTAATTCTCTTTTTAACAACAATTTGTTGTTGTCGATTCCTTCGTTCTTAGGGATGACTTCCAAAACAATGAATTTCAATTGGGCAATGGTATGGCGTGCATCAGCAAAGTGCATGGCTACATTAGATTTTTCCATTTTTAACCGTATGTTGGACTTATGTTCGTTGAGGCGGGTTTTTATTTTGCGCTCTGTTTTGCCAACATATAGTTTGCCGCAAGGGCATTTCAAGGCGTAGATCAAATTGGTGGTGTCGCAGGTGGCATCAACTGAGAGTTTGATATTGTATCCTTTCATGGGGTGTTGTATACTGTTGCCTCTGATGACATTATTGCAATGATTGCAATTTAAACAGGGTTGGGTTCCACGATGATGTTTAGGTGTCTCAGTCGGCCTGGCAAGTATCTCTTTAAGATTTCTGCTTCTTGTGTGAGCAAATATGGGTGGTTTTTCAAATATGCCCTGAAAATCAGGTTCATTCTGCAGTATAGGCCAGTGTCTACGTATGATTTTTTTGTATGATGCGCTTGCTGTGGAATACTTAGACACAAGTACCATACGTTGTTCGGTGACTTTGTGAGTTTTAACCAGGCTATCTGATCTGGTGATGTGGGCAACACGTGATTGGGCTTGGTGAAGTATATTCTCAGGATACCCTCGATCACGAAACCTGTCGTGCATTTCCTTGATACGAATGTCAACGATAGCATCATCCGATACTATGCGCTTAACGCGCAACATCTGAGAGAAAGGTAGATGCTCCTTCAAGGATCCTTGATGAAAACTTGTAAAGTGAAGTGAATTGTTACGGTCTGTACTCTTCCTGTGTAGATCCGTGCTGAGGCCTTCAGGGGTGTTCTTTATGAGGACATCCAGGAAAACTATTTCCTTTTCACTAATTTGCCATGTGAGGTTAATGCGAGGGTCTTTGCTGTTGACTTCAGTCAATAAATTATGAAGGGATTCTTTAGTGTCAGACCACAAAATAAACAAGTCATCTATGTACCGAGCGTACATTTTTGAATGATTTTGAAAACTTGAATTGGTGTACATATGGTGTCTTTCCCACTGTTCCATGTATGTATTCGCGTATGACGGGGCAGCGCAGTTTCCCATTGCCATTCCGGAAAGTTGCAAAAACCATTGGTTATCAACTTTGAAGTAACTGTGGTACAAAATAAATATTAGCAATTCCATCAAGAGCGTTTGTATGGATGGATCAATGTCACTGTTTAGTAAGATATGTTCAATGGCTTCGATTCCCCCTTGGTGGGGTATTGAAGTGTATAGCGAACTGACGTCAGCTGTGCAAAGGACAAATGGTTCATTTTTGGGTGTTTGGATTCTGGATAACTTGGTTAAAAAATCCGTAGTATCTTTGATGTAACTATCAGCTTTGGTAACCAGGGGTTGCAAATACTTGTCGATAAATTTGCCAATGGTTTCATGAATCGATCGTTTGGTGGACACTATTGGTCTAAATGGCGGGTCCATAAGGTTTTTGTGTATCTTAGGACACATGTACATGGTCGGACTTTTGGGATGGTCCAGTAACAAATATTTTTTTGTGCGTTCTTCAATGACACCAGTTTGATGTGCTTTATTGACAAGGTCTTTCAAGATGTTATGATATTCGTTGGTTGGATTGTAATCCAAAGCCATGTAGGTCGTATTGTCTTGTATGTGTTCACTAAGTTTTCGAGTATACATCTCAGCATCAAGGATAACTAAAGCACCGCCTTTGTCTGCCTTTGTGATTTTGATGCGTGGATTGTTGGCCAATGATTTAAGAGTATCACGATCTTTATTGGTGAGGTTCTGAGACTTCCTAGGCGTTTTGAAATTGATCTTCAGTAGGTCTTTACGGACCAGAGTCTCAAATAGATCGATGCACTTATGGCTGATCGGTGGTTGGTAAGTGCTGGGAGGTCGTAAGCCTTTAAGTTGGTCATCTTTAGTGATAGTTACAGTGGGTAATGTATTGTCAAAATAATGACGTAGTCGCAATTTTCTGATGAATTTGAAAGTGCTCACTTCGAGTTCTAGCAGGTTGGTAGGTGTTGTAGGAATAAATGAAGTTCCTTTTTCTAACAAGTCCATTTGATAATTAGAAATGTCTACGTTAGAGATGTTGATCACGAGACTGTCTTCTTTGGTTTTAAATCCTTCTTTGCAACCGTGCTCCGTGTGGCGGGTGGACTCTTTTCTTTGTCTTTTGGCCTTGCTCCTCCTGAGTCTTCGAGTTGGTCTGGGCTGACCTCTAAAAAATGACGGCTAGATGTAGTTGGTTCACTTCCAGTGGTCGATGTACTGCCTTGTTCACTACTCGGTAGTTGTCTAGAGGTTGGTGGCCGTCTAAATGTGCGGTTGGTGGAATCTGTATCAGATGATGAAGTGTCGGTGTTAACGTTTGATGGTCTGTTGCGACGTCTTTGAGCATAGACGTCGGCCCAGGAATAAACTTCGTCGAGTGTATAGTCCAGCGTGTCCCGACGGAACTTTCTGACTTTTCGATCATTGATCTCTTTTTGATATTTGTCGAGCAAAATTTTAGTGTCATTGAGAGTGGTTGTTAGATCATCCGGTGTCAGCAAATTTCTAATCTCATCATCGACCTCTTTGATTTCCACTTCTAATTCTTTGAGTATGCTAGCCAATTCTTCAACGATCAACAGTATTAGATCAAGACTACAAATACAAAATAAAAACCCGCCTCAACGAACATAAGTCCAACATACGGTTAAAAATGGAAAAATCTAATGTAGCCATGCACTTTGCTGATGCACGCCATACCATTGCCCAATTGAAATTCATTGTTTTGGAAGTCATCCCTAAGAACGAAGGAATCGACAACAACAAATTGTTGTTAAAAAGAGAATTAGAATGGATTTACTTATTACAGACCCTGAAGCCCAATGGGCTCAATGATCGTCTTGAATTTGGCTGTTACCTGTAATGTATCTGTAATGTGTTTGTCACGTTCCTTATTTCATTGTACAAAACTGTTTCTCTGTACCCTTGTTTCTTCACTTTACTTTATTTTACTTTTTATTTTATTTTATTTTATTTTATCTCATGTTACTTCCCTACATCAGGCACTGATACTTTTTAACCATTCCAATATGGCCCCCATATAGATTCCTTCACCTTAGGCACTTAATGCATGAGTCCTATGCCGCTTTCTATTCATCCGTTTCATTTACTAACCGCGCACGCCGGCGTACGAGACAGCAGACCCGCGAGCTGATCGACAGCGCTTTCCATGCGCTACGCGTTACCTAGAAGTAAGTTTGCCAAACTATGTCTATTGCTCAGTCAGCTGTTCGCTGCTAACACTTTAATTAATAATTTTTTTACACTTGCGGTAATAGTTTGTGTCACTCATCCCATACCTTCACAATAGCATCGAGCACTTTTTGCAGTCACGCTCCCTAATCCCAACACCCATAGCACTGGTAATTCTCCCCCACACGATTTCCGTTGACCACCCATTGATTCCCGCCCTGTTTATCTTCCTCCGCAGCTCTCCGTGATCAAGGGCTTCACCGCCCGAAATGCATTGGGGAATGAGTTCTTCAAAATTAACCGGCTTACGCTGTTTTCTGATATGCTGTTAATATCAGTCAAGGACATTTAAAATATTGAAAATGAATATATGAAAATAAACAATTGAACATTGAATCACTCCTGTGATCACTTTTGGTGTGCCATTCTGAAGGGGATGTATTCGCAGTTTCTGCATACACAACCTGAGTATTAAATATACTTGTGGCCACTGTCTTCTGCTAAATTCAGACACTAGTGACTATTTACTAATGGATGGATTCCATCAGGTTAATTATCAAGAACTTGATCCGTTCTACCCCTTCTGTGTATCCAATCCAAATGGCTTCCAGGACACTGTGTAAGTAAAATAGTGAAATAATCTAAGTATCCTCTTTCGTTCGAAACTTTACTCTAACCTCGGTTCTTCCCAGTATCAATTCACATTTCTTCCTGCAGCTCACCCATAGTACTTTCACTTCTCCTATCGTAGCTCTCTTGATTCCCTTTCATCTATTTATTTTGAACTTTCTTTCTCTAACTTCTATCCCTCACGTCTCTCACCCTCCTTCCAGAGCTTCCCTCTTCTCTCCATAAAAGATAGTTTATCACCCTAACACTGCAGCTCTACCACCTTCATGTCAGCCCACCCGAACCTCTTTCTTCTACCATGAGCCAATCCATAGAGCAGCCTGCTCTACTGGCACCTGAAAAGTTTCACCCTCCATCTCAAATGGGAAGAGGATGTAGCCTTACGGCTAGAATGGTCGACTTCAAAGATGGGGAACAGGGTTCGAGCCTTGGCAACAACGCTCAACATCCTGTGATTCTGGGCAAAACACTTAATCCCCCCATGCCTATTAAACAAGCATTTACAATGCAATGGTCTCGGCATCAATAAAGGTAGAGCTATTGGCATTGCTCATGACATTTCTTTTTTTTTCTTTAAATCATAAATAAATGGCATTGTCATTTACATTGCCAATACACCGCACTCTGCACTCAACAGCACACACCACTCTGCACTCAACAGCACACACCACTCTGCACTCAACAGCACACACCACTCTGCACTCAACAGCACACACCACTCACCACTCTGCACTCAACAGCACACACCACTCACCACTCTGCACTCACCACTCTGCACTCACCACTCTGCACTCACCACTCTGCACTCACCACTCTGCACTCACCACTCTGCACTCACCACTCTGCACTCACCACTCTGCACTCACCACTCTGCACTCACCACTCTGCACTCACCACCCTGCACTCCCCACCCTGCACTCCCCACCCTGCACTCCCCACCCTGCACTCCCCACTCTGCACTCACTACTCCCTACTCTGCACTCACTACTCCCTACTCTGCACTCACTACTCCCTACTCTGCACTCACTACTCCCTACTCTGCACTCACTACTCCCTACTCTGCACTCACTACTCCCTACTCTGCACTCACTACTCCCTACTCTGCACTCACTACTCTGCACTCACTACTCTGCACTCACTACTCTGCACTCACTACTCTGCACTCACTACTCTGCACTCACTACTCTGCACTCACTACTCTGCACTCACTACTCTGCACTCACTACTCTGCACTCACTACTCTGCACTCACTACTCTGCACCCACTACTCTGCACCCACTACTCTGCACCCACTACTCTGCACCCACTACTCTGCACCCACTACTCTGCACCCACTACTCTGCACCCACTACTCTGCACCCACTACTCTGCACCCACTACTCTGCACTCACTACTCTGCACTCACTACTCTGCACTCACTACTCTGCACTCACTACTCTGCACTCACTACTCTGCACTCACTACTCTGCACTCACTACTCTGCACTCACTACTCTGCACTCACTACTCTGCACTCACTACTCTGCACTCACTACTCTGCACCCACTACTCTGCACCCACTACTCTGCACTCACTACTCTGCACTCACTACTCTGCACTCACTACTCTGCACCCACTACTCTGCACCCACTACTCTGCACCCACTACTCTGCACCCACTACTCTGCACCCACTACTCTGCACCCACTACTCTGCACCCACTACTCTGCACCCACTACTCTGCACTCACTACTCTGCACTCACTACTCTGCACTCACTACTCTGCACTCACTACTCTGCACTCACTACTCTGCACTCCCTACTCTGCACTCCCTACTCTGCACTCCCTACTCTGCACTCCCTACTCTGCACTCCCTACTCTGCACTCCCTACTCTGCACTCCCTACTCTGCACTCCCTACTCTGCACTCCCTACTCTGCACTCCCTACTCTGCACTCCCTACTCTGCACTCCCTACTCTGCACTCCCTACTCTGCACTCCCTACTCTGCACTCCCTACTCTGCACTCCCTACTCTGCACTCACTACTCTGCACTCACTACTCTGCACTCACTACTCCGCACTCACTACTCCCTACTCTGCACTCACTAGTCTGCACTCACTAGTCTGCACTCCCTACTCTGCACTCCCTACTCTGCACTCCCTACTCTGCACTCCCTACTCTGCACTCCCTACTCTGCACTCCCTACTCTGCACTCACTACTCTGCACTCACTACTCTGCACTCACTACTCCGCACTCACTACTCCGCACTCACTACTCCGCACTCACTACTTTGCACTCACTACTCTGCCCTCACTACTCTGCCCTCACTACTCTGCCCTCACTACTCACTACTCTGCACTCACTACTCTGCACTCACTACTCCCTACTCTGCACTCCCTACTCTGCACTCACTACTCCCTACTCTGCACTCACTACTCTGCACTCACTACTCACTACTCTGCACTCACTACTCACTACTCTGCACTCACTACTCTGCACTCACTATCCACTACTCTGCACTCACTACTCACTACTCTGCCCTCACTACTCACTACTCTGCACTCACTACTCTGCACTCACTACTCCCTACTCTGCACTCCCTACTCTGCACTCACTACTCCCTACTCTGCACTCACTACTCTGCACTCACTACTCTGCACTGCCCTCACTACTCACTACTCTGCACTCACTACTCTGCACTCACTACTCCCTACTCTGCACTCACTACTCTGCACTCACTACTCACTACTCTGCACTCACTACTCTGCACTCACTATCCACTACTCTGCACTCACTATCCACTACTCTGCACTCACTATCCACTACTCTGCACTCACTACACACTACTCACTACTCTGCACTCACTACTCTGCACTCACTACTCTGCACTCACTACTCTGCACTCACTACTCTGCACTCACTAGTCTGCACTCACTACTCACTAGTCTGCACTCACTACTCACTAGTCTGCACTCACTACTCACTAGTCTGCACTCACTACTCACTACTCACTACTCAGCACTCACTACTCACTACTCAGCACTCACTACTCAGTACTCTGCACTCACTACTCTGCACTCACTACTCTGCACTCACTACTCTGCACTCACTACTCTGCACTCACTACTCTGCACTCACTACTCTGCACTCACTACTCTGCACTCACTACTCTGCACTCACTACTCACGACTCTGCACTCACTACTCACGACTCTGCACTCACTACTCACGACTCTGCACTCACTACTCTGCACTCACTACTCACTACTCTGCACTCACTACTCACTACTCTGCACTCACTACTCTGCCCTCACTACTCTGCACGCACTACTCTGCACGCACTCACTACTCTGCACGCACTCACTACTCTGCACGCACTCACTACTCTGCACGCACTCACTACTCTGCACGCACTCACTACTCTGCACTCACTACTCACTACTCTGCACTCACTACTCACTACTCTGCACTCACTACTCTGCACTCACTACTCTGCACTCACTACTCTGCACTCACTACTCTGCACTCACTACTCTGCACTCACTACTCTGCACTCACTACTCTGCACTCACTACTCTGCACTCACTACTCTGCACTCACTACTCTGCACTCACTACTCTGCACTCACTACTCTGCACTCACTACTCTGCACTCACTACTCTGCACTCACTACTCTGCACTCACTACTCTGCACTCACTACTCACTACTCTGCACTCACTATTCTGCACTCACTACTCACTACTCTGCACTCACTACTCACTACTCTGCACTCACTACTCACTACTCTGCACTTACTACTCACTACTCTGCACTCACTACTCTGCACTCACTACTCTGCACTCACTACTCTGCACTCACTACTCTGTACTCACTACTTTGCACTCACTACTCTGCCCTCACTACTCACTACTCTGCACTCCCTACTCTTCACTCACTACTCCCTACTCTGCACTCCCTACTCTGCACTCACTACTCCCTACTCTGCACTCACTACTCACTACTCTGCACTCACTACTCTGCACTCACTACTCTGCACTCACTACTCACTACTCTGCACTCACTACACACTACTCACTACTCTGCACTCACTACTCTGCACTCACTACTCTGCACTCACTACTCTGCACTCACTACTCTGCACTCACTACTCTGCACTCACTACTCTGCACTCACTACTCTGCACTCACTACTCTGCACTCACTACTCACTACTCACTACTCTGCACTCACTACTCTGCACTCACTACTCACTACTCTGCACTCACTACTCTGCACTCACTACTCACTACTCTGCACTCACTACTCACTACTCTGCACTCACTACTCTGCACTCACTACTCACTACTCTGCACTCACTACTCTGCACTCACTACTCTGCACTCACTACTCTGCACTCACTACTCTGCACTCACTACACACTACTCTGCACTCACTACTCTGCACTCACTACTTTGCACTCACTACACACTACTCTGCACTCACTACTCACTACTCTGCACTCACTACTCACTACTCTGCACTCACTACTCACTAGTCTGCACTCACTACTCACTACTCTGCACTCACTAGTCTGCACTCACTAGTCGGCACTCACTAGTCTGCACTCACTACTCTGCACTCACTACACACTACTCACTACTCTGCACTCACTACACACTACTCACTACTCTGCACTCACT
This sequence comes from Lissotriton helveticus, assembly GCF_964261635.1. Lineage (NCBI taxonomy): Eukaryota > Metazoa > Chordata > Amphibia > Caudata > Salamandridae > Lissotriton > Lissotriton helveticus. The sequence continues at coordinate 1,895,379,473 of NC_136065.1, read as the reverse complement.
ACTCTGCACTCACTAGTCTGCACTCACTACTCACTACTCTGCACTCACTAGTCTGCACTCACTACTCACTACTCTGCACTCACTACTCTGCACTCACTAGTCTGCACTCACTAGTCTGCACTCACTACTCTGCACTCACTACTCTGCACTCACTACTCTGCACTCACTACTCTGCACTCACTACTCTGCACTCACTACACACTACTCTGCACTCACTACACACTACTCTGCACTCACTACACACTACTCTGCACTCACTACACACTACTCTGCACTCACTACACACTACTCTGCACTCACTACACACTACTCTGCACTCACTACACACTACTCTGCACTCACTACTCACTACTCTGCACTCACTACTCTGCACTCACTACTCTGCACTCACTACTCTGCACTCACTACTCTGCACTCACTACTCTGCACTCACTACTCTGCACTCACTACTCTGCACTCACTACTCTGCACTCACTACTCCCTACTCTGCACTCACTACTCTGCACTCACTATTCTGCACTCACTACTCACTATTCTGCACTCACTACTCACTATTCTGCACTCACTACCCACTATTCTGCACTCACTACTCACTATTCTGCACTCACTACTCACTACTCTGCACTCACTACACACTACTCACTACTCTGCACTCATTACTCTGCACTCACTACTCTGCACTCACTACTCTGCACTCACTACTCTGCACTCACTACTCTGCACTCACTACTCTGCACTCACTACTCTGCACTCACTACTCACTACTCTGCACTCACTAGTCTGCACTCACTACTCACTACTCTGCACTCACTACTCTGCGCTCACTACTCTGCGCTCACTACTCTGCGCTCACTACTCTGCGCTCACTACTCTGCACTCACTACTCTGCACTCACTACTCTGCACTCACTACTCTGCACTCACTACTCTGCACTCACTACTCTGCACTCACTACTCTGCACTCACTACTCTGCACTCACTACTCCCTACTCTGCACTCACTACTCTGCACTCACTATTCTGCACTCACTACTCACTATTCTGCACTCACTACCCACTATTCTGCACTCACTACTCACTATTCTGCACTCACTACTCACTACTCTGCACTCACTACTCACTACTCTGCACTCACTACTCACTACTCTGCACTCACTACTCTGCACTCACTACTCTGCACTCACTAGTCTGCACTCACTAGTCTGCACTCACTAGTCTGCACTCACTAGTCTGCACTCACTAGTCTGCACTCACTAGTCTGCACTCACTACTCTGCACTCACTACTCTGCACTCACTACTCTGCACTCACTACTCTGCACTCACTACCCACTATTCTGCACTCACTACCCACTATTCTGCACTCACTACCCACTATTCTGCACTCACTACCCACTATTCTGCACTCACTACTCACTACTCTGCACTCACTACTCTGCACTCACTACTCTGCACTCACTAGTCTGCACACTAGTCTGCACTCACTACTCTGCACTCACTACTCTGCACTCACTACTCTGCACTCACTACTCTGCACTCACTACTCTGCACTCACTACTCTGCACTCACTACTCTGCACTCACTACTCTGCACTCACTACTCTGCACTCACTACTCCCTACTTTGCACTCCCTACTCTGCACTCACTACTCTGCACTCACTATTCTGCACTCACTACTCACTATTCTGCACTCACTACCCACTATTCTGCACTCACTACTCACTATTCTGCACTCACTACTCACTACTGTTAGACGGAGACCTGGAGGGTCGGCCGAGCACAGTGATCGCACAGACAGGTAACTTCCCCCCCACAGATGGACACAACACAAAGATCAGGGTAACACCTTTTATAGGCACTTCTGGTAGTAGAGTGGTACGATACAAGGCGATCAGGACACGATGATCCTCTCAATTCTAGTCTCTAGTAAGGGAAGGGGGTAGCGGGACAGTCTTGGTACCTACGGGTACTGAGGTGTAACGGTGATAGCTCACAATCCTCGAGCTCGGTGTTCGGATGGGTCGGACCGCGGCAGCGCCGGCAGGTCCCGAAGAGGTCGTAGGTGGCAACGGGCCGCGGCAGCGCCAGCAGGTCCCAACGAGGATGAAGGTTACAACGGGCCGCGGCAGCGCCAGCAGGTCCCACGAGAATGCAGGTTGCAACGGGCCGCGGCAGCGCCAGCAGGTCCCACGAGGATGGAGGTTACTACGGGCCGCGGCAGCGCCAGCAGGTCCCAACGAGGACGAAGGTTGCAGAGGGCCGCGGCAGCGCCAGCAGGTCCCACGAGGATGAAGGTTGCAGAGGGCCGCGGCAGCGCCAGCAGGCAGGACAATAGTTCACAAGGCAGGGCTGTGGCAGCGCCAACAGTCCGTCAAGGATGAGTTCTTCTCGGTGTCTCTCGACTCCAGGATACAACTGCCTTCCTGTCCTGGGGCTGCCTCAGTTATAGGTCTGGCGCCCTTTGATGTCCGGACCCTCGCTCTTGGAGGTCGGGAGGTCTGGGATGAGGGAGTCCAGACACCCAGCAGGGGGGTGGAGCTAGCGCCCGAGGAGGCTGGGGGTGCTCGGCACCTGGCGGGGGAGAGCCATCGACACTTCGTACTCCCATTGACCTGCCAAGTGGTCCGTTCACCTCCTGGGTGGAGGGTGGTGCCGGGATGTCGGGGCCTGGCCAGGCCCAGGGTTGGGGTCGGGCTGAGGCCGCGCGGCCGCGTGGTGCCGTGTCCAAGATGGCGGCTGGGCCGGGCAATGGTGCTGACGGTGGCCCGGGCCCTGTCCTGCGGGGAGGGAGCGAGCCCTTCATGTGGCCTGTCCAACATGCGTCCCCCCCAGCTGAAGGCGGGGAGAGTCACCCATCTTCTTGGGGACTTTCCTCGTCGAGGCGGAAAAAGCGGGACAGGCCGTCCGCGTTGGCGTGGTCTTGGCCAGGGCGATGTTCCACAGTGAAGTCCATCCCCTGCAGGGAGATGGACCATCGCAATAGTTTGGGGTTCTCCCCCCGCATCTGCATGAGCCATTGCAGGGGCCGATGGTCCGTCTGTACCCGGAAATGGGTTCCGAAGAGGTACGGCCGGAGCTTCTTGAGGGCCCATACCACAGCGAAGGCCTCTCGCTCAATGGTGCTCCAGCGCTGTTCTCGGGGCAGTAGGCGTCTGCTGATGAAGGCCACTGGTTGGTCCACCCCTTCGGTGTTCAGTTGGGAGAGGACGGCCCCAATACCATGGTCGGAGGCATCGGTCTGCACGATGAACTCGCGGCTGTAGTCGGGGGCCCGGAGTACAGGAGCGGTGCACATGGCGGCCTTCAGCGTCTCGAAGGCTGCTTGACAGTCGGGCGTCCAGTTGACTCTCTTTGGGCTGTTCTTGGACGTGAGTTCCGTGAGGGGCCCCACAATGCTGCCATAGTCCCTCACAAACCGCCGGTAGTATCCGGTGAGCCCCAGGAAGGCTCGGACCTCTGTTTGTGTCTCGGGGGGTTGCCAGGACTGGATGGCAGCTACCTTGAGTTGGAGGGGAGCCACCAGACCGCTCCCCACTTGGTGTCCGAGGTAGGTTACGGACCCCTGGCCGATTTGGCACTTGCTGGCCTTTATGGTGAGGCCGGCCTGTTGGAGGGCCTGCAGGACCTCTCGGAGGTGGTGGAGGTGGTCTGCCCAGTGGCGGCTGTATACCGCGATGTCGTCCAGGTAGGCGGCGCTGAATTCTTCGAGGCCCGCCAATACCTGGTTCACCAGTCTTTGAAAGGTGGCTGGAGCGTTCTTCATGCCGAAGGGCATCACTCTGAAGTGGTAGTGTCCGTCCGGGGTGGAGAAAGCGGAACGTTCTTGGGCCCTGGGGGTGAGGCCGATCTGCCAGTAGCCCGCTGTCAGGTCAAAGATGCTTAGGTAGCGGGCTGCCCCCATGCGGTCGACCAGTTCATCTGCGCGGGGGATAGGGTGAGCGTCGGTTCGGGTGACCGCGTTGAGCCCCCGATAGTCGATGCAGAATCGGAGCTCAGGTGTGGTGCCCGGTGCCGCGGCCTTGGGGACCAGGACGACCGGGCTGGCCCAGGGACTGTCCGAAGGCTCGATGACCCCGAGGGCGAGCATCTTGGAGACTTCTTCTTGGATGCATGTACGTACCCGATCCGGTACTCGGTACGCCCGGTGTCGGACAGGAGGACTGTCCCCCGTGTCCACGTCGTGCAGGCACCAGGAGGTGACTCCGGGTGCGAGGGAGAACAGGTTTGCGAACGGCAGCAGGAGGGCCCGGCAATCTTGACGCTGCTCTGGGGTCAGGGCCTCGGAGAGTCGGACCCCGTCCACCGAGCCATCCCTTTCCCGAGTCCTCAGTAGGTCAGGGAGGGGCTCGGAGTCTCCTTCCGTACCACTGTCGGTAGCCATCAGCAGGCTGAGTTCTGAGCGCATGAAGTGGGGTTTGAGCCTGTTGGCATGGAGGACCCGGAGGGGGTTCCGGGGGGACTCCAGGTCGATGAGATAGGTGACGGGACTCTTGCGCTCGATCACCTTGAAGGGCCCCGTCCATTTGTCTTGCAAGGCACACGGTTCGATGGGAGACATCACCCATACCTGCTGACCCGGTTCAAACTCGATGGAGGAGGCATGTTGGTCGTACCACTTCTTCATGTCCTCTTGACTGGCCTCTAGATTGGCTCTAGCGATTTCCCTGAATTTCCGGGTCTGATTGCGGAGGGTCAGGAGGTATTTGTAGACGTCCGGGGGGGTCTTTAGGGGGGCCATCTCCCATTCCTCCTTCACTAGGCTGAGAGGCCCGCGAACGGGGTGTCCGTACAGGAGTTCGAAGGGGCTGAAGCCGAGGGACTTCTGGGGGACTTCTCGGTAGGCGAAGAAGAGGCACGGTAGTAGCACGTCCCACTGGCGGCGTAGGGGTTCTTCCAGCCCCATGATCATCCCCTTGAGGGTGCGGTTGAACCGCTCGACTAGTCCGTTCCCCTGGGGGTGATAGGGGGTGGTGAAGCGGTAAGTGACTCCGCACTGCTGCCAGAGGGATTTCATATACTTTGAAATAAAGTTCGTACCCCTGTCGCTGACGACTTCCCGGGGGAAGCCCACTCGAGAGAAGATCCCCATCAAGGCTCGACCCACTACTGGGGCTGTTATAGTACGAAGGGGGACCGCCTCAGGATAGCGGGTAGCGTGGTCCACCAGGACCAGGATGAAGCGATGCCCCTGTGCTGTTCGGGGGTCCAGGGGCCCCACAATGTCTATTCCCACCCTTTCGAACGGGGTGGTCACCACGGGGAATGGTTGTAGGGGTGCCTTGAGTTTGCGGCCGCTCTTCCCGCTGGCCTGGCAGGTCGGGCAGGACCGGCAATGGTTGGATACGTCATTTCTCATTTTGGGCCAAAAAAAGTGAGTCACCAGGCGGTGGTAGGTCTTGTCTTGGCCCAGGTGCCCGGCCAGGGGGACATCATGGGCTAGGTTCAACAGGAAGTCTCTGAAGTGGAGGGGCACCACCAGCACTCGCCCGGCCCCCAGTTCTGCGATTTTCTGTTCGCTGTACAAGAGGTCATTGTCCCAATAAACCCAGTGGGCCCCGGTGGTGTCTCCTTGGCTCTGGGCGAGCGCTTGCTGTCGCAATCCCTCGAGGGAGGGGCAGGTCTTTTGCTCCTGCCGGAATTGTTCCTGGGTGGGCCCCCCTTCTTGGCGCCACTGAGCCAGGTCGGGAAGCTCGGGGGGCTGTGTGGACCCCTCTGGGGTGGGGTCCGGGTGGTCGGTCTGGAGGAAGTCTTCTTCTGAAGTGATCGAGGGCGGAGGTGCTGCCCATTCTGGTTCTTCTGGTCTAGGGATGGTGCGGGTGGCCATGGACCGGGTGGTTACGCACGCCCAGTCCGGGAGACCCAACATCCCCAGATGCTCTCTTCTTTCCACAGCGGCCCACGGGGAGCTCTCGAGATCGTTCCCCAGGAGGCAGTCTACGGGGGCATCGTCACGGACAGTTACTTTCAGCATGCCGGACACTCCTCCCCATTCGAAGGGGACGCAGGCCATCCGACACAGACTCTCCGAGTTATCTGCCGATCGGACGGGGCAAAGTACGTTTGGTAGGATTTGTTCTGGGGTCACCAGGTGACAGCGGACGGCCGTCACACTGGCCCCGGTGTCACGCAGGGCCTCGGCCTTGCGCCCATTGATGCTCACCCATTGGCTGTACTTCCGAGTGTTGGCGGGCAGGGGAGTCCGCGGGACCATGTCTCTTCCTCCTAGGCATGCCAGGGTCATGGCGGCGGGTTCCCACTCGAACTGCTCCGACTCATAGGTCTCCCTGTCTTCGGAGACTTGTTCTTCTCCCAGGGCGGCGGCCGCCATCTGGCGGGGCCCGGGGGCCTGGTTCTTCGGGCAGGTCGGGTCACTGGCATAGTGGCCGACTCGCTGGCATCGATGACACGTCACGTTAGCTCGGAACCCCGGGCGCATCGGGGGGTTTCCCCGGCCTGCTGGGGCCGGGGTGGCGTTAGTGGGTGCGGCCGGGACGGCGTCTCTGCCCCGGCCCGGGCCTCCTCCTCCTCCTCGGGGACGATGATGACCTTGGTTGGTTCTGTTCTGCTCATTCGGCCCACTCCGGGCCACTCGGGTGCTCTCCCACCGGTCAGCCTCGGTGGCGAGCTGCCGGGGTTCAGTCAATTTACTGTCGAGGAGGTGCTGCCTGAGCTCGACGAAGCAGTTGTTGGAGAGGTGCTCCCACACAATGATATTGAAGAGTTGTTCGTAAGTGGTTACGTTGTTACCCTTGATCCACCCCTCGAAGGCTCGGCTGAAATAGTTCACGTATTCCAACCACGTCGTACCTGGGATCCGGGTGCAGTTGCGGAACCTCTGGCGGTACATTTCGGGTGTAAGCCCATATCGACTGAGGAGGGCGGCCTTCATGTGGTCATAGGACGTCATTTGATGGTCCGGAAGCTGCAGCAGGGCATCACGACCCTCGTTGTCGAATCTCCCCCATAGACCGGCTCCCCAGTCACTTCGAGCGACCCGGTGGGCGGTCATGGCAATCTCATAGGCCTTGAACCACTGCTGTATGTCGTCATTCCGGTGATATTCTCGGACCACATCCTTGGGGATGTGGACCTTCTGCTCGGTAGGACCCGGGGAGTGCGGTTGCTCGGGCACCCCTAGGTTTTTGTTCAGTTTGCGTATTTCTATCTCCGCTAGTTTGCACTCGTGCTCGTATGCCAGTCTTTTTTCTTCGAGGTCTCTCTGTCTCTGTTTTTCCTCTCGCTCTTCTCTGAGCCGTAAGTGTTCTAAGTTTATTTTTTGTTCCGCCAGTTTCAATTCTCCGTCTAATCTGAGTCGTGCCAAGTCTAACTCGTGTAATCTATTTTTTTCCCGCTCTTGGATCTCTTCACGGGAAGGGCCTGTTCTCCGTTCCTCCGTCCGGGTGGTGTTGACTTCCGGGGCTGCGGGGTCCCGGGGGGTTGCGGTATTTGTCTCTGCCCAGGCCTCTAGGGCGTTTTTGAAGTCTTCTTTTGTGCTTAGCCCGGTGGTAGCAATGCCTAAGTCCATGCAAAATTGTTTGAGCTCTCGGTGGTTGTATTCTTCCAGCTTTTCCATCTGGAACTTCTCCGCCGATCCGCTCTCTTTGGTCGTCATTGTGGTTTTAGTCGTAGGGTGAGTTACTGTCTGTACGGTACGCGTTGGTTCGGATCCCGCCGCTGCCACCAATGTTAGACGGAGACCTGGAGGGTCGGCCGTGCACAGTGATCGCACAGACAGGTAACTTCCCCCCCACAGATGGACACCACACAAAGATCAGGGTAACACCTTTTATAGGCACTTCTGGTAGTAGAGTGGTACGATACAAGGCGATCAGGACACGATGATCCTCTCAATTCTAGTCTCTAGTAAGGGAAGGGGGTAGCGGGACAGTCTTGGTACCTACGGGTACTGAGGTGTAACGGTGATAGCTCACAATCCTCGAGCTCGGTGTTCGGATGGGTCGGACCGCGGCAGCGCCGGCAGGTCCCGAAGAGGTCGTAGGTGGCAACGGGCCGCGGCAGCGCCAGCAGGTCCCAACGAGGATGAAGGTTACAACGGGCCGCGGCAGCGCCAGCAGGTCCCACGAGAATGCAGGTTGCAACGGGCCGCGGCAGCGCCAGCAGGTCCCACGAGGATGGAGGTTACTACGGGCCGCGGCAGCGCCAGCAGGTCCCAACGAGGACGAAGGTTGCAGAGGGCCGCGGCAGTGCCAGCAGGTCCCACGAGGATGAAGGTTGCAGAGGGCCGCGGCAGCGCCAGCAGGCAGGACAATAGTTCACAAGGCAGGGCTGTGGCAGCGCCAACAGTCCGTCAAGGATGAGTTCTTCTCGGTGTCTCTCGACTCCAGGATACAACTGCCTTCCTGGGGCTGCCTCAGTTATAGGTCTGGCGCCCTTTGATGTCCGGACCCTCGCTCTTGGAGGTCGGGAGGTCTGGGATGAGGGAGTCCAGACACCCAGCAGGGGGGTGGAGCCAGCGCCCGAGGAGGCTGGGGGTGCTCGGCACCTGGCGGGGGAGAGCCATCGACACTTCGTACTCCCATTGACCTACCAAGTGGTCCGTTCACCTCCTGGGTGGAGGGTGGTGCCGGGATGTCGGGGCCTGGCCAGGCCCAGGGTTGGGGTCGGGCTGAGGCCGCGCGGCCGCGTGGTGCCGTGTCCAAGATGGCGGCTGGGCCGGGCAATGGTGCTGACGGTGGCCCGGGCCCTGTCCTGCGGGGAGGGAGCGAGCCCTTCATGTGGCCTGTCCAACAACTACTCTGCACTCACTACTCACTACTCTGCACTCACTACTCTGCACTCACTACTCTGCACTCACTACTCTGCACTCACTACTCTGCACTCACTACTCTGCACTTACCACTCACTACTCTGCACTTACCACTCACTACTCTGCACTCACTACTCTGCACTTACCACTCACTACTCTGCACTCACTACTCTGCACTCACTACTCTGCACTCACTACTCTGCACTCACTACTCTGCACTCACTACTCTGCACTCACTACTCTGCACTCACTACTCTGCACTCACTACTCTGCACTCACTACTCTGCACTCACTACTCTGCACTCACTACTCACTACTCTGCACTCACTACTCTGCACTCTGCACTCACTACTCACTACTCTGCACTCACTACTCTGCACTCACTACTCACTACTCTGCACTCACTACTCACTACTCTGCACTCACTACTCACTACTCACTACTCTGCACTCACTACTCACTACTCTGCACTCACTACTCACTACTCTGCACTCACTACTCACTACTCTGCACTCACTACTCACTACTCTGCACTCACTACTCACTACTCTGCACTCACTACTCTGCACTCACTACTCTGCACTCACTACTCTGCACTCACTACTCACTACTCTGCACTTACCACTCACTACTCTGCACTCACTACTCTGCACTCACTACTCTGCACTCACTACTCTGCACTCACTACTCTGCACTCACTACTCTGCACTCACTACTCACTACTCTGCACTCACTACTCACTACTCTGCACTCACTACTCACTACTCTGCACTCACTACTCACTACTCTGCACTCACTACTCACTACTCTGCACTCACTACTCACTACTCTGCACTCACTACTCTGCACTCACTACTCTGCACTCACTACTCTGCACTCACTACTCTGCACTCACTACTCTGCACTCACTACTCTGCACTCACTACTCTGCACTCACTACTCTGCACTCACTACTCTGCACTCACTACTCACTACTCTGCACTCACTACTCTGCACTCTGCACTCACTACTCACTACTCTGCACTCACTACTCACTACTCTGCACTCACTACTCACTACTCTGCACTCACTACTCACTACTCTGCACTCACTACTCACTACTCTGCACTCACTACTCACTACTCACTACTCTGCACTCTGCACTCACTACTCTGCACTCACTACTCTGCACTCACTACTCTGCACTCACTACTTTGCACTCACTACTCACTACTCTGCACTCACTACTCACTACTCTGCACTCACTACTCACTACTCTGCACTCACTACTCTGCACTCACTACTCTGCACTCACTACTCTGCACTCACTACTCTGCACTCACTACTCTGCACTCACTACTCTGCACTCACTACTCTGCACTCACTACTCTGCACTCACTACTCTGCACTCACTACTCTGCACTCACTACTCTGCACTCACTACTCACTACTCTGCACTCACTACTCTGCACTCACTACTCTGCACTCACTACTCACTACTCTGCACTCACTACTCTGCACTCACTACTCTGCACTCACTACTCTGCACTCACTACTTTGCACTCACTACTCACTACTTTGCACTCACTACTCACTACTTTGCACTCACTACTCACTACTCTGCACTCACTACTCACTACTCTGCACTCACTACTCACTACTCTGCACTCACTACTCTGCACTCACTACTCTGCACTCACTACTCTGCACTCACTACTCTGCACTCACTACTCTGCACTCACTACTCTGCACTCACTACTCTGCACTCACTACTCTGCACTCACTACTCTGCACTCTGCACTCTGCACTCACTACTCTGCACTCACTACTCTGCACTCACTACTCTGCACTCACTACTCTGCACTCACTACTCTGCACTCACTACACTGCACTCACTACTCTGCACTCACTACTCACTACTCTGCACTCACTACTCACTACTCTGCACTCACTACTCTGCACTCACTACTCTGCACTCACTACTCTGCACTCACTACTCTGCACTCACTACTCTGCACTCACTACTCTGCACTCACTACTCTGCACTCACTACTCTGCACTCACTACTCTGCACTCACTACTCTGCACTCACTACTCTGCACTCACTACTCTGCACTCACTACTCTGCACTCACTACTTTGCACTCACTACTCACTACTCTGCACTCACTACTCACTACTCTGCACTCACTACTCAGCACTCACTACTCTGCACTCACTACTTTGCACTCACTACTCACTACTCTGCACTCACTACTCGCTACTCTGCACTCACTACTCTGCACTTACTACTCACTACTCACTACTCTGCACTTACTACTCACTACTCACCACTCTGCACTTACTACTCACTACTCACTACTCTGCACTCACTACTCACTACTCTGCACTCACTACTCTGCACTCACTACTCTGCACTCACTACTCACTACTCTGCACTCACTACTCTGCACTCACTACTCTGCACTCACTACTCACTACTCTGCACTCACTACTCTGCACTCACTACTCTGCACTCACTACTCTGCACTCACTAGTCTGCACTCACTAGTCTGCACTCACTACTCTGCACTTACTACCCACTACTCACTACTCTGCACTCACTACTCACTACTCTGCACTCACTACTCACTACTCTGCACTCACTACTCACTACTCTGCACTCACTACTCACTACTCTGCACTCACTACTCTGCACTCACTACTCTGCACTCACTACTCTGCACTCACTACTCTGCACTCACTACTCTGCACTCACTACTCTGCACTCACTACTCACTACTCTGCACTCACTACTCACTACTCTGCACTCACTACTCACTACTCTGCACTCACTACTCACTACTCTGCACTCACTACTCTGCACTCACTACTCTGCACTCACTACTCTGCACTCACTACTCTGCACTCACTACTCTGCACTCACTACTCTGCACTCACTACTCTGCACTCACTACTCACTACTCTGCACTCACTACTCTGCACTCACTACTCTGCACTCACTACTCTGCACTCACTACTCTGCACTCACTAGTCTGCACTCACTACTCTGCACTCACTACTCTGCACTCACTACTCTGCACTCACTACTCTGCACTCACTACCCACTATTCTGCACTCACTACTCACTACTCTGCACTCACTACTCACTACTCTGCACTCACTACTCACTACTCTGCACTCACTACTCACTACTCTGCACTCACTACTCACTACTCTGCACTCACTACTCTGCACTCACTACTCTGCACTCACTACTCACTACTCTGCACTCACTACTCACTACTCTGCACTCACTACTCACTACTCTGCACTCACTACTCACTACTCTGCACTCACTACTCACTAGTCTGCACTCACTACTCACTACTCACTAGTCTGCACTCACTACTCACTACTCACTAGTCTGCACTCTGCACTCACTACTCTGCACTCACTACTCGCTACTCTGCACTCACTACTCTGCACTCACTACTCTGCACTCACTAGTCTGCACTCACTACTCTGCACTCACTACTCTGCACTCACTAGTCTGCACTCACTAGTCTGCACTCACTACTCTGCACTCACTACTCTGCACTCACTACTCTGCATTCACTACTCTGCACTCACTACTCCCTACTTTGCACTCACTATTCTGCACTCACTACTCACTATTCTGCACTCACTACCCACTATTCTGCACTCACTACTCACTATTCTGCACTCACTACCCACTATTCTGCACTCACTACCCACTATTCTGCACTCACTACCCACTATTCTGCACTCACTACTCACTATTCTGCACTCACTACCCACTATTCTGCACTCACTACCCACTATTCTGCACTCACTACCCACTATTCTGCACTCACTACTCACTATTCTGCACTCACTACCCACTATTCTGCACTCACTACTCACTATTCTGCACTCACTACTCTGCACTCTGCACTCACTACTCACTACTCACTACTCTGCACTCACTACTCTGCACTCACTACTCACTACTCTGCACTCACTACTCTGCACTCACTACTCACTACTCTGCACTCACTACTCTGCACTCACTACTCTGCACTCACTACTCTGCACTCACTACTCTGCACTCACTACTCTGCACTCACTACTCTGCACTCACTACTCACTACTCTGCACTTACCACTCACTACTCTGCACTCACTACTCTGCACTCACTACTCTGCACTCACTACTCTGCACTCACTACTCTGCACTCACTACTCTGCACTCACTACTCACTATTCTGCACTCACTACTCACTATTCTGCACTCACTACTCACTACTCTGCACTCACTACTCTGCACTCACTACTCACTACTCTGCACTCACTACTCTGCACTCACTACTCACTACTCTGCACTCACTACTCTGCACTCACTACTCACTACTCTGCACTTACCACTCACTACTCTGCACTCACTACTCTGCACTCACTACTCTGCACTCACTACTCTGCACTCACTACTCTGCACTCACTACTCACTACTCACTACTCACTACTCACTACTCTGCACACTCTCTCTGCACACTCTGCACTCTGCACTCTGCACTCTGCACTCTGCACTCTGCACTCTGCACTCTGCACTCATGGAATCTTCCACCACACTTTCTAAAACTTTATAGTCCGAAGCATAATAGGCACAGGACCAAAAGCAGGGTAGACATTTGCTTAAAATAATCTTATTGTATTTATGAGAAGCAAAAGCGGGACTGTGAAATGTGCTGAATATCAGTTTGTTACGAATCAACAGAGTGGAGTTAGAGAACCAAGAAATAGTAATTTAGAATCCGGGTTAGAAGGAGTAGTAATCACAAGCTGAGGATCAACGGGCGCGAAACAGCGTGGTGGGCGCGCACGAGACGCAGCGTGGGCGTGCACATCAGCTGAAGATCGCCGGAGAAGACACCGAGTCTGCCTGCTGCCATGACTGACCCGCTGCGGAGGGAAAGAGCCCGGTGAGTGGGGGTAGAGGGGGGGCGGCAGAGAGGGAGTGGGCAGAGAGGGAGGGTGTGTGTGTGTGTGTGTGTGTGTGTGTGTGTGTGTGTGTGTGTGTGTGTGTGTGTGTGCGTGCGTGTGCGTGCGTGTGTCTGTCTGTCTGTCTATGTGTGTCTTTCCGTGCCTGCCTGCCTGCCTGGGTGTGTGCGCGTCCACAGACCCTGGTCGGCTCGTGCACCGCTCTGTACTCCCTTGCGAGCTTACTCGGTGACAATAGTTCTCGTTGCCGAGACCTAAAAAAGAATGAATGTGTCCGTCTGTAACTAAACTGGTGCTCATGTAAAGCGCTCAGATACCGGATATCTTCGGGTCTAGTTCGCGCTATGTAAAACTCTTTAAAAATATATTTTTTAAATGTCCTTCTGAAACTCTTCCTTGTTTCTTATGACTTTTGTGAGGGTCTTGCTGCAATGCAAATAGGGGAAAATTACAAGCGACCAAGGTGTTGGGATATGTGCAGTGAGTTGTGAGCAGGCAGTACAGCTTTGTGATACAAGCATCACAATCTACTTCAATTACTCATACGTTTCCCATCTAACAGTAAATTGAGTCTACGATTTGATTAAATAAAGGTGAAATCTATCACTAAAAAAACGTGAATTCACACAGCGTTGGGCAGCACTTCTCCAGGACATATTTCTAAAACTAAAAAAAATAAGGTAGTACATGAACATAAGAAGCATTATACATTAATACTATTTCATTTTTAGGTCGAGCCTAGCGCAGCGAGCATGCGCTGTCCTAGGAAAAAGACCTTTTGGAATCGCTCTGGACTTTTCACACGCTTGTGCATGTGAAAAGGTGGACAGATTACGGTTACGAGCAGCTGCGCGGACAACTTACGGTTACGAGTAGCGGCGCACAGTGTGCCATCTGTTGCGTCAGATTTCACACGAGTGCGTGCACCACTCGCGGGATGCTGCAGCTGCTTTCACTTTTGCTGCCACACGCCCGCGTCTGCTTGCCCTTAGTCCCAAAAACCGGGACATGTATTTAAATTTAAGGAAAGGTCGGGACTCTGGGACAGTCCTTTGAAAACCGGGACTGTCCGGGGAAATCCGGGACGTCTGGTCACTAACTCTAATGCATTCATCCTCCCACTGGTGCTTGCAGGTAGGCCAGAGCGCATGCTGTCTGTGTCTCTGTATGTCCGTATGTGTGTGATATGGGTCTGTATGTGTTACTTTGTTGTCTGTCCATGTGTGAGAGTGTATGATTTTTACCCGTCCATACGCGTTTTGATTTATGCCTGTGGATCTGTAAGCAGGAATGCCTCCATGCTTGTTGTTGTTTTATGTATAGGTGTATGTATGTTTGTTGTGTGGGCATATGTAGATCAGCAGGTGTGTTACTTTGTCTGCAGCTGTGTGTCTGCCCTTCGGGTACGTGCAAGATCATCTTGCCAAGATACAGCCTATTGGCTCTACCCCTCTTCCTGAGTTTTGTGCCTTATGGTGGAATCAAACTGCAAAGGCCGGGGGTCAGGCTGGGTTTTCAGCACATTTTGGTGGTCAAGGAAATTGATCCACCCTTGAACCCTACACCCAACGACACCTGTGGACGAGAAGCGCAGAAGTGCACTCTAGAGATAGGTTGGATTAGGTATCCTGAGGCGTGCTCCCATTATCACTGTCTTCTGTAAGACCTTAGCCGAAAGTACATGGGGATGACGAGGAAGAACTGAAAGCCAAGAAGTTTGTACTTTATTGTATTAGTATTCTGCGGATTACAGCTTGCTGTGCTTCTGACCGGCTCTTGAACGTGACTGCCGGTGTTACAGTGCTCGTGTAATGCAGTGGTTGGATGAGCACTCACTAAGGCTTTGCGAGTTTAGCTGCCCCTCTTGTGTGGCGAACATGCATGCGCACTGGCTAGGTGCCGCACCAGTGAATGCAGGAAAGGGTGGCCCAGAACCAGGGGTGTGGCTCGTGTTGGTGCAACAGGTGCAGTAGCACCCAGTCCCCGGAGGCCTGAGGGGAACCCAGATTACTGATATGCTTTATCATTTAAAAAGCAGCCAGGGGGCCCACTTCCTTTCTTGTACTGAAGCCCACGAATCACTGGCTATACTACTGCCTACATAACATCTCCATTGGGGGCAGGCCGCCGAGGTCAGGTGCATAAGGGACATGGTTTTCATTATTTCAAGGGATACAAAGAATGTACTGTGGGCAGCGCAGGTGTAGTGGCACCGGGGCCCACAGGCCTTAGGGGAACCCTGATTATTGTTGTATTTTAGATCTCAAACAGCAGACGGGGGCCCAGTTTGTTCATTGCACTTGGGCCCAGGGCTCACTGATTGTGCTACTGCACTCTACACATCTCCGCTGGGGACAGGGCAGGCGGCTGAGGTTATGGTTTTGATGACTGGAAGTGACACAAACCATGCACTGTGGGCATTAGAGCCACCGGGGGTCCGGACTTAGACCACCAGACTCATTTCACATAACACCGGCCGAGGTCGGGGCTTAAACTGTGTTACTTGTCAAAGAACCACACAAAACGTTGTGCTTACTTGTAAAATAAATAAATAAAAAGTGCAGGGGTCCTAAGTTCATTTTAGGAGGTGCTGCTGAATGCCAGTGCTGTCCAGTACTGGTTCCAAAGCATGCCTCTTTCTTTCACTTCCTTGCTCTTCGGTTTCTCATTCTCATTGAGGTGTGCAGCAACAGTGATTGAAATCGAAAAAAAACAGAGTACCTGCTTGGTTCTGAGAAGTGCTGGTACTCTCCAATTCAAAGTATCACGTCATTTTTGAGAAGTGCCGTACTCTCCAATTCAAAGTACCACGTCACTCTTGAGAAGTGCAGGTAGTCTCCCTCTTAAAATAAACAAGCATTGCTATAGCCAATAGGTCTCGCCTTTGGGACCTTATAAGTATTTAGTTATGCAGCACAATATCCTTGGTGCAACAACGTCAACTGTTGCATGGCTAAACACTTATAAGGTCCCAAAGGCGAGACCTATTGGCTATGCCAATGCTTGTTATGTTAGGAGTATGTGTCATCAGAAAAAGGATTCACTTATCGAAAGACAGCAATTATGCATGCGTTAAGCACAGATTTACCCAAAATGTAGTTTGGCTTTGAGTAACAGATGTTGTTCATCCTAGTAGTCATCCCCATATGCAATACCTAGAGCAGAAGAGACAAGATGGATGTAGGAGTTAATGTATCCCACTACCCAGTATTGTAAGTAGCCAGTAGACTGAGCTTGCTTCATCATACTGATGACGAGCAGATGTCAGAAGCCGAAAATTATACTGCACAAAAAGAGAGCTGAGGTCGACCTTCAGTAGGAGCCACTCTTATTTTTAACAGCCCCCTTTTATAATACAAACCCCCAGATGTTGCAGGTGGTAGCTCTGTTGGTCACATTACCCTTCTGTTCGTTTGTATGCTAAGTGAAACGCGATCAAGAAGGTATCGCTGACCTAGCAGAAGGTACTTGGTTGGCTGGCATCATGATCTAAAGCAGCAATTATTGCACTGAGTATCACTGGAGCAAAGGGATTAGTTGAATTTGGTATCAGGTCCGACTTAAGTGTCTTGAAAGAAAGAATATCTGAGCATTTTAATAGCTATTTATTACAAATGCCAGGGGCAAACGCCATGGTTCCCAACATAGGAAAGCAGGGAAGACACATGTTTTTCCCTAGAAAGTGTCAATGTAGGTAAAAACGATGCACGTAAATACAGCAGTTTGACTGAGGGGCGGTGGAAGATTTTGATGTAGCATTTACGCAATTAGGTAGCGAATTATTCAAGGAATTGCCTTGAATGGAAATGAAGTAAAGTGAAAGCCCAGGTTCTCCCAGTTCCTATTCAATCAACCTTTTTAATTCACTTTTGTGAATGTTTCTAAAAGACGGATACCAATTTTGGGGTCGATTACGATGACGGACGGACCCCCGAGGTGGAGGGACCGTCCACAGGGGCAGCGGCGTTCCCTCCGTTGGAATTAGGATGTGGCCACCACCCTGGCGGTCATATCCCGTATATTTAACATTGCGGCGGGTGCTGCTTTAAGCAGCACCCGCCGCAAAGTTAAAAATGCCTGCTGTGCATTTGCATGCACAAAGCGGCAGGCACCGCGCGGTGCCTGCCGCATTATGCATGCAACTGCAGGGGGTACCATAGGTATCCCCCATGTGCACCCTCCAACCCTCTTCAACCTGGGGGCCCGCACCGGTCCCCCAAAGCAGGAACCGTATGCCTTTTCGTGGCGGCATAACCGCCACGGAAAGGCATTCCTCCCAGGCCATCCTAATATGGCTGGCGGTGTCTGATACCACCATATCAGGCCTTTTCCGCTGCGGTCGCCAAAAAGCGGCGGGCGGTCTTCCCCTCCGCCACGGTCCCCCCCGCCATTGTAATATGCCGGGGGGAAGAAAGGTGGCGGACAGGCAAGGATGGCGGACGCATCGCCACCGCCTACAAACATCACAAATTGAAGCAAACAAAGTCTTTATCCTGGAACTTCTTCAATTTTGTTTACGCCATTCTCATTTCAAATGGAAGAATCATTATTATTTACAAATCAGTGGTACCTCTATGGGGTTTTCGGGAGCCCCCTCATTTGCCAACACATTCATGGCCAAATTTGAAAATGATTTTATTTTTACTGAAACCACTTGGAGAAGACACACCGTGTTTTATAGGCGGTTTATTGATGACATATTTCTACTATGGAAAGGCTCACACTCAGTACTGTTGAAAAACTACACAAATGGAATACAAGAAATCCACGAGTCCAGTTTACACACACCATCAACAATCAAGAAATACCATATCTCGATGTATTAGTGCAACTTCGAAACAATAACATAGAAACAACAGTATACCACAAACCAACGGACAGGAACAATACTCTAGCCTATAACAGTTTTCACCCGGGGAAACTTTTGCAGAATTTACCGTACTCTCAACTAGTGCGGATTAAACGGATATCCTCTAATGAACAAGCACTCAATGCAGATATCAAGCTACAAAAACTAAGATTTGAAGCACGGGGATAACCCAAAGAAGTGGTACAACAGCAGTAAATAAAGTGGCAGCAGTACAAAGAGAAGAATTAATACAAATCAAAACCAAGACAAAGCCAGACAGACAAGTGTTTGTGAGTAAGTTCTCATGGCAATCCAATGAAATCAAAAAAATCATCAATACAAGATGGGAACTACTGCAGCAAGAGGATGATTTCCACGGAATATTTGCCAACAAACCACTGTTTGCTCACACGAGAAACACTAATCTTCATGAATTGGTCACTCGAACAAAAAAAGAACCAGGACCGCTAGAACCCAAACCAGGCATGAAAAAATGCTATAATTGCACCCACTGCAATAATGTGATGGAGGGAATGTTCCTAGTACACCCTCAGAGTGGCAAGAAAATCAAATTGAGACAATGGACTGATTGTAATTCAGCACGTCATCTACAGCATCAAATGCCAGTGCGGCAAGCTTTATGTGGGAAAAACTGAACGGAAAGTTAAAGTAAAAGTAAGGATTACAGAACATAAAAGTCGAATAAGGAATAACACTTTAACATCTAGTTTAGTTTCACACTGGAAAGAATCAAATCATACCATTCCACAACTCAGATTCCAGGTCCTTGAACAAATTCAAATATTGCCAGATCGCAATAATGACAAGCATTTACAATGCAACGGTCTCGGCATTGCAAAAGTTAGAGCTATTAGCATTGTACATGAACGCGATGTGATGCAGCCATTAAGAACATGACACACGAGGCCTCAAGGACTTATTTATAAAAGATTTAAACAAGAAAACTTTAAACAAACAGGTAGAAATGCACAGTAAGTAGCAGAGTGTAAATGACTCTGGTGTGTGTGAGACCACTATATATCCAAATATTTTGTGACGCGCTATTTGTATGATAAACTGGTGTGCATATCACCGATGCATGCACATTGAATAATAAGTATGGACTTGCTGCTTGTAGATAAACAGGTGTGTAAGTCACTGCTGTAACTCCCAGCAATAATTTAATTCTGGCTCTGGTGTGCATAACACCACAGTATATGCTACCAAATGGCTTGTGGCAAGCTGTTGATAAATTTAAAGGGTGTGCGTGTCACCGCTGAGCTTGTAACCAATAGCAGCACAATGTAATATTAAATGAAGACGTGGGTAACGCAGCTGATAAGCCAGCGTGACACTGTCATGAGGCTAGTAACACATTCTGCCTCTAAAACCTGGTAACGCGCTTTGCCTCTTTAAAAGTTAATTGCGGTACCAGATGATACCATACAGCCAGTCACATGCTCTGCCTCTTCAAAATGTAATCGGAGCACGAAATGCTGAGCCTTTAAATTTATTAAACACCACCTCAGAGCAGACTCCAATAAGTGCACAGTGATCGCGGGGAGGGGGAAAAAGTGACGCGCCCCACATGCAAGTTTCAATTAACACAACTCTGGATTATTTGGCAAGTGAAATGCTGTCAGAGCTTGCAAACGGGTAAAGTTCACGCTATATAAAATCGCATAAATTAACGAGCCCAGCAGCCTCACCGGAAGTCAGGCAAAGTCGCCTGTGACGGGGGCGGGGCTGCATCCGGACCGGAAGAGAAGGCGGAGTGAAAGCGTCTCGCGACGCCAGAAGGAGAGCGGAGTCCCTCAGAATTCACCTGGTAAGTTGAGGGGGGCTGGGGCTCGGTTCCCTCGTTGTGTGTGTGTGTGCGCGTGTGTGTGTATGCATGTGTGCGACGGTGGGGGAGAGGGGGGGTGCACTCGTGTGTGTGCGCGCGTGTGTGTGTATGTGAGCTGGGGGGGGGGTGTCTCTGTATGTATGTGCGTGCGTGCGTGGGCGCTTGTGTGTGTGTGTATGCGCATGCGTGTGTGCTTCTCAGGAGACAGCGCCTGGCCGCAGCGCTCGTTCGCGTGCGCGTGTCACTTTGAAATCGCCTTCAGGGCGATGCGCGCGGCCAGGATTGTCTCCTGGGAAGCACACACGCCGACAAAAGAGCTTCGGCGGAGACGCGCTTCCGCGCGTTCAGCCGAGCCCTAAAAAGGGGAACGACAAAGACGCTAACGTACTAAAACAGGGGAGAGGATGACCACACTGAAACCACTACAGACAAACAGCCACGGCAGACCACACTGTACAAGAAAAGACACAGCAATAGACTGAAACCAGCGGAGAAAGAGACGCGGAAATGCTGAAAAAACACAGGACAGGGAGAGACACGCGGCGCGGACAGACGGAAACCGTGAAAATTCAGCAGACGAAGAGTCTGAAACTCAGCAGAACAAAAGAAACCCGCATAAAGAAAACACAGAAAGGCAAGAAACAAGAGAAATACCGAAACACCTCAGAGGAACAGGCACGAAAACAGGTTGGAAGCACAACGGATGAAAAGACGAGCGAGTATAGAAAATACACATATTGAAAACGCAGAAGGGAAAGGGGCCCTTGACGAGGCTAAACACGCAATACATTTAGAGATAGGGTGAAACAAAAAACCTCAAGAGTTACATACTGAAAGAAAGCAGGGTTGGAATTCACAAAAGAACAGAATAAGGAATAACGAGGTGCCGGTAAAGACAGGCAAACGGGGGCAACAGCTATCGAGGAAATACTCTACTAAAGGAGAGGGCGAGCCTTCTTCATATCTGAGTGATGACTTTTAAAATTTTCTTGCTGAAAAGGTCGACGGTACTCTACCAACATTCATTCGAGCGAATTCCATAATTACGAAAGTGCAAATTCAGGAAGTGTGTTCTGTTAAATATATTCAGTTCAATAGTGTGACGAATATTCGAAGAAAGGGCAGTGAGTTTCAGAATTGGGGCGAGTGGGGTACTACTCATGAACTCATGGGAGAAGAAATTGCACGGCCACCGACTTCCCAAAATAAATTCATCTGCACCTGCCGAGGGCTTGTTAAACTAACCACTGTGCAATGTATTTCCTTGTCTCGTATTTACAGACTATATTGAATTAAACAGAGACGCCTACTCGGCTGAATAACCGCAAATGTGATAGTTCTGTGCTCTTTGCAGCTCAGTAGAGGGGAGCGATGGCGACATCACGGGACGTGCTCTTCCTAGTGGCTGGCGGGGCCGGTGTCGAGTCATTCAGTGCCCTTGGAGGGAGTGGCTTGACGCGGCTCAGGGCACTGGCCAGTCACAGGAACCTCAAGCACCAATATCCACGAATAGCCATGCGCTACTGCCTGCTCCGAAGAGCAGCCCTGATCACTGGTCAGTCTGAGAGACCCAAGCACCAAAGCCTCAGGTTTGTTTGGTGCCTGCTGCGGCTCCGACCTGTCAGCGCTGGTACAGTTCCCGGTTTTATTGACCAGGGATTGTTTTTCAAGTGAATTATTTGGCCCGCGCCTATGCGTTCAGTTTTTGTATTCTATTTTTTGTTGTTGTCAGGTGTTTCATATTTAAGGGTTTCTTATTAACTGTTTTCACAGAGTTTTATTCACGGTTTTACTAACTTTTTTTTTTAGATTTCAGCTAGCAGCTGGTTGTTTTAACAATCGTGTAATTCCAATTTTACATCTACATGCATGTGTATATTTCCTCGGTTGTTTCGCCTCCCCGCATTTCCTGTACTTTCATTAGTTTACTGTCACTCTGAGCAATTAACCCACATTTATACCCAGATACATATATATTTGCATTTAACACTTTTGTATGCGTCTCGGTACTGCAGCCAGTGTTAAATTCGCAAGCCATCTCACCTGACATTGATTAGCGCGAGGGCAGCATTAAGAACAAAAAAAGGAGCGCCTACCCCGTAAGTGTCCCCCAGTGTACGCGCTCGTCTGCACCCTGGAATAGAACCTTTGATATGTGACGTGGCTGTTAACATCCCAGGTACACATACCCCGGTGGCCCTCGCTGTGGCACGAAGATAGTACTGCCAGCGTGTACCGAATGCCTCGTTGCTTCATGGCGCACTCCTGCCGTCTCTAAATCCCCGATAGATCATATATCGCCAATACCCGATTTAATGGTAATTTACAGACCTGAGAAGAATTGAGCCCAGCAGCCTCACCGGAAGTCAGGCAAAGTCGCCTGTGACGGGGGCGGGGCTGCATCCGGACCAGAAGAGAAGGCGGAGTGAAAGCGTCTCGCGACGCCAGAAGGAGAGCGGAGTCCCTCAGAATTCACCTGGTAAGTTGAGGGGGGCTGGGGCTCGGTTCCCTCGTTGTGTGTGTGTGTGTGTGCGTGCGTGCGCGTGTATGCATGTGTGCGACGGTGGGGGAGAGGGGGGGGTGCACTCGTGTGTGTGTGCGCGCGTGTGTGTATGTGAGCTGGGGGGGTGTCTCTGTATGTATGTGCGTGCGTGCGTGGGCGCTTGTGTGTGTGTGTGTATGCGCATGCGTGTGTGCTTCTCGGGAGACAGCGCCTGGCCGCAGCGCTCATTCACGTGCGCGTGTCACTTTAAAATCGCCTTCAGGGCGATGCGCGCGGCCAGGATTGTCTCCTGGGAAGCACACACGCCGACAAAAGAGCTTCGGCGGAGACGCCCTTCCGCGCGTTCAGCCGAGCCCTAAAAAATGGCTATCTCTGAGAGAGATATGGTGGATAAACTTTTTACAGACTCAAATACCAAAGGGTTTGAATGATAAAATAGATATGGCCTGTTTTTTGTAAAACGCAACTATGTTTCTAGTTTTTATCTTGGTCTAAAAACAACAATTATCAACCAATGATGTCATCAATGTATTCTATGATGTATAAGATTTGGGTATATCAATTCAGCATTAGTGAATGGCAGCAATTGAACATTAGCCAAAGGGAAAAAGCTCACATAATATTACATTAGGCATTTACATGCAAACTGTGTACTGGTGTCAGTAATTGTATTTCTTGTTTGTACACAATCATTATATGCATTGACATTAATATTCATCACTATTTGTTTATATCTTGCCCGCACATTCTTTGTACATGAGTTTACACTTTTCAGTCAGCATTTTCTCAGGCATTTCACCACCTTTTTCAACTTTTTGATCTTCATATTAACATTCAAGAATTCAGCTTGGAATGATCACGGTTTTCGTTTTTACATCACCACACAGCCGAACAGCACCGCTCTTTTATAAGATGGATAAGGGATGTTTTCTTTATTTTAAAATAGATCCAAAAATTGTCAGTAGGAGGTTTCTACCTTCGTTTACACTCGGTGCATTTTAAATTATTTTGCCTATGCATTACTTGAGTGAACACCCTTCCAAGATGGCGGCACCTCTATTTCTTTTGACACAGGCCGTTGTTTAGGCCTTCACGCGGAGTTACGTCTTTTATCAGTATCGTTTTTAATACACAAATACTGACATCATAACTTTTCACTATCAGTTTTTTTTCACATTTAAACGTATTTCCCACGGTCGACTTAATCGGGTCTTGGGTATCAAGAGTCCGTTTTTTGTTTTCAGTTTTTTCCTTCTCGCGATATTCGCTATAAGTAGATCACTTCCGCAGTTCGTTTTTTACCCTCACTCGCGTCTTTACGCGGGCCGTTTTGCAGACGTTTTGGATTACGATTTCTCAAAACTGGACGCTAGGTTTGATTCCCGATTCTCCTCACTCAGGTATGTGGACTCAGTGACCCCCTGAAGCAATCATGCTTTAAGATTGGATAGTCTAAGATTGATTTTCGTTTCATTAATTTTTTTAGCATTTTTTGTCAACCTGAAATCTGACAAAAATATCTCAACCCAGCGCCATTCCAGTAAAGCGTCTTGGTTCCACGCTGCTTTATTATGAAGGTAGTTTTTCACAGTATGAATGTTAAGATGATTCTCGCACTTAATGACTGAGGAGTTTCATAAACTTATGTATTTCTGTTTTGTTTATCAGTGGTAGAAGACACCATCGTTATACAAGATTTTTTTCGAACGTAAAGTTTATTGAGTCTGCTACATATTTTTCGGTAGATTGACATCCTACAGTTCTAGGGTGAATCAATCATTACAGTCTAGCTCGAGGCAATCATATCAATTTTATTTACTCTCAGGTTTCTACTTACCTCTTCATACGTTCCACGCTAGCGAGACGGTTTCCGGAATCGAACTCCCGGCAAGGCTTTTACTCATACCTGTGCGTTCACGGAGTAGATTTAGGGTAGGTCAGATAATTCTTCTTCTTCTGTGTTTTGATGGTCTTGTTCATTACACGTTATGATATTTAGATTTAGATTCATTTTTTCTATTATTTATTTTCGGATAGATTGCACCAATTAAGAATATCAGAGTGGTAAAACAGGTCGACCGCCACCAGCGCCGCTTGGTCATTTCCCCAACTCCACATACATTTTAAAACACAGGTATGGTTTTCAGTATGCAGTGTTTTGGTACTCGTAGGGGCTCATGTCTAATTAGCTTTTTTTACACAGCATCTTAAATATTTTATATTTTCAGAAACCGTGCATCGCTCGCATTGTTAATACTTTACTTCGAAACATCTACAGTACATTCTCGGTAAGGATCTCCGTAGTTCTTTATCTATTCTCCTACGGTCAGCATTTGTCTAAAGTTTCATCAAGGTTTTTTATGTTATAAAACATCCTCTTATTTTGTTCAATTACAGTTTGCATACATTCAACATACCTTCCGGACCCGCACACTGTTTTTTTCTAGTTGTCTCAAATAGTGTATTATTATGATGAGCACTGTTTTATTGTATTTCAAGTGTTCACCTTATCATGTTCTAAACATATGTATGTCCTGCATTTCTTTTGGTTATGTTTCCTGTCTCAAAAACATTCACAATTCTCAGATTGAGAAATGCTCTAAAAGTATTAGGGAAATTGCTATGTAAATTATAAGTGCTGAATGACGGTCTTTCTTTAATAAGGTCATTATTTTTTTATGTTTTTCAGCTCCCCTGACGAAGGGAAATATTCCCGAAATGCATTGGGATTTGATTTTACACTTGTTTTAATTCATTCATTTTGTGTTACAAGCATTTGCATTGGCTTTCTAAAAAACATCAAGAAAGATTGATTGCTTGCAGAAAATGTATACAACAGATGTTCAGATAATCATGAGAAAATGAAATGATTTATTTCAAATTAAAAGTACTTTGCAAACAGAACTAAGTATCAGTAAATTTATGGTCTACAAAAGCAGATGGCGTTCTGCCACTGGTAGTGCAAGAAGGGTCTAATGACGACTGACACTAGTTTATTATTCATTTCAATTTCTGTGGATGGTGGCTCCTCCTTCCCTCTTAGCAAACCAAATTAAAATTGAGATAAGTACCAATCTAAAACTTGAAGATAAATTACCTACAAAGGAGTGCACCGCTCAACCCCCATCTCAATTGTATTCTTCACAGCCAACAGAGTAGGAGCACCTAAACAGTACAAAATGTCGTTTGATTCAATTTCTAATATCACGGATAATAAAGCAGAAACCAAAACTTATACCTCGGCTCAAGCTGCAGATATTTACTCATTAATCACAGAAGTCCGTTCATTCAGCTCACGAAGAGGCTCGGTTACTCAATCTCTACGACAACTGGAATTTATTTCTAGACGCGCACTCAACCAAAAGCTTCACACATCCACCTTAATACAGTACCACAAAGTCCAAGGAATTCCACGCGGACTAAGACTTTCAATCAAACCAATGCTGTATAAGTTTCAGTTTAACAAACATTTCATGGACAAGTGGTATTCTATCCTTAATAAGTGTTCATTGGATTTGATACTTCTACTGGTTGAAGAATTGGCCAAGACCATTAAAGAACTAGAAGAAGAAATCTATGTTTTAAAGGAAGAAATTTCTAAACAACTAGAGCAAGATGAATTAACAGCCACTTTAAAAGAACTCAACGACAAACTAGATAAATATGAAAAAGACACACAAGAGATGAAACTTCGAAAACTCAAAAGAGACACAATAGATTACAAACTCAACGAAGTTTATACTTGGGCAGAAGTATATACCAGAAGGAAACCTCCACCAAAGTTTGTATCATCATCACAGGAAAGCGTAGTTTCCGATAAAGATTTAGCAACAACTCGACAACCAATAACTGTGCCAACTTCAGGGACCACAATTCAAGGAGAACAAGCTTCTACTAGCACAATATTTGAACAACGGGGTTTTTTAGACAAGGGACCGTCTGCAGGAAAACCTCCGGAAGTGTCAGAAAACGCAAGACCCGGCGTGGACAAGGACATGGTAGGCCAAAATTTGAGGAGCAAAAACAGAGTTTAGCCATCAATATTTCTTCAAAAAAATTGGATAAACAGCAACTAAGCATTTTGGAAAAAGGTACCGTTTTGTCCCTACCTACCAAAGCAATAAGTTGGAGACGGAAGTAGCTCTATTCAAATTCATGAGAGTACTAAGATTAAGACATTTTTTTGAGAACGTGGTGCCTTTATTGCCGGAATACACTCAACAGAAAGAGCATCCTGAATACAAGGAATTTAAAGAACCAAGTACATATGTAGCACCCATATCACATACAATTTTAGATACTTTTGAAATCCTGGTCAAACAAGACTTACAAAAAATCAACTGGCATCAACATTACAGATCTAATCTCAACAAACATGAACTGTATACACTCAAAAAGTTGGCAAATGACCCCATGATTACAATAAAAAAGGCTGACAAGGGAGGAGCACTTGTGATTATGGATACTCTCTTTTATGAAACAAAGGTAGAAGCCCACATTCGAGATGACACAACCTATTTGAAACTTCCACATAATCCCACCCAAGAGATAGCGAAAGCACTGGAAGAACTGTTAAAAAGAGCTTTGGAAATGGGTTGGATCAATGAGAACACCAAAAAATTCATGACGACTAAATATCCACGATGTCCGGAGTTGTATATGCTTCCCAAAATTCATAAGCATGCTACTGATCCCCTAATGAGACCCATAGTAAGTGGTTGCGGATCCTTGTTTGAGCCCCTGGGTAAATATATCGATGAATTTCTTCAAATCTTAGTGCAAGGGTGGACATCATATGTGAGAGACACGGCCCATTTCTTGCAAGCTCTACAATCAGTAGATCTGGATGACAATAACATAACATTATGCACCATTGATGTTACCTCATTGTATACTTCAATTCCCCTAGCAGAAGGATTAGAAGCCTGTGAGTGGGCACTTCTACAAACATCACAAATTGAAGCAAACAAAGTCTTTATCCTGGAACTTCTTCAATTTTGTTTACGCCATTCTCATTTCAAATGGAAGAATCATTATTATTTACAAATCAGTGGTACCTCTATGGGGTTTTCGGGAGCCCCCTCATTTGCCAACACATTCATGGCCAAATTTGAAAATGATTTTATTTTTACTGAAACCACTTGGAGAAGACACACCGTGTTTTATAGGCGGTTTATTGATGACATATTTCTACTATGGAAAGGCTCACACTCAGTACTGGTTGCAAAACTACACGAATTGAATACAAGAAATCCACGAATCCAGTTTACACACACCATCAACAATCAAGAAATACCATATCTGGATGTATTAGTGCAACTTCGAAACAATAACATAGAAACAACAGTATACCACAAACCAACGGACAGGAACAATACTCTAGCCTATAACAGTTTTCACCCGGGGAAACTTTTGCAGAATTTTCCGTACTCTCAACTAGTACGGATTAAACGGATATCCTCTAATGAACAAGCACTCAATGCAGAAATCAAGCTACAAAAACTAAGATTTGAAGCACGAGGATATCCCAAAGAAGTGGTACAAACAGCAGTAAATAAAGTGGCAGCAGTACAAAGAGAAGTATTAATACAAATCAAAACCAAGACAAAGCCAGACAGACAAGTGTTTGTGAGTAAGTTCTCGTTGGTGACCGTCCTGATCTCATCAGAGGCGGTCGCGCCCCACGCTCCCTGGTCGTGTTGGGTATCGTTGAATGTCATTTGCGCTTTGCCTGCTGCTCGATACTTGTGCTGCCTGATCTAGACACATAGCGCCTTATTACCGTGTAGCGCTCGATTGGCTCATTAGCATTTTAATACCTTTGCGCATTGCCTGCTGCTCGTTACTAGTGCTGCCTGATTTAGACATATATCGCCCTATTGCCGTGTAGCGCTCGTTCGCTCATTAGCTTTTTAACATCATCTGCGCATTTAATTAGTGTTGCCTTGTTGTGCACAGCGTGATCCCACTCTGTGCCCCCAGCCTGCTTGGGTTTCACTCTTGCTACCATCCATTTTGTTTGTTGTGCCTCGGAGCCCGTCCTCTACACCCCGGCCCTGCCTCCCAGCTGCTCCTCCCTCGCTCCGCCCCCCCCACTTTCCACTTATGTCGGAACAGCTGACGCGCAGCGGTCACGCGCAGCGGAAGCACCCCTTGCGCGCCGAAGGTGCGCCAAAGGTAAGCCCGTCTACGCCCATCCGCGCCTGGACCGCGGCCAGCGCCAGACCCCCTGATGCTCGCAAATCCCCCCGCACCCACATAACGTACGACGCCGCCACCCTCCTAGCCCTTAACCCCGGACGCACACCTCTATGCTACGAATCTGCCCCGGGACGTACCCACGGTCCTTTCGCCTGCCACTCCTGCAAATTTACCAGCATTAACACCCATACCACTTCCACTAACCCCAAACACAGCTCCGACCCCAACCACCTAAAGTGCTTCCTGCTGAACACCCGCTCGGTCAACAGACACGCCACCGAACTCTGGGATCTACTTGACACTACATCACCGGACGTCGCCTTCCTTACTGAAACATGGATGAACACATCATCAACACCTGACATCGCCATAGCCATCCCGGACAATTACAAGATCATCCAAACAGGAGGAGGCATCGCCATCGTCCATAAGAACACCATCAAAATCACGACCAGCTCCGACGACAACCTTACAACCGCCGAACACCTCCACTTCCAGATCCACACCGACCCTAGGACCACACTGTAGGAGAGTAGGGTCTGCAATCCTATGATCACCCAGATTTTTGCTTTTTGCTTCACTGGTTTACGACTTTCCCTGGCTGTGGGCCTGCTAATCAGACCCACAGCCTAGCTGTTCTCTCTAATCCAAATTGTACCCAGCTACTGAATTGGCACTGGGCCCTCTCAAGTCCCTGTACCCAGGGCTGAGGTGCACCCAGGAGTCTCCCAGGGGCTGCAGCATGTATTATGCCACCCCTGGGCTGACTAACTAAATCAGACACAACTGGCTGCTTGACAGCTGGGGCAGAGTGGTGTACTCACCCTCTGCTGTAGATATAGTATTCCTATATCTAAACCTAAATGGACACACAGATAGCCTATCAGTCACTCCTATGCCAGGCCTTAACAATCCTGAAGGCAGAGTGCTTGGAATCGTGTGAGATGGTGCTCTGGCATGAGCTGAGCCTGTCTACGGCTTTCGGGATCCATCCCTTAGCCGTTTCCATGATATCGCATACCATATACTCTTAAGTGCACTATAATCCTCGCGGTTATAGGCCAACTCTGGTATCGCTTTATCAAAACATGTCGAGTAAGGTGTCATACGAATTGGAATACTAACCCCTCGCCAATTCTGGCGACGGGGTTAGCATTCCACCCTTCTAGAGGGACACGACATGTATGTAACCTGTAACCCCGGTTAAAGTCAGACATAGCCTTAGCTCCACAAAATGGATGCTGCCACCGAGACACAAGTCTGCCCTCCTGCTGCTGGGAGTCCTCCCAGAGTAGGAGGCAAGGACAAAGGGTTTCCTGTCAGGGGCGGTGCCAGCACCGTCCCAGACAGGATTTTGTGTATCCTAGGTAGGCAGGGCTTTAGAGGAAGGTGACTGCAAGTGGCACCCCGGTGCTCACTGTGCATAGGCCGGCTGAAACCAGTTCCAGGGGCACTCCAGCCCCTGGCCTGGGGAAAGCCCGCCAAAGGAGAGGGGTGTAACCACCCCCCTCCTAGTCCCACCCATAGGGCAGGACTTAGTCGCGTGCCAGCCCCTTTTTACAGGATAAAGGTAGGAACGGGCCCCCTTCCAAATCAGATCATCTTTGGAATCAAGACACGACTTTCTACGAAAGGACATCAAGATTTCTTCTTCAAGATTCTCCCTTGTGACTAAGGAGTAGTCACCCTGCATCCGCAGGCACCATCTTAAGAACACTGCGGTCTGCTGCAAGTCCTTCCTCCGGAATCTGACTGCCCAGCTCGACGAGAACCGGCTACACTGGCACCTCTGACCTCTACCCACCTCTACAGCTAAGCTGAGAACCGTGGGTGCGACGAGACCTCGAGGGACCGGCCATCTTCAAGACTGCACGACTTCTTTCCAGCACGACCGCCGAGGGACCCTCTGGTGAGTGCTTTGGGGTCCGAGAAGCCCCGACCCTGAGCAGCCCCAGCACCGAAGTTCAGCCTCCCAGCATCTCCACGATCTGCGTGGGGCCCTTCTGCTTTTTGCTGCTCACCGCGTTGTTTGGCTACTAGCCCGCTGGCTTGTGGCCTTCTTAACGACGCCCGACGACATCACTGTTGCTGGTCTGGTTGCTCCAGACTGGCCCTTGCTCCCTTCCTAGAGAGGAGCACCCCGGACCCTCCTGGTCCACTCCAGACGCCATTTTAGGTCCACCGCGTGGGCTTGAATTTGCCAAGACTTGTTGCCCCAATCCTGGGTCCAGAAACGTCGAGAGCATCATCCATCGTGGGACAGCTCGTACCTCCATCCTGGTCGCCGACAACGCATCCTGGTCCGTGAGACTACAGAGCCCAGCGTCGCCCACTCACCTAGTCGAGGTGACTACCACCCGGTGCCCTCCTGGTGCCACCTGACTACTGGCTAGAAGTCACGAACTTGGTCCCCTCTGCTTTCAGGTGTCATCTTTCTTCGATCCAGGCTTGGATCACCCGAACAGTCTTCACTGGTCGCCTGCCAGCAACTCCTTTCCTTCAGGCTCCTGGTTCGTCAACGGAGAATCCCGACGTCTTTTCAGACCTATGCAGCTGCAGCCCCTGGGCTAGGTAACTTCGGCATTTCGGTGACTCAGCATAGCCTCACTATCCAAGGGTCCAGATCCACTTTCGTTTTTGACCTACCTAGTCGTGTTCGCCCGAGAACACTAACTTTGTGAATTCTAGCTTCCATAGACTTTGTCCCGCATCCCGCGTGAGAGTGCACACTCTGCACCCGAGGCCTCCTGCTAGTAATCTAAAGGTTCAGTAGTCCAGTCCTAGCGATCCCAAAGCCTCTGAGAATCGTTACTTACCTGCTAGTAATTCGCATTCCACTTTTGTAGTATATGGTTTTTCGTGCCCCTCGGGTATTTGTGTAAATTGTGCGACTTGAAGTATTTTTATAAGAGTTTTGTTGTGTGCTTAGCTCCCTGTCTCATAAAGAGCCAGGGTAGTCTTGTTATAAATAAATACACTGTTTATTTTCATAAAAACTTGTGTGGTGTCCTTTCACTGGGTGTTCAAGGGGTAATGTGATGGTAAAACAGCTGGCTTAACACGCCCGCTAGAGTCTTAGCCTTAGACTGCTCGTATCCATGCTACTAGGATAGCTGGTCTATAAGGTTGACTTACAACCAATCATCAATAAGGGTTGTTTGGACTGATACATAGTGATCACTAGAATAGTGAGCACTACATATCAGGCCAACTTCTCACATTGGTGAGCAGCGGTTGGGATTTGAGCTTGCTGTTGTTTTACCACACATATCCTAAGAATATCTTGTGAAAGATCACATAAGTACTAAAGGTACATATAACTTAGCTTAGAATACTCTGAGTTCTACTGAACCAGCTGTTGTAGCTCCTAGGGCCTAGCACACCCTAAACTACAACTCTAGCAAGGGATCAGTAGGCAAACATATAGTGTAGGTAAGTGCACCACTTACACCTCACTAGAAAAGCATTTCTACCCAGGGAGAGTCCTCAGGGACCCCTCTTGTGGTGATTGACCCTCCACAGGTCAGCTCAAGATATGCAGCTCTCAATTTCCAGGAGTTGAGACACTTGTGTACCTCCAGGAAATTGAAACAGGGGGCTAACCCCACCACTCCCTTCCTGTTGGATCTCTTAGAGACCTGTGATGCTAGTAAAGCATCTCAGGGAGAGGGGAATATGCCAGCCTTAGAGGGGCACCTTGGTGATCCAGACCTCCACAACACTGTAAATGCAGTTGAGGAGGAGGAGCCTGAGTAACTCTCTGGGGATGAGGTAGACAAAGGTCTTGAGGTAGTCAGAAGGCTAACTAGGGCCAACATAGACTTGCTTGGGCTAGGATCTGGGGGACCCCCAGTACTGACCCTAAGTAGGCCTAACCTTGGAGTTAGGAGAGATAGATCTCTTTCTAGGGACTCCAATAGGTCTCTGCACTCTAATGCCTCTTCTCAGAGGAGAAGGAACTCTCCCCAGAGGAGATTGACCTCCCCTCAGAGAAGGGAGCATGAAGCTAGGATGAGGCAGGCTACTCTGAGGATTGAAAGGGAAGAACTTGCCCTGGCCAAAGAGAAGCTTGCCTTTGCAAGAGAGCAGAAGATGAGTGGGTTAGCTCCCACTGGTGGCAGCAATCTCCCAAGAGATAGAGAGAAGGGTTTAGACACTAAACACCTGACAAAAATAGTGCCCCCCTTTAAGCAAGGGGATGACATCCAGAATGGATGGATGCTTTGGAGAGGGCCTGCACTGTGCAGGGCATTCCCCAAAGTCAGTGGGCAGCTATACTGTGGCTCTCCTTTGATGGTAAAGGTAGAGACAAGCTCCTCACTACAGGAGTGGAGGATGCTAATGATTACCAGGTCCTGAAAAATACACTGGTTGATGGGTTTGGTTTAACCACTGAGCAGTACAGGTTGCTGTTCAGAGACACCCAGAAAACTCAGTCTCAGGACTGGTCTGACTTTGTGGATAGTGCCACTAAGGCTTTGGAGGGCTGGTTGCTGAGTAGCAAGGTTACTGATTACACAGGATTGTATAATCTGATGATGAGAGAACAAATTTTAAATAATTGTCAGAACCAGTTGTTGCACCAGCACCTTGTTGATTCAGATCTGACCTCTCCCCAAGAATTGGGAAAGAAGGCAGACAAATGGGTCAGAACAAGGATCAAGCAGAACCAGAACCAGAACCAGGGTGGTCAGAAGAAAGCAGACCAGAAGGGTAATGCTAAGAGTGAACAAAATGACCAGAAGTCTTCACCAGGTCCCCAACAAACCAAAGAGGGTGGGGGTCAGGCTTCCCAGAAGAAGAATACTCAAGAAGGCCAGTCAAAAAGGTGGTGCCAGTACTGTAAAAGTAAGTCTCACTGGTTTAGTGAGTGCACCAAAAGAGGAGGGCAAACCTCTACCACTACAGCCCCTAAGGCAACTGCACCCCCTAGTACAGTCAGTAGTGGTAGTGCACCTCCCAAGGCATTAGTTGGGTTAACCTTGGGAACTGAGGGGTCTGACAACTTAGTTGGCACACTCACTCAGGCTGTCCTTGTCTGTACAGGGGATATGGATATGTCCCCTGATGTAAGTCCCAATACTTTGGGCAAATACAGGCAGACACCTTTAATCAATGGCAAAATGGCTCAGGCCTATAGGGACACTTGTGCCAGTGTCACCATGGTGACACCTAACTTTGTGGACCCTGGACAGATCATGCCAGGTACAGATTTCCTGGTGACCAATGCCAGCAACGTCACTACCAGTCATAGTATGGCGATTGTTGCTTTCTCCTGGGGTGGAGTGAAGGGTCAAAAGAAAGTTGCAGTCAGTTCAGACCTCCCAGTTGATTGTTTGTTGGGCAATGATTTGGAGTCATCACTATGGTCAGAAGTGGAGCAGAGGACTCACATGAAAATGTTAGGCTTGCCAGCACATGTGCTTGCTGTGACTAGGTCACAGGCCAGAAGATGCCCCACTGAACAGGTGCTGGATCCTGAAAGAATGGACCAGACACCTTCCAAGAAGAAGAGCAGTAGGGTTAAGGCTTTGCCTTCCCCCTTGCCCCAGGTTGAGGATCAAGTCTCTGAGGAGGCTGATCTGAGAGAGCTGAGGGAAACTGAGCCTAAAGAGCTTGAACTTGATCAAGTTGAGTTTCTGGGCTCAGGGGGACCCTCCAGAGAAGACCTGGGGAAGGCACAGTTAGACTGCCCTTCCCTTGAACCCCTCAGACAGCAGGCGGCTGCTGAGGCTGCAGGGAATGCCACAGGTGCCCACAGGGTATACTGGGAAGATGGACTCCTGTACTCTGAGTCAAGAGACCCCAAGCCTGGTGCAACCAGGAGGCTGGTCATCCCCTTGTCTCTGAGAGGTTTCCTTCTCACCTTGGCCCATGAGATTCCCCTTGCAGGTCACTTAGGTCAGACAAAGACTTGGGACAGGCTTGTCTCACACTTTCACTGGCCCCACATGAATGAGAATACCAAGGAGTTTTGTCGCTCCTGTGTCACTTGCCAAGCCAGTGGTAAGTCAGGTGGCACAACAAAGGCCCCCCTCATACCACTACCTGTGGTGGGGGTTCCCTTTGAAAGGGTGGGGATTGACATTGTTGGTCCAATGGAACCCCAGACAGCATCAGGGCACAAGTTTATACTGGTGGTGGTGGACCATGCCACCAGGTATCCTGAAGCTATTCCACTTAGGACCACTACAGCACCTGTAGTGGCAAGGGCCCTAGTTGGAGTGTTCTCCTGAGTGGGCTTCCCTAAGGAGGTTGTTTCTGACAGAGGTACAAACTTCATGTCAGGATATCTGACTGCAATGTGGAAGGAGTGTGGTGTGAACTACAAGTTCACCACACCCTACCACCCACAATGCAATGGGCTTGTTGAGAGATTCAACAGGACCCTCAAAGGGATGATTCATGGACTACCTGAAACTCTTAGGAGAAAATGGGATGTCCTGATCCCCTGCCTCTTGTTTGCTTACAGAGAGGTCCCACAGAAGGGGGTTGGCTACAGCCCTTTTGAACTTCTGTATGGGCATCCTGTAAGAGGACCCCTGTGTTTGGTGAAGGAAGGATGGGAGAGACCTCTCAAAAAGCCTGCAACCAACATAGTGGACTATGTACTTGGTCTCCGCTCCAGGATGGCTGAATACATGGAGAAGGCATCCAAAAACCTAGAGGCCAGCCAAGAACTCCAAAAAGCTTGGCATGACCAGAAGGCTGTCCTGACTGTATACCAGCCTGGGCAGAAGGTGTGGGTACTGGAGCCAGTGGCACCAGCAGCCCTCAAAGACAAATGGTCTGGGCCCCACACCATCATTGAGCAAAAGGGAGAGGTCACCTACCTGGTGGACCTTGGAACCCCCAGGAGCCCCCTCAGGGTGCTCCATGTGAACAGGCTCAAGGCATATGTCGACAGGAAGGACATGAGCTTGCTCATGGCCACAGATGAGGGACAGGAGGAAGAGAGTGACCCTCTCCCAGACCTGCTCACTCAGAATCCTGATGATGGATCAGTAGATGGTGTTGTCTTTTGTGGCAGCCTCTCTGAACATCAGCAACAGGATTGCAGGCAAGTTCTGCAATCCTTCAGACATATGTTCTCTCTGACACCCAGCCAAACTGATTGGTGTACCCATGAGGTTGACACTGGAGACAGTCTGCCTGTCAAGAGTAAAATCTACAGACAGCCTGATCATGTCAGAGACTGCATCAAAACAGAAGTGCAGAAAATGTTGGAGTTGGGAGTCATTGAGCCCTCAGATAGCCCTTGGGCTAGCCCAGTAGTTCTAGTGCCAAAGCCTCACACCCAGGGTGGTAAGAGAGAGATGAGGTTTTGCGTAGACTACAGAGGCCTCAATGCAGTCACTAAGACTGATGCCCACCCAATACCAAGGGCAGATGAACTTATAGATAGATTGGCTTCTGCCAACTACTTAAGCACATTTGACCTGACAGCTGGGTATTGGCAAATCAGGTTAGCTGAGGAAGCCAGGCCCAAGACAGCATTTTCTACCCCTGGTGGTCATTATCAGTTTGTGGTAATGCCCTTTGGGTTGAAGAATGCCCCTGCCACCTTCCAAAGGTTGGTGAATCAAGTCCTCACTGGGCTGGATGACTTCTGTGCAGCATATCTTGACGATATTGCTGTCTTTAGCTCCACCTGGGAGGATCACCTGGTCCACCTGAGGAAAGTGTTAGAGGCCCTGCAAAAGGCAGGCCTCACTATCAAGGCCACTAAGTGCCAGATAGGACAGACACAGGTTGTATACCTGGGCCACCTTGTAGGTGGAGGCCAGGTTCAGCCACTGGAGAGTAAGATACAGGCCATCAAGGACTGGACTCCTCCAATCACCCAGACTCAGGTTCGAGCTTTCTTGGGCCTGACTGGGTACTATAGGAAGTTTGTCAGAAATTATGGGTCCATAGTGACCCCTCTTAATGACCTGACAAGCAAGAAGATGCCAAAGAAAGTTCAGTGGACAGCAAGCTGTCAGAAAGCATTCAATGACCTAAAACAGGCCATGTGCACAGCACCTATCCTTAAGAGTCCAGATTACTCCAAGCCATTCATTGTCCAAACAGATGCTTCTGAGTTGGGTGTGGGAGCTGTTCTGTCTCTGCTGAATTTTGATGGTAATGACCAGCCTATTGCTTTCATTAGCAGGAGGCTGACCCCCAGAGAGAAAAATTGGTCAGCTATTGAGAGGGAGGCCTTTGCTGTGGTTTGGGCCCTGAAGAAGCTGAGGGCCTACTTGTTTGGTACTCACTTCACCATTCAGACCGACCATAAGCCCCTCTTGTGGCTAAATCAGATGAAGGGTGAAAACCCCAAACTGCTTAGGTGGTCCATTTCCCTACAGGGGATGGATTTTACAGTGGAGCATAGACCTGGTACTGTTCACAGCAATGCTGATGGGCTCTCCAGGTATTTCCACTTAGAGCAAGAAGACTCACCTGGTCAAGGTTAGTTTATTGTCCCAAAGTTTGGGGGGGGTCATGTAGGAGAGTAGGGTCTGCAATCCTATGATCACCCAGATTTTTGCTTTTTGCTTCACTGGTTTACGACTTTCCCTGGCTGTGGGCCTGCTAATCAGACCCACAGCCTAGCTGTTCTCTCTAATCCAAATTGTACCCAGGTACTGAATTGGCACTGGGCCCTCTCAAGTCCCTGTACCCAGGGCTGAGGTGCACCCAGGAGTCTCCATGGGGCTGCAGCATGTATTATGCCACCCCTGGGCTGACTAACTAAATCAGACACAACTGGCTGCTTGACAGCTGGGGCAGAGTGGTGTACTCACCCTCTGCTGTAGATATAGTATTCCTATATCTAAACCTAAATGGACACACAGATAGCCTATCAGTCACTCCTATGGCAGGCCTTAACAATCCTGAAGGCAGAGTGCTTGGAATCGTGTGAGATGGTGCTCTGGCATGAGCTGAGCCTGTCTACGGCTTTCGGGATCCATCCCTTAACCGTTTCCATGATATCGCATACCATATACTCTTAAGTGCACTATAATCCTCGCGGTTATAGGCCAACTCTGGTATCGCTTTATCAAAACATGTCGAGTAAGGTGTCATACGAATTGGAATACTAACCCCTCGCCAATTCTGGCGACGGGGTTAGCATTCCACCCTTCTAGAGGGACACGACATGTATGTAACCTGTAACCCCGGTTAAAGTCAGACATAGCCTTAGCTCCACAAAATGGATGCTGCCACCGAGACACAAGTCTGCCCTCCTGCTGCTGGGAGTCCTCCCAGAGCAGGAGGCAAGGACAAAGGGTTTCCTGTCAGGGGCGGTGCCAGCACCGTCCCAGACAGGATTTTGTGTATCCTAGGTAGGCAGGGCTTTAGAGGAAGGTGACTGCAAGTGGCACCCCGGTGCTCACTGTGCATAGGCCGGCTGAAACCAGTTCCAGGGGCACTCCAGCCCCTGGCCTGGGGAAAGCCCGCCAAAGGAGAGGGGTGTAACCACCACCCTCCTAGTCCCACCCATAGGGCAGGACTAAGTCGCGTGCCAGCCCCTTTTTACAGGATAAAGGTAGGAACTGGCCCCCTTCCAAATCAGATCATCTTTGGAATCAAGACACGACTTTCTACGAAAGGACATCAAGATTTCTTCTTCAAGATTCTCCCTTGTGACTAAGGAGTAGTCACCCTGCATCCGCAGGCACCATCTTAAGAACACTGCGGTCTGCTGCAAGTCCTTCCTCCGGAATCTGACTGCCCAGCTCGACGAGAACCGGCTACCCTGGCACCTCTGACCTCTGACCTCTACCCACCTCTACAGCTAAGCTGAGAACCATGGGTGCGACGAGACCTCGAGGGACCGGCCATCTTCAAGACTGCACGACTTCTTTCCAGCACGACCGCCGAGGGATCCTCTGGTGAGTGCTTTGGGGTCCGAGAAGCCCCGACCCTGAGCAGCCCCAGCACCGAAGTTCAGCCTCCCAGCAAGTCCACGATCTGCGTGGGGCCCTTCTACTTTTTGCTGCTCACCGCGTTGTTTGGCTACTAGCCCGCTGGCTTGTGGCCTTCTTAACGACGCCCGACGACATCACTGTTGCTGGTCTGGTTGCTCCAGACTGGCCCTTGCTCCCTTCCAAGAGAGGAGCACCCCGGACCCTCCTGGTCCACTCCAGACGCCATTTTAGGTCCACCGCGTGGGCTTGAATTTGCCAAGACTTGTTGCCCCAATCCTGGGTCCAGCGACGTCGAGAGCATCATCCATCGCGGGACAGCTCGTACCTCCATCCTGGTCGCCGACAACGCCTCCTGGTCCGTGAGACTACAGAGCCCAGCGTCGCCCACTCACCTAGTCGAGGTGACTACCACCCGGTGCCCTCCTGGTGCCACCTGACTACTGGCTAGTAGTCACGAACTTGGTCCCCTCTGCTTTCAGGTGTCATCTTTCTTCGATCCAGGCTTGGATCACCCGAACAATCTTCACTGGTCGCCTGCCAGAAACTCCTTTCCTTCAGGCTCCTGGTTCGTCAACGGAGAATCCCGACGTCTTTTCAGACCTATGCAGCTGCAGCCCCTGGGCTAGGTAACTTCGGCATTTCGGTGCCTCAGCATAGCCTCACTATCCAAGGGTCCAGATCCACTTTCGTTTTTGACCTACCTAGTCGGGTTCGCCCGAGAACACTAACTTTGTGAATTCTAGCTTCCATAGACTTTGTCCCGCATCCCGCGTGAGAGTGCACACTCTGCACCCGAGTTCCCTAGGCCTCCTGCTAGTAATCTAAAGGTTCAGTAGTCCAGTCCTAGCGATCCCAAAGCCTCTGAGAATCGTTACTTACCTGCTAGTAATTCGCATTCCACTTTTGTAGTATATGGTTTTTCGTGCCCCTCGGGCATTTGTGTAAATTGTGCGACTTGAAGTATTTTTATAAGAGTTTTGTTGTGTGCTTAGCTCCCTGTCTCATAAAGAGCTAGGGTAGTCTTGTTATAAATAAATACACTGTTTATTTTCATAACAACTTGTGTGGTGTCCTTTCACTGGGTGTTCAAGGGGTAATGTGATGGTAAAACAGCTGACTTAACACGCCCTCTAGAGTCTTAGCCTTAGACTGCTCGTATCCATGCTACTAGGATAGCTGGTCTATAAGGTTGACTTACAACCAATCATCAATAAGGGTTGTTTGGACTGATACATAGTGATCACTAGAATAGTGAGCACTACATATCAGGCCAACTTCTCACACACACTCAGAGGCACCCTCATCTATAGGCCTCCAGGAACCCGTAAACAATTCAGCGAAGACATCACTGACTTCATCAGTCCACATGCCCTCGCCTCCGAGAACTACATTCTACTAGTCAAAAAAATCTTCCATTGGATCCCCGCCGAAACAAGAAAGACTGTCACCCACGCACTGGTTACTAGTCGACTAGACTACGGAAACACCCTCTAAGCCGGAATTACAGCCAAATTACAGAAAAAACTCCAACACATCCAAAGCGCATCAGCGAGACTCATTTTGGACATCCCCCGCCAAGATCACATCACCGGCCACCTGAAAGACCTCCACTGGCTTCCCGTCAACAAGAGAATAACATTCCGTCTCCTCACTCACGCACATAAGGCCCTCTACAAACTAGGGCCCGAATGCCTCAACACTCGACTATCCTTCTACACACCCACTCGCCAACTAAGATCCTCCAATCAAGGCCTCGCCGCAGTTCCGCGTATCCAAAGATCCACCATGGGAGGTAGATCCTTCTCCTACTTGGCGGCCAAGACCTGGAACTCACTCCCCACTCACCTCCGCCTTACACAGAACCACATCTCCTTCAGAAAAGAACTTAAAACCTGGCTATTCGATAAATAATGAACCCCTCCCCAAGCGCCTTGAGACCCTCTGGGTGAGTAGTGCGCTATATAAATTCCTGAACTTGAACTTGAATCCAATGAAATCAAAAAAATCATCAATACAAGATGAGAACTACTGCAGCAAGAGGATGATTTCCACGGAATATTTTCCAACAAACCACTGTTTGCTCACACGAGAAACACTAATCTTCATGAATTGGTCACTCGAACAAAAAAAGAACCAGGATCGCTAGAACCCAAACCAGGCATGAAAAAATGCTATAATTGCACCCACTGCAATAATGTGATGGAGGGAACGTTCCTAGTACACCCTCAGAGTGGCAAGAAAGTCAAATTGAGACAACGGACTGATTGTAATTCAGCACATGTCATCTACAGCATCAAATGCCCGTGCTGCAAGCTTTATGTGGGAAAAACTGAACGGAAAGTTAAAGTAAGGATTACAGAACATAAAAGTCGAATAAGGAATAACACTTTAACATCTAGTTTAGTTTCACACTGGAAAAAATCAAATCATACCATTCCACAACTCAGATTCCAGGTCCTTGAACAAATTCAAATATTGCCAGATCGCAATAATGAAAAATGGCTATCTCAGAGAGAGATATGGTGGATAAACTTTTTACAGACTCAAATACCAAAGGGTTTGAATGATAAAATAGATATGGCCTGTTTTTTGTAAAACGCAACTATGTTTCTAGTTTTTATCTTGGTCTAAAAACAACAATTATCAACCAATGATGTCATCAATGTATTCTATGATGTATAAGATTTGGGTATATCAATTCAGCATTAGTGAATGGCAGCAATTGAACAGTAGCCAAAGGGAAAAAGCTCACATAATATTACATTAGGCATTTACATGCAAACTGTGCAATAGTGTCAGTAATCTTATTTCTTGTTTGTACACAATCATTATATGCATTGACATTAATATTCATCACTATTTGTTTATATCTTGCCCGCACATTCTTTGTACATGAGTTTACACTTTTCAGTCAGCATTTTCTCAGGCATTTCACCACCTTTTTCAACTTTTTGATCTTCATATTAACATTCAAGAATTCAGCTTGGAATGATCACGGTTTTCGTTTTTACATCACCACACAGCACCGCTCTTTTATAAGATGGATAAGGGATGTTTTCTTTATTTTAAAATAGATCCAAAAATTGTCAGTAGGAGGTTTCTACCTTCGTTTACACTCGGTGCATTTTAAATTATTTTGCCTATGCATTACTTGAGTGAACACCCTTCCAAGATGGCGGCACCTCTATTTCTTTTGACACAGGTCGTTGTTTAGGCCTTCACGCGGAGTTACGTCTTTTATCAGTATCGTTTTTAATACACAAATACTGACATCATAACTTTTCACTATCAGTTTTTTTTCACATTTAAACGTATTTCCCACGGTCGACTTAATCGGGTCTTGGGTATCAAGAGTCCGTTTTTTGTTTTCAGTTTTTTCCTTCTCGCGATATTCGCTATAAGTAGATCACTTCCGCAGTTCGTTTTTTACCCTCACTCGCGTCTTTACGCGGGCCGTTTTGCAGACGTTTTGGATTACGATTTCTCGAAACTGGACGCTAGGTTCGATTCCCGATTCTCCTCACTCAGGTATGTGGACTCAGTGACCCCCACAAGCAATCATGCTTTAAGATTGGATAGTCTAAGATTGATTTTCATTTCATTAATTTTTTTAGCATTTTTTGTCAACCTGAAATCGGACAAAAATATCTCAACCCAGCGCCATTCCAGTAAAGCGTCTTGGTTCCACGCTGCTTTATTATGAAGGTAGTTTTTCACAGTATGAATGTTAAGATGATTCTCGCACTTAATGACTGAGGAGTTTCATAAACTTATGTATTTCTGTTTTGTTTATCAGTGGTAGAAGACACCATCGTTATACAAGATTTTTTTCGAACGTACAGTTTATTGAGTCTGCTAAATATTTTTCGATAGGTTGACATCCTACAGTTCTAGGGTGAATCAATCATTACAGTTTAGCTCGAGGCAATCATATCAATTTTATTTACTCTCAGGTTTCTACTTACCTCTTCATACGTTCCACGCTAGCGAGACGGTTTCTGGAATCGAACTCCCGGCAAGACTTTTACTCATACCTGTGCGTTCACGGAGTAGATTTAGGGTAGGTCAGATAATTCTTCTTCTGTGTTTTGATGCTCTGGTTCATTACACATCATGATATTTAGATTTAGATTAATTTTTTCTATTATTTATTTTTGGACAGGTGGGCAAAGTGATAGACTGCCCAATGTGGACTACCTTGGGCAGGAAGGAGGGTCTTGTCCGCAACACAACTTTGTCCGGATGGACAGAAAGGAAAGGAGGTTTAGAGGAAAGAGCCTGGAGCTCACTCACCCTCCTGGCAGAGGTGATGGCAACCAGGAAAGCAGTCTTCAGAGTAAGAAGGCAGAGAGGACAGTTATGAAGTGGCTCAAAAGGAGCGCACATCAAAAAAGTAAGTACAAGGTTCAAATCCCACTGGGGCATCACGAACGGAACAGGAGGAAACATGTGTGTGATGCCCTTCAAAAACCTATTTACAATGGGGGACTTGAACAAAGAAGGCTGCTCAGGTAGCCTGAAAGGGCAGAAAGGTAGCCCTTGATAGTGCCCATAGCAGAGCCCTGCTGGGCAAGAGAAAGAAGGAAGAGGAAAACCTCAGAAAGGGGTGCAGAGAGAGGATCCACAGTCTTTGCTGTGCACCATGCCACAAATTTGTTCCACCTGCAGGCGTATACCGATTTTGTGGAGGGACGCCTGGCTGCCAGAATCACAGTACAAACTTCAGGAGGCAAGTCAAATGGCCTCAACTGTCGCCGCTGTAATTTAATGTAATGTAAATTGATACTTGTATAGCGCACTACTCACCCGCAAGGGTCTCAAGGCGCTTGTACGAATACCGCTGTGGAACCCATCCTGGATTTCCCTGTGAGGTGTCCACTCCTGGGCACCCCCAAGGTGGAGGCCAGGCATCCTTAGCGTTGTGGGGGCCGTTGTGGAGATTAAGCAAGCTATTGCCCAGAGTTGCAGAGTGGAACTCCATGATTGGAATAGGCACCGAGGCGAGAATTATCAGGTCCGTGGAATTTTGAGCCCAAGACCCGCCGAGGCGGGGAATTGAACCCTGGTCTCGGGCTAGACCTCTGCATCAGGGTCTGCCGCTCTAACCATTGAGCCACACTTCTCCGCTCAATCTCCAAGCATGGAGGTGGAGACTGGACAGGTTCGGGTGGAGGACCGTCCCCTGCTGCTGCGACAGAAGGTCCTCCTGAAGAGGCAGACGAATCGGGGGATCGACAGACATACTGAGTAGCTCGGGATACCAGTATCTACGTGCCCAGTCCGGATAACTTGGCCCAGTCGCGCCTGATCTTCTTCAGCACTCTGGGCAGAAGTGGTATAGGCGGAAAGGCGTACAACAGACCGCAGGTCCACTCGCGACGAAAAGCGACGCCGAGCGAGTGCCGCCTTGGAAATTCCAACGCGCAGTACTGATGACATTGCGCGTTCTCTTCGGTGGCGAATAGATCTAACCAAGGCTCTCCCCACTGCTGAAAGAGGCCTTGCGTCACGTCCGAGTTCAGACGCCATTCGTGATCTATCATGCACCGACGGCTGAGTTCATCCGCCCTGGCGTGCAGAGAACTTGCTAGGTGTTGAACCACCAGGGTCACGTCATGATGTTC
Source organism: Lissotriton helveticus (assembly GCF_964261635.1). Lineage (NCBI taxonomy): Eukaryota > Metazoa > Chordata > Amphibia > Caudata > Salamandridae > Lissotriton > Lissotriton helveticus. The sequence goes on along the minus strand of NC_136065.1, from coordinate 1,895,334,813 downwards.
CAGCCACTGCCAGAGGCGCAGGGCCTCCTGGCCTAGGGTCCATGACCCCACCCCGCCCTGTTTGTTGCAGTACCACATGGCGGTGGTGTTGTCTGTGAACACCTGCACTACACTCCCCCGGACAGAGGGGAGGAATGCCTTCAGTGCAAGCCGGATCGCCCCCAAGTCCAGAAGGTTGATGTGGAGCTGGGACTCCGCCGGAGACCAGAGGCCTCTGATCTCAGTCTCTCCCATGTGGCCCCCCAGCCCTGGAGGGACATGTCCGTCACAACTACGTGCTCCGGTTGGGGTAGGGAGAGGGATCTGCCGCTGACCCAATCGCGGTCCGTGAGCCACCACTGCAACTGTCACGCAGTGCCCTCCGAGATCAAGACATGGTCGGACAACTTGCCCTGATGCTGGGCCCACTGAAACTTCAGGTTCCACTGCAGAGGCCGCATCCGCAACCGGGCGTGATGCACCAGAAGGATGCAGGAGGCCATCAGCCCCAGAAGCCGCAGCGTCAACTTGACCGAGACTCGGGATGAAGGTTGAAAGATCGGAATCAGAGCCTGAATATCCCGAACCCGCTCTTCGGGAGGATAAACCCAAAACTGTGCCGAGTCTAGAACCGCTCCGATGAAGAGGAGCTTCTGAGAAGGACACAGGTGTGACTTCGGCACATTGATGGAGAACCCCAGCAGGCGCAGGAGGTCGGCCGTAGTCTGGAGGTGGCTGACGACTCTCTGGGGCGAGCCCGCCTTCAACAACCAGTCGTCGAGGTAGGGGAAGACTGAAACCCCCAACCTGCGCAGATGAGCTGCGACCACCGCCATCACTTTCGTGAACACCCGTGGGGCGCTGGTAAGGCCGAAAGGGAGCACGGTACACTGAAAGTGCTCGTGGCCTACCGTGAACCGCAGGTAACGCCGGTGGGCCGGCAGGACGGAAAATAGGCGTCCTGCAAGTCCAACGCTACCATCCAGTCTCCCGGGTCCAGGGCAGCAAGGACCTTAGCTAGTGTCAGCATCTTGAACTTCTCCTGCCAGAAGAAGCCGTTGACGTTCCGTAGGTCCAAGATAGGGCGTAGGCCCCCTTTGCCCTTCTTGGGTACCAGAAAGTAGTGGGAGTAACAACCACACCCTACTTCTGGCCCGGGAACGCGCTCGATGGCCCCCTTGGCCAAGAGGGCTGTAACTTCCTCTCTGAGAAGTGTCAAGTGATCCCCCAACACACGGTGGTACTGCGGTGGCATGGCTGTAGGGGTCGCCTCGAAGGGGAGGGAGTAGCCCCTTAGGACGATTTGCAGCACCCACCTGTCCGATGTAATAGTGCGCCAGTGGAGGTGGTGATGGCGAACCCGGCCCCCCACCGGCGTCACATGGGCCTGAAAGCTCGGACTAGGAAGGTTTCGAGGCGGATGCTGCAGGGGCAGGTGTGGACTGGCCGCGCCGTTGTCCCCAACCGCCACCACGGCGGATTCCACCGCGTTGGATATTAGACTGCGGTGCGTGGCTGGCAGCACATGTGGGGGCACCCCTTCCTTTGCCTCCAAAGGAGCGAAAGCACCCATTTGCTGGCGCGGGGCCGAGAGGCCCAAGGACTTGGCCGTAGCCCTGGAGTCCTTAAAACACTCAAGCGCATGGTCTGCCCTGTCGCCAAAGAGGCGACAGCCATCAAACGGCATGTCCATAAGAGTGTTCTGGACATCAGCCGAGAAGTTGGCGGACCTCATCCAGGCGTGGCGATGAATTGCCACCGTCGTTGCCATCGCTCTGCCCAGTGAGTCCGTGGTGTCCAGCCCACACCGGATGGAGTACCGTGCCGCATCTCGACCCTCCGCAAGGGCGAGTTTAATCCGGACCTCCTTCGAACATTGTGGCAGCACGTCCGCAACCGTGTCCCACAGAGAGTGGGTGTAGTGGCCCAAGAGGCATGCGGTGTTGACGGACCGCAATCCCAAACTGACGGACGAGAATATCTTCTTTCTGTACTGCTCATACCTCTTGGATTCCCGATCGGGGGGGGCCGTCGGGAATGCGGTCTGGGAGTAAGAGGCCTGGATGACCAGGCTCTCGGGGGTGGGGTGGGTGGACAGGAAAGCAGGGTCGCCCGGAGCCGGGCGGTGGCGTCTGGCCACGTTCCTATCTACAGGTTGACCTGTAGCGGGCCTGGACCAGGTGCCCAGAAGAACGTCAGACAAGGCCTCATTAAACGGCAGCAGAGGCTCGGCTGAGCTTGACTGCGGTTTAAGGACCTCAGTGAGGAGGTTAGTCCTCACGGCCGCGACGGGGAGCTCAAGGTGTAAGGCCTTGGCTGCCCGCGTCAACACCACACTATAAGCAGCCCCCTCCTCCGTAGCCACGGTGGGAGGGGAGACAAAGCCAGTGTCAGACAAGGTATCCAGACCACTGGCGTTCCCTAGCTCTCCCGACAGTCCTGGTAAGACTTACACTCCCGTGCCAGAGTGTCTTCAGACCCCTCCCAATCCCCCTCACCACCCATCTCCTGATACTCAGGACCAAAGGATGGGGCCGGGTCATAGAAGTAGAAATCTCCCATTGGCGTCGGATATGGCGCCCAGCAGCGCCGCTCCGACGCCGGACCCCGAATCGAGGGGCGGCGCCGGGTGCGACACCCTGGGGCCGGCGAGGTCGTGAGGTTGACCGGCGACGACCCGGATCCGGAACCGGATCCTGCGGGAGCCTGCGGCGCCGGGACCGAAGTCACCGGACGCGTCGGGACCATAGCGCCCGAAGGCGTCGGAGCGAGTGACCTCATGGCCGAGAGGAAGGCCTCGATCTTCTCCGGCGTCGCTTGCTGCCCAGGGACCGTCGGGTATGGAGCAGGCCGCGACACCCGCGGCTCCGGTGGAGCCGTGAGGGCGGTGTCGGGGGGGGGAGTCGGAAGAACGATGACGTCTCTTCGACTTCTTATGCTTACCTGAGGAGCCTGAAGACCATGGACCACTCCCGGAGCCATGGTGGCTCCGACCCCGCGACCGGTCCCTCGACCTCCTCGCGGACTGGGACCTCGAGCGGCGTGGGGCAGACTTCCGGAGCTTGAGCCGCTTGCGGGACCGCTCCCGCCTAGCTTTAGATGTCAGGGCTCGACAGTCGGAACAGGCCTTGTCGTCGTGGTTAAGGCCCAGGCAATGAAGACACCGGCGATGGGGGTCGGTGACCGACATCAGTTGGTCGCAGTCGGCGCAGGGTTTGAACCCGGGCATCCCTACCGGCACCGTACAGACTTCGAAAAAGATCAAAAATGATCGAAAAAGTTTAGTCAAAAATTGACTAAGGGTACCACTTTTTCCGGATCGGCGCTTGCTGGCGCGGGAAAAAAGAAGAACTGACGTCAGCACGCGGAGGCGGCGTCTAAGTACTCCGACGACGTCATCACGGCGCCCATGACGACAGCCGCGGAGGACTAGTGGCCTTATGCTCCATACACCACTTCTTTGGAAGAGGTTGTGGTAAGATTAATGTCCAGCCTGTTCCATTTGTAGGCCCTCTCAAACAAATGTTCCTCCTCCAGAGAAAGTTTTTAACCATTACGCTTTAAAAATATTTCCGTCTATATCTGAAGTGGATATTGTTTTACCTTTTTTGGGTGCCCTATCCTTATCAGTCTTTTTCTATCTGTATTTTCCTAGAGAGTATGACTTTGCTCTGATGGTTTCTTCGGAGTCCGCATATCGCTCTGCTCCGACGGGGCATGCTGCTTCGACGTACGTTTGGTTGGCTCTGCCGGCTTTATCAACCCTGATGGAAGGAAAGGCATCAAATGTTTTCTCGACGCCATAGGCTGCTTAATCGGTTATAGCTATGTTGGTGCAGAGTGCTGCTGCAGCTGCGAGGGTCTGGGGACTTTGTGTACTCACAGTCCTTGGCATTATCTTCGTCCTGTGCCCCGATCCTGATGTTGTCAGACCTTCCAAAAGTTCCACAGCCGACATCATCAACTTGGGGTCTTCCGCCTCATGTTGGCTTGAGTCATCGGAAGTGACATAGTACGGACTGCACATGATGGCGCTTCCCTCTACAGAAATTAGTTTGCCGATGCCCTTAATCTGCCGCAAACTCAGTGCTATGAGCTAGGCATTGGTCACGTCTGGAACGCAAGGTTTTCTTATTTTTGAACAGGCTGCAGGCAGCGTAGTCCTGCTTGTTGAGCTCAGGCGACAAACAGAAGTTGCTTACATTGTGCTGGTCTGAGTATGCATATTCTGCCCGCATTGATAGCACTTCCTGAAAATTCTCTCTCGTTTACCTTACAGCACCCATAGCCAACATTCTCGGTGGAACTTAGAAGGGGGCCCTAGTGTTGAAGTGAACCCGAATGGAATGGTTGCTAAAAACCGAAATCCATAGGCTGATGATGATGAGGCAGAGCTTCATTTTTCAAGTAGAACCAGTTACAAGTCTGTTGCACTTCCATGGTATGCAAAGGCATCTAAGAAGCACAGAGCTTCGGCACAATCCGTCTGAATTGGATTGTAGGAACTGAACATGCGCATTCTCTTGAAGAGGACAATCAATGTTCGACAGCAATAAAAAGACTTCTGCAAGAAAAACATGGAGTAGAGTCCTTGCCGAACACTAGATGACAGAAGTTTAGATAACATGTATCTGCAGCCAACGCATGCTACGACTATATATATTTCTTAGTATCCAAATCAAAAGTGACTAATGGGTTAAAATCTAGACAGCATTTCTCTACAACAATTCACACATTCCTCAGCCAACAAAATAAAACAGCATTGTGTCCCACTGATTCTTTACTATTGTAAAAAGATTTACTATAAACTCAGCAAACTAAATTTCATAAAAAACGGAGTTAACAGGTTAGCCATGTATCTGCAGTGTTGATGCAGAAGATAGTGTTTCAATTATAATACCTTCTTGCCATTGATTTTAATCTTCAATTACAATCAATTCTTGGCCCATGTGTACATAACTCTTTAATTAATCAATCCCAGAAGTGGAAACATGCAAGACCAGTGAGTCTTTAGACTAAACATGACACAAATGTATGTTCTTGCTTGGCAGCATCCCCTATGCATCCAGAGGACTCCACATTCTATTTTGCAAAGGCCACAGGGGGCAATGATTCAGTTCACTGAGGCTTTATAGTACTTTAAATTGAACTAATACTATGCATTTAGCCATGTAGTCATTAAAATATGCCCCAAATTACCAGCATCTAATTGGAAACCTTATTCCTGACTTAATTGTGAAATTTCACTAAGGACATGTGTCATTAAACCCCGCTAGACACTACATATTCTTACCTAAAGCCATGCTTGTAAGTAGCTTGGAGACTTGTAAATAGGACAAGGAATACCAGGCACATATTTAAGTATTTTGGACAGTGAAGCAGTACTAAAGACCAGACCTGGAGGTACATACACTTGTCAGCGGGCTGAAACATCCCTACAAACTCACTACAAGATTTGAAAAGATCAACTGCCAGAACGTACTTTGTATTCATAACTCTAGATATTTACTTATTTTGTCAAGGACTATTGCATGCAAACTGAGAGTATCTAATAAGAGTAACTTTGTCATGCATAGTTGGAATTAAAATTCTCTAGTAGGATCATACCAAACAGATCAGAACCTACGAAGACCCCTTAACCTGAAGAGTCTAAATTCAAATAAACCCTTGCCATCTTAACCCCTTCGCTGCGGCGGCTATTCCGCCGTAGCGCTAAGGGGGAGGCGGGCCGCGCGGCGGTCCCGTGCTCGTGACGGAACCGCTCCGTCAAGGCCCTCGGTGAGCTGTGCTTGTGGCGGAACGGTTCCGTCACGGACCCGCCCGCCCATTAGAACGTAGGCGTGGAATTCGCGGCGCACAGGCGCGGCGAGCGGGTCATGGCGGAACCGTTCCGTCACCAGCACAGCCCACCCGAGGCTCGTGACGGAACAGTTCCGGCACGAGCATGGGAGGGGTTAAAATAACACTTCCCAAAAAGTGTTAATAGACAATCAATCCAGCATTGAAAAATACAACTACAGTTAGTGTTCATTATTCTTGTAATACTTTTACATTCTAGGGTGGGGCAGAGAAGGGGTATGCTGATCCATACCAAAATTATTGTTCACTGCAAAACCAAAAGCAAATATATTTGTGGAAACCCCCAAAAAAGTCATAAACTTATTACATATTTAATCATTTAAATAGCATTGATTAGCCTATTATGAAAATTAGAAATACTTTAATTTAACATTTCTGAGCAGGGAATCAGAATAAAAGATCAGCACTAAGTGTCCCTCAAATAATCAATTTTGTTAAACAAATTGGTAAAATAGTAAAACCAAAAAAACGTTGATTTTCCAATGTTCAGTTTAAACCCCAAAATGCAAGGCGAAACTGTCTGGATGCATCTCATTATTTTATAGGGCATTGTATGGTGCAGAATTAAACACTGAAACATCAGTCACTTAGGGGCCGAATATGATCCTGTTTGGAAGGGCTCCGAATCGTGCTTGCTGAATCCCATTCGGAACCCTTGTTTCCGACCGAATCGCACCCAGTTCAGAACAACCGATTACGCTGCCTAGAAAACCCTTTGGGCTGTCCGAATTGGTTCCGAAAGGCATTCGTACAGGTCAAGCCTTTCATAGCCGATTCGTACAGTTCTATGGACACGGTTTCCGTGCAAGCGATTGCATTGACGGATTCGGACAGCCGTTCTTATTCGGTTTGCCCGGAACAAAACGGCTGTCAGCATCGTTCTTTGGGGGCCCATAGCAGGCCCCCTTCACCCGAGGCCCTCAGAATCGGGCCCATGGGGGTACCCAAGGAACCCCCCCCTTTCCTACCAGGCACAGTGTGGCAGGCACTAATGGGTGCCCGCCAAAAGGTGCACGATTTTCCCCATTCTCCCCTTTCTTCAATGGGAGCCTGTGTTCTCGTTCGGAACACAGGCTCCCATTGAAGGCAATGGGAGTCAGACCGAATCGTATCTGGAAGCATCCAGATGCATCCAAATCACTCGGTTGGATTTCCCCAATCCAAGTCGTCCAGAAAGCATTCCGGAACCGATTTAGTCTGAATGCTTTCCGAACGGGATCATAAACGGCCCCTTAATGTAATATCATGGAGCTGGTTGCAAGAAGATGGTTAGGGTGAACACACGTTAAACTTAAATGACCTAAACTTTCCGCTGTGCTTGGACAAGAAGATGGAGCTAGTTTTTCCCTTCTTTATAATTCATATCCTACAAAGGGCAAGAAGGTTTTATGGTGCTCCTTGGGCTTGCAGTATGTCTAGTTTGCCTTAGGCAACGCTTGAATACAGACACAGTTTAAGCTTCATTTCAACATCGATAGTCAACGTCAAAAAGTAGCAAAATTCATAACTTAAACACTCTCATATCCCTATATGAAGCTGTAAGCATATTAGCCTTAATTCCTTATAAGAACCCAAAGTTATCAGTGACTGTAAAATAATGAGATTTCTTTCACATCAAAAAATCTACTTGAAACATTCCAAATTGAGTATATACTTCCATAAAGTTCATTCAAATAAAGCGGATTCCCCAAGAACTTAGACCATGAAACACTGCGGTTCCTAGTATATACCAGGGAACGTAAGACTGTAGCAAAAAGTATTCTTTACTAACCACTGCACTAACCTATCTGGTGTTAAACTTGTGAAAAGCATTAACATTTAACTGTTTAGGCGAGAAACTAACATACAGTGTTTTCTACTAAAGTTCTAAAAGCTAAGCGGATCTCTATCAAACCCTGTGGCTGGAAGCGTCAACCAGTTATATCCTTATAAATCAGAAGTCAGTGGTATTTCTCTGCCATATAAATGCAGGCATCCACATTCCTTTAACCAAGACAGGCAGGAATTTGCAGTAAACGCAAACAGATGGGATAATTTAAGAAGATACAATTTAACTAGTCAACGCCCCTGGACGATCACGTTAAGAAATGGTGGAAAAATACAACGGAACACTAACTGCATGACAACTGCAAGCGAAGCAACCAACAAAAGAAAATAAGAGGGAAATATCAAGCACGGAAATATGATTGAAATCAAAGCATTCAGATGCACATGATATGGTCAGCCTCTCCTTCCCCCACAAGGATGTAAGTACAGATTGCCATTACCTTTATATATAAAGTAAACATCGCACTTTAGGAAAAGGTTGCATGGACTGGTGGAAAATAAAACCAATATGCCAAGAATTCAAATTCCAAATTAGATTATAATTAAACAGTCAAACAAACTGAGAGCCATAGACGGCCGGAACAGAAACTGAAAGGGCAATCCTAGGAGTTGACCAAATCATTTCTATATTTTGGATAAACAAACCCCAAACAGTACTATATAAACAGTACACCTTGAACCCTAGCTAAGAAAAATGTCAGGTTTCAAGAATGGTCAATGAATAGTAAAAGTCTTAGCAGTGATGGAGCAAGGACTCGTGAAAAAGAGACTTGATTGAATGCAATCCTCTCAAGTAACCGCTAACCCCGTATTAAAACTTGTATTGTGAAAATAACATGCATTTACATGACATTTAAGTATAAGATTGAAGCTTGCCTATGTGTCTTACTAACCAGTAACTCGAGAGTGATGCTAAAATGGCAGCTAATCGAAATTCTTTAGTGCGCATGCGTCTACTGCATCTACATAGTATGACGTGTCTATGCTTGGAGGGAAACTTTCTGCACTTGCGCAGTAGCTAACACAATGGTCGCTTGAAACTCACATGCTTGCCACTTGCTTGCTGAAAAGCTAAACCCAGCTATTATACTAATGCTAACACGGGAATAATAATAATAAGTAAATAATAATAATAATACTGAAGCTTTTAAAGCGCAACAGCTACCTCAAGCAGAGGTGACCCGGTGCTGTAGTAGCAGACATAGCACACAGCGAGGCCAAGCACTTAAAATCCAAACCTAGATAGCACTGAAGAGCCACGTCTTTAAGGCCTTTCTGAAACAGGTCTCTGATTTGACCTGGCAAAGGTTCCACGGAAGGGCATTCCACATTAGGGCTGTTCTAACTGAGAGTGCTCTGCCACCCAGCCGTGCCTTCTCAAAGCGGGGGCTGCGGAGATGATTCTGAGAACGTGATCTTAAAGATCGATTTGTTTGTGGCGTTAAAGTCTTTGTTTAAGATATTCAGGGCAGTTCCCATTGAAGGCCCGGTAGGCCAAGGTCATGGCCTTGAATTCAATTCTTTTGGCAACTGGGAGCCAATGGAGCTCACGTAATTGCGGAGAGACGTGGTTCCGAAACGAGATGCGTCTGACCAATCTCACAATGGCATTCTGTATCATCTGAAGGAGTTGGATGGAGTATTTTGGCAGGCCGAGGTAAAAACAATTTGCGTAGTCAAGCCTAGATGTCACTGTGGCACGGACCACGGCTTTGTGGCAGTCTTCTAGTAAGAAATGTCAAAATTTACGGAGGTTTCTTAGTTTGCTGAAGCAGGTAGCGGAGACCTGTTGGATTTGGGCCAAGAAAGCGACATCAGGCTCCCATCTCGCCCCTAAATTTTGGATACAAGTGGCGGGAGAGGGAGGTGGCCCCATTTCTGGTGGCCACCAAAGATCTGAAGCTGGCACTGGGCCCTTTCTGAAGAACAGTACATCTGTCTTTCCCGCATTGAGTTTTAATTTGTTGGAATTCATCCAGAGAGCTATGTCTCTCAGACACCCTTTAAAATTCTTAAAGGCATCTACCGTCTGCTCCTGAAAGGGGAAGACCAGCTGGGTATCGTCAGCGTAAGACATCGCTTTGACTCCCTCCCTCCTTAGCGATCAAAGAGAAGAGTGGAGCTAGGTAGGGATTAAAAAGTAGAGGGCTCAATGCTGAGCCCTGCGGGACCCCACACCAAAGATGTTTGGGTTTTGATTCAAAAGGTTTTAAGGCGACTCTTTAGGTGCGACCGTGTAAATAAGATATCAGCCAGTCCAGCACCTTCCCCCCAGATCCTGCTTCTTGTAGTTTATAGGCCAATATAGCATGATCTACAGTGTCAAAAGCAGCAGACAGATCCAGGAGCACCAGCAACGTTGATGCACCTGAATCCAGTGTCCATCTCATAGACTCGGCCACTTCAAGGAGAGCAGTCTTCATGCTGTAGCCCGCCCGGAATCCTGATTGTGTGTCATGCAAGGATCCATTGCTCTCGATGAAGCTAGTCAGTTGGCGAGGGACCAACTTCTCTAGCATTTTACCGGGAGGGGGAGCAGTGAGATTGGCCTCTAATTGGGATTAAAGTAGTGATAGGTGGTATACAGTGAAACCATTTATTTTTGATTTTAACATTTGTCTTTTTGACTCTTTTAATAGTGCTTGTTTTGGGCCTTGAGGATTGAACTACAGTCTGTTCCCTCTCGTTTTACCGAACATGCGCAGTGAACCCAAACTGAAAGATGCAATGTCAACTTGAACATTGTCCAAGGCTGCAAGTTGCTACGTTCATGGGAACCGGAACGACAGTCCACTGAAATCCATGAGAACTACTGTTTTTTTCCTCTAAAACGTGAAAATTACATTGTGAATACGGGTGGGAATTAAGACTGATGTATAAAACTTAAAGGGTGGGATTTCAAACAAAGAGCTGAAAGAAAATAATGGGAAATAAGCATGGTGTCCTGTCCAATCAGAGTTAGGAGTTTCATAAACTTGAAACATGAATGGGTGGTGCAAGCATACAGAAAGGTATAATTGAGATAGCATTGGTTAGTTAGTTAGTTAGACCAGAGAAGCTTGAGACCGGGATGCTGTCCAAGAGCACAAGAGAATGGAGACAGAGATGCTGAAGTCCAGATCGGGATGCTGTCGGAGTGACGAGTGATGCTGAAGAAAAAGAAAACTACTGAACCAATTATCTTAAGCAAATTAATTTAGAAGAAAATCACGGAAGAATCTCGAGGAGGAAGAAAGTGTCAGAGAGGGGTGCTATGCAAGCGTCGGTGATAGAGAGGTCATCTGTCCTGTCCTGATTCCTGTCCTGAAGCCTTTGTTCGCCAGATCTTTCCTGGGGGACCCTTTCTAATTCCTAGGGCTGGGAGCTGGTTTCCACACCATACTTGGTAATTATATAAATATCTGTATATGCGTTTATGTGCTTTTCTCTCTATCCTCTCCCTTGCATGCAGTGTCATTGCAAAGTATAAATGAATGTATCTTGATTATTTGAATCTTCCTTACTGTGGGAGACGGAGTTTGTTCAGTACTGTGTAAGTGGTTCACATGAATTTAATCTGAGATAAAACTTTAAAAGACATCCTGACTCTGTGATCATTTCCAAATGTGTAAGTATACTGAAATCTTATGTCATTTCACCATCACCTAATTCCAACTAATGGTCCATTGAACAGAGGAAAGAACTTTTGATCAGTGAAAGATTAGTTAGGGACTAAAGATAACTAATTTAGATAATTACAAAAACATGACCCCAGCGGTTATTGCCAGTATGTTGTGAATTAATTTATGGGCCCAGGTGAGTATGTGGTGTTAGATTACCTGATGCTGGTAACCCGCTGGATCAGCAGAAAATGGTTAAATGCGTCCTTTGAGATAAAATCTCAGTGCACTAACAGTTAAAATTGAGCAGGACTAGGTGAAGAGACAGGTGTTTCGTTTCTCGAGGAAGTCAAGAACTGAAAAGGCGGCTTTGATGTGCTGGACATTCTAGCCTTTGGGAGCAAGGTAGAAGGAAGTCCTGTTGGATCTAGTTCTATGTATGTGGTCTGTGTATACTTAACGGGCTTGTATGTACTAATTAATGTCATGGAAAATGCCTATTCGCAGGGGGTCACAGAAAAACATATAATTAATATTAATTCAGAACATCGCTATTTTTGACACAATCGCAGAGGTGGTGGTCCACAAGAGACAACAGAGATCTAGCATTGCAATCACGTTCCCAAATGCGAAACCTTTTATTTTTATTTTTCAGCATGGAGAGTTGTAACAGGTGCTGCTTTAAAAAATATGTTTCTCACTTGGGTAGATATCAGAAGCAGGCAGGGGTCATGTTCAACACTGTCTGTTCCCTGAGGCTGCCAAACACAATCCCCAAAGAGGACAGACTTCCTTTTGAGAATCAGGCATCTGTGATTATTCAATGGCGGTGGCAAACCACTGATAAATATCTTTACGAATTGTAACAGTGTATGCCCCCTCCTAGCTGCATTTTGGAATCATTAGCAAACACCTTTTTGCAAGTCGGATATGCTTTTCGAACATGAAGAACAAGTTACTTACCTTCGTTAACGATATATCTGTAAGAAACATTAGTGATAGATTCCTTACATTAGAATTACCCCCAGGTGTTAGACTGGATCCGGAAAGTTTTTGTCAGCAGTACCCCTGCGCGTCGGTAGGCGTCGTCATGCGGCTCCACGTACGTCGCTGGCGTCGTAGTTGCAGAGATGACGTAGCTGGAGCTACTTAGACAAGCCCAAGTGCGCGGGCGTCAGTTCTGTACACAACTTTCCGCGACAGGAACGCAGAGCCATGCAAGATACTGACAACTGGTGTAGTGAAACTAGGGCCCTGAAAGGGATTACCTTAACCCTGGAAAACAGTTCGCAGAACGGGGAGGATGGGCGGGGCGGTAAGGAATCTATCACTAACTATGTTTATTACAGAAATATTGTTACCGAAGGTAAGTAACTTGTTCATCTGAAAAAAACACGTTAGTGATCGATTCCTTACCTTAGAATAGATACCCCAGCAATACCAACCCCGGTGGTGGGTCTGCGAACAAAGAGCACACCAGAAAGTCACGGAGAACAGAATGGCCAAAGAAGCAGTCTCTCCGGACTTGACTATCAAGTGTGCAACTAGGCCCATGTGGCTGCCCCGTCCGAGGTTCCTTTTTATTCATAGAATAACAGGCCTTGATACACAAGACGACCTAGCGGGAGATAGTCTTCTTGTGTACAGCCTGGCCTTTCTTGGCCCCTGCGTAGAAAACAAAGAGCTGGTCATACACCTGGAACTGTTGTGTGCAATTCAGGTAAAATGAGAGTACACGTTTTGGGTCCAGACGGTGGAGCCTCTCTTCCTCTCTGAAAGGGTGTGGAGGCGGACAGAAAGTGGGCAAGGTGATAGTTTGCCCGATGGGGAAGGCAGTGACAACCTTTGGCAAGAAGAAAGGACGAGTGCGAAGCACAACCTTGTCTGGATGGACCGACAGAAAAGGAGTTTTACAGGAAAGAGCCTGGAGCTCACTCACGTGCCTAGCGGAGGTGATGGCAACCAGGAAAGCATTCTTCAAAGTCAATAAACGAAGAGGACAGTTGTGAAGCGGCTCAAAGGGAGCACATATCCAATAGGTAAGAACCAGATTCAAGTCCCACTGCGGCATCACAAACAGAATGGGAGGGAAAAGGTGAGTAATGCCTTTGAGAAATCTATTCACAACAAGGGACTTGAAAAGAGAGGGCTGATCAGAGAGCTTGAGAAATGATGACATTGCAGAAAGATAGCCTTAATAGTGCCTAGAGCAAAGCCCTGCTGGGCCAGAGAAAGAATGAACAAAAAGACTTCTGAAAGAGGGGCAGAAAGGGGATCTACAGCCTTTGCTGTGTACCATGCCACAAATGTGTTCCAGGCTGCCAGAATGAGATCACAGACTTCAGGAGGCAAGTCAAAAGGAATCAACTGTCGCCGCTTAATCTCCATGCATGTAGGTGGAGGCTGGACAGGTTCAGGTGGAGGACCATCCCCTGCTGCTGCGACAGAAGATCCTCCCGAAGAAGCAGTTGGATTGGAGGATCTATGCTCATACTGAGTAGCTTTGAATACCAAACTCTTCAAGCTCAGTCCGGGGGCACAAGAATGACTTGGGCCCGGTCGCGCCTGATCTTCTTCAGCACTCTGGGTACAAGTGATACAGGCAGAAAGGCATCAATAGACCGCAGCTCCACTCGTGACAAAAAGCGTCGCCGAGCGAGTGCCGCCTTGGAAATTCCAACGCGCAGAAGTGATGACATTGCGCGTTTTCTTCGTTGGCAAATAGATCTAACCAAGGTTCAACCCACTGTTGAAAGAGACCTTGCGCCACCTCCGAGTGAAGACGCCATTCGTGATCCATCAGGCACCTGCGACTGAATTTGTCTGCCCTGGTGTTCAAAGAACCTGCCAAGTGTTGAACTGTCAAGGAAATGCCTTGACGGACCAGCCATGTCCAGAGACGCAGAGCCTTCTGACATAGGGTCCGCGAACCCCACCCCGCCTTGCGTGCTGCAATACCACATGGCGGTGGTGTTGTCTGTGAACACCTGTACTACTCTCCCTTTGACAGAGGGAAGGAATGCTTTCAGTGCAAGTAGGCCTCCAGAAGGTTGATATGGAGCCTGGACTCCACCGGAGACCAGAGGCCTCTGATCTTTGCCTCTCCCATGTGGCCGCCCCATCCCAGGAGGGACGCATCCGTCACCACTGTGTGCTCCGGTTGGGGAAGGGAGTGGGATCTGCCTCTGACCCAACGTTGGTTCGTGAGCCATCACTGCAACTGTTGCGCAGTGCCCTCTGAGATCTGGAAGTACTCGGACAGGTCCCCTTGATACTGCGCCCACTGGAACTTCAGGTTTCACTGCAGAGCCCGCATATGCCATCTAGCATAATTGGTCAGCAGGATGCAGGAGGCCATGAGGTCCAGCAGCCTCAAGGTCATCCTGACCGAAAATCCAGGACAAGGGACGAATGATTGGAATCATAGCCTGAATGTCCCGGACTCGCTGTTCGGGAGGATAAACCCGAAACTGTGCCGTGTCCAGAACTGCTCCAATAAAAAGGAGCTTCTGAGAGGGAATCAGGTGCGACTTCGGCACATTGATGGAGAACCCCAGCAAATGCAGGAGGTCGGCTGTAGTCTGGAGGTGAGAGACGACTGCCTTCAACAGCCGTCGTCATCGAGATAGGGGAAGACTGAAACCCCTGATCTGCGCCATCACCTCTGTGAACACCCTAGCGGCGCTGGTAAGGCCAAAAGGGAGCACGGTGAACTGAAAATGCTCGTTGCCTACCGTGAACCGCAGGTAACGCCGGTGGACCGGCAGGACTGGGATATGAAAAGAAGCATCCTGCAAGTCCAACGCTACCAACCAGTCTTGCGGGTCTAGAGCAGACAAGACCTGAGCAAGTGTGAGCATCTTGAACTTCTCCTTTCGGAAGAAGTGATTGATGTTCCGAAGGTCTAAGATAGGACGCAAGCTCTTGTCCTTCTTTGGAACCAGGAAGCAGTTGGAGTAACAACCACAACCTACTTCTGGCATTGGAACGCGCTTGATGGCCCCCTTGGGACTGTAACTTCCTGTTGAAGAAGTGCCAAGTGATCCCCGACATGCAGTGGGACTGAGGTGGCATTGCTTGAAGGGTAGTCTCGAAGGGGAGGGAGTAGCACCATCGGACTATCTGCAGAACCCACCTGTCCGAAGTGATGGTGCGCCAGTGGGGGAGGTGATGGCGAATCCTGCCACCCACTGGCGTTTGGTGGCCTGGAACACCGGACTAGGAAGGTTTGGAGGTTGTGGCTGCAGAGCAAGTGGTGGACTGACCCGCCCGCAAGCCCCGTGACTCACCTCGGCAGGTTCCATGTCTGTGGCTGCACTGAGACGGTTGCTGCACAGGCCTGTGGCTCTGAAACTAATGTGTTTGGGCGCCCCTTCTTTGAGTGCGAAAGGAGTGAAAAGGAGAAGCAAAAGGAGTGCACGTGGCCGAAAGGTCTAAGGACGAGGCCGTAGCCTGTGAGTCCTAAGAACGCTCCAACGCACTGTCTGCCTTGTCGCTAAAAAGGCGAGTGCCATCAAAGGGCATGTCCATTAGAGTGTTCTGGACATCCCCGGAATAGCCAGTTGTCCTCAGCCAGGTGTGGCGGCGTATTGCCACTGTGATGGAAATCACCCTGCCCAGTCGGCAGTGTTAAGGCCACAGCAAAATTGTGAACTTGGCTGCGTCTCTCCCCTCAGCAACAGCTTGGAAGAGCACTGTCCGGGCCTCCTCCGGACACTGAGGTAGCACCTGCGCAACCGTGTCCCACACAGAATGGGAATAACAGCCCAAGAGGCATGCAGTGTTCACAGACCGCAGCCCTGACCTTGCGGAAGTAAACAGTCTCTTTCCAAACTGTTCCAGTTTCTTGGATTCCCTATCCGGATATGCGGAAGTGAATGCGCTTGGGGACGCAGAGGCTTGGACAACCAAGCTCTCAGGGGTCGGGCGTTGGGAGAGGAAAATGGGGTCGCCCGGGGCCAGGCGAAGGCATCGGGCCACGTTCTTATCCACGGGAGCCCTGTGTAGGGCCTGGACCAGGTGCCCAAAAGAGTGTCTGAAAGTGCGTCATTAAAGGGCAGCAGCGGCTCCGTAGAGGAAGACGCTGGCCGGAGCACTTCTGTCAGGAGGTTAGTCCTGATGGTCACCGGAAGGAGCTAGAAGTGGAGCACCTTGGCTGCTCTACGCAACACAACAGAATATGTGCCACCCTCCTCTTCTCAGTCCGGGTCCAACTCGCACTGGGTTGCGAGAGGGTCCTCAGACCCCTCCCAGTCCTCCCCTTCCTCCCCAACCTGCCGGGCAGGTGGAAAAGAGGGAGGCGGATGGAGAAAGGGATAGAAATTCCTCATCGGTGTCGATCAACACCGGTCCGGCACCGTCTCCACGTCAGGGTGGAAGCCGAGACAGTGTCAGCCATGGAGCCAGCCAACACGGGCAGCAGTGCCGTAGACGTCGATGTATGTCATACGAGGCTGGGATCCATGCATAGATCCATGGGGGTCTTGCGGCACTGAGACCGGAGTCGGCAACTACTCAGACACCTTCTCTCTGCTTCCACACATCTCATTCATACACAGAGCCAGATCAGGAGGACGGGCGTTCTGTTACATTGCTCCTAAAGCATGGAACAGCAGCTTTCAACACCCTATCAGAGCCTCCTGCTCTACTTGAATTCGCAAGGAGCTGTACAGCTTGCTTTTCAATTAAACAAGCTACCATAGGCAGGGCTAAGCAAGCACACTTCCTCAGTGTCAGGATACCGCGAAGGTATCCGGATACCTTCGCGGGTGATTCGCTCTCTTTATAAATACACATACCATAACTTTTTTCAGGACTTACAATCAACAGCATTAAGCCTCACAATTCATTCAACATGAAAACGTAATGTATTTATTTACACGTCTAATAAAGTGCAACATCACTGAGGTCACTCAGAGCTCTTGTTGAACCAAAGAGCAAAAGTAAAGAAAAAACTCTGGATAGCTGGAGGTAGTCATCTGCAGGTAAGATGTATGAAAGATGGGTTTTAAGGCACAGCTTTGCAGGCCCAGTATTATCCTGAACTACATCTAGTTAAAGCTGCCATATCTGGTGAATTGGATTTCGTCAAGAAGGTCACTCTCCATATACTGCCCTAGACTCCAGCTCGGAATATACTTACTAAATTTGTTTACTGGGATTTGCCTACAGCCCTCCCTACCTGTGAGCTGCTGTCAAAATGTAGGTCCAAAAGCGACTGCTTACGAAGTACTAGAGAAACCTGCACTGCATCACTTGCTGCACCTGGCTGAACGTACCTACTGGTGCTGCCTGTGCAACCTTCTGTGTTGAAGGTTGATGCATTACCATGGTGTGGTTGTGCAGATTGTATACCGAGAGGAGAAACAGGACAAGGCTGCGCTGGGATCCCTGTGCAGTGTCAGCTCCTGCTTGCTCCACCTGAGCAGCTCTTGTATGGTGAGCAGAGAAGAAAGGTGTTTATTGGTCTTCTTGGACCAGCTCTGAGTTCAGTTCTAATGTGGCAAAAAGCTTTGAGGACCCTGTTACTAAGAGGAGAGTCTTAGGAACAGAGACTGAGACCAGTGGTTGACACTGCGGGAAGATTACTAAAGAGCACATGAAGCACTGGGACTGGTGACCCACATCAAAACAAAAACAAATAGACTCTGCAGACAAAACTATATGTACCTTCACAATCACTTAAAGATATGAGGTAAACAGAAGTGGTAGCAGTTTTGCCTAGATTGTCCACTTGCTTGCGAATCCTGGCATCCATTTGCAGGAAGTAAGCTACTTGCAGATAGTGCTGCGAATGGATGCTCCCTACTGTGATTGGAGTGGTATGTGCTGACTCAATATCTACTTATCTGACAAGATCATCTCCTCTGATGTAGGAACAGCCATAGTCAGGACACCACCAGACTGGAGACAACCAAGTATTAAACAATTAGAAACAAGGCAACATGTCTCCCACATCTATGTACCAAACATTTGGAATGGTATCCTTATGAATACCGGTTGGATGAGGCGTAATCTTCAAATAGAGACAAAACCGAGGTATTAATAGTGGAAAATTGACCACAGCTTTGAGAATCTCAGTGGTGACCGCTGACCTGGGTCCGCTACCCACACCTTGTAAAGCTGCAAAAATCTAGGCATGTGACTAGATCATAAGCTCTCTATGGATATCAAAATGTAAAATAATTGCTACCTAATACTTCTATCAACTGAAATGCCATAAGAAAATTCTCTGGTTCCTTCCACTGTTGGCACAATTGTCTGTGGTCCAAGCCTTGATTATATCTAGGCTGGACTACGGCAATGTGGTTTATTTGGGCAATGCTGGAAAAAACTCTAAAAAGGCTCTAGATGGTGCAAAATCCTGCTGCCCGTTTGCTCTGCCATGTGCCTCTGCAGTCAGCAGTCACATCCCACCTTCAATCTCTACATTGGCTGATGGTGGTGAAGCCCATACACTTTAAGAAACTATGCTTTATTGCAGGAGGTTTCACATGGGAAAAGCCCACTATATCTTAAGAAGCTGGTGCTTCGCTGTTCACCTAAATGTATTCTTCGCTCGTGATATTAGCACATTGCCACTGTACCTTAGTCACTATCACCAAATTAGACAGTGTGGCAGATGTCTCCCCTCTTTTTGAGTAGCCATGCATCTAGAAATACATATTGTATATTCTTCAGATTACTCCTGATCTGCTGTATAATGATATTAAAATAATGTGCGCTGACGAAATTATCACTTGCACCCAAGGAGGCACACAGCATAAGAATGTCCTTGGGGCATTTCAGTCACACTCAGACAAGGTCAAGAAGCTGCGGTCTGTACCAGCAAAAAATTAAGCTAATGTGGGCCCTAAGTGGTTTAATCATGATTGCTCTAAAGCAGCGAGCAATCTAAGGGTGGCTTTAGCAGCTAAACCCAGAGAACAGGCTAATGTTCAATTATGCCGGAAGGAATATAAACTGATATTAGCCAAACGCAAGGAATCCCTAAGGGTAGAGGCTTGGAACGAGTTATTGGACCCTAAAATTCTTAAGAATAGCTCTAAATTTTGGGGTGTATTGAAAAAGCCCTTTCTTGTCCAGGAGACCGGTGACGGTCTTGAATGCCATATACCCAAGGAGGATTGAAAAGCACATTTTAAGCAATTGTACGACTGTCCACTGGAAGAAACTCCTAGTCCGGCATCTGCCAACAATGGAAAGTTACTTAGAATTGACAGGAGTGAAATCCTCGAGGGTATCATGGGACTAACAGCCGGGAAAGCACCCGGTCCGGGTGGGATCCCTCCGGATTTATTCAAGTCTGAGCCTTCTTTCTGGGCTTCTATTCTGGAATCTGTTTTTAATGCTGCAGTGCAATGTGGATGCCCCCAATCTTGGGGTGTCGCCACAATTGTCCCTGTCTTTAAAAAAGGGGACAAATGTAGCCCACATTGCTATAGACCCATTTCACTTATTGATTCCATTGTAAAAATATTAGGAAGGATGGGGGGGCGCTAGAGGGCGCACTGCGGAATGGCTGGCTAGTGTGTCAGCTCCGCCGGACGGTCGCGCGTTTAGCGGCCTTTAACCCCTTGGATCCACCACATATGCAGTAACTGACGGTGCATTGGTCATCGGACATCGCGGCCGATATTGTCCTGCATGCAGAAGGCGCCGACAAGGCTAAATAAGGTTGTTCCAGCCTGGGAGACGGAGATCGCGAGGCGGCGCATCAAAATGGCCGCTCATGAAGATCGGCAACTCAGCGCTGGAGGGGCGACCAGGCGACGTGGGGCCGGGTGCTGACTCGGCGCAATTACAGTTGCAGCTACGATCCACCAAGTAAGACTATGAGGTGGGAAAACACAGTGCGGAGCGGTGATTAGCGGCGAATTGCTGTGCGTTTCACGAGAGCGAAAATGGCGGCGCCAGTGGAACGCAAAGGTCCGGTGGCGGAGATCGACTGAGCCGAGCGCCAGATATGGTGCAGACCCCCGTAGTTGTCTGGCGGGTGCGTGGAACACTGAAGATTGCTGACTGAGCGGGGCTCCCTGCCCTCGCTGCTGGCTGTGCTGCGCGTCTTCCCAACCGACCACACACCGAAGGCTGGGAAAGCAGCGAGGTAGGAGAGGCGAACTGCGCATAGCACAGACAATAAGACGCGAAAGCCTGGCAAACTATCCACGAGCGTTTCACAAACGTATGGGCTCTGTCAATTGCCTTGAGCTGACGCCGCTACTTTCAAGGGAGTCATTACACTAACAAAAAGAGCACTGCTGCCACGGCTCCCCGAGGGATCCATAGCCTGCATCACCCGCTGTATTTACAAGGCGCTACTTAGTTGCGGACGGATTCATACCCACACCTGCAATGGCCGGCTGATGACTGCGCGCACGGCGAGGTGGGGGGCTGCTGCGACCACACATCGCGCAAACTCAACGCCAAATTAACAACAGAGCACTGCTGCAGCGGCACCCCAAGAGATCCATAACCTGCATTACCCGCTGAATTTACAAGACGCTACTTAGCTGAGGACGGATCCATACCCACACCTGCATTGCCCGGCTGATGACTGCGCGCACGGCGAGGTGGGGGGCTGCAGCGACCACACATCGCGCCAACTCGACGCCAAATTAACAACAGAGCACTGCTGCAGCGGCACCCCAAGAGATCCATAACCTGCATTACCCGCTGCATTTACAAGGCGCTACTTAGCTGCGGACGGATTCATACCCACACCTGCATTGGCCAGCTGATGACTGCGCGCACGGCGAGGTGGGGGGCTGCAGCAACCACACATCGCGCCAACCCCACGACAAGTGCGACGAGCGCTAGCAGCCCTAAGTCAAGCGGACAAACTACGCCAAAACAACTCCACGACATGGGGAAGCCGGACCGGCAACAAACCAAGCTCCAGTTCGAAGCGCGAAAACAGGGCAAAAACACTATACCAGACCTCGAAGCGGAAGGGGGCCACGAACCATCGGAAGGATCGGGCATGGAATCGGTGCTACGGGCGATCCAGCAGAGCCTGCAGGAGATGAACGGGAAACTGGATAACGTGGTACCGAGAGTGGACAACATGGCGGCGAAAATTGAACAACATGACGGCGCATTCTGGAAGCTGAACAGCGAATTTCGCAGGTGGAAGACAACCAAAGAACCACGTCCAAAGCCTGCAGTGGCCTGGAAAAGACAGTAGAAAGCCTGCGAGCCAAGGTGGAGGACCAGGAAGCCAGGTCCAGGCGCAACAACGTCCGGATTTCGGGTTTGCCGGAATCCACAAACACAGGGAAGATGGAGACCTATATAGAAGGACTGGTGAGAGAGATCTTCGGCTCTGAGAAGCTATCCCCAATGTTTCTGGTGGAGCGAGCTCATCGGTCACTGGCTCCGGTCCCGAAGTCTGGCGCTGCCCCACGCATGATCATCGCCCGCATGCTTAATTACAGGGATAGAGACACGATCTTGAGGCTGGCCAGAGAACTGGGTAAAATTACGCATCAAGGAAACACGCTGGAATTTTATCCAGATCACACCATGGCGGTGCAACTTGCTCGGAAGGAATTCGCTCCGGTAAAAAAGAAGCTGAGGGAACTTGGCCTGGAGTATGCCATGTTATATCCGGCGAAACTCAAAATCATCACTGGCGGGAAACCGGTCATACTTCAGACGGTACAGGCGGCGCATGAATATGTTAAACAGCAAGGAAAACGACGAAAACAGCAAGATAGGAATGAACCAACGAGCGATGTGGAATGACCAAGTTTGATTGTGCGCAGGCTGATCTGAACTACGATGCTCACGAGCAAGAGGCAGCTAGCAGCACCTGCACCTGACGGCGGACGCGCCTTTGTGCCATGGAGACTTCGATTGACACTAATGATAGACTGGCGAGGCACTTACGAACTAACTGTGAGTACAGACCGTGGAATTGTAATGCCGTGAGGAAGACGTTTAGCAAGCGAGTATCGGCAGTACTGTTAGCAAAGAAGGAAACTGGGTAGACTAGCGGAGGGGGGAGGGTGGCCGCAGACCGGTGACAGGCACCCTGGCTGAGACTATCGTCCTACTACTCACCCAGCAAGAGAGAAAGGGTCAGTGCCGAGGCTCCACACGTCAGCTGCACCGCCACATGTATATGCGGGAAATCTAGTGGGCCGTTACTGCACTGTTTCATGTATGCTGATTGACTTGAGGGGATTAAGGGTTATTACACTCATGTATAATAACGAATACTATACGTGCGACTGTCCACATCCACTATGTGGATGGCGATGTGTGAACCTGGCGACACCCCCATGCGGGTGTACCCCAAAACATGTTCGACACCGAAGTTAAAGTTTGTTTGGGGATGGCTTTGGCGAAGTTTGGGAGCTAAAGTGGGAGGGGGGGAGGGCGGGAAGTTTGAGATACACCCGAATGCAGCCGCTGTATCTGAGAAGCATGGCGAACTCCTTGATCTTACATAGACATGTGGATGTTGTTAATGTACGGAATAAACCACTGTCACTTTCGACAGCAGTAAGATGTCACACGACACAAACACACTATGAGATGCGGGCACTATGCCAGCAGTGCGTAATATCTCTCCACGAGCATGCTCATGGCCAGTAGTGGTACCCTCAAGTTTCTCACTTGGAATGTGCGAGGTCTAGGTAACCCGAAAAAAATCAGGCGATTGTTTGCTTACTTTGACCGATTGCAAATTAACATTGTTTTTTTACAGGAAACACACTTGGTTCGGGATGGCACATCTACGCTGGGTGCTAAATGGGCTGAATCTGTGACTAACTCCAATTACTCGTCCTACTCCAGAGGGGTGAGCATACTGATTAAAAAGGGGACTGGCTTTGAGATAACAAAGGTACACAGAGATGCAGATGGGAGAAGCGTGGCGATAGCTGGCACGGTCAGGCGACAAAAGCTACTATTAGTGAACACATATGGTCCTAATGTGGATGACCCGGGGTTTTTCAGTACGGTATGGCACCTCATCACTGATATGCAGACGACTCACGTACTATGGGGAGGAGATTTCAATGTTACACTGCAGGACACGCTAGATAGAGCAGCGCATACGTTGGAACAACATGGGAATGCCAAAACAATGCTGCAGGACGCCATGGAGGACCTACATATGGTTGATATGTGGAGGTCACGTAACCCAGGGCTGCAAATGGCGACACACATACATGCGGCAAACAATAGTTGGTCTAGGCTAGACTACTGGCTGGGCACACAAGAAGTACTATCATGGGTTGTTGATATCAAACACTTACCACGTACACTATCTGATCACAATCCGGTACTGTTAGAAATAGCCATCCCATATTACGATCCACCACCCTTCACTTGGCGCTTCAACGCAGCTGCATTGCGGGACCCCATATATGTTGACACAATACAGAGGGCGATTGTAGATTACTTTGAAATTAACAGCCCATCAACTGAGGACCCAGGTTTGCTGTGGGAGGCCTTTAAGGCAACAATTCGGGGTATCTGTATCAGCACGACCTCAGGCATCCTCAGGGATATCCGGCAGCAACTCCACGCGCGTGAAAAGGCCATCCAGACACTGGAACACACATATACCCAGACGGGAGACACTAAAGTATTGAGGGACATTCAAACGCTGTTAACGGAACACGATCAATTTGCAACTGACGAACTTAACTATGTGTCCAAGCGAGCCACAGCTAGACGATATGGGGAAGGGGGTAGACCTGGTAGAGAACTGGCTGCGAAGATTTGCGCAGGTAAACCGCCACAGAATGTAGCGTCCATCAGTACTGACACCGGGGAGACGGTCACAGATACGAAGGGGATTCTGAGAGAATTTATGAACACATACGGCACACTCTATAGGGCACGCCCTTCACCCCCACAGGCAGAATTATTGAAATATATGGAAGATATAGAAATGGCATGGCTAGCCGACGGGCATAGGAAATATTTAGAACGACCTATAACGGTGGAAGAGGTTACAGACACCATTAAGCGGTTACCCAATAACAAAGCACCGGGGCCAGATGGCTTTGTAACGGAATTCTATAAGACATACGCAGACTTACTAGCCCCGCATCTAGTGCGACTGTATGGGGCGGCGCATGAGGCCCAGACACTACCAGCCTCTCTGAGGGAAGCCCTACTCATCACGTTGTTGAAGCCTGGCAAGGAAGTGGATAAATGCGACTCATACCGCCCTCTCTCCTTATTAAATGTAGACACCAAAATAATAGCTAGTTTACTGGCGGACAGGTTGAAACCACTTATGCCATTAGTGATCAGGCCAGATCAGTCTGGATTTATCCCCGACAGGGCCACCTCACATAACACCCGCACACTATTTGCATTGGCACACTATTTGGCCCCGGAAACGAAGGCCGTGGCAGTGCTACTTGACGCCGCTAAGGCATTTGACACCATTAGCTGGCCCTTTATCCAGGCAGTTCTGGTGCGTATGGGATTTCCTTTAATATTCCTGGGATGGATAGCGATGCTGTACAACAACCTAACGGCACGCATCCGCGTGAACAGGTACATATCAGAACCCATTCCAATATGCAGAGGAACTCGGCAAGGATGTCCTCTCTCGCCAATGCTCTTCGCCTTGGTGTTCGAGCCACTGGCCTGCAAAATCCGGCAACACCACCACTACTCGGCGATTCAACTGCCTTCCAGGCCAATCCATATCTCGTTATATGCGGATGACATGGTACTATATGTTAAACATCCGGAACAACATCTCAATCCGCTTCTACGAGAGTACATAAAATTTGGCCAACAATCCGGATTGCAGATAAACTGGAATAAATCCCTTGTCCTATCCCTGACAGACAGCACACGTCCGATAAAACTGGACTATCCGCTGGAATGGCAAGAGGACCCCACTAAATACTTGGGCATATGGTTCCACAGAGACCCGGAAGTGGTGATTAGGACGAATTACGGGCGGACCATTTCATCCCTGGAGGAAAAAATTAAAAGATGGAACAGGCTACCTCTATCATTGGCAGACAGGGCAGCAATTGTCAAAATGGTGCTACTGCCAAAATTCCTGTATTTATTTAACAATATTCCGATCAAACCTCCGGCTGCTGTATTCCGAAATATCAAAACGCTAGTACTTAATTTGCTGTGGGCGGGGAAACAGGCGAGGATGGAACTGCGTACCATGACGCTGCCGTATGCCAGGGGGGGCTTCAAAGTGCCAGACTTATACTTATATTACTTATGCGCACAGGCGCAATACGCACACTTCTGGTACCACGAGGTGCCATTTCTAACACATGTGGCCGTGGAAGCCGGAGATGCAGACCCGATCCCACTAGCCAGCATACTGACACAAACGCACCAGGCTACACGACCGTGACATTAATCCGGTGAACGCCACTTCGGAGGCATGGAGGCTGATGGGTAAAGCAGCAAACAGCCTACCACTATATGCACCAACACTTCCACTGGCACATCACCCTGCCCTTTCGGTGACGCAGGAGCGGGTAGGCATGGATCTATTTAGACGGGCGGGAATAGACACTCTGGGGGATCTATACAAAGATGGGGCATTCCAGACATTAGATAAGTTACAATACATCAGGAACCCATCCCCACTGTTTAGTTTCAACTACTTTCGACTGCAGAGAGCACTTCGGGAACACTACCCTTCACATCCAGAAGAGCCGCCTACCTTTGCACCCCTGCGACTACTCCTCACCACACCCACGGCGTCTCATCTAGTGTCCAAACTATATGCGACTATGCAAGAGGCGGTGGGGGAACATACACACAGGGCCAGGGACAAATGGAGCGCTGTACTTGCAGAACCCCTAACAGATGTAGAATGGGAATCCTCTTGCATGCTCACGGGTATGCTAACATCGAACGGGAACCTGAAAATTATACATTATAAATATTTACATCAGGTGTACCACACGCCTCAGAGACTGTATAAATATGGTCTGAGGGATGATTCTAAATGTTGCAGATGTAAACAGGAGGATGCAGACTTCATGCATCTAGCATGGCGTTGCTGTGAAGTGGCTGGATTTTGGGAACAAGTTGTAAAAATTTTGAATGATATGCTTGGGGTTTCCATGCTGTGTGATGCGAAAATCTGTTTACTGGGTATTGTTCCGCAACTGAGAGCCTTGAAACGCAAATTTTGTGCAATTGCACTACTGCTGGCTAAGAGAAGGGTGTCTCTCCACTGGAACAGCAAGAGGGCTCCAGAAGTAAAGCACTGGATTAAGGATATGGTTTATTGTCGAGACACGCTTACCACATACGAGGAGGAGTTACCGGGCGGCTCTAGGCCTAAGGACTATTGGGGGTACCTACGTGCCTATTTACTAGTACATGGTGAGACAGACTCGGAAACAGGCGTGGAGTGAGGTACACACTTAACGGTGACAAAACGATGCGAAAATTACTGTACTACTGGCTTTGAGGAGGGAGGATGCTGTGATGCAGAGTGGCTGTAACAAGGGGAAATCTACATGTTGGGTGTTGCACTGTTATGTTTGATTAAGTTAAGTATATAAATGTGAAAAGGTAAGATTACTGATGTATAACTAAGCAACTACAGCACTGACATACAAATGGGAGCTAAACAAATATCACGCCGCCGGTCCGCTGGATGTCGGCTGATGGGCCGTGTACAATTGCTGGAAAAAAATTTCGAAAGTGAACACACATAGCCGGCCCATAGCGGTTGTAGGCGAATACACTGTATATGATTTTCGTTTTTGTATATGCTAATCAGTGCATAGAACTTCTTACACCAATAAATAAATTTATAAAAAAAAAATATATATTAGGAAGGATACTACTGCAGAGACTCTCATCCTGGGTGGAGGAAAATAACATCATGTCCATCTCCCAGTATGGATTCTGTAGTGGTCGTTCAACAACAACCCAATGCCTTAATCTTTTCCTAATCTTAGGCAAATATACATTGGCTCGCAGGGGTACCATCCACCTCGCCTTCATGGACTTGTCCTCAGCTTTTGACTGTGTTAACAGGCGGAAGCTGTGGCAATCCATGAGGGCGAGAGGGTTGGACAGTGGTATTGTTGACTTCCTAGTAGATCGTCATAGCAATACTAGAGCTAATGTTAGATTCTCTCAAGATCTGAGCGTGACTAATAATTTTAAAATTAGAAAAGGAGTCCGACAAGGATGCATTCTGGCTCCCTTTCTTTTTAACTTTTATATCAATGACTTGGATAGCGTGTTACAGGACGTATCGGCAGACTGTCCTAGAGTCGGTCGCCGGGGTATTCCAGTCCTATTATATGCAGATGATGCAGTACTCATATCGAGGACTGAAAGGGGCCTCCAAGCTCTTCTAAATGCTTTTAAGTCCTTCATGACAGATAGGGATTTAATGATTATTAATTCCAGATCGTTTGTCATGCAAGTAGGTCAACAACCCAGAAGGAACTTTTTATTTAAAGTAGATGAAGCAGTAATCCCCACATCAAAGACATTCTCTTATCTCGGGGTCCTTTTTGACAGTAAATTAAACTGGGGCCCGCATCTTCTAAAAAAGAAAGGCGAACTGGCTAGGGTCTACGCATCAATTTTTAATTTTGCATCCAAATTGGGGGGAAAACCAACTGGCGCCATGTTGCAATTATATAATGCCAAATCAGTGGCCACGGGCGTATATGGCAGTGAAATATTGGGGTATGTAGTAGGAGAACAGCTCCAGATTGTGGAAAATTCTTTCATGAAGCGTCTTCTGTGTGTCCCCTCGGGCACGTCTAATCTAGCAGTCCATGAAGAATTAGGGACACAATATATAAGTGATATTTTCTCCCTACGACCACTGACTTGTTGGATACAACTTTGGCTGAATCCTGATATCCCACTAACACACTTAATTGTGAAAGATTGATTGTCTCAGGATAATGCACTGGCTATCCCATGGATGAAATATTTTAAATCTAGCTTTTCCAGATTGGGGCGTTCAGAATTGTTTGAAAACCCTAGTAGCATTGTTAAGGGGGACCTGGAGGCAACGAAACTGGCTTACCTCATGGATAGGAAGTTACAGAGGGAAGCCATTGAGATTTAGAAGCAGAGTGTCAGAAAATACGTTATGCTGAAAACATCTGCATCTATTGAGCCCTATTTAATAGGCTCTCTGACCTCGCATGAAAACATTTTATTGCCCAGATTTAGGATGAATCTCTTTCATCTTTTGCCTATTAGGCCAAGAACTGCTATTTTTAGTAAAGTTGCAGCTCCCTGCGTCTGCGACGGAAAGTCTCCACAGGATATGCTGCATTTTATATTTTTATGTAGCTTTTATGAATACCCCCTTAAACGCTATCTGGTGACACTTTTAAGAAATCTTAATTTTACTCAAATCAGACCAGGCTTGATGTATTTACAACTCTTACACAATGACAGTATTCTCCATGTACTTGAATACTTAAAATCAACCGTTAAATACAGAAAATGCTTGGATTTATAATGGTCTTTACTCAATGAAATCTTTTTATGAATTTGTCAGTACAACTTGGATAAATTATATATTTCTTCGTTTTTTATGAAATGACGAAATTATACCTTTTTGCACCTCTGTATCCTGTTATGATTTGTATTTTTAATGTACTATGAATCTTCTGTATTATTGTAATTTTACTTTTGTGGTTTTTGCACAAAAACCGAAATAAAGTTTTATTGATTGATTGATATATTCTTCAGAACTAACCCAACCCTGCTCCAATTTAGAACAGTGTTGTATTTTGGCAAGGTTCGAGTTATATAAATCCAACATGCATAAATACACTGACTACAGGGAGCAGGCCCATCCTTTGGGTATTGGCTGAGGGATTAAATTGGGTTTTTACTGGCAAAGGAGCTCTGCATGAAGTATGAACTGAGAAGATGTTTAGGACTGGAGAGCGATGTATGGGACACAGACGATTAATCAGATGATGACCTGTCTTCTTGATGGGTCAGTGGGAATCACAAACATATTGGTAGGAAATTTTATATATAAAATTATTTAAACACAATGTTTCTTTGCTAATGCATAACAAATCTTATGGTCTGCTCTATCTATTTCTATGTCCAAATTGTCGCTCAATTGGATTGTTATGTTCTTTGTTTTTTGTCTTTGTTGTAAAAACAATGAAAAAGGTAAAAAATCTGAACACATGAGAGGTAGAGTCTAGCCAGATGTGCATTCTCTGGTTGCTCCCACTCAGAAGTAATATATAACTGAAGGCCTGTTTGATACGTTTCTTAAGTCAAGGAAGCAGGATCTATTTTGGAGAGGATGGCAAAGACCCCCAATAGATCTTCCGCATACAATATATTGTAAATAAAAAGACTTGTGCAAAGGCCCTTGCTAACTGATTGTTGAAAGCAATTGGCTCTTCGATACATGTGGCTCAAACAGGCTTAAAGCCCAAAATGGCCACTAGGCAGAAAATAGGGAGTGTCCATAATGCAATGACAGTCTGCCAGGATAACAGGCGATTTTCCGACTGACTTTCAAAAAGCTTTCAACTCCTTGGGATGGGACTATCTGTTAACCCCCTGATCTAGAATTAATTTCAACCTCCCCTTCCCTTCACCCACACCTACCAATGCATTAGCTTCGAACAACTGCTGAAAACCCACTTGATGGTACGGGCCAGAATAGGAAGAACGGTCTCTGACGCTATGCTGAAAGGTTGAGGGTTGGTACTCTAAATAAGGAATCTGTCCGGGCTCCAGGGGCTGCAGATAGAGCACCACTGTAGGCTGATGTCCTAGTATTCTTGAAAGAGCCTGCATGGTCTGGGACCCAAAGTTTGGAATTCCTGATTTTCGGGAAACTCTCAAGGATTATCAACCAGGTCAAGTCGTCCATGGTTCTGATCAGGCGTTCATCACAGGGCCAGGACTGAAAAGGAGACTTGTAGGTCCCACAGAACGATTTAAATACTTTGGGGTCAATGTGACAAATGAGGTCCAGGAAATATGGGAAAGGAATATTCTGCCACAGGTTGACAGACTCCTTAGAAATAGGTTATGTTAGGGGAATTTATAAAGCGCATGGCAAGCCGAAGGCATCCAAACTCTGTAAGGTAACACAGACTCCTTAGGGGTTAGTTCATTAACAAGAAGATTTTGAGCCGTTTCCTAAAGTACAATTCGTCATTAATTGTCCACAACGAGAGTGGCAGGCAGTTTCAAAGTTTGGCCACATAAATTCTAAATGATCTTCCTCCCTTCCTCACACTCCCCACGGGTGGGACTGCAGCCTGTAGGGTGTGAGCAGATCTAAGAGAACTACCAGGTTTATAGGGAGAAATCAGCTGTCTGGAGATGGAGGGCCCTCGATCTCGAAAGGCTGTGTGTGAGATAAACAAAGCCTTGAATTTGATCCTCTGCATGACCGGGAGCCAATGTAGGTCGGCCGGGACCCGATGTGCTGATTAGGGATGTTGAACAGGGTCCTGGCTCCCATATTTTGCGTCACCTGAGGTTTAGGGGCTCCCAAGTAAAGGGAATTTCTGTAATCCAGGTGAAAGGGAATTAAAGCCTGGACAACTAACCTTCTGGAGAGGAGGAATCGGGTGCATCATGTTCAGGTAGACACTCTCTGTCTTTCCTGGGAGGCTCTACTATCTTCCCATAAGCTATTCCCTAGACAATTAATGCAATTTGAGAGACTTCCTGTGAAATTAGTGGTCCCCCAGAAATGGTCTTTCAACATCTTTTAAGTCACCTTAGAAAGTGGTAAACTAGCTGCTGGCATCGATTCATAATATAGAGTATTGCACTTAGGCATACTCAAAGAGTGGTGGTACAATAGTCAGTGTAACCCACCCATTCCACTGAGAGACAGATTTTGCATTTGTTATACAGCGGTTCAACTCAACTCTCGCTCCACTCGGCACCAGCGTGGTATTCTGGGTCTGAGATGATACAACTAGGGCCTTGGGGCGAATACAAAGGCTCTTTATGGACTGGATGCTGGCTTCCTCAGGTGGCTAAACTACAGGAATTAAGGCAATGGGATATTATTGGCATTTCAAGATTGGATAAGGGTAGTGATGAACTCCTTATGCAATCTACAGAAGGAGCGCAACCTTCACTGTAGTAAGTTTTGTCTCTTTGTATAGCCCAGTAGAAGCCAAAATCCTAACAAAGGAATTGATAAACCATAACATTTCTCAGATTTACTGGTGGTCAACTGGACGCCTTCTTTGACCAACTGTAGGGTGTATAGTTAAAGGAATTTGGGCTGCCTATCAGAAGACAATTAGAGGCAGATGTAGGCATACCCTCAAACGACTGTGATTGCATTGCAGTTCACGTCTACACAATTGAGTACTTGCATTGGTGGAAAGCTATGAAAAAGGGGGCGACCTCCCTGCCCTGCACGTCATGTAAGTCTTAAAAAGGAATTCTAGTGCATACAGTATGGAGATGAGACAAGGTAGCTCCTTTATGGGAGGAGTTACTTTCCTCTATGGTTGGATTATTGGGCTGGAAACTTCCATTGGCGCAAAAATAACTCTTACACATTGCAATTGACTTAATGCCTATTTACGAGTTCAGTGGTCCAATTGACTGCTGAGACCTTGTTGGCAGTCCAACCCCTGTATTCCGAGTTTTGCAGTCCGACAGCCACAGAACCGGTGAAATAGACGGGGATCTGTAATCCAGCAGCGGTGTGTGCTGCAGTGGTCAGAGGCTGCAATATACTGACGAAGCCGATGTGGCACTGCCAATCATATTACGAGTTGCCTGAATGCGGCCCTATCCACCGCAGTGAGCCTGTCATGGAAAGTGCAGTGGTGCGGCAACTCAGGGGGTGTCGCCTCTGAGCTGGGGGGTATATGTTGTGACCCCCTGCATGTTTTGCACCCCCAGTTCCTGCACAGGAAGAAATGCACAACATGGTGCATTTCTCCCCGATTAGGAACCTGCTGTGGCGCTGCCTTTCTATGGCTTCTTTGAGGCACCCCCGTGGATCTGCCACAGCAGGACTGTCCTCCAGGATTAAACACGTAATCCGGTAGGCGTTCTGGCTTTGGCGGTCTCGCAGCAGGGCGCTGGCGTGGCGGCCAGCTGAGAGACCGCCAACATCGTAATCAGGCCTTTAACCAGAAAGGGATATAAGATGGCCCTGTTATGGATGGGCCTCCTAGTGACGAAAAGAAGTATCGCCAATTTCTGAAAAGACTGGGAGTCCTCGTCGCTGAATGGGGGAAGAAGAGTCTGGACCACTGCCTGTAGAGATTTCCGACTATCATGGTGTATGCCACCTTGTTAGTTTCATACAATCAATAAAATGTTTTATTTAAAAAAATGCATATTGTAAATCAAAAGTTATTTTCTTGAAAAACGTAAATCACAAATATTACATAACTTGCATCCAAGATTGTGACACCATCTAAGAAAATAATATTGTTAGGGTAGGGGAAAGCACATTAACATTTTAATAAACTATTTAATTTTTTTTACATTCATGATGGTGCAGAAGTGTTGTCCTTGGTTACTGTGATAGTTCTACGCGATATGGAGCTATGCAAATATGTTTTAATTATATTTCATTAAGAAATGTTTATTTCATCAAGGAACCGCTGAGAAGATCAGACATCTACCAGTACCAGCTTCTCCCAACCACTCTCCAAACCTGTATGAGGCCAATCGCCCCAATCATATGTCTGCAGAGTACAGCCCTTTACTGAATCTAGTGCAATTTTCAAGTTCTCTTTAAAACGATAGCTGATCTCTGGTCATCTTTTTCTACATGTGGTTTCAGCATTTGCCCTTAGAATTTATTATTGCACCAAAAAAAAAAAAACACGTATTACACAATTTTTTCAAGTAATGACCAATTAAATGTTTCATAACAATAATTAATTATAATTCATTTACTTCCCACCCTATTCCCCTACAAAAGCTACAACCTTCACCTGAAACAATTATAAAATTAACAAATAATTATTAATTAAATAATTAATAATAATTAAAAAGTTATTACTATTTAATTATAACTAATTTACTTCCCACCTAATACCCTTAAAACTCCTGCAACCCGATATGGTACTAAAGAATGACAAAAAAGTTATTCAATTAAATTTAAAAAATAACAATTTACAAACTGTATTAAAAAACTTTAAAAATGATACAATTTGTAACACATACAATTAAAATACAGAGTAAAATCCATAAAAATAATTAAAACCAATATTTTTGTAAATGATATTGACAAAAGATATATTTAACATCGATAATAACAGATATTTTTGTAAATTATATTACTGATTTTGATATTTTTAAAATCCATATTACTTACCCTAAAATCGATATTCCTGCACAAGATATTTCTGTATCATGATACTTCCAACTCAATATTTATGTATCTCCATATTTATTTTTCAATATTTTGTCCGAATACTGGATGAATATATAAGAATATCTATAACTAAACTATATTCATTACTAGTTTAAAAGTAATCTTTTAAAAATTCTCTATTACTTTCTATAGGGAGACACACAGACACCGGTGCAAAATTACGTACAGTAACTTTACTTTTGTAAATTCAGTCACAGGAGTCTCCACCCCCTCATTTGAGGGGTTTGAGATTTGTAAATTCACATCTAGGTGTAAATCTCCAAGTGGAATTGACAAATTCCATTCATCATGAGATTTACACCTAGGTGTAGGTCTAGGTCTATGTGTGAGGTGATCTACACATGGAAACGTATCTTGATGAAGAGGGACAAATCTTTTATTTGGGTCATAAATTATGGTTTATCCTTTTGAAATGTCTATTTCAACAGTACAATCCTCAAGGTCCAATTTTCTTCTATAATTATAATACTGCATTTTCAGTGCCTCAACAGCAGTTGAGCAAGACTTTTTAAGGAAAGTATCGAGGATCAACACTGCTAGAAGTGGATGACCTGGGAGGACAAGCTCATGTTAATTTAGTCTCGCTACCCCTGGTATCAGAAAAAACACTTGCTAGAGGGAGAGACCTTTCAGAAACTGCTTCATGTGCAGTCATTCATTGCAGATTCCTCTATGACGATATGGTAATTAAATTACTAGACATTGGGGGAAAAGTCTTCGCAAAAATATTATTAGGCATACTTAAGGATTGGGTGGATCAGCGGTCGATTGTGCTGGTGGAAAAGGGGGGCTTCAAGGAAGGCCACTCCACCGTCGACCATTGTTTCACACTATGGGCAGTGGCACGGAAGTCAAATGACAAAAAGGGAAGCTATATTGCTGCTTTTCTGACTTGTAAATGTAAATGTCATGTTACTTATAGAGCGCACTGTCACCAGACGGTCACCTTGCGGTGTTGCCTATGCGGCTTCCTGGCGCTGATACTCATACCGCTGTGGAACCCCTCCTGGCTTTCCCTGTGAAGTGTCCACTCCTGGGCACCCCCAGGGTGAAGCCAGGCATCCTTAGCGCTGTTGGGGCCGGTGTGGAGGCTAAGCAAGCTATTGTCCAGGGTTGCAGCGTGGGGCCCGTGATTAGAATAGGCACCGAGGCGAGAATTAACAGGTCCGAGGAAATTGAGCCTGAGACCCCGCCGAGGCAGGAATCGAACCCTATTCCCTGGCCAGAACTCTGCATCAGGGTCTGCTGCTCTAACCATTGAGCTACACTCCTCCATGCTGCGTTTGATTTAGTGGACCGTAAATGCCTGTGGCAGACTTTGGAAAACTATAACGTACTGGAAGGTCTTCTGGCTATAATTAAAAAGCTACATAGAGGAAACTGGGCGCATATTATTTAGGATAGGGGGGGTCTTAGAAGGCTAAAAATAGCGATTGAGAACGGTCTCAGACAGGGCTTTGTGTTGGCCCCATTGCTCTTCGCCATATTCCTAGCAGATTTGCCCTCTGCCTTAGAGGTCATTAGAAGTGCCAGCCCGAAAATGAATGGTAAAAAATTGTCATGCCTGTTGTACGCAGACGATCTGGTAATTTTTTATCAGACCGAGCTAGGCCTACAAATGAAATTAAACGCTTTTAGAGAGTACAGTGTGGCAAAGTATTTAACTGTAAATATGGATAAAACTAAAATGTTATGCTTTGCGAAAAAAGACCCCAGTTTTAGGTGTTTTTTTGGCACATTAAAATTGGAAATTGTGTGAGAATACAGATACCTTGAGGCCTGGTTCGATAGTACTCTAAAGTGGCATACACACATAGAAGCCCAGAAAGCAAAAGCCTTTACATCTGTCTGTGGGTTGAAAAAATGTAATTGAGATTACAGGGATATGTGTCATAGACCGTTGTTAAAGGCCTATATCGCAATGAATCCCCCTCAAGTACTGTACGGAGCAGAAGTCCTTTAGCTAAGTGGTAAAAGTGACTGGGATTTAGAGGAAGGGAAGTGCTTAAAATCCCAACTGCCGGTACCAGGCTCAGCAATGATCCAGGCCATTAGAATTGAGCTAGGAATAACATCATGGAGCATACAGGCTCAAGTGACTTTGTTAAGGTTCTGGAAACGCCAAGATCCCGGTGCAGTGCAGAAGGTCTCACAGTGGTGCAGAAATTAAATTCAGCTCAGTAGTCTAAAATGGGCAAGGAGACTATAAAGAAATTGTATAGGGTTGGTGAGAATTTAAAGGTGAGAATCTGTCAACAATCACTGCAGGCAGAATTTACCAAGAGTATACTTAGATCACAAGGCCAGGAACTGTCCAGGAGCAGGGCTAGAAAAATTTGGAAAATGGTACTAGTCCTGCAGCTCTGGTACCTTGAAAAATGTCCTCGACCTAACAGTAAGCTACTTGACCTCCGTCTCTGAAAGCGGAGCAAATGTGACAAGATAATAAGATTTAAAGTCATCTTTATTGCTCATTTGCTTTGTGAGCAATAAAAAGGCCTTTAAATCTTGTTATCTTGTCACATTTGCTCCGTTTCAAAGACGGAGGACAAAAGTTAGTATGTTTTCCTACTCGCCAGAAAGGGCGAGTAGGACCTAAAAATAGCTCGACCTCAAAAAATTTACCTTGCAAAAGCGAGCGGTCGAGTGGATTTGTAGAGCCCTGCAGGAGGGTAGATTTGGAGTACTTGAGCACAAAAGAAATTGGTACAATTTATGAGGGCTTCCTGGTTGAATGAAGCCTGGTAACCTTTTAAGACTAAGAATTGGCATCAATCCTTGGTTGGCAAATGACAAAATAAAAGCAGACAGGATACAGCCTGATGGAAAATGTAAATGTATGCTGGGGAAAAGGTGATATTTTGCACATATTATTAGATTGTACAGCTGTTTTAGCCCAGAGTAAATTATTTTTACGCTCCATTTTCTTAAAATATGATACGGCGTCACGCGCTTAGGCGGTACATTTACTTACAGATATGTCTAATCTCGAGATTGCAATTGGAAGTTTTATGAAGGCCGTAAAAGTTTTTTTAAGGAAAAATTTGTAGTATTCTCAGTGATCTTAGAGGCCGAATGTTATTAATATGTACTTATTTATTAACAAAAAATTAAATTAACTTGAACTTTTATTAATTTTAATGGGGTCGTACTGTTAAGGTTCATATTAGGAAATTATGTTATTGTTGTCACACAATGTGTGGGTAATCGTGTTGTAAATTTTCAGCGTAAGTTGATGAAATTGCATTGTTTTATTATTTATAATAGTTGTTTATTCCTGTTTAAAGACTATGGTCTAAATAAACATTGCTTTTGATTTGACTTGACTTGATATAGTAAGCAAACTTGATTCTCTTGGTGTTTTTAAAAGACTTAGTTGGAAAATAAAAAACAGTAATCAAAACACTATGCCAGAGCTTAAAATACTTCCAGTGATTAACCTCTATTTTCTGTTTATGACATTAAACACTGGTGGTAGAGATAACAAAACTAACAGATATTTTGTCTCCATGCATGAAGGAGCAAAATACTTAACTGTACTGATGGAAGTTCATGCAATATGGCCCTAGCTCGTGACCCGAGACAAAGAGAACACATCAATATACCTCTTAGATGTTGAAGATATGGTGCAGACACCTTAAGCAGATCACTGTATGAAGAAGAGAAAAGTGTTGTCATTGATAGAACAATTACAGTCGACAGTCATAAGCAGGCAAATACTCCTTTATTCAACTAATCAGGTTTGCCCCTCCCCTGTTCTTTTTTACTGAAATTCTTAAGCTGAGACCATTCAAATCCAGAGTGATCCTCAAAGCCCGTGAATGATTTGCTGTGTCTCTCATTCCTGGGAATATTCACCAAATGTATAAAGAATCAGTTTGTTTTTGGAAAAAGCACTCGCACTCCTTTTTCTTAGTTTACAGCCATATGAACTGAGGACATTGCTCTATTCCGCTATAAGAACTTAGCACAATATTGCCATCTTAAAGTGTCAGCTTTCTTAGATAATGATGCCAATGTCAGTCAGATACCTTTATTCGATTCAAAAGAATCATAAAAGTTTACAAGAAAGTTCATACATTCATTTTAAAATACTAAAGATTTTAGCAAACAGTACACAAAATATGATATTAAGTACATAAAATCAATACAATGTGTTCATGATTCATAACGTTTCCTAATTAAAAGAACAATTCTGATAAAACTGAGCACAGAGCTACAAATGGTAACGGTTGATAATGACCTCAGGTGATCGAAACGTTCTTGATAAGTACAGGGACCAATGTCCCTTAGAATGGGCTTAATAAAATGGGCTTGAGATCTTTATAAAGTAAACAAAAAATCATAAAGATGCATTGTGCTCTGATGGGCTGCGTTATTACATGGACACGGACAAGGGGGGAGTCTCTCACACCATCCCCCCCTGTTTCGGAAAAGTCACAAGAAAATGCAGTGTATTTAAACGAAATCTTGTAATTAAAAAGCACGAATGAGCCCGAGTAGTAAAAGACAAGTAGAATTGTTGTTGTTTTAAAGATACATATGCCACTGTATTACTGTGCTGACTAGACAACCTTAAAACAGTATGATCTGCATTATTGATGACAGTCTTCATATTAGATTGAATAGACTCCGGGTTTTCATAAAAATGTACAAGACCTCTCTTATAAAAAGTTTCCTTGACATAGCATAACCATGGTACCGCCATTGCATTGTCAAGGTTCATACAGTCTCTTAAAATACCTCTTGAAAATAACAGCTCTTCTGAGGTCCAAATTGTCCCCATAAAAGCAACGGGGAAACATGAATTCTGTCAATCACAATCTAAACCCACCTCGGAATGACAGAATAAGGTAGAAGTGCTACTGGGGGTAAATAGGAGGCGTTTTAAAAATGTGTTCTCTAATAGTAGTCGCCACTGTTAATCGTAGGTCTTTGATTAGATTTAAGGGAACCTCTACATAGGTCGATCTGAAACCTGTGCACAACGGTCAAGGTTATTTGCTGGAGAACCATCCTTGCTCTTGATGTTGCAGAAAGTTTAATCAGGAACTCTGGATAAAGAGGTTTCTGTCAGTGTTTCACAGAGATATTGAGAATGGCTATGGTCATAACTGTCATCGTCTCGACTCTAGGTCCTGATACTTTACATTGAGTTGTTTGGGGCCATAGGCGGACGTAAACATACCTTCCTCCTCCCAATGTTCGGAATTATGCAGGTGTTGTGGAGAGTTAGTCTATACCTTGCAAGGGGATGCCTACTCTATAGAAAGACCAGATGCATGTTCTGGAAGAAAAGTAGTTATAGTGTATTTCTCGGAAATAAGCAGAACCTTATGTTTCTTTTGGAGGTAACTGTCTTTTACAGTTAACGTCTGCATAGATGGCGGTGGGATCGTGGATAAAGGGGTCATCGGTGATGAACGCTTCAACAAATTTTTTGACACTGACTTCATTGATAGTAATCATTTGGATGGTATCGATGATGGAAGGGAAAATGTTATCAACAGTGCAGTAGAAGCAACTGTTGTCGCCAAGAAGACAGTAGCTGTCCTAGTAGTCATTGACTTTACCCCTGTAGTCTTTCAATGTTTCCTCGTCCTCGAAGATGACTCTGTTGTTGAAGTGTTGATCAGCTGTATAATCATTGACTGGACTGATGGAGATGGTCTGGTCAATGACGAGAAGTCTTTGGTGAGAGTTGGACGAGTTTTATGCTTTGGAGTTGGTGTTTCAGACACTGGATTAGGACTAGATTTGACAGTGTGAATAATCTCCCAAAAAGTCTTTGGTCTCTCAACATCCTCTGAACCTTTTTTGGATGTTCTTTTGAGTAAGATAGTTCGGACTTTGAAGCTTCATGCGGTCTCTTGTCTCAATGTACCCTTTTTAGATATTTGATGGGCTTTTTTGGTGTGCCATCAGGCTATTATTAATAAAATGGAGCTTTCTTATATGTGACCTTTTGATTGCAAATTAGGGGCCTTCCTTTTCTATTTTCTAAGGTATTAGTTGATAAGGTGCAGCATATTTTGCATTCCTTAATTTTATGGTTCGGGTACAGATAATAAGCATACTCTTCAGAGTGTAATCTTTTCTTTTTACAAATCACACAATGTCTGATGAGAATATTTTTTTTATAGAAGTCTCAGACATTGTATATGATCATCTCAGAGAAATGCTTGCAAAGAAATCTGCACTGAATAGGACAGCTTGAAGTAGAAATAAAAGTCACTTAAGTGTGAGCAAAAGAGCAAAGCGCAGAGAAAACCCTTCACAAACGATGTGGTTGAAATCTGAAAGATGATAGTCTCTCAGGGTGTGGTCATGGGGCTAATTATATCGGATTGGTTGAAGTTTAGTTCTACTTAAATGATGTGTCTAGGCTACTAAACAGTGTTTTAGACCTAAGATTACATTAACATAGGACTGCTACTGAGAGGTTACTGTCAGACTCCCAGATCAAGGGTGGGGGTGCTTTAAGCACTTGAATCTATGAAACACCCAATTCTGAAGAATAAAGAATTATAATGCAAGATTTGGTTGGTTTTAGGGAAATATGAAGCCACATAAGTCTCGGGATCCTTCTATGAATCTTATACCTATGATTCCAGTAAATCAATTATTAGTTTGTGTCATTACACACAAGATGTACACAAATACTCATCCTTCTTGGCATTATGAAGGCAGTGCATCAAACAATGACCAACCACAATTATCTTCATAGCAAAAAATATTAGGCAATTTTTCTGTACATCAAAATACACAATGATGCAAGCCCTTACGCCAAGTGGTCTAAGAAGGTGTCACCGAGGGGATGGGAGACATCCTGTAACTTTATAAAATAGATTGAAAAAACATATATAACTTTTTTATTCATTTACAGTATTTGCTAAAATCTGAACCCATTTCTATGGAAAAGCAGAGGGATTCACCTTAATATGTTTTGCTAAAGCAGAAGCATCTCAAACACAAGGTGGGAGAGAGAGTTTTCTAGTTAAAAACAAATTTTAGAAACAAATGCAGTGGGAAGAAAGGTGGTAACGTGTCTTGACTGTTCTTTTTTTCCACATCACATATTCAAATTACAACACCATCACATTTACAATTTGAGACACATGAAAACTGATATAGTGCATAATGGCAGCTTTGAAACTCGCCCATTTTGCAGAAAATATTGAGGTGGAGGCACATTTTGGGATTTACTAAAGGTCGTGGGAGATAAATAGTGGGAGAAATTTGATGCTGACCTTTTTATTCCTGTTTAGTCTAGCTTAGCCATTTGTATACCTAGGTAGAGTGCACTGGTGTAGCAGCCTAGCCATTCTCTAACACTTCAATTAATAAACTTATTACTGATTCATGGGGATTTCCAGAAAGTGAAATAAGATAAAACAACCAATGAGGGAGACGAGATGAA
Organism: Lissotriton helveticus; assembly: GCF_964261635.1. NCBI lineage: Eukaryota > Metazoa > Chordata > Amphibia > Caudata > Salamandridae > Lissotriton > Lissotriton helveticus. The sequence continues at coordinate 1,895,293,769 of NC_136065.1, read as the reverse complement.
CCCACTGGCAGGGAATATGTTTAAGAAAGCCTAGCTTGGAGGAAGGCCCTATTGATGTGATTTAAAGATTATAAAAAGAAACAACCAGATTTTAATTTGTCAATATGACCACTGAACATAGGTATCCAGAATGTGTAATGTACGAATTTGTTGAGAACTAAGCGGTTTGCCTCAGTTTCATTGACATGGGAGGAGAACACATTTTTGAGCAGTAGGTTACAGAAAAATATATTTAGTGTGAGAAAGTCCATATGCAATGGTGCACAAAAGTGTTCTTAATGATTATTCATGTTTTTAAGGCAAGTCCTCGACCTTGGTGTCCCCAGCTAGTTTAAAATCAAAGTACGTCTCACAAATGGGCAAAGAAACACTAAAAGTAAATTGAGCCTTCTGAAAAAACCCTAACACTTTGGAACCACATACCATTTGAACTAGTACTCAACCCTAAGTTGCCATCTTTGCAGGAAAAGAAAACCCACGAAAACGTATCTGTTTAGAACATTCCAAATGTTTAAGTCAGCTTCTCACCACCATCTATGATGTTTAATTCTTGCTCTATGGTTGAAGAGTATGATTTTGTATTATTCATATTATCGAATTATTCTCCATTGCCCTTGTGGCTTAGTTTAAGATTTACAAATACCGTAAAAATATATGAATGAATTTAAGCAGAGGTGTGTTTTTAAAAAAAAACTTGAATCAAAATGCACCACACCATCCTGAGTCCTGTTCTAACTTAGCACTTAGGCTTTAGCCTCTTTTATAAATAGCTATCTAATTATATTACGGTCAAGATATGCTCCAGGTATATGTTTCTAAAAACAAAGTGTAGGAGAACGGTATCTTAAAAAAAAATGTAATAATAGCACTGAGTTATTCCTGTCAGCCAAAAAATTATGCAATTTAGCTATGTAAAATAAATTACGGAAAGGGTCAAGAAGGTACATATAAATAGAAAAACGCTATCAAACAAACAAACAGAGAACAGGTGTAGAATGTATTCTTTCACAGATCTGCAATGTGCTCTAACTGTAGGAAAGCAAAGATCGCAACCCACTCAGCAAAATGCAACAGTAATCACCTTCTGTTAAGCGAGAAACGCACAGATGGAGGCAAATAAAAGCCAATACTTACAACAAAAATAAGGATTCATGTTTTATTTAATTGCATACAACGAAACTTCAAATGTTCAAGCACGCAAGTTATCCCTAGAGTTTTATTTTTATCTTGAACAAAACGTGCAGTACCTCTTAACAGTTTCAACCCAAGTTATAATCTTAACACTTTTTATAACACAATTTCCAATTAACAAAGGAAAATTGCTGTAAAGCTGAAAACTGGACCACATTGTAACTGATGCACAAGGAGAATGTCTTACTCTTTTCCTAAAAATGGAAACACTCACTGCACAGCTTTGCACCAGAGGAGAAGCAATCAATAATGCAGCTGGAGCATTCACACCAGGCCTAAGAGGCGTACAGGGCCCAGTGCACCCTTATTAGAACAGGTTTTTTTTTTAAGTCGGATCTGGGTAACTTTCCTTCCTTGCATTAGGGTCAATAGAACCTTTCGTTTCAAAATATTCTGCATTAGGGAATTACAAACGTATTTGAAGGGAACAGTAGCAGTGTCCTCCGGGGCCCAGTCACAAAATCAAAAGGGAGGAGGAGCCCTCTGGAACCATTAATGGCCCTGGAGATCCCATCCTCCAGGACCAGCTCCTGTTATTACTCAGGTTGTTGCCCACCCCTGCACAGTGGCTTCCCTGCCTGCGCCGCCTGTGTTAGCTCTCGCTTGTCAGGAGCAATAACTAAGCTCACGCCGAGTGACAGCAAACATGAATTCAGCTCCCAGCTGGCGGGAGCTTTAAAAATGCTCCCGCCAACTGGGAGCGGCTAGGAGAAGTGTGGCTCGCCGGTTAGAGGAGGCAGACCCTGATGCAGAGGTCAGACCTGGGACCAGGGTTCAATTCCCGACGCGGCAGGGTCTTGAGCTCATAATGTCCACGGACTCGATAATTCTCGCCTCGTGCCTACTCGAATCGTGGGTTCACACTCTGCAACTCTGGGCAATAGCTTGCTTAATCTCCACTACGGCCCCACCACGATGGGATGCCTGGTCTTCACCATGGGGATGCCCAGTAGGGGTAATCTCGCAGGGAAAGACCAGGACGGGTTCCCAAAGCAAGCGCCTTGAGACCTTACGGTGATAAGGCGCTATACAAGAGCGTATGATTACGATTACGATTACTTCAGATCTGTTTCCCTGTCCACAGTGATGCGGGAAGGGATACATATCTGAATATTGCTCCCACCTGCAGAAGGCAGCATTTATAGCTGCTCCCTGCAGGATGGAGCAATGGTGGGTCTTAAGCTGGGGCCTATGTGCTCCTACCACGGCCCCCCCATCGAGGATATGGTGGGTGCCAAGAGATGGGGTCCCCACGGCCGATATCTTCCGGGCGAGGGGGGGTACGTGCCTCTTCCCCATTTACACAGGTGATGGACCCTGCGGATGGGGGCTGTGTATCCCCCTCCCCATTACAATATGGCTGGGCCCCAGCAGATGGGGTACCCGGAGCCGAAATCGGCCCAAGGAGGAGCGGCTGTGTGCTCCCCTCCCTTATGAATACAGTGGTGTACCCCTGGGGACTGTGTCCCGAAGCCCAAAACCTGCTTGGGCAGGGGAGCTATGCACCCCCCCGTAAATACAGTGGGGGGCACCGGGGGATGGGGTCCCAGGGCAAAATTCAGCCCCGGGAGTGCGGGGGACATGCCCTCCTCCCCCACAAAATGTGCTGGGCCCCTGGGTTGAAATCAGCCCAGGATGCGGGGCTGCATGCCTCCCTCCCGGGTTGGCTGCCTTTGGGACGATGGTCTGCGGTCAGGCCCTGTGGCCAACTACTCACTATGCACAGTCAAAGCAGGTGGCGTAGGTACGGCTATCCCCTGCGGCCAATCGGGCACTGCCAAAGGCAGTTTTATTAACGTTTGGTAAATATCACTTTACGTTTAAAAAAAACTAGAAATTCACAGAAAAAAAAAGGTTGCAGGGACGTTGTAGTTAGGAAATCGGATTAAAACACAGAAATTTACTGAAAAAAACAAAGGTTACAGGTGCATTATAGTTAGGAAATTATTTAATTTAAACTTAGAAATTCACTAAGAAAAAAAAAATTACAGTGACGTTTTAGCTGAGATCAGATTTTATACACAAAACCATAGACATTCACCAGTTACAACTCACCCCCTTGCCACGCACTACTAATTACCCCACAAATGACATCACTCATGACATCTTCTGTGACATCATTGATAATATCTGCAACATTTGCTGTAAAAATATTGATGAGAAAGCTGTGCGTAACTAGGGAGTGTGTTATAGTCACCTTAAGGCAGGAGCTAAGTTAGTTGAGATAACTAAGTATAACTGCTGAATTTCTATGACATTTTGTGTGTGTAAAATCTGAATGTAACTATAACGTCTCTGTAACTTTTGTTTTTTTAGTGTGGGTATATTTTTTTTTTCTCTCCCTCTGTCCCACCACTCCTCGGTGGCTCACCAAGCGACAAATCAGGTTTAAAGTCAGACTGCCTAATTACAATGTAGGCGGTCAGAGTTCAAACCGGCCAGTCGGAGTTTCCAACAGGCTCAAAAAGCACATCAGCCAGTCGGAGGCCGCACATAATTAATCCCCTACGGACGGTGTTTCCGGGGTGGGGATTATGATGTCAGAAAGTGACTTTGGGGGCACCTAGCAGAGCCCCCTTGCCTTAGTGGCGTCCAGTTCGGTGAGGTGCCTGTCACACATTGCAGGGATTAACAGAAACTCACATGTCTCTATGGGAGCTTGTGCTGCGTCCGTTTTACGACCGTAGCACATGCTCCAATTGAGAAATGGGAGGTTGCGACCGCACCATGGGCTGTCGCATCATAATTGTGGTGTCGGGACCGCCGACCAGAGATCGGTTGGTCCCGAGACTGCAGTGATGTCAGTCGGAGGAAACTCAAACCATCATCGTAATGAGCCCCTTAGAGTCTTCTAATAAGATTTACAATTGAGTATGACACTTTGGATCACGCCCTAAAAACTTTCTCAACTCAATTTAGCAACAACTCATCAACCTTCTACACCCAGAAGCTTAACTCTATAGATCCTCTGGAGCAGTCAGAGATGGTGGTGGTCCAAGAAGGATTAGTTACTTACCTGTAATCCTAGTTCTCTTCCAGGGGTATCCTCATCAAAGTCATAAGCATTAGAATATTCCCGCCCAGGTGCGGGACTCCGGAAACACTATATTATATGTGCCCCACATATATATACTCATATATATATATAAATACATATATATATATAACATGCAATAGCAGCCAATAAAAACAGAGCTGAAATATGCTGTGTAGAATTTCCACCATACATGTAATAATAATAAGCATTAGAAACATGAGAAACAACACAAAGTTTGTTTTAGAAACTGTTTTAATGCTCAGAAAGCAGTAGAAATTCTTATAACTCACTGGAAGCATAGAAAGCTCCCAGGCTGCATTGCAAACACACAGTCTAAAAAGACTGAAAAGCTAACCTGTAGCTACATAGCAATAAACTGACACCGTGCCTTTAAGGCACTCATGACCCCCAGTATCCCATCATGCCTCAGGGGTGACAGTTAGGTCAGTTGTTCTTTTCGGAGACTGAAAATAGACCCAATAACAAATAGGTTAACCATATCTCCTTATTAAAGAATGTCCTTTGCCCGGGGAGGCGGGAGGGTTGCTTATGACTTTGATGAGGATACCCCTGGAAGAGAACTAGGATTACAGGTAAGTAACTAATCCTTCTCTTCCAGGGGATCCTCATCAATAGTCATAAGCATTAGAATAGAATAGCGAGCCTCACCTCATCTCCCTGCGGGCAAAGGAGTAACAATACAGTAATAAACCATATTAAGCCTAGTATTCACTAAGCTTGTACAGGCCGTAGGCTACCCAAATAGATTCCTCAAAGAGGCTTGTCCTACTTGAGTATCGGCCCTGGAATCAGACTCGAGACAGTAATGTCTCGTAAAGGTATGAACTGATTTCCAAGTCGCAGCCTTGCATATCTCCGACATTGGAATGTCGTGCAAGAAGGCTACTGTAGCGGCCTTCCCTCTAGTGGAATGCGCTTTGGGTGACTGCAACAAAGGCTTGCCTGCAAGCTGATAAGCCAATTTAATGCAAGAGACAATCCATCTCGCGATGGACCTCTTGGCCGCTGGAAAACCTGTTCGCATTGAACCATAGTTCACAAACAGTTGATCCGTTTTCCTAATCCCTTTGGTCATTTCCAAATAGAACTTGAGCACTCTTTTAAGATCTAAGGAGTGAAGTGACCGCTCGGCTGGGGTCGTAGGATTTGGAAAAAATGAAGGGAGGGAAATGGACTGATTTATATGAAAATCAGAGATGACTTTAGGTAGGAAAGCTGGATGAGCCCTTAGGACTACCCTATTGTGATGAAAGATAGTGTATCGTTCTTTCGCACAGAGAGCTTGAATCTCGCTGACTCTGCGAGCAGAGGTAATCGCCACCAAAAAGGCCGCCTTCCAAGAGAGATGTTGCAAAGAGGCCTTGTGGATGGGCTCAAAAGGTGGTGACATTAACCTGGATAGCACCAGGTTTAATTCCCATGGAGGAGAAGGACTTCACACAGGGGGATACACTTTCTTCAATCCCTGGAGGAAGTCCTTAACCACTGGAACCTGAAAGAAAGAAACCTGATCTGGAGATTTTCTGTATGCTACTATGGCTGACAAATGCACCCTAATAGAAGCGTATTTCAAACCAGCAGTAGCTAGGGAAAGGAGGTATGGCAAGATGACGTCCTCCTGCCCTGTAGTCGGGTCAAGGTGATGATCCCTACACCATAGGAAAAACCGCTTCCACTTAAACGCATAGGACGTTCTCGTGGAAGGTCTCTTAGCCTCCTTTAAAATGTTCATGCACTCAGGAGGCAAGTTCAAATGTCCATATTGCAGGACCTCAGGAGCCATGCTGTTAGGTTCAATGATGGGAGGTTGGGATGCATTATCCTCCCGTTCATTTTGCTCAACAGGTCCGGCCTGCAAGGGAGTCGTCTGTGTGGACACACAGACAGATGTAGAAGGTCCGGGTACCACCACTGCCGTGGCCAATCCGGAGCTATCAGGATCCTTTCCATGTTCGACCTGCAGAGCTTGGAAACTACTCTCGGAATCAGAGCCAGGGGAGGAAACGCGTAAGCGAACGTCGCTGACCAATCCATCAGCAGAGCATTCCCCTGAGTCCCTGGCCGGTGGAACCTGGACGCGAAGACGTGGCATTTGGAGTTTTCGTCGTCTGCAAACAAATCTATGGCTGGACGACCCCAGCAACGAAAAAGCTCTTCCACCACATCGTCGTTTAGCACCCAGTCTGGCTGATCTTCGAAGTGCCTGCTGAGTGCGTCTGCTTTTACGTTCAACTCGCCTGGCAGGTGCACGGCCACTATCGTGAGGCCTCGAGAGAGGAGCCAATGCCAGATTGCCTGAGCCTCTCGAGACAGAGGGCGAGATCTTGTGCCTCCTTGTTTGTTCAGATAGAACATGGTGGTCGTGTTGTCCGTCTGAACGAGGACTGAGTTGGACTCTATCGCTGGTAAAAACGCTTTGAGAGCCAGGAATACCGCTCTGAGTTCCAGCATATTGATGTGGTATGTCTGCTCCTGCGCAGACCACAGGCCTGAATCTGAAGCGGACCCATATGCGCTCCCCAACCCTGTAGAGAGGCATCAGTCACTATCGACTGGTTTGGAAGAGGCTGGTGAAACCGAACCCCCACCAGCAGATTCTTTCTCCGTGTCCACCATTTGATGGCGTCTTTCGTCGCTTGGGAGAGCTTGATGCGATCCTCCCAAAGTCCTGTCGCCTGGTCCCATTGATCCTCCAGGGCCTGCTGTAGAGGCCGCATTCTCAGCCTTGCGTTTGGGATGAGAAATATGCAGGATGCCATGGAACCCAGCAGGGATGCGACTTGTCGGGCTGTTGGAAGCCGAGAGTCTATCAGAATTCCACATTTCTGGTTCAGGGAAAAAAGTCTCTCCTCCGAAGGAAACGCTTTTCCCACTTTTGTGTCCAGAACGGAGCCTAGGTAGTGAATTGACTGTGTAGGACGCTGGACTGACTTCTCCAGATTCACATGGAGACCGAGCTTGTGCAATTGGAGAAGACACAGATGTAGATCGTGCTGTACCCGCACTGGAGACGGACCTTTTAGGAGCCAGTCGTCCAAGTATGGGTATAGGAAGAGTCCCTTCTTGTGCAGAAAAGCCGCCACCACCGCCATGCATTTGGTGAAGACTCGTGGTGCGGACTTGAGACCGAAGGGTAGCACCGTGTACTGAAAGTGTTTGTTCCCTACGACAAACCTCAAGTACTAGCGATGTTGTTGTACAATTGGGATGTGAAAGTACGCATCTTGCAAGTCCACCGAACACATCCAATCTCCGACTTGAAGATGTGGGCATATTTGGTGAAGAGCCAGCATGCGGAACTTTTCTCTGATGATGATCTTGTTTAGAAGTCGTATATCGAGTATTGGTCTGAACTTGTCCTCCTGATCTTTTTTGGGGACAAGAAAGTACCTGGAGTAAACTCCCTTTCCTCTTTGAGCGAGAGGAACCTCCTCTATCGCTCGCTTTTGTAGTAGGACTGTTACCTCTCTTCGGAGCAAGCTTAGTTGGTGAGGGGAAGCGCTCTTTGGAGGTATGTTCTTTGGAGGAGCAAGGAAACGTAGTTTGTATCCATTGCGCAGTATATTCAGCACCCACTGATCCTTGGTGATGCTGACCCACTCTGCCAGGTGTTGTGAAGCACTTCCTCCCACTGGAGTGGGCAACGGCGCCAGAGGAAGCCACTGATCAGGCTTTTCCTCCTCTTGTAGTGGTAGAGGATTGTTGATGACCTCCTCTACCTCTGCCAGGTTTACCTCGAAACTGGGGTTTTCCTTGGGCTTTACTTTGGGACCATTGAGGGGTTTGAACCCTCTGTTGAGCTCCCCTCCCCCTGTTGGGCTTGAAACGACGCTTGAACTCTTTCTTCTTTTCCAAGCCCACCGCTTTCACTGTGTATAGTTCCGTCTTCATTCGGGTCATTTCTTCGTCCGCATGCTCACCGAAAAGAGCAGAACCCGAAAAGGGGAGATTAAGGATGCGATGCTGAGCATCCGGCTTCAGGCCTGTCAAGCGCAACCATGCCGATCTCCTGGCACAAACCCCATGAGAATAGGAATGCGCCGACAGGACAGCACCATCCGCAGCCGTGCTTATCATCTGATTCGCCACCAGACATCCTTCAGTCACGGTCTCTTCAAAGTCCTGCTGGTCTTCTTTTGGCAGCTTGGCTTTGAACCTTTCCATAGAGTCCCATAAGGCTCTGTCGTACCGACCCAGAAGTGCAGCCGCACTAGAAACCTTAAGAACCGACGCAGCTGAGTTGCAAACTTTGCGACCCCAGGAGTCTTGCGTCTTGCTGTCCTTGTCTGGGGGGACGGAAGAAGAACCTGCCACTGCGTGTGTCTTCCTCGCCGCCGCCACAATAACAGAGTCTGCTGGCGGGTCCGATCTTACAAAAACCGGGTCAGAAGAGGCCGGTTTGTATTTCTTTTGGATGCGGGCTGGCACCGCTCTGATAGCCGCCGGAGTTAGGAATACCTCCTTGACAGGATCTATAATCCCCGGAACTAATGGCAGTAGAGGACGGGTGATCGCCTTTTTGTGTAAAGTCTCAAAAATGACTGTCGTGGTAACCTGAGGGACAGACATTTCAATGTTCAGCTTCTGAGCTCCTCTTTGCAAGACGTCCAGATACGTGCCAATGTCATCCACTGGGGAGGATCGGGACGTTGGACTGTCCGTCAAAGTAGGGGAGTAGTCCCTCTTGGAAGACTTGGTAGAAGAGGTAGAGGAAGTAGACGGAGTTCGTCGACGTCTACGGTGGACACTGTGCCTCCTCTCTTCGGATCGTTTCGGACGCACTTCTCGTCTAGGAGAGCGAGACCTGACCCGCTCCTCTGGGTCTTTTCTGGGAGATCGGGTCCTTCTGGGAGATCTAGTTGGTGTTCTCACCGGAGATTTGCGCCTGGGAGGGCTATGCTTGTCCATCTCCTCCACTAGATTCTGAAGAGGAGACCTGTGCTGCGAGCTGGCGTAGTCCTGCATACGTTTTGCAGCCCCAGAATCTCTCCAATGATCCAAAGACCTATACCATCTAGGTGAAAGTCTGACTTTATCCGCCCAAGGGTCCGTTCGACGCTCAGGTGACTTGCGTACTGGACTTCTGGACTTCGAAGAAGTAGTTGAGGAGCCAGAGGACCTTGAGGTGGAATGACGGGAAGCTGACTCCGTTACGATCACCACATCTGAACATCTCGACGCTGAGCGATCTTCCCTCGTGGTCGAGTGCTTTCGGGGCCTCGACGTCGAACGACGATGCCCAGTCGTCGACGGAAGTCTCGACGTCGAACGACGATGTTCTGTCGTCGACGAAGCACCCTGCCTCGACGTCGAGTGACGATGTCTAATCGTCGACGGAGGTCTTTCTCTCGACGTCGAACGGTGATGATCAGCCGTCGACGGAGATTTCTGCCTCGACGTCGAATGTCTGTGCGACGACGGTGGAGGGGTACTGGACACCCTCGACGCCGAGAGCTGACGAGACACCGACGGAGACTGCATCCTCGACGCCGATCGACTCTTCCCTGTCGACGGCGGAGGGGTCTTGGTCCTCGACGCCGAACGTCGCTTCTTCGACGACGGCGGAGGAGTCACACTTCTCTACGCCGGTCGACGTCTGGATGACGACGGCGGAGGGGTGACCTCCCTCGACGCCGGTCGTCGCCTGGTTGACGACGGCGGAGGGGTCCTGGATCTCGACGCCGACCGTCGCCCGGTTGACGGCGGCGGAGTTCCCTTCCTCGACGTCGGACGTCGCCCGGTTGACGCCGACGGAGGGGATTTCGACGATGGAACTGGATCCTTCGACGTCGTCGACGTACCTGGTCTTCTCTTCGACGGCGAGCCCGCCGTCTACGGTAGTTTAGACGATGAATGATCCACCGGTGGTTCTTTTCTCAGCGCCGAGCCCGACGCTGAGGGTGAGGGGTATGAAGACTTCTTTCTGGAAGATGAATGAGTCTTCTTGGAGCCCTTCCTCACCGGAGATCTTCCTCTTGATGACCTATGAGCTAGGCCATAAATGCGAATCCTCTCCCTGTCTTTTAAAGTTCTTCCTGACAGGTGTTCACAATGAGGACAGGTGCCTGGATCATGTTCCTCAGGCAGACACAGGATACAGACGTCGTGGTTGTCTGACTTGGCCTTCTTGTTGCCACAAGAAGGGCATTTGTCAAAGAGTGAAGGCATTTTCTGGAGAAAATGCTCCCCAAATTGACTGAAAAAGACAGTATCTTACTTGACTAGATGTTAAATGTCGAGTAAGAACAAAAAATTATCAAAAGTGAAGAGTTTTTCTGTCAAAAAGCAGGAAAATTAGTGGAGCTGTGTAACCAGGGTCCTTCTCTGAAGGAGCCGGAAAGAACAACTGACCTAACTGTCACCCCTGAGGCATGATGGGATACTGGGGGTCATGAGTGCCTTAAAGGCACGGTGTCAGTTTATTGCTATGTAGCTACAGGTTAGCTTTTCAGTCTTTTTAGACTGTGTGTTTGCAATGCAGCCTGGGAGCTTTCTATGCTTCCAGTGAGTTATAAGAATTTCTACTGCTTTCTGAGCATTAAAACAGTTTCTAAAACAAACTTTGTGTTGTTTCTCATGTTTCTAATGCTTATTATTATTACATGTATGGTGGAAATTCTACACAGCATATTTCAGCTCTGTTTTTAAATTACTGCTATTGCATGTTATATATATATATATGTATTTATATATATACGAGTATATATATGTGGGGCACATATAATATAGTGTTTCCGGGGTCCCGCACATGGGCGGGAATATTCTAATGCTTATGACTATTGATGAGGATCCCCTGGAAGAGAACAACTTCTCCGTACAGTGCCTGTACATTAAATTAACTGTAAAAGACATTGAATCTTTCACGATCATTCGTTGGATTCATCCATAAAGCCGTTACATTATACAGCTCAACCTAATTACTGTTCTTACAGTACAGACCTAACCAAACGTTTAGGTCAACAATGTTTAGGCTAAACATGTAGTTTTCTCCTGCATTTCCTGTATGAGACATCAACCGTTCTTTGCTAAAAGAATTACCCGATACCCTCAAGCATAAACATGCTCTTCTTATCCGAAAAGCAAACTCCAAGTACAATCTTGTTTGATCATTAAAGTTGAGGTACATCCAATCAAACAGGACATCGTTTTAATTAATACCATCAAAAGGAGAAACATCATGCTATTTTCTAGTCACATATAGAACATCTATAAACATTCTGACCTTCTGAAGAAAAAGCTAGCCATAATAGTGTTTCCTTCCACTGCTCAGCAATGTCAAACTTTTTCTGGGTGAGAAACAGAAAACAAGATGCAACCCAGTATTCCTAGAACCTTGTGTAATAAATAGTAACATTCCCTCAGATGTGTTCAGAAGAAAATTACAATCACTTGAGAGAGGGGCTAAAATTGTTCTAAATCCCAAAAAAGAACATGTATAAAAAAAAGGCAGACTTTCTAAACAGGCGAACATGCACTGGTTTAACTTCAACTGGCTATACAAGAACAATTCGTAGATAAGCCTGGCTCAAATAACCTAATTCATTAACCTCCGGGGTCGAAACATCAACGTTCTTGGCTGAACATGTCAATGCAGTCTGACTCATATATGATTTTGCTATGCAGTCAATAATGTATCTTTATTTCCTTTAGCTTGCTGTGCACATTTGCAACCTTCTCACAGATCACATGCACTGCCCCATCAAATGAAGCGCCATCCAACGTTCCGTTCAAGCTAAACCAATACAAGTTTACCTTGTTAAAAAGTCATATTTTTTTCAAGGGGCATCAGGGAACTCAAAGCTTCATACGACTCCTAAGTTATCCTTGAGACTGAGAATCAGCAAAGTTCTTACCACTTTCTGTATTAGTTGTCGGTAGACATAGCTGCCAAGTCTCCAAGGTCTATGCATGATGTGCTGCTCCCATCCAGGTTTTATAACGGATTAAACAAGACTAAAACTCCCACAATTCAAAGAAAAAACCTGTCCTGGAGAAGCACATCACGCCTGGACCTGGGAAACTTGACAGGGTTCATGGCTAGGTGTGGTGTTGTAATGTACTGTATTGATGGCACACTATGACATCAGTCAGTTCTGTGGTGGAATCTGGTGGAGCACAGAATGTTGGGGCAGGACTGTTAAGGGACACAGTTGGAGGAGATCTTATTGAAATGTACACGGTTTGCCTGCTCCATACCCATGTATTGAATGAACGTACATGAAATCACACCAAAGAGCGTACTTTTGTCATTACAATTGGTGACGAATTAAGAACCCACTGAGTGCAACAATTTATTCCATCTTTCTGGCACTGATTACTGGACACCCTCACGCAAAGTATCCTGTTCGGTGTGGGTTGGTGTGCACTGATACATACTACGTGCTTGTAGATTAATGAGGGGAGCAGACAGTTCCCGGCTATGGGACCAAGTTTCGGCACACCTTGTTGATGGCAACTGCTCCTGCGCACTGCTGCAAAACTCTTCACAAACTTGCTATAAAACTCTGCAAGACCCAAAAATTATCAGACTTCCTCCTTGGACGTAGTGGCAGGTGCCAATCTTACAACTTTTACTCTGTCCTTCTTAGGTGTGATACCTTTCCTTCCGACTTCATGCCCTAAATATGTTACTGACCCCAGAAAAAATTTACATTTCCTTAACTCAGCTATCAATCCTTTCTTAGCCAGCCTTTCCAAAACTTGCCTCAATTTAAAATCATGCTCCTCCTTATTCTTTCCCATAATAAGTACATTGTCTTGGTAGTAGATAACTCCTTTCAGATCACCAATAACGTATGCATCAGACACTGGAATACTGCGGCTGCCAATGACAAGCCGAACGGCATTTGCACAAATCTGTAACAACCAAAGATCTTGATAAATTATGTAAACTTTTTATAAGATTGATGCAGGAGAATTTGGTGATAAGCAGTGGTTAAGTCATTAAACACCTTTTGTCTCAGCAATTAGTTCATTGATCCTAGGTAGGGGAAATGTATCCACTGCTTCATTTTTATTCAGATCCCTAAGATCAACACAAATCCTGATCTGATATTTCTGTTTACGTGCAACCATTAAGGGTGCCAACCATTCAGCATTCTCTATGGGCTCAATTATGCCATTCTTCTCCAATTTGTTTAATTCCACTTGTACAGCCTCTTTGACACTCAAATGAATGTTGCGCACCGTGTGCAAACCGGTGATGCTCCTTCTTTTAGAATAATTTGTGCACAAACCCTCACAATTTGCCAACTCTACCTGAGAATACATCTGAAAATTCCTCTTTCACCTCATCGTCCATAATTGCAACAGAATCCCCAAGCATTAAAACCTGATCCTTACAATTGGGAATGAGTGTAATGCCCATGCACCCTGGTCTGCATAACCCAACACAGATGGTCCCTTATTAGCCACCTCCAACTTCCCTGAAGTCTCTCTGCCCTTACATTTTTTTTTTTAAATAGGGGCCTGTAGCCTAACTTTGGAAGTTTTGCACCAGTACATATTACTGGATGAACATCCATAGGAGTCAACTGGCACCCCAACACACTTGCAAACTGTTCTTCCCAAATTTTATGCTGAACTATGGTATAAGGTGAGTTCAAATCAGCCATCATCTGCATTTCAATCCCTCTGATTCTCATGTGACACAACAGTTTCTTTTTACAACTGCTTCATCAATGCACAATATGCAATTCCCACCAGACACATCAGCTCCCTGTTCATCCATAATACACTTAACAGCTGAATTGCTACTCTTCTTCCTATATACTTTAGCATAGTGCCCACAATGGCACAATAGGCGCCTTTGGATCGAATTGCAGGGCAATTCCTATCTCTCGCCATATGCCTCGGTTACCACACCTAAAATAACTGGGGCGTTTATCAATGATGCCCTTTTACTGGGAATGTATGGGTTTTGGGAATGCACTGTAGACACATTTACTTCCTGAACTCATAGTATTTCCACTCTTGTTACCAAAAGATTTACTTTAATTGTTATCAGTAATCTTACAGAAAGACTCCTTTAACAATAGCTATTATCTCATTAAGAGAAGCATCGCCACATACCCACAGTTTTTCTTGCACGATAATATAGTGTTCACTAAGTACATGATTGTATGATCTCAAATAAATTCATCATGCGACTGAGAAAATTTGGCAATTCATCACTTTTGGACTTGGCCCTTTTTGCAGGGTCATCCTTAAACTTTTATTTTTGCCTTCCTCCTGTATTGTTTCTGACCTGTTTTTGTTGGTTTTAGGACTCTGGGCACTTTACTACTGCTGATCAGTGCTAAAGTGCATATGCTCTCTGTCTAAAGTGTTATGGTAATTGGTTGTCCATAATTGGTATGTTTGTCTTACTAGTAAAGTCCCTAGTAAAGTGCACTATGTGTGCCAGGTCTGGTAATGCAAATGCTACTAGTGGGCCTGCAACACTAATTGTGCCACCCACAAAATTAACCCTAAAAAGAGATCTCAGACCTGCTACTGCAGTGCCTGCGCGCAGTTTGTTAACTGCCTTGTTGTCCTGACAAGTGCACCCACTTGCCAGGCCTTACCCTTCCCTTCCCTTTTTTTATGCACATCAGACACCACAAAATAGTAGGCCCAAGGTACCCCCCTTGTCAGAGTGCAGTGTATGTGAAAGGTAGGACATGTACTGAGGAGTGTAACATATCCTGACAGGGAAATACTGCCAACTTCGTTTTTCACTGTTGCAAGGCCATCTTGCCCATAGGACAAAATAGGGAATGCTGTGTAACATGTTTCCAGCATATCGGCATAAGATGGAGAGAAGGAGTTTAGTGTGCCTGAACTCAGAATTTAATAACACATCTTTTTGTGAAGATGGATTGCAATTTGTGTGTTTAAAAACCACGCTATTAGGAGCGGCTGGTTTCTTTCCTAACCATCCTGCGTGCCTCTGATTGGTTGTGTATTGACTGTCTGGGTTTGGATGTGACAGGGTCTGGGGAGTGTCCTGACACAAGGGAGAAGTAGGTGAGAGAGCAACAGGCTGGCCTGCATTTGGTGTGGGGGAGGAGTAACCCCCTGGATGTGAAGAGGGCTGTGCTGTAGTCACTAAAAGGATGGCTCCACCTCCTGCGGAGCATCTGGGGACCAGACCCTCACTATCAAAGGAAGAGAGTGTGCACTGACAGGAAGACACCAAGGTCTGGTTTGGACCAGGCTCAGAGTTCCCTGAACACAAATCCTTCAAAGGCATTTAGGGGTATAAATGTGAGAGCTGAAACCCCTGAACTCAAGACTGAAAAAGGATTGAAACTTCTCTGTGATCAAGAGGAACCTTTGCCAAAGAAGAACAGCTGAAGAGAAGGACTGCCCTTGCTGTGTGTCCTGGGGCTGGCCTGCAGTTTGCTGATTTGACTAAGGAGAGGACAAGGGACTTTATTGTGTGCTGTATTCCCCTGCTTAAAAGGACTTTGCTGTGTGCTGTGTCCGGAAGTAAAATGTCTCCAAGGGCCCGATGAGAGCTGGTCCCCTGTTGTTGAAACTCAGGAACATCAAAGTTTCCAACCGGGTCTCAGCGACGTTTGGTGCGTGTGCTTTTGCACGCCTGAGACTGCCGTGTGGTCAGTGGTACTGTTTAGGAGGTGCCCCGTGACCGCATTGCACCCGCAGCATGAAACATCATCCACGCTGCTGCATTGCTGTTTGTGGCCGAGCAGTCATCGTAACTGAGGCTGCCGGCCTGAGCCGCAACGTGCTAAAGGATTTTTTAAAACTAAGGAAACTACAAGGTGAACGGGATCGTGATCGTTGTTCGCCAAGAAGAATCTGCCCAAGATTGTCAACGAAGAAGGCAGCGCCGTAACCAATCCGGCTACAGAGTCGTCTAGCAACAGCTGCATCGTCTTCGGGACCACCCAGCAGGATGTCCGACGAGGGGGGAGAGAGAGAGAGAGAGAGAGACAGAGCGTCCCCTCCTCTCCCTCCAGGCTAGGCTTGGACTCCGGTCAGGAGCCGCAAGCGTGTGTGGCCTGGGAAGGCGTGCAGAAGGAGAGTGCTCCAATCTTTCTCCTGCTGCACCGTGTTAGACGCGCTGAGTCACCGAGCGGCCCGTACCTGCCCAGCAGTACCGGGGCCGCCCCTTTAAGTGTACGACCGTTGTCTCTGTTGTTGGGGCCTAGTGGTGCCCGAGCTGATCTCGCAGATTGGCTTATAGCGTTTATCCTTGCATTATGAACTGCATTATTCTTTCAGTACGAACTGCAGTAGTCTTGCATTACGAACTGCCTTATTCCTTGCCTTAAGAACCACATTATTCGTGCATTACGAACTGCATTATTCCTGGCATTACGAACTGCATTAGTACTTGCATTAAGGACTGTCTTATTTCTACATTACAAACTGCAAAGCATTGCATTAGGACTGCATTAGATCATCGTGAACTGCTCATTAATACTGCAAGAATCTACCAGTGATTGTTGTCCTAATAACCGGCAAAGTGAAATATTATGAATACGCATATGTTGGATTTCTATTGTTTGGTCTCATCGTATTTCTGTTGATAAAGATACTGCTCTTTTTATCAAATCAGTGTGGTGTCCATTTGTGGTGTTATTTTATTTTTTTATTTTAGCTGTTTTATAACGCGCTCTATTACTACCAGAGTATCCTGGCGCGAAAAGAAAAAACAAGCAAGTGGCTAAAAGGAAACAGAAAGAAAACTTTAAAAAGTCTAGTAGGCAGATCTAAAAAGATGCGTCTTAAGTGCCTTCTTGAAAGGAACAAAGTTGTGGATCAATCTCAAGGATAGAGGCAGAGTGTTCCAGGTCGATGCCGTGATTGACTGTGTTACTGGGAGTGTGGTAGCAAATACTTTACACGTTGCTTTGAAGAAAAGCCTGGCTGCTCGTGCCAAGCTACCAGAAGATGAGCAGGGTTATCTAAGAGTTTGTCCCTCCTTTCCCTGACTAGAAGCAAGGGTCCCTATTTGGACTAAGGTACTTACCTCAGCCAACTAGAGAACCCCAGTTCTAACAATTACTAATTTTTTAATGGTCCAAACATAGTCCTTCACAGTTTCTATTTTACTTTGCTTGCATTGGAAGAAGTTGTACCTGTCAATTGCTGCACAGATCACAGGTTGGTAATAATTTTCTAAATCTTCCAAAGCATATTTACAGAAGTCTGTGTCATCAGCGTCAGTTACTTTTTCCATCTCATTGTAAACATGTAACCCTTCAGGACCAAGGCTATGCAGCAAAATCTTTTTCCTGACACTAGAAAATTCCTTTCCACCCTCCTCTTCTAAGGCTGAAATGTAATTCAAAAAATAATTCTTCCAATCACACTATTTCATTTCTGATTCCCCAGGTTTGGGAAGAAATTATACAAGTGGTGTCAGAGAGAACGTTTGTGCACACGTGATTGATAACTACTATACTAGAACTACTGTTCAATAAATATTAAAGAACACAAAAATGGATAAAAGAGGAAATAACAATACAAAATGAATACAAGAGCAAGTGTTTAAAGTGAACTTGTAGTATGCATATCACTGAATATATGCAACTTCTACAGTACCTTTCCAGGAACTGCAGTATCAGGAATAGGTGAGAGTATCTTGAGTAAGGTGCCTGGTCAGGCTCCAACAAAGGCAATATACATTCAGACAAAGAAAGGAATGCACCTCACCGTTAAGTGGCCGAAATTAGCACCATTCCAACTGGTGCATGTAGAAGCACAAAGTACGACATAAACTACTTATGGCAACAGGTGTGCCTATCACGTGTGTGTAAACACTGGCAGACCATCACATTGACACGCCTTTCACTGCCATGTCTGATGAAATTCTTCCCAGTTTGATGGACAGGTGTGCTTATCACCACTGTACAATAATACGCATAAGAGGAAAGACAGGCTGCTGATGTGCAGAGAATAGCAGTGTGCATCGTGCTCATCACTGATGCTAGTGGCAAGGGCCTCGGAACAGTGTTAACCCAAGTGATGGGTTTGAAACTACCATAGGGTATGCCTCATGTTCACTTACACCGTAAGAGAAAACTTCTCTCTAATAGAGAAAGAGATGTTTGCGACTGTTTGGGCTATGGAAAAGTTCAGACAGTATTTGTGGGGTACAAGATTGGTTCTTAGAACAGATCATAGATCCTCAGTTAAAGTGCTGACTTCCAGTGGTATCATTAATGCTACTCCTCGCATTGTAAAGATGACCTTAAGACTTTTAGATTATGTGTATGATGTTGAGTACCTTCCAGGTAATAGAAACAAGGTTGCAGACTATTTGAGCCGCTCACCTTTACTACTTGAAGAACACTGCAGCAGTGATTAGGAGGAAATAAGTGTTGTGTATACTGTTGATAAGGAGATTGTGATTCAAGAGGAAGACTGGGATGCAGCTTATGACTCTGATTGCACCTTGAAGGAATTAAGGAGCTATATAACCGATGGATGGCCTGGGAAGAGAGAATTATCAGGGGAATGTAGGAAGTTCTGGGAATTGAAAACTGAATTATCAATCACTGAGGAAGGGTTTTTCCTTTGAGGACGCAGAGTATTTCCTTCGGTGAGTCTTAGGGAATGCATACTCAACATTTTGCATGAAGGACACCAAGGCATAGTTAAGTCTAAGAGAAGGGTTACGTCATTGTATTGGTGGCCCGGAATGGATATACATATTGAAACGAATGTGAGGTCTTGTACTTCATGTGCCAATGCTGACAAATCATTAATGGTCTTCCAGTAACCGTTAGGGGAGTGTAAATGTCCTGAGAATTCTTGGAATGAACTAGCGGTGGATGTTTTAGGACCTATTTTAGATTCATGGGGTGTTCCCAAATACGTTATAGTATTATTGGATCAGTACTCAAAATGGCCAGAGTTTGAGGTGTGTGAAAAGATTGGTCAAGAATGAATCTATAGTAGATGCACCAATGTCTTTTTGAGGAAAGGAATTCCAAGATCTATTTTAAGTGACAATGGCTCACAGTTTGTTTTTGACAAGTGGAAAGCATTCTTGGCTAGGAATGTTGTAAAGGATAAACATACTCCCTATTTACCATCTGGCTGGGAATGGGGCAGTGGAAAGGTTTAATCAAGTGATTGTGGGCTGTGTGCAAGCTACGATTAATGCTGGAAAGGATTGGGACAAGTAGTTAGCCAAGACCATGTGAACCTACCGCATTACTCCTACAGTGACGGGATATGTATGTATGTATTGTGCACTTATATAGCGCGGTCTGCCACCCAAAGTGTATCCTGGTGCTTCCGACTCCACTGAAACCATCTACACAAACACGCTTTTAGCCAGCTCTAGGGAAGAGGTGAGTTTTTAAATTTTTCTTGAAGGATGGGAAGTCCTCCAAGCTCCTCAAGAATGGAGGGAGGGAGTTCCAAAGCTTGGCGGCTGCATATCCAAAGGATCGGCCCCCATCCGAATCCTGTGAATCCTTGGAACCACGACCAGATGTAATGAGGAAGAGCGTAACGGTCTCGCTGCGTGGTACCAAGAGAAGAGGTTCCGTAGCATGGCTGCGCCTTGGTCACGTAGAGCTTTAAAGACCAGGCAAGAAGATTTAAAAAGAATTCGCTGTTGGACTGGCAGCCAATGCAGATCTTTAAGTGCAAGGGATGAGGAAGCAGCGCGAGGCCTAGAGAGGGCTAGTTTTGCAGCCAAGCTTTGAGATCAAGATACCAGGAGCCCCCAGGAGCAATGCATTGCAATAATCTATCCTGCTAAGGATAATGCCACGCACCACCTCTGGCCTGGCCTGAAGTGGCAGCCAGGGAAGAATTTTACGCAAAATGCGGAGTAGCATCATACAGGTAGAGATGGTTTTATCAACAAAGCCGTTCAGCTGGAGGTTGGAGTCAAACATCACTCCAAGGTTACGGGCAGAATCCACCGCCACCACCTCACCTAGGGAGGAAGAAGGCCAGAGGTCAGACGGCAGAGCACGCGGGATGCGATCCGAGGAGCAATGGAGTACCTCGGTCTTGGAACTATTAAATTGAAGGGAATTGTTCCTCAGCCAGTAGGCCGTGGCAGCCATACTGCGATGGAAAGTATCTGTGGACACCGCATCTTCTCCTTCAAGGGAGAAGATGAGCTGGGTGTCATCGGCGTTATTGATCACTGAGATGGCAAAGGATTTGATCAATTTTACTAGAGGACACAGATACAGGTTGAACAGGATGGGGCTGATCGCGGACCCCTGCGGAACGCCCTGTCCCACTCTCCTAATACCTGAGCGAAAAGGTGGTAAAGCCACCACCTGATGCCTGTTCTGAAGATACGAAATCAGCCAGTCCCTTGCCAATCCAGCTATCCCGGCCTCCTCCAGCCTGTTGATAAGAATGGGATGGCTGACCGTGTCGAACGCGGCCGACAGGTCGAGCAGCACTAAAAAGGCTGCTCGACCATTGTCGACCCGGGATCGAAGGTTGTCCAACACGACCACCAGTGCCGACTCCATACCATGAGCTGGCCGGAAGCCGAACTGGGCCATCTCCAGACAGTTGTTACTTTCCAAGAAGCCGGAAAGAGACCGGGTCACAAGTTTTTCCATGATCTTGACTGGAAAAGGGAGCAAGGAGATTAGCCGATAATTCGACAAACAGGTGGTGTCAAGCGTAGGCTTCTTTAGAAGAGGGGTGACCACCGCCAGCTTCCAACTATCAGGGACCATAGCCGAATTGAAGGACTGAAGACAGATGGAATGCAAAGGTGGAAAGAGTTCATCCTGAAATAGTTTCCAATATCTGTGGGGAAGTGGATCCAGAGGGGAGCCCGAGGTCACCCCGCTTGCTAGTGTGCGAAACTCATCCAATGAGGGAAGAGTAAAGCACTCTAGCCGGTGATGAGATGTCTGTTCATCCGGTTCAACGGGGGCAGGAAAGGATACAGAGGTATCCAAGGATTGAGGGCCACCTGTGTCTGAGGCAGAAAGGGCACCTAGGATATTTGCAATTTTGTCCTCAAACGCTTTTGCTAACGAGTCGCAGAGGGATTGTGAGGCTGGGATGTTATTCGCCGCGCACTCAGGCCTAGCGAGGTCATTTACTATTTTAAACAAAGTCTGAGATTTGTTAGTTGCCTGTGTCAGCGTGACCTCGAAGTATTTCGCTTTGGCGCATTTAATTTGGGCTTTGTATTCAAGCAGTGCTAGTTTATATAAAGACTTAGCATTCTCAGAATATGATTTCCTCCAAACCCTTTCAGCCTGCTTACACCGATGTTTCAGTTGGAATAAGTTGGAAGAATACCAGGGCATGGCAGGTTGGCGTTTAGCCTTAGGTTTCCGTAAAGGGGCCAGTGTGTCCAGTGCGCTGGTGATTTGCTGGCACAAGCTAAAATAGCTTGCCTCAACATTTTCCATCAGATTAAAGCCTCCCGAGAGCAGGGGTGGATGGTCAGAGTGATGCAGGAGTTTAGACCACTGTCTCTTCGGTATGACGGTATTCACTCCATTCCTTCTGAGAGACTCTACAGGGAGGTGAAGAGAGAAGCAGATTAGTGCGTGGTCTGTCCAGCATTGAAAAGCTATTTCCCTAATTACCACCAGAGAGGTTTCTGCGAAGATCAAGTCCAGAGCATGACCCTTCGTATGAGTCTGGGACAATACCAGCTGTTGCAGCTGATATAGTCCCTTTAGAATTCTTAGAGGGAGAACCATATACCATGGATAATGCAGCATGGTTGAACGTGCCGTTACAGAGCAAGTGGCCACCATCAGTTGTTAAGAATAATCTGCTTAAGGAACAAAAAGTGTATAAACAGTATTATGAAAGGAAACATGGCGTGATAGAAGTGAAGTTGTCGGTAAGAGACTGGGTAAGAGTTAAGTTATGAGTGAGTTCTTGGAAAGGAAGTAGCACATTTTCTGAACCAAGTGAAGGAACTTTATTCACACTCTGCATTGTTGAGTGATGGGAAAATTTGGCATATTGCCAAATGTAATAAAGTGTTGTGGTGGAAACGTGATGATGGGTTGCGTTGGAAATCGGCAGAGATTGAGGACTGGTTGTGGTTTGAATTGGAACACACTGGTTGTGAGAACAGAGTAAAAGAAGAGAGTGGGAGTGGGCCAGGAAATTAGGCTGGGAGTGTGCCAGGACAAGAGGCATATCGTGATGAAGGAACACTTGATGAAGATGCACAAGTTCCTAGTTGCTGAGGGAAATCCACTGGTGTGGTTAGACCAAAGAAACACGATGAATTTGTCATTTGAAGGATAAAAACTATAATGTTATGGTCTAGCAAGTTATGCCTGTTGGTGTCTTAATGTAAAGTCTAATTGTTATTCTATAATTCCTGTATTCAGAAATGTATTGATTGTAAAGAGGAAGCTGTCTGGTGTTGTAATGTACTATATTGATGATACACTATGACATCAGTCAGTTCTATGGTGGCATCTGGAGGAGTGGAGAATGTTGGGGCAGGACAGTTGTGGGACACAGTTGGAGGAGATCTTATTGAAGTGTACACGGTTTCCATGCTCTCCCCCTGTATGGAATAAACGTACATGAAATCACACCAATGAGCGTAATTTCGCCATTACATTAGGTAAACTGTCTCTCAAATCTGAAGGGCATTATTTACATTTGTTAGGAATTGTATACAATGTACTGCCATGTTTCTTTTTTTTTTAAATTCCCATTAACACTAATGCAATTTCCAGGTACACAGCGGTACAGTTGAGAATGGTAGAAATGATACACACCAAAGCCAAACTAAGAACCAAAACCAACCCTGGTACAAAGGTTGACATTAGCACTATATGTCATCATGCCAGAGTGCAGTGGCAAGCCTGATACTCTTCAGTGGGTTTGGTTGGGGGCTCTTAAAATAATTTTAAGAATGTGTGTCCAAAATGTACAATTTATGCCACACTTTTTTAAATATATTGACTAGGTGATTTTAGGCCTGGGTTTCGGCATCACATTCAGTACTAAAAGTATCCCTCTGGCTTGCAACCCACTGGGGAAATGCTAAATAGCCTGGCTGACCATTTCGGCTCTGTAGGAAAAAGAAAAGGCGAGACTATCAGAGGGTTTTAGGTTACCTGTCATGATGGGTATGTGAAAATATTGAGATACCAAAGAGGTTTTGCAAAACCACTTTTCCAATGAGCATACGTATCTCATTTCGAGTATCCTTTCAAGCAATTCTACAATACCATTACTAAGGTTGTTTACACTCAGACACCACACCCACACATAGGGAGAAATCACTGTCCTTATATTTGTGGCTACCCTACTGCTTCAAATGCTTTCATGCTAAGAACATGGACTAAACTTATGATTCTGTTAGCCTAGGAGTGGGCAGGGGCTATTATTGAAAAGAGCAGATTCTTACTATGCAAAGTCATCCTTAATAAACAAAAACTGCAACACATGCTAAAATCCCAATGAAGTTTCAAATAAATTGCCAGCTGCCTGACAAACACCGCTGTTGATAGACGGCTTCGTGCTATCTGTCTCATTATTCAATGTGTTTTGTCCAGGGTACCGTTAGTCAAAAAAAAAAATTAACAATACTGTAAGGTCTTTCTTGGTTCAGATGCTCTTTTATAGTGGTACTGACGAGTACAGGAACATTACCTATACTTATCCAAAACTATTCATGCAAATCAAGCTATATGCTCCTTGGGGAGCTTTCTTATGGCATAATCAGTATGTGATTCTGATTTCAAACACCTTTTATAGTGCTTAATTCAGAAACAATGGTGAAAAACACTACCAAACGTCATTGGTAGTGGTGGCCAAACCCAGAAAGCAAAGAATGATTGTATTTCATATATTCCACAGTACAACTGAACTACTTACTCACTCAGCATTAATGTCTTGTAGTTTATTTCAGGGCTTCATCCAAGTGGGCCATGAACCTGAATCCAGGGCGATTCCAGAGTCTTGTAAGTGGGACAGAAAACTGTACATGATTTTTAAATTATGCGTATATACAGTTTGGGGCAAGTGGAGATTAAATATTTGTCCATATAGCTGCTGGGTCAAATGACAATGATAGGAATAGCACCTAGTGTGCACGCTACAAGGTAAAAAACATACCCACTAGACGACATCCTCTCCTTTTGTTAGCAATGCACTACTGCTCTTACAAGAGAAGGCTGGGAAGGTATCTGCTCGCAGGCCAGGCTTGTACATGCTGCTCAATGGAGCAGGGATGCTCAGGCTATGCAAATTAAACATTCCTCCAGTCTGCTACGGCTTAATAAATATCCTTGGTCAAAATGGCCAAACCTGCCCATGACACACTCAAATGTGAGCTCAGTTGCTCACTTAATCCAAGAAGTCATTTCATCTTCGTGCCTCTGACTTCAGGCATATGAAATGGCAGCTCGTCTTAAAAAGGTAGAAGATGGGCAAACAGTGTCTGTGCAAAGTGCAGGAGGAGAATATTGTGCCTACAGCATTGGCTGTATTTGCAGCAAAACAACATATACTGGTAATTATTATGTTTTACTTCAAATTGGTCCTGAGCCATTGCTTACACTCAGCACCCGATAGCTTTATTTTTCGAAATCTAGCATCTCGTCGCCATCTCCATGGAGACCTTTATATAGCAATCCCAAAGACCAATGCTCCGGTAAATTAAAATTCATCAAACCTTTTGATGAGCCTGGCAGTTTTTTTTATAGGTCTGCAAAAATAACATTTATTTTGGAATTTTTATTTTTGACCAAAAAGAAAGGGGTTGGGCCGTTTTCTGATGAGTAGCTGGGCAGCAATTAACATGGCAATCAAGGTACCACAAATGGAAAGCACTCAGCTGAAAGTCAGCACTTAAATCCTTCAGTTTAAAAGTTGAATGAAAGCCAAATGCATGGTTTCATCGAGCCAGCAGAAACGGGCACATTATGCAGGACAATATCAAATGGCTCTGGACACCATAGATCCTTCAGTGAAAAAGAAAGGGATGTTACCTACCCGCAACCAGAGTTCGATTCATGAATAGCAAATATTCGCTTTCTATATAGCACGATTCGTGCGGCTTCACCACACAGGGTGCTTGTAACTGAGAATTGGTGTCACAGGTAAGTACGTTTTCCTTTTCTGTCTTTTGATCATCCTTAATATTGGTAAACGCTGAAAATAATAGCAAGCTCCTCCCTTCCCAAAGACGACAGTAGTGCCATTTGAAATGGAATGAGGCCTACAAATACAGTAACAACACCCGACATGCTTGTATGCTCAAAAGGATAAAGCATTTTGGAGCCATGTTTGCAACTAATAACAAGAAAGTACAGTCTGATTGCTTCTTAGACTAATCCAATCTGCTGCCGTTTAATACAGGAAGGGAAGAGCCTTGGGAGGAGCCCGAGGCAGAACAAGGAAGAAAGCAGAGGAACACAGGTGGTGTGTACGTGCTCATCAAGATGGAGGAGATGTTGAAGGAAGCCGCCAAGTGACATCCTACTGGGCGTAGTTGCTGAAGGTCAGCAATTCCACAGTGTAAATCCAATTCCAGTGCTAGCACATCAGAGGGCAAGTTGATGAGTGCTTTGAGGGGATAACCCTCACTTAGTCGTCATCATATTTTAATTTCAGTCTCAATCAGCATGTGTAACTCACGAGTACGATCTTGAGGCAAAATAGTAAAAGACCACAGAAGAAGAGTACAGAAATAAGATAAACTTTTATTGGGCACTCAAGCTGAGCAACTTCATTTAATTAAGGCAGCCCATTGATTAACGTTACTGCAGCCCCTCAGCACCAAGTGCTATCAAGGAGACTCTGAAAGAACTGAGCCTCACTAGCACTGTGAACAATAATGTTTTACCCTTGCTTCTGGGTTGGGCTACCATAGGCCGGTAGTAAATGTCAGGACTTTGAGGAAGAGGCTCAGGCAGCCACGCACCCTCCACTGATCCTTCAATCATGCAGGTCCACCTGCCCTTGAGTGTGAGGAGTAGTGGGGAATGTTTGATAATTGTCCGGAGGTTTGGGGTGGCTTGGTGTTTAGGCCTTGGTAGAAAATGGAGCTTTGGTCGAGTGCAAGGGAAGAAGGTAAGTACGTCTTTACGTTTCTCCAGCAAGCAGTGCATGACTGATAAAATTTGCAAAAATTAGTCAATATTGTGAAGACCTACCATAAATTGTATACATAATATCACAGAAATGAGTCAGCAGATAAGCCTGTTGGTCGTTTACGAAAACGGTCTATGAAGTGTCAGTTTTAGGTTATGACATATGAACTGATTAATGTTCAACTCACAGTTTAATGCAAGGAAGGTTCAGGCAGAGAGTAATCCCAGCAAGGAATCCCACACTTAAACATAGAACTGCTATTGTGAAGATCACAGATGATTCATACAGTTGTATGAAGAAATTAGAGAGGTTAGAATCAAGAATGGGCAGTGAAGTGACGGCACTAGTGAAGAAAAATAATGTAGTAGACTCTGTGAAAGAAAACAACAAATAGTAAAGGACTATTGGGGTGGAAACAAAAAAATGTCCAGAGGAAAAGTGTCAGCAAAAGCAGATGTTTAGATTTTGCCAAGGGTGTGGCAGCATATTTTATGATTCGGAATCCAATATCTACTTCTGCTACCGAATTGGCAGACTGCAGGAGGTGATGAAGAAGGGGCATTTTTCAAGGATATGCACAGAAAGAAGGGAACAAAAGTAAGTCTGCCTTGGTCAGAGTGTGCAAGAGGGGGGAAGAGTTTCATTAGGATGAGGGTGAAGAAGGGGGAGAATAGTCATAAAGCTTGTTTTAATTTCAATGGGAAAAGCAAAGAAATGGTGATTTGGGGATTGATGTATACTATCATTAATCAGGAGTTATTCGTAGCGGTGTGTCCCAGTACCACTCTACAGCTGTAAGATAAGAGCCTCAGAAGGCATGAGGAAAGTCTGATAGATGCTATTGGGTTTATGTGGGCCCTAGTTAGTTAAAGAGCAGGATGTCTGAAGATATGTTCACATAGCTAAAATTGTGTGCCTATTTTAGGGTGGATTCTACAATATGACTTGCACAATCCTATCAACCCAAGAGCATCAGATTAACATATGGTGGTTAAGGAGACGATTTGGACAGAAATAATGAGACATGCAGAGCACATAAAAGGACTATGTTCGTAAAATAGTCATGAAGGAGTGTTTTGCGAGTGTGGCACAAGTTGAGAAGAGTGCCAGTGATTATAAGAGAAATGGTTAGAGGCATGTTGAAGGAAATGGCGAAAGGAGGGATGAGGGGGGTGACTAAACTAATAGAAGCCTTTCACCAGTAATCACAAGAATAACAGATGGCAGATTAAAGCTCTGTTTTGACCTGTGGAGCCTGAACTACAACATCATGGCCGACAATTCTACCATCCCTAACTCTAAAGAGATACTGCTGCAACTGAATGGTGCTAGACCTCAAAATGCCTACCATGCTATCAGAACATATCTCAATCTTAACAGCTTTTATCACGAAGAAAGGTGTATATCAGATCACATTAGCCATGTGTTCTCGCTTCATTGACAAGGGATTTCTCTTACATAGAATAAAATCCAGTACTTTGGATGATCAATCACACATTTTGTTGTTCCAGAACGACACATTGGTGTTTGGGAAGATAAACCAAGAAGCATGGGGTCTTTATCCAACAGGTGTTGGGTAGGTTGTGAGAGGAGAGTTTTGTTCCGCAGAGACAAGTTAATTAGTTTGCTGAGACAGAGCTTGAGTATTTGGGTTATAACATATCAGTTGACTGTGTGAGACCAAAGGCAGCCCTACTGAAAGCTATGCAATGGCACAAACACCCGAAGACATAGGACTCAGGTTGCTGTAAACAAAATGGCTACATTTCTCTGTTCATATGTTTTGTAATTCTGGGAGATGCATCACCATCAGTCTGATTCCTCTTGCTATCACCCAGTGCTAAATTGTCTAAAACACCTGGGAAAGCACCCTGGACTTTGTATCCCTTTGCTTGTTTATATAGCACATGGTTAACATATTGTCTGTCTGGAACAGAAGAAGGTACAGCTTAGCTACTGGTCAGAAAGATTTCAGAGCAAGGTGGACTATAATCAGCTCTAACATGCTGGTGTGGCATTCTTTTCTATTGAACATCACATACCTTCAGTTGTGTTCGATTGTGTATACTAGCTCGCCATGCTTCTAAAGAGGCCTCTGTAACCACTGTTCAGGACGGAATCAAACAATGGAGGACTACCCAGCCAGAAGATTCTTCCTATTGCATCACCACCTCAAAGACTGGTATGACACAAAAGCTGTACTTTAACAACCCAACCCCTTGACCTCTGACACCACTGATCCTCCAAGCATACCTTCAGAGGTCTCCTGTGTAATTTCACATCCCAGACTAGAAAGATGCCGGAGGACTAGGATCTGAGAATAGAAGACATCTACGAAACAGAAAGAAACTGTACTGTTCAAAGATGCAGTCATTTCGGTTGAATGGCAAGAAATCTGTCTTGAGAAAAAGTCATGTTTCCTTTCCCTAGGTCTAGGACCACCCCTAAGTATGGAACTGTTTGTGTGCGATCTAGTGTCACCTTCTTGACAATCAGATGAAGAACTTATTTGAAAAGTAGATCCATTGCCAACTAAAGGTATTTGAGACGAGAAGAGACGTTGATTAACCAGTTGTCAATGTATGTATGTATGATGCTGTCCTCTTAGCACGCTCTGGAGTGGCATTGAACAAACTCCTCTTATCCTTTGGGGATTTCATGTCCTCGCTGGACATGAAAACTAATGTGGAAAAATCCCATGTAATGATAGCAGGAGCCGCAGGCAGGAAAAGAAAGACCAAAACTTTTTTTTGTGCTGGGAAAGAGGTTAGGAGAGTTCCATCATTCCCTTACATAGGCGTGATCTTTGACGAAAAAGGCAAGTGGGGCCCCCAGCTTTTGGCTAAAAGCAACGCAGTAGCAAGAGCGGCTGCTGGGTTGCTTGGATTTGCTAAAAAGCTTGGAGCCCGCCCCATGGAAAGCATTATAAAGGTCTATAAATCCAAATGTCTGTCGGTTGCTCAATACGGCTCTGTTATTTGGGGGCACACTAATCACGAACATGACAAAATTCAGAAAGTAGAAAACAAATTCTTGAGAACTCTGCTTTCTGTCCCCCAATCGACTTCTACATATATAACACATACAGAGCTTGGTTTGGGCTACATTACCGACATTTTGAAGGCAGCCCCAGTTATTGGATGGTTGAAAGTGTGGCTCAACCAGGAGCTTACCCTAAACCATCACATTCTTAAAGATTGCTTAGCCCTGGACAAAGCATATAACATTCCATGGCTAAAACATGTTAAGACGCAGTTAACTCTAGTTGGCCGATCTGAACTTTTTTCTTCCCCACATTTGATAAACCACGAAGACATAAAGATAGTCAAAAACCTTTTGACTGATTGTTATGTCTCAGAAAGGGAAGCCACAGAGTTAAACAAATCTACGGTTAGGAAACATTGCATGTTAACATCTGTCCCAGGTATGGAACCGTATCTCTTTTCGGTACATAAACCATACCACCGTTTCCTTCTAACAAGATTTCGTCTTGATTTGATTCCTTTTATTCTGGGCAATTTTAAAAAGTGGACTAGACCTGAAAACGCTGATCCATGTGACTGCGATCATTTTTCTATTCAAGACACGACCCATTTTATCCTGTTCTGCGGTCATTACAAAGAGAGTAGAAAAAAATATTTGCTGCCTATACTGTGCAATATGGGTTTTACACAGGTAAAACCAGCTATGCTGTTCCTGCAACTTTTATCGAATTTAAAAGTGGCATTTCATGTTGCTAGTTTTTTGGTCGCTGGTGCACGTATAAATAAGCATCGTTTTAGTATTAGGCACTCTGTCTCTGACTAATGTGTACCTTCTATATTTTATTGATTTTACTCTTTTTAAATATTATTGTATATTTTATCTTGTATAACGTGTTTTTAGGGTTTTTTAAACAAAATTTTGATCTATATTATGTGTCATGATGAAATGTTCCCGTGTATTGCTCGCTCTTTTATGATTTTAAATAATCGAATAAAGATATTTGACTGACTGACTGACTTGTCAATGTATGGATAGATAAACTTTTATTTCGAGCAGAGGCATACTTCTAGTACCGCTTTAACTTTTGGAAAAGGAAACTTCAATCTAAAAGGAATAGCTCTGTATTGATAATAATATTTGCCAATCTTGAATCTTTAGAAAAATGAACAAATGACTTACATTTTTGATGCTCTTTCTGGTAGATACTCTATCAACCAAAGATTACTCAACTTTAGTATATTCCCAGGCACAAAAAGGATTGTTTTGTGACAGTGCTTCCACATGCTAGTAGATGGCATCATGCTGCTCTGCAGTTGTTCCGTGCTGTCCTGGAAGTGACAGGGTGGAGCCACATGCAATTGACCCTCATGCCTATTTCAGGAACTTTCTCCTTCCACGTCTTTAGAAGCAGAGTGTTGAACAATATATTGGGAAGTACTGCATTCTACCTCGTGACATTTTTAAATTAAAAGAGGCCACGGCATATAATAGGGAGGTAGAATGCCAGTTAGGAATCTGAGGTTAGATACAGTATCAAACAGAAAGAGCACTTAAAGATGCAATTCTAAGGGTGGCCGATGACAAGTGACCATAGACCTCGAGGATTGTACAATGCCGCTTTTTTAAGACATCTTGCAAGCCACTTTGGCTGAAAGGAAGGCCTCAGGTTTCAAGGAATCATAGATAAACTGAGAACAGACAAATAAGATAAAGATGGGCTTTACGCTTTGCTTTAATATGTTCAATTAAAAGAAAAACCTGAGTAATACAAATGGCTGAAGAGAATATGTTCCTGGGAAAAAATACCAAAGACAACCTAAGAAACCTAGTTAGTGGACAAGAAAGTTGAGAGGACACAAGGAGAACTCCAAAGACAAAATACTGTCAAAATGACAAAGAACTGAGAAGTATTTTGCTGGGCCTACTATTGAAGGGGGAGCATGACCACGGGAGTGTTTAATCTCTGACACATCATCTATTAGTTACCCACCAATTATGATGCTCATATTGTATTTCCCAGTTATTGAATTATAGCAGCATGGCAGGGGGAGGGAGACACAAATTACATTCCATGATTCAGTTAGATTATGCTTGCTGATGGGAAAAGGCATAATGGCGGACAAACCTAACTCTTGATATAGGCTGATGCCAACCAGTTAAACTACTGTTTTGGAACGTCTGGGGATGAAATTCTCCAGTTAAAAGACAAAGTATGGATTGCAAAATTGAGTGAGCTCTACATACAAGAGATAAATTTACTTAAAAAAGATACCAGACTAATCGCTACTAAAATGTATCAAATGCAATACCATGCCATATCTAGGGGCAAAAACCTGTGGAGTCAGGATAGCTATTTATCGATTCTTGACTTGGGTGGTATTGCCTACAATATTAGTAAACGAAACAAGGAGATATGCCTTAACATTTTGTAGACACAGGATGTCACAGAGGTTCCCTCATTCACCCCTAAAACTCAGCAGAAGTCCCACCTGTTTCAAATATTTAGCAATTGTAATGATAAAGCTGCAGGAACAATGCTCTGGGTGGATAAATGCAATATTGTACATAGCCTTGACTGGCACCTATTGAAGAGGTGTGTGGGGCGGGATGTCCACGTTCCCCAGAAACCCAGTTATTGGTATGGGGCTAGTGGGCATGTAGCGTGAAACACATCTACTGGAGAGGGAATATTTCTTCTTACACAGCCACAGATCATACTTCAGAAAAGACTTAGCCTGCAGCAAAAGTATGTTACAAGCCCAAACACTTAAAATCTATATAGATGTTCTATTTCACACCCTAGCCATCTCATATGGGATTTTATAGAGAAAGAAATGAAAGACCAAAGTGAGGAACAATTCCAGATTAACCAGACCTAAATAATTTCCCCTTCAGCATTGTGGGATACCTTAGGGGTAAAGCGATTTTGATTAGAGAAAAAAACAAAAAACACCAAATATATAACTGTTCCCTACTCAAGAACACACTTTGTTGGACTTGGCCTTTATGGCAGGTTCACCCCTAGACTTTTTGCTTGTAATGGTGACCTGGTGATGGTGATTTTTGGGTTCTGCGCACTTTCACTGTGTCCCAGTGGAAACTGCGTGCGCACTCTGAGTGCGTGGAGTGAGGCTGGCCTGCCCTCCCATAGGAATGCATGGGGAATGTATGTGTCCCTGGTAGGTTCTGATGTGTGGGGTGTACAGGCTCGAGTTTGGTATGTGTGAACTCGTGAGAGTGAATGCTGCAAAATGGTGTATGCGGCATGTATGTGTCTAGTGGGGAAGTGCCACTTCTAGACATGGCTGTACATGTGCTGTGAGAGTGCTGGCGTGTGATTGGCTGGAGCTGGCTGGCATGCCAGGCTCCAAGAAGTCTGGATGGGTCTGCCCGGTGGTGAGTGGGAGATTAGCATGCTGATGGCTGGGGAGGAGTGTACCTGTGTCCTGAAAGAGGCTGGGTTTTCCCCTGACAATGCTGGTTCCGCCCCCCTGTGGTGCGTCTAACGACCCTAGCCCTGCCAGTGAATAGAGAGGGTGGTTGAGCCCATCAACAGTGCTCACAGACCAGCTGCGACTGGTTCTGCCCCCACCCTGCACCTACAGACAAAGGAAATGATGTATAAAAATGGGGCTGTGTCCCCACAGAACTTGTTCTCTTCCAGGATCCTGAGGGGGCTGCTGCTGCTGCTGGGCCAGAGGACCGCCACTTGGATTGTCTCCCTGCCTGTAGACCCAGTGAGTTGGCTCTGGGCCCAGCCTTGCCCCCGCCTGCCTAGAAGGACTTTTGCTGGACTTTTTGGTTCTCTGTAGCCCTGGGGAGCGCTCTCCCTTGTCCCCAGCGCTGGGAGCGCTTTATTTGTGCCTTTTAGCGCTGTGAGCGCTTTTCCCTGCCTGCCTAGCGCTGAGAGCGCTTTTCTTTGCCTATAGCGCTTGGGAGCGCTTTGCCTGCCCTAGCGAGTGCCCACCTCGCTTATTTGTAATTCATTTGCCCCCTGGCAGGTGCCCACCCTGCGAGGGACCTGGCCGCTAGTTTTGTGCTTTTTACGCGAGGGAGCCCACCCCTCGGTAACTTCATCCCCCGTCTGCCTGCCTGAATCGGGCCGCCGCGCTGCCCGCGACGACCCGGAAGTGGTTGCAGGCCAGCCACTGAGGGCGCGGCCCGACCGGAAGTCCCGCCTTTGAAGCCGGGGCACGAGGAGCAGGGCTGCGGGGCTCCCATGAGTAAGGGAGAGCCCCGCTGCAAAGAAGAGTCCGCCGCCTTTAGCAGTACCCGGTCCCCAGGAGCGGAACCGGGTGACCAGGAGGACGCGGCCCTCGCCGAGGAGAGCCACCGCAAGGCAAGAGAAGACTCGAGTGAGGCACCGCAGCTCCGAAGAGCAGGAGCTCTCCCCCCGCAGACAGCCGGTGAGTGACTAGCAGGAGAGGGGGGCGTCGGGGCACATTGCCGGTGCCCGCCCCTCCCCTCCCCTCCCCTCCTGTACGAGGAACCATTGATTAGGAGAGCCCCGAGAGGCTCGAGGCGCTCATTTGTAAATACGAGCCTGCGAGGCTCGGGGGGCAATCTGTTTCTTAGAGCCCTGAGAAGGCTCCGGGGGCACTATTTGGTGTTTGAGCCTAAAGAGAGGCTCCAACGAGGGGGCCCAGTTGTTTTTGAACCCCAAGGCTCCACCAGTGGCCGCAGTCGTGCAGAGAGCCTAACGAGGCTCAGAGGGGCATCTTGGCAAACTCGAGTCCCTGGAGGTGGGACTCCAACGACGGGCCAGTATTCCCGAGTCCCCCAGAGGGGGGACTCCCACAGTAAGGCGCCACAGTTGTTTTCCGAGCTTGAGAGGCTCCCGAGAGGCCGCAGTGTTGTAGAGCCCACAGAGAGGCTCTTTGAGTGCCATTTTATGTTTAGAGCCGCGAGAGGCTCTTGTGTCCCGCAGTGGTTTTAGAGCCCAGAGAGGCTCAGGGACAGTGCTTTTGGCCAGAGCCTGCGAGGCTCCAGCGTTGGCCCATCATTGATGATTCAGCTGCCCAGCACTTTGTGGGCAGCTGCCACGTTTAGGCCCTGACATTGGGACACAGGGACTGTCACCAGTGGTGACTAATGTGAGTTTTGCGCTATTGTGTTTCCTGCACCTCTGAATGTGTTTTAAAGCGTCATGTGCCATGTTCCTTACACCTCTGAATGTATGTTATGCATTGCATCATGTGTTATGTTCTTACACCCCTACAGGTATTGCGATACTTAGGTGGTTGTTTTTCTCCTAGTGCAGGTGGTGCTAGTGAGGTCCTGGTTACCAGTAGTTACTGGTTGTGTGCTCTATTTTTATATTTTGTGCTACAGTGATTTATACTCTAACTTCTAAGTGCTAATTTTACTAAGTGTTACTTCTACAAGTGCTGATTCCTGACAGTGGTCCAGGTGGCCCTGTCTTGTACATATCCCCTGTAAATTCTGCCCGTGCCTCTGGCACATTGTAAAGTGTGTGTTTTTAGCTAATGTGTTTTGGTGTAATACAAAGGCTATTTTTATATAACCTTGTGTGGAGTTTCCTTTGTGGTGGGCCTTTGGGAGTTGTTGCTGGGGTGCGTGCGCAAATACTTAACTCACATCGCCTCCGAGTTTAGCCTTGCTGCTCGCGCCACGTTACCTAGAGGGTGAGCAGGGGTTATCTTGGTGTGTAACTCCCTTGCCCTGACTTAGGAGTGGTGGTCTCTGACTGACTTTGGCGAAAGCCCTGGCCAGCCAGGGATCCCATTTCTAACACACTTGAATCACAAATGAGGAATGAAGAGAATCAAAATAAGGCTAAGCAAATCCTTGCACGCTTGAGGGAGAGTACACATTTGAAAGGTCAGATTGATTTACTAATTTCTGAATGCTCTGAGTGAGCAATTTAAAGATTTAAACAAATCTTTTATTAAACAGACAATAAGTCAGTCAGACAAATTACTGGTAGACTTAGACACGTTCAATACATTACCAGAATTCTGAATGCGGTGTCAGGAAATAGCTCCATGTCCAAAACTGAAAGCCAAAAGAGGTAAGTCTTCAGAGAATATTATAGAATCCTGTACTCCAGTCAGACCCCGAAAGATAATAAAACCTCTGAATTCTTGGAGTAAAAAAACACCTCTTTACAGTCCCTGAACACACAAGGGAGAGGCTATAACAAGAGATCTTGATACAAGAATTAGAAATGATTATTAAACAACTCCATTCAAAAAAAGTACTTAGCCCGACGGATTCACAAATGCAATCTAAAAAAGATTCAAATCCCCGTTAACACACCACCGTCTCCCCCCATCTGTCAAACCTTTTTAATTCACTCTTTGCAGTGGGCAGAGTTATGAATACTAAGGGAGAGGTGGATATATAACTCCAAATCATAAACGAGGTAAGCCTAAGGCACAATGCCAATCATATGGACCTATACAATTGCTTAAAAATGATTTTAAATTTTTTATAAAACCTTAACCTAGATAGATGCTGGAGCACTGTATTTTTTTTTTATTTCAAAAGATTTCATTAGAAAAGGAATGTTTTTTATATACAGTACAGGTATACAGTGCAGATATAGTACAGATATAGTGAGGGTCATCGAGGTGTACTCGTACGCCGGTAGAGTTACATTAGGCGTATCGTTAACCTAATGGCGTTACATACAGAGATGGCTGGTTGGCACTAAGTTGGCGTAAGCTGTCATCGGCGGTCTGATGCATAGCCCTCGTGGAAAGGCAACAAAGGTGGGAAAGGAGAAAAAGGGGAAAGAGGACAGGATGGATCACGCTGTAGTTAGCCGTCCAGATCTTCTGAGCTTGTCAGGTGAGGAGGCTGGGTGTGGGGTTATTAAGCCCCCGTTGGGTTACCTAAGGTGGTTTATGCGAGCTCAGGTAGTTGTCTAGGGGGTGCCACATCTCGCCCTTTGGGGTGTGGTTGGGCGAGTGATTGGAGGTTATGTTGTCTGCTCCTCTTAGGAAGGTGACCCAGTTGAACCAGCTTTTGAAGGAGGCCTTCCCTGTGTCTTTCCAGTTCGCTAGGACGGTTTTGACTGCCGCCATGAGCAGCAGTATTTACAACAAGGGGTGGTGAGGGACAGAGTCTCTGAATTAAGCAGAATACTCTCACCCAGTCAAAAGATCAGGGCTAGATCCAACACCGTTTTTTAGCTCATTGCACCATCCCAGTTTCAGAACCTGGCTGTATGCAAATTAGTCTGTTCCTGTCCCAGTGCATGATGGGAACAGGGCAAACCAAACTACAAAAGCCAATTCTTACACTGGGAAGGAAACAAGCTTCCGGGGACCGGTTTCTGGCATTACAGCCGTCTTCGGCCCGGCTTGCTTGAATCCTGATGGTGCAATGAGCAAGGGACTCATGTCTGAGTATACCCTTCCACGCTTAGGGTGGACAAAAATATTTACAACAAGGGGTGGTGAGGGACAGAGTCTCTGAATTAAGCAGAATACTCTCACCCAGTCAAAAGATCAGGGCTAGATCCAACACCGTTTTTTAGCTCATTGCACCATCCCAGTTTCAGAACCTGGCTGTATGCAAATTAGTCTGTTCCTGTCCCAGTGCATGATGGGAACAGGGCAAACCAAACTACAAAAGCCAATTCTTACACTGGGAAGGAAACAAGCTTCCGGGGACCGGTTTCTGGCATTACAGCCGTCTTCGGCCCGGCTTGCTTGAATCCTGATGGTGCAATGAGCAAGGGACTCATGTCTGAGTATACCCTTCCACGCTTAGGGTGGACAAAAATATTTACAACAAGGGGTGGTGAGGGACAGAGTCTCTGAAGTAAGCAGAATACTCTCACCCAGTCAAAAGATCAGGGCTAGATCCAACACCGTTTTTTAGCTCATTGCACCATCCCAGTTTCAGAACCTGGCTGTATGCAAATTAGTCTGTTCCTGTCCCAGTGCATGATGGGAACAGGGCAAACCAAACTACAAAAGCCAATTCTTACACTGGGAAGGAAACAAGCTTCCGGGGACCGGTTTCTGGCATTACAGCCGTCTTCGGCCCGGCTTGCTTGAATCCTGATGGTGCAATGAGCAAGGGACTCATGTCTGAGTATACCCTTCCACGAGCAGCAGGTCTATCAAGTCACTGTCATTGTTGGTATGGATTTCCGGGGTCATGAAGGCAACGGCTATCCCTAGGAAGTCTTGTTGTAGTGAGTGTCCCGTTATGCTATTTATTAAGTCTCTGATTTTATTCCAGAATATCTTGACTTTGGGGCAGTAGAAGATAAGGTGTGCCAAATCTCCTTTCTCTGTGTGGCAGTTCCAGCATAAGTCGTTATCGCGTAGCCCACCAGCTGCTAGGCGGGACGGGGTCCAGTACGCTTTGTGGAGGAGCCAGTAATTGGTTTGTGCTAGGGTCGGGGTGATTTTGTTTTTGGTCGCTGATGACCAGAGGCGTGTTTTTTCCTTCTCGCTGAATTTGCTAGTTTGTAGGGTTTCCCAATATTCTAGTGTTTTGGCATTAAGTCTTGTTGTTGCTGGGCAAAGGAGTTTGTAAAGGTACGATGTTTGGTGGCCGACTTTATTTAGGTTCGACATGTATTGCAGAATTGGTGGGACCTCCCTGTTGAGACCTGCTCTCGTGGTCACTGCCTTTACTTTTAGAAAGCTATAGAATTCAATATCCGGTAGGTTGTGTAAGTGTTTTAGTGTATCGAATGTGTGCGGGGAGCTGAGGTTTTCTAGTTGGTTAGGGGTGGATATGCCACGTTCATACCAAGCGTTCATGTCAAGTGTCTTGTCTTTGTATTTTATTTTAGTGTTGAACCAGATAGATTACCATCTTGTGTTTTTAATGCTACTCTCCATTCTTTTGTCGACTTTTAGGAGCACATTCTTGGTGTTTTTGAGTATGGTGTTGTTGGCTTCGGGATGTTTGTTGGCTGTGAGTAGGGCTAGGGGGTTGAGGCCTTTAATTAATGCCCTCTCTAGTGTCAGCCATACCAGCGTGTACCCTTGTTCTGGTGCAAGCCAGTGAATCCCTTGTTTGGCTAGACATGCTGTTTGAAAAGTCTTGAAGTTGGTGAGGTTGAGACCTCCTAAGGTTTTGTGTAGTCTTAGCTTCTGTAGGCTTATTCTAGGTTTCTTGCCTCTCCAGAGGAATTTATTTATAAGCATGTCCAGTTTTTTGAGGAACTCCTCTGTGGTTACCAGTGGGAGCATGCTGAGCAGGTAGTTAACCATGGGCGTTAGCATCATTTTTATCGTTTCAACCCTTCACCACCAGCTGATGTATTTTGGTGACCATGCCTTTAGCTTCTCTTTCAGTTTGTTCAGTATTATTTTTTCGTTGCAGTCGAGTGTTGACTTAAGGTCCCTCTCGAAGTAAAGACCGAGGTATTTCAGGGATTTTTTTTGCCAGGTCAACCCTGAGTCCCCTAGAACTGCTCTGGTGGTGTGTACATTTAGCAGTTTGCATTCGGACTTGTCCCTGTTAAGTTTGTATCCTGCTACCTGTGCGTACTCCTCAATGGTGGTCATTAGGGCTGCTATTGATGGGCCCGGGTTCTCTGCTGTGATGAGTATGTCGTCCGCATACACAGCTAATTTGGTAGTTTCCCCCCTGATTGGAATACCCTTTATTTCGTTGTTGTACCTGATCATGGCAAGTAGTGGTTCTAAGACGAGCAGGAATAGGGCCGGGGAGAGTGGGCAGCCTGGTCTCATCCCTCTACCTAGGGTGAGTGGTTCCAAGGTGCCCCCGTTGATGACCACTCGGGCTTTCGGTTCGTTATAGAGCGCCATCACCATCCTTTTATAGTTCTCCCCCAGTCCGAGCTCAGACATTTCTAATTGTTCTAAAAGATTGTGGTACCAAATGGCTATATCTATGATCTATGTGACATGCAGAAGAAATCTGAGAACACTTTGAAGTTCCTGATGGACAAATTTCAATCAATCTGTTGGACACTTTACTTCCCACCAACCCAACATGCAGTACGTTTCAACTGGAGCCCTGAGACGATTAAGAATGAATGTATTGGGGGGCTAGAACTAATCTGTCATATATTTGTACCCCATCACACTAAAGTTTAAACGTATATATGCAATGACGGAACTGGAATGGTCAGTATTTTTGGGGTGGGTGCAGGTCTTGAATAGGCCGAAGACCTCTGTCTTTCTTAGACAACTGAAAGTAGCAGGAATAACAACCATGCCCTACTTCTGACACCCTCTCAACAGCCTCATAATCAAAAAGGGCTTACACTTCTTGCCTCAAAATGGAAAGATGGTCCTCTGCGAGTTGCTGGAGGGACAGTGTAAGGTGCGACTTGGAAGAAAGAAAGGGTAAGGCATATCCCCTGCAAAAAATATGTAAGAACTCCCTCTCCGACATGATCGCCTGCCAACCCAGTAAGAATTGGGTGGCTGTGTCCCTGTAAGTTAGCACTACAGAAGGGGACACAGTGTGTGCGGTAGATAGGGTGGCACACTGAACTTGGCCGCGGGGAAAATGAGCTCCTCAGACTCTACCGTAAAACTGCTGGGTTCCCTGCGGGGACTGGACGGGCAGGCAGTAAAGGACACCTTGGGCAAAGCAAACACAAAGAGATGGACAGAGTGTTGAAACTTTACAGACTCTCACCCCCAGTCACAGATCTGGGTTGAATCCATCATAGTTATTTAGCTCACTTTGTCACCCCAGTTCAGACACAGCTATATGCAAATCGGTCTTGACCCTGTGCATCATGGGAACAGTCCAGCCCAAATTGCCAACTGGACCGGAAAACAAGCATCCTGGGAATGGTTTAGGGCCAACAGCACTCATCAGCTAGGCTAGCTTGAATCTAGCGGCAAAGTGAGCAAGGGACCCACGTCTGGGCATACCCTGCCAACTTAGGGCGAACAAAGCAAACACAAGGAGATAATGGGCGGAGCACTGAAACTTTTCAGACACTCACCCCCAGTCACAGATCTGGGATGAATCCATCATCGTTCTTTAGCTCACTTCGCCCCCCAAGTTCAAACACAGCTATATGCAAATCAGTCTTGACCCTGTGCCTCATGGGAACAGTCCAGACCGAACTGCCAAGCCAGGTCTTCCCTGGACCGGAAACAAGCATCTTGGGACGGATTTCGGGCTGACAGCCCTCATCAGCCAGGCGAGCTTGAATCCAAAGTGAGCAAGGGACCCACGTCTGGGCATACCCTGCCATGCGGGTATGCCCTGACTTAAAAGTTTCCGGATCCAGTCTGATGCCTGGGGAATACACAAAAGGTGAGGAATCAGTGGCTACCAGAATCTATCAGAAACAGAGTGATTCCTCAGCTTGTGCTATAGCGCAACAGGATTTCGAGGGCTCAGAATTTAAAATCGAGCAAATACTTGCGACTGACTGCACAGGTTGCTCTTCCTAGATTTGCAGAAAGCTGACAAATTAGTTCCAGCTTTAATCATATTCAGTTCATCATTTTGCATGCAGGGACACATTGTTGACTTAAAGCATTGGGATATCAATGATTACAAAGACTCAAGGGGAAAGACGATAAAAGCTAAGCAGATTTGAGACTGTATAGCTGCCCTCCAGAAACAGTGAGAGGGAGTTCATTCTAAAGCCAATTCAGACACTGATCTTATTGTGCTATCTGCCTTGCAGTTTTGCAAAGTAGCAGCGATGACCCAGTCAAAACCAGGATCAAACCAAATGTACATTCAGCAGTTCAAACATCACATAGTAAAAAAAAACATTGGCGCCTGCCTTCCTGGAGAAGTACAATTACTTTTTGGCTCCCCACATTTAGCATACCTAAAATAGGAGAACTCTACAT
Organism: Lissotriton helveticus; assembly: GCF_964261635.1. NCBI lineage: Eukaryota > Metazoa > Chordata > Amphibia > Caudata > Salamandridae > Lissotriton > Lissotriton helveticus. The sequence continues at coordinate 1,895,252,708 of NC_136065.1, read as the reverse complement.
ATCAATTGAGTCTAACCGATAGAACCTATTAAAAGCTGCTTATAAAGGAATAGGTTCTGTGCATTTTCGGGTGTCTGAGATAGTTTACTTCCTAAAGGAGCTTTACTGGTGGCCAATAGTGCCAACACCAGCCAAAAAATAAGCACTGAAATCTAAAACCCGTCCAAAAGCAATTCACAATTGCAAGACCTTTGCATAAGTCATTGGGAAAAGCAGTGTATCCCTTCAAAATAGACCAGATTAGTGTGTTTCAGCCAGAAGACCGGTACAAAGATATAGTGGTAGCGGTGGACTTGAACTCACATAGTCATCAAGGACTTGTTAGGCTTAGCGATAAGTCAAGGTTATACATTTCATTCTGATCAAGGGCTAGTGGTTACCTCTAAGGCGTTAGCAGAGATGTTTGCCAAGGTAAGTGTTGAATGTTTGAAATCCTGTTAGGCCCAGTTCACATTGGGACATCCAGAGAGCTTACATCCCGTTAAACCAAGTCCATACTCCAGGGGTCTTAGATAATGGAGAGCTGTGGGTTCAGAACCTGCTTAGTACACAAACCGCTTTAAATAATATGCCAAGACTTGTTCTCTCCAGCTACTCTCCATGTGAAATACTGTTTGGAATCTGCATGCAGCAGACCTTCTAGGATGGGGGTTGCAGGATCCTGTGCTGGTGCTGGGTACGAATGGATCAAGAACGGTGATACTGCTGCAGTTACTCAGGAGAAAGAGGATGGGATGCATGTCTGTGGATAAAGTGAAACCATATCATGTGGCATATCCTGCACAGCATAGCAGTGCAACTTCCAAAACCACCATTATTGATACTGTTGGTAGAGATCGCAAATGCACAAAGGCATCTTGGCACTGGCATTTGCTAGATGTTCAGCTGTGAAAATCATAGGGCAAAATGGACAAGAAAAGCCAAGTTTAAAGTTGTTTCCTATAACAGGTAAGATTAGATTAGGCTTTGAGAAGCCAGGGCAGTTAGTTCCAGACTTTAAAAGTGGAAGAAACAAAGCTTCTTCCTCCCCAAGATGCTTTATTTTGGGAATTATCATTTTTCTGGAAGAAGACGATTTGAGAGCTCTCCTAGGTATGTACCATTTGAATTTCTTCCAAAGGTACTCGGGGCCTATATCGCGAAGGGATTTGTAAACCTTACATTGGGACTTGAAGGTTATTTTTGTCCTGACAGGAAGCCAGTGTAGCTCAACCAATGCATGAGAGACTAAGTTGAACATATAGAATTCTCATTTGGATTCTCGTTTGTTCAAGGATCGCTATTGGATGTGGGGTGCTACAGTAATCTAACCTGGAAAGCACCAGGGCAGTGGTTATCGTGTTCTGTAGCTCGAACGAGATGAAAGGGAGAATCTTTCTCAGAGTTCTTAACAGAAAAAACAAGAGGTAAGTTTATTTATCTGATCTGAGAATGTGAGATTTGAATCAATATTACTCCTAGGTTCCAAACTTTATGAACTGGAGAGGGAAGGGGACCCAGATGTTGGGGCCAACAAGACGAGTTCCAGATGGAAGTTTATTTCCCAAACAAGAGGACCTCAGTTTTTTATGAATTTAATTTGAGGCAGTTATCTATCATCCATCTAACTACTTCTCTCATGCAGCTGGTGAAGTGTTTGTTAACGTCATCACTTGAGATTGACACCACAATTTGCGTGTCCTCTGAATACAAAATTGTCGAAAAAACAAATCCACAGACGAAAGCACAACAAGCAGTAAGCACTCAAAAAACTGTCGATAATGGGGTATATGCAACGGCCTTACCTTTACAGTTTGAAAGTGAGTCCGATGAAAATTCTGATTGTTCCAGTATTTGTATATCTCCTGATTTACGAACTGAGTTATAACAATATGAGGCAATTTCATACATTATTTAATACTGGAGAATCCATTTAACCAAAGAAAAAAGGCTAACAAAAACCTCCCTTTGCAAATTAAATGGAAGACGTATAAACATTGTTTCAAGAAATATATGAAACCACTTTAGACTTTTCTTTTAGTTTTATATAGCGCAAACTCGACCAGACGGAACAAGAGCGCTTTACATAGATACCAGTTGCTTACAGACTGGCACCTTCAAGGGAAGATTAAGTGATTTGCCCAGAATCAAAGGATGTTGAGCATCCCGTCAGACTCCAACCCGGCTCCCCAGCTTCGAGGTCAACCGCGCTAGCCGTTAGATCACATCCTCTCCTCACATTAGCACTAATTTCACTGGTGATTTGTTCCATAATAGTGGTATTACTAGTGAGGATGGTGCACAGAGAATATGTTCCTGATGTAGAGAAACCAAGAGCAACACTGAACTTGCTAAACAAGCAAAATTAAATGTATAGAATTTGCAGAGAAGCGTACCAAGGAAAAATAGTAGCCACCCTCTGCAGGATGGTGTCTTTTCGGAGGATTTAGAGCATCAAATTCTAGGACCAGCAGAGACTGGACAGGTTCCACACATTTTTTGTATTGTTTAGATGACATCTTGCCTCCAAACCCCTCCACCAATGTTAATAAAACAAAAGAACCAAGGCAGCAGACCAGATCAAGCACTACGGATCATTTAGTTTCTAAGTTTGGAGCGGTGCAATCTCTTCCAACATCCGCTGCCATAGGATGTGAAAAGGACTAGAAAACCAAAAACAGAATGGAGGGTGCACTCGAATGAAGTCAATATCAGCAGTAGTTTATACGTAAATTCTTCTTTATTCAAAAAATATATTTTCATGAAGCATAGGCACAGCCAACGCGTTTCGTTCCTCTTTTTTGCCTTTTGGGAACTTCGTCAGTTAACCAAAAACCTCTATCTTGGTCTCCGTTCAAAGAATATTTTTTGGTCAAAAAATGATATGCTTTGGATAATTTTAAAAAACCTACTATGGATCACAATAATTGGATCCTTTAATTGAGGGGCTCTTATTTATAGCCCAAATGGGTATCTATTTCAATTTTAACTGTAAGTTCTTTTGATTCTTTATTATAAGTATTGACCCCACACTGGGTTCTGACCTTTATATGTGGTATAATTTGCGGCGTATTCTCCATCACCCTTGTTCTAGCTTATCTCATTAAAATCAACCTTCTTGCCTTACTAGGACACCACCTCTCGACGGTACAGACTATCACGTTGAGCCGTATCAAATTCGACTATCGAGTCCAGCTCCCTAACCTTGCAAGTACTCTGTAAGCATTCTCAGTTTATGGTTTTTCGTTTTCAATCCATTTCATATTATTCATTACAAACTAGGTCTAGTGTAGGCCTCTGTGTTTTAAAATAATTTTAAAATATGGTTAGCAACGGTATCCACATTTAAAAAATTCTTTAGAAATTATTCAAAAAACGTTTGGGAATCTCAATTTAGTTTCAAAATATACGGGACATGTTTTCTTCAACAGGCTATCATATTTTTCTATTTTATATGGTATCATTTGGAGTTGTCCTCTCGGGTAACAAGATGTTGTAAATAATATGTATAGTAAAATGTGTCACAACAAAAATTCGGTTCTAAAACATGTTTTGTACATTGTGTGGTAAATCACTTTATTATAGGATATTTCATCATAGTCGGTGTTAGATTGAAATTTTAAATCACTTTGTGTTATGTTAGTTATCGTTCTTTGGGTCACTTACTTTTAGTCTTTGTTACCACTTATGTTTTTATCTTTTTTGTCACGTTGAGTGTATATTTATGTATGTATATGTTTGTAATTTTTACAGCCCTGACGAAGTTCCCAAAAGGCAAAAAAGAGGAACGAAACGCGTTGGCTGTGCCTATGATTCATGAAAATATATTTTTTGAATAAAGAAGAATTTACGTATAAACTACTGCTGATATTGACTTCATTCGAGTGCACCTCCCTCCACCAATGTATTGGGTAGAGACATCGCAGAATTTATCCATGGAATTACAGAAACATGCTTCAATATAGAACGCTGATCCTCAATCAAACCCTTTTTACCAATGAATGGGACAGAGCCACTGAAGAATTTACTCATGGAATTACAGACAAAGACTTTAACGTACAACCCTGATCTGCATCCAACAGTAGAAGTCACAAACAGATATTATGCTATATCAGATATGCGGACTGGTATCTACACGTATCAAATGAAACAAGAACAATATGTCAACACCAACTATGGGAACAATGTCTTATTTGAAGCAGAGTTCCCTTATTTTAAGTCTTCAATGAGATACAGCAATTATTATGAAACCTAAGCGAATGAATGTTTCAACAGATTTGATATAGGAGAAACAGGACTATGTATAAAAAGTACGAATAGACACTTATAGTATAGGCACACTTTGTAAAGGACTGATAAATTATTTTTCTTTAGATGATGTGGAAGAACACATACATAGATACGCTGCATAAACACATGAATGTTAAAGCTTATCTTAAAGATACAAGATGACAGAAAAAGAAAAGAAAGAAATGTAACTTGGTTGCATTAAGTGTTATGGCTAAAAGGGCCAGAAAACATTGAGGGAATGTTTAGAATAAGAAAATATTGATTTTAAACTGAAAATTAAGAGAATATATTCAATTTCTATAATGACTTCAATTGCTTTCAATATTATGAAAAACACAGACAGCTATAGATCTGAACGGGAACAATTTGAAAGTATTTTATATTGCGAACTTCTCTGCAGAAATTCAAATCACAGAGATTCTTGCGGTCTAGTTAATAACGTTGAAATATTTCATCTATATTGGTGTACCTGGCCCTTTTGCATGGTTATCTCCAAATTGTTTCCCGTCTTCCTCCTATTCTTCTGACCTTCTTTTTGTTGGCTTTCGGACTCTGGGCACTTTACCACTTCTAATCAGTGCTAAAGTGCATATGCTCTCTACTCTAAATATGATTGGTTTCTTTATGATTGGCATATTTGATTTACCAATAAGTCCCTAATACAGTGCACTACATTTGCAGAGGGCCTATAAATCAAATGCTACCAGTGGGCCTGCAGCACTGAGTAGCCCTGCAAACATGTCTCAGACCTGCCGCTGCAGTGTCTGTGTGTGCAGTTTAAACTGCCATGTCGACCTGGCAAGTGAACCCACTTGCCAGGCCCAAACCTTCCTTTTTATTACTTGTAAGTCACCCCTAAGGTAGGCACTTGGCACTCCCAAGGGCAGGGTGCAGTGTATTTAAAAGGTAAGACATACACGCAGAACACCCCCCTGCAAACACCGGCTAAGAAAAGGTGGTATCTAGACTGCGAGCGCTGGTTTACTGACAAGGAAGGGAAGGACATCCTACACCGCACACGCACTTCTGCTACCAGTGCCTCAGGCAAATAAACACTCTTAAAGCTCGCCAATTACTGGTACTACACCCCAGCGTGTCTATCTCAGTGGCAAAGAGGTAGAGAGGATACATGTTGCCGACATGGAAAATGGAATGGAATGGAAAACTTGACAGCAGTTATTAGTCATACCCTAGCCACGTTTGAGAAAAGATGGGGAACATGTATAAAACACCTATCAGGAGTATACCAGGAACTCACATGCCCAATATATTTGCGCGTTTTGCAGATTACGCCCACCATTCCTATGGACGATTCAGGGAAAAAGGAAGAGTACTGACCTAGTACCAATGTGAAACTATCATGTACTACTCTTATTCATTTATTGTTTATTGATGAAGATTATTTAAGTTCCTCCCTCCCTCTTCCATCTACCCTTCCTTACAACTTCCTCTTCTAATTCTTTCTGCTACCTCGCCGGTCAATGGATGTAGGTGAAGGGAATTGTGAATAAACTCAATAAAATGTTACAACCATAAAAGGTAGGACATGTATGTGGTGTTTCACATGTCCTAGTAGTGACAAACTGCTAAATGTGTTTTTCACTACAGAAAGGCCTATCTCGTCCATCAATCAATCAATCAATCATATCATTTGTAAAGCGCACTACTCACCCGTGAGGGTCTCATGGCGCTGGGGTGGGGAATGCTGCTACTGCTCGAAAAGCCAGGTCTTGAGGAGTTTTCTGAAGGTCAGCAGGTCTTGGGGAGCCGTAGGTGGATGGGAGGGTGTTCCAGGTCTTGGTGGTGAGGTGGGAGAACGATCTGCAGCCTGAAGTCGCTCTTCGGAAGCGGGGGACTGTAGCGAGGGCGAGGTAGGCAGAGCGGAGCTGGCGGGTGGGGGTGTAGAAGCTGAGTCGTCTGTTGAGGTACGTTGGTCCGGTGTTGTGGAGTGCCTTGTGTGCGTGAGTGAGGAGCTTGAAGGTTATCCTCTTGTTGACCAGGAGCCAGTGCAGGTCTCTCAGGTGGGGTGTGATGTGGCTGCGGCGAGGGATGTCGAGGATCAGGCGTGCAGAGGCGTTCTGGATACGTTGGAGCCGTCTCAGGAGTTTGGCCGAGGCTCCTGCGTAGAGGGCGTTTCCATAGTCCAACCTGCTGCTGACAAGGGCCTGGGTGACTGTTCTTCTCGTTTCAGTGGGGATCCGCTTGTGGATCCTACGGAGCATATGGAGGGTGTTGAAGCAGGAGACGGCGTTGACCTGTTTAGTCATGGAGAGGGTGGAGTCGAGGATGACCCCTAGGTTGCGTGCGTGGTCGGTGGGTGTTGGAGCGGTTCCCAGTGCGGTCGGCCACCAGGAGTCGTCCCAGGCCAAAGGGTTGGATCCGAGGATGAGGACCTTCGTCTTGTCCGAGTTCAGCTTCAGTCGGCTGTTCCTCATCCATTCAGCAACGGCCTTCATTCCTTCGTGAAGGGTGGTTTTGGCGGTGTGGAGGTCCTTGGTGAGGGAGAGTATCAGCTGGGTGTCATCGGCGTAGGAGAGGATGTTGAGGCCGTGCCGATGGGTGATAGGTTACCATTGGAACTGCCTTGTAACATTTTATAAGTGTGTCTTCCAATTGGGGGATGATAGATGTTGGACAGGCCCCACGAAGGGCTCGCTCCCTCCCCGCACGACAGGGCCCAGACACCGGCTCTCCGGGGGCTACCCGCAGAAGCAACCCGCAACCCGTCCCCTCCGGGACGCCTGCTCCCGGATACCTCTGTGTCACGGGCCCGGGCCCCCGTCAGCCCCATTGCCCGGCCCAGCCGCCATCTTGGACACTGCACCACGCGGCCGCGTGGCCTCAGCTCGACCCCAACCCTGGGCCGGGCCAGGCCCCGCCATCCCGGCACCACCATCCATCCAGGAGGTGAACGGACCACTTGGCAGGCTAATGGGAGAAAGAAGTGTCGATGGCTCTCCCCCGCCAGGTGCCGATCGCCCCCAGCCTCCCCGGGTGCTGGCTCCACCCCCCTGCTGGGTGTCTGGACTCCCTCATCCCGGACCTCCCGACCTCCCAGTGCGAGGGTCCGGACATCAAAGGGCGCCAGACCTATAACCGAGGCAGCCCCCGAGCAGGAAGGCAGTTGTATCCTGGAGTCGAGAGACACCGAGAAGAACTCATCCTTGACGGACTGCTGGCGCTGCCGCAGCCCTGCCTTGTGAACTATCGTCCTGCCTGCTGGCGCTGCCGCGGCCTTCTGCAACCTTCATCCTCGTAGGACCTGCTGGCGCTGCCGCGGCCCGTTGTACCTTCCATCCTCGTTGGGACCTGCTGGCGCTGCCGCGGCCCGTTGCCACCTACGATCTCTTCGGGACCTGCTGGCGCTGCCGCGGTCCGACCCGTCCGACCACCGAGCTTGAGGATTGTGAGCTACCGCCGTTTCACCTCAGTACCCGTAGGTACCAAGACTGTCCCGCTACCCCCTTCCCCTGCTAGAGACTAGAATTGAGAGGATCATCGTGTCCTGATCTCCTTGTATCGTACTACCTTACTTCAAGAACTGCCTATAAAAGGTGTTAATCTGATCTTCGTGTGGTGTCCATCTGTGGGGGGGGAAGTTACTTGTCTGTACGATCGCTGGAGACGGCCCTCACCGGAGGCCTCTCCCCTTGTGCTCGGCCGACCCTCCAGGTCCCCGTCTAACATTGGTGGCCAGCGGCGCGATCCGAACCAACGCGTAAACCGTACAGAGAGTAACTCACCCTACGACTAATCCACAATGACGACCAGAGAGAGCGGATCTGCAGAGAAATTCCAGATGGAAAAACTGGAAGAGTACAACCACCGAGAGCTAAAACAATTTTGCATAGAACTAGGCATTGCCACCACCGGTCTGAGCACGAAAGAGGACTTCAAACACGCCCTAGAATCCTGGGCAGAGACAAATATCGCCGGACCCCGGGACCCCGAAGCCCCGGAAACAAACACCACTCTGACGGAAGAAAGGAGAACGGATCTCTCCCGGGAAGAGATCCGAGAACGAGAGAAAAATAGACTACACGAGTTAGAGCTGGCACGGCTCAAATTAGACGGAGAATTGAAACTGGCAGAACAAAAGATGAACTTAGAGCACTTACGGCTCCAAGAAGAGCGAGAGGAAAAGCAGAGACAGAGAGAACTCGAAGAAAAAAGACTGGCATACGAACACGAGTGCAAGCTAGCGGAGATAGAAATGCGTAAACAGAACAAAGACCTAGGGGTGCCCGAGCAACCGCGCCCCCAGGTACTACCGAACAGAAGGTCCACATCCCCAAGGATGTGGTCCGTGAATACTATCGGAACGACGACATACAGCAGTGGTTCAAGGCCTACGAGATCGCCATGACTGCCCACCGGATCGCTCGAAGTGACTGGGGAGCCGGTCTATGGGGGAGATTCGTCAATGAAGGCCGGGATGCCCTGCTGCAGCTTCCGGACCATCAAATGACGTCCTATGACCACATGAAGGCCGCCCTCCTCAGTCGATATGGGCTGACGCCCGAGATGTACCGCCAGAGGTTCCGCAACTGCACCCGGATCCCGGGTACAACCTGGATAGAATATGTAAACTATTTCAGCCGAGCCTTCGAGGGATGGATCAAGGGTAGCAACGTAACAACCTACGAACAGCTCTTCAACCTCATTGTGTGGGAGCACCTCTCCAACAACTGCTTCGTCGAGCTCAGGCAGCACCTCCTCGACAGTAAATTGACTGACCCACGGCAGCTCGCCGCCGAGGCTGACCGATGGGAGAGCACCCGAGTGACCCGGAGTGGGCCAAACGAGCAGAACAGAACCAACCAAGGTCATCATCGTCCCCGAGGAGGAGGAGGAGGACAGGGCCGGGGCAGAGACGCCGTCCCGGCCGCTCCCGTCAACAACACCCCGCCCCCGGCCGGCCGGGGCAACCCCCCGATGCGCCCGGGGTTCCGAGCCAACGTTACGTGTCATCGATGCCAGCGAGTCGGCCACTATGCCAGTGACCCGACCTGCCCAAAGAACCAGACCCCCGGACCCCGCCAGGTGGCTGCCGCCGCCCTAGGAGAAGAGCAAGTCTCCGAAGAGCCTGAAGAGTATGAGTAGGAGCAGCCCGAGTGGGAACCTGCCGCCATGACCCTGGCCTGCCTAGGGGGAAGAGACCTGATCCCGCGGGCTCCCCTACCAGCCAACACCAGGAAATACAGCCAGTGGGTGAACATAAATGGGCGTAAGGCCGAAGCCCTGCGTGACACAGGGGCCAGTGTGACGGCCGTCCGTTGTCACCTGGTGACCCCAGAACAAATCCTGCCAAACGTTCTTTGCCCCGTCCGATCGGCCGACAATTCGGAGAGCCTGTGTCGGATGGCCTGCGTCCCCTTCGAATGGGGAGGAGTCTCCGGTATGTTAAAAGTGACTGTCCGCGACGATGCCCCCGTGGACTGCCTCCTGGGGAACGATCTCGAGAGTTCCCCGTGGGCAGCCGTTGAAAGAAGAGAGCACCTGGGGATGTTAGGCCTCCCGGGCTGGGCGTGCGTAACAACCCGGTCCATGGCCGCCGACACCATCCCTAGATCTGAAGAACCCGAATGGCCAGCACCTCCTCCCCCGATCGCTTCAGAGGGAGACTCCATCCCTGCGGACACCCCGGAACGAACCCACGAAGAGCCCGCTCAGCCCCAAGACCTCCCGGACCTGGCTCAGTGGCGTCAGGAAGGGGGGCCCACCCAAGAACAATTCCGGCAAGAGCAAAAGACATGTCCCTCCCTCGAGGGACTGCGACAGCAAGCGCTCGCCCAGGGCACAGGAGACACCGCAGGGGCCCACTGGATCTATTGGGACAATGACCTACTGTACAGCGAACAAAGAATAGCGGAGCTGGGGGCCACTCGAGTGCTGGTGGTGCCCCTCCGTTTCAGAGACTTCCTTCTGAACTTGGCCCATGATGTCCCCCTGGCTGGACACTTGGGGCAAGACAAAACATACAACCGCCTGGTGACTCACTTTTACTGGCCGAAAATGAGAAATGACGTCTCCACCCACTGCCGGTCCTGCCCGACCTGCCAGGCCAGCGGGAAGAGCGGCCGCAAGCTCAAGGCACCTCTTCAACCATTCCCCGTTGTGACCACCCCGTTCGAAAGGGTGGGAATAGACATTGTGGGGCCCCTGGACCCCCGAACAGCACAAGGGCATCGATTCATCCTGGTCCTGGTGGACCACGCCACCCGCTATCCTGAGGCGGTTCCCCTTCGAACTGTAACAGCACCAGTGGTAGGTCGAGCCTTAATGGGGATCTTCTCTCGAGTGGGCTTCCCCAGGGAAGTCGTCAGCGACAGGGGCACGAACTTTATCTCCAAATATATGAAATCCCTATGGCAACAGTGCGGAGTCACCTACCAATTCACAACCCCCTATCACCCGCAAGGAAACGGACTGGTCGAGCGATTCAACCGCACTCTCAAGGGGATGATCATGGGGCTGGAAGAACCCCTACGCCGCCAGTGGGACGTGCTACTACCGTGCCTCCTCTTCGCCTACCGAGAAGTCCCCCAGAAGTCCCTCGGCTTCAGCCCTTTCGAACTCCTGTACGGACACCCTGTTCGCGGGCCTCTCAGCCTAGTTAAAGAAGAGTGGGAAATGGCCCCCCTGAAGACCCCTCCAGACGTCTACAAGTACCTCCTGACCCTCCGTAATCAGACCCGGCGATTCAGAGAGCTCGCCAAAGCCAATCTTGAAGCCAGTCAGGAGGACATGAAGAAGTGGTACGATCAACATGCCTCCTCCATCGAATTCGAGCCGGGCCAGCAGGTATGGGTGATGTCCCCCATCGAACCTTGTGCCTTACAGGACAAATGGACGGGGCCCTTCAAGGTGATCGAGCGTAAGAGCCCCGTCACCTACCTCATCGACATGGAATCCCCCCGGAACCCTCTCCGGGTCCTCCACGCCAACAGACTCAAACCCCACTTCGTGAGCTCGGAGCTCAGCCTGCTGATGGCTACAGACAGTGGGGCAGAAGAGGACTCCGAGCCCCTCCCTGACCTACTGGGGGCCGGGGAAAAAGATGGTTCGGTGGACGGGGTCCAACTCTCCGAGGCTCTGACCCCGGAGCAGCGCCAAGACTGTCGGGCCCTCCTGCTGCAATTTGCAAACCTATTCTCCCTCACACCCGGGGTCACCCCCTGGTGTCTGCACGACGTGGACACTGGCGACAGTCCTCCTATCCGACACCGGCCGTACCGGGTACCAGATCGGGTACGCACCTGCATCCAAGAAGAAGTCTCCAAGATGCTCGCACTCGGAGTCATCGAACCCTCTGACAGCCCCTGGGCCAGCCCGGTTGTACTGGTCCCCAAATCTGCGGCCCCGGGCACCACACCCGAGCTCCGGTTCTGCGTCGACTATCGGGGTCTGAACGCTGTCACCCGAACCGACGCTCACCCCATCCCCCGAGCCGACGAACTAGTTGACCGCATGGGGGCGGCCCGCTACCTAAGCATCTTCGACCTGACGGCGGGCTACTGGCAGATCGGCCTCACCCCCAGGGCACAAGAACGATCCGCTTTCTCCACCCCGGATGGACACTACCATTTCAGAGTGATGCCATTCGGCATGAAAAACGCTCCAGCCACGTTTCAACGACTTGTGAACCAGGTATTGGCGGGCCTCGAAGAGTTCAGCGCCGCATACCTGGACGACATCGCGGTGTATAGCCGCCACTGGTCAGACCACCTCCGCCACCTCCGAGGGGTCCTGCAGGCCCTCCAACGGGCCGGCCTCACAATCAAGGCCAGCAAGTGCCAAATCGGCCAGGGGTCCGTGACCTACCTCGGACACCAAGTGGGGAGCGGTCTGGTGGCCCCCCTCCAGCTCAAGATCGCTGCCATCCAGTCCTGGCGCCCCCCCGTAACCCAAACCGAGGTCCGAGCCTTCTTGGGGCTCACCGGATACTATCGGCGGTTCGTAAAGGACTATGGCAGCATTGTGGGGCCCCTCACGGAACTCACATCCAAGACCAACCCAAAAACAGTCAACTGGACTCCCGACTGTCAAGCGGCCTTCAAGAGGCTGAAGGCCGCCATGTGCACCGCTCCTGTGCTCCAGGCCCCCGACTACAGCCGTGAGTACATCGTCCAGACTGATGCCTCAGACCATGGCATTGGGGCCGTCCTCTCCCAACTGAACCCCGAGGGAGTCGACCAACCAGTGGCCTTCATCAGCAGACGCCTCCTGCCCCGAGAACAGCGCTGGAGCACCATTGAGCGAGAGGCCTTCGCAGTAGTATGGGCCCTCAAGAAGCTCCGGCCTTACCTCTTCGGAACCCACTTCCGGGTACAAACAGATCATCGGCCCCTGCAATGGCTAATGCAAATGCGGGGGGAGAACCCCAAACTATTGCGATGGTCCATCTCCCTGCAGGGGATGGACTTCACTGTGGAGCATCGCCCTGGCCAAGACCACGCCAACGCGGATGGCCTGTCCCGCTTTTTCCGCCTCGACGAGGAGAGTCCCCAAGAGGATGGGTGACTCTCCCCGCCTTCAGCTGGGGGGGACGCATGTTGGACAGGCCCCACGAAGGGCTCGCTCCCTCCCCGCACGACAGGGCCCAGACACCGGCTCTCCGGGGGCTACCCGCAGAAGCAACCCGCAACCCGTCCCCTCCGGGACGCCTGCTCCCGGATATCTCTGTGTCACGGGCCCGGGCCCCCATCAGCCCCATTGCCCGGCCCAGCCGCCATCTTGGACACTGCACCACGCGGCCGCGTGGCCTCAGCTCGACCCCAACCCTTGGCCCGGCCAGGCCCCGCCATCCCGGCACCACCATCCATCCAGGAGGTGAACGGACCACTTGGCAGGCTAATGGGAGAAAGAAGTGTCGATGGCTCTCCCCCGCCAGGTGCCGATCGCCCCCAGCCTCCCCGGGTGCTGGCTCCACCCCCCTGCTGGGTGTCTGGACTCCCTCATCCCGGACCTCCCGACCTCCCAGTGCGAGGGTCCGGACATCAAAGGGCGCCAGACCTATAACCGAGGCAGCCCCAGAGCAGGAAGGCAGTTGTATCCTGGAGTCGAGAGACACCGAGAAGAACTCATCCTTGACGGACTGCTGGCGCTGCCGCAGCCCTGCCTTGTGAACTATCGTCCTGCCTGCTGGCGCTGCCGCGGCCTTCTGCAACCTTCATCCTCGTGGGACCTGCTGGCGCTGCCGCGGCCCGTTGTACCTTCCATCCTCGTTGGGACCTGCTGGCGCTGCCGCGGCCCGTTGCCACCTACGATCTCTTCGGGACCTGCTGGCGCTGCCGCGGTCCGACCCGTCCGACCACCGAGCTCGAGGATTGTGAGCTACCGCCGTAACACCTCAGTACCCGTAGGTACCAAGACTGTCCCGCTACCCCTTCCCCTGCTAGAGACTAGAATTGAGAGGATCATCGTGTCCTGATCTCCTTGTATCGTACTACCTTACTTCAAGAACTGCCTATAAAAGGTGTTAATCTGATCTTCGTGTGGTGTCCATATGTGGGGGGGGAAGTTACTTGTCTGTACGATCGCTGGAGACAGCCCTCACCGGAGGCCTCTCCCCTTGTGCTCGGCCGACCCTCCAGGTCCCCGTCTAACAATAGAAAATACTAGTTTGGTGCCTCTGTACTCACAATTTAAAAACACTTCTTTTAGTTACGTTGGTTTTTAAAATGCAGGTCTGAAAACACCACTTTTAGAAAGTTGCCATTTTCTTACTTTAGCCATTCGGCACTTATGCCTGTCTCTAAATACATGTCTGGGTTAAATAAAAGGAGACTTCTTTAACTGTAATTATCGTGCAGGCCCAAATGGGGTTATGGCTATCAACTGATATACTAAATGATTGATGCACTAAATGATACCAAATGACGCACTTTATACTGGATTCAAATTGCCGTTTGTTAAGGAACTTTTGTACATTTTATGCCAATTTTAAAGTATTTTAGACCTGTTTATATGAATTGTAAACATCACATGTGTTTTTAGTCTTTTATATAATTTTAATGTGGGGAAGATGATTTTGTACTGCTTTCTATGATTTTAATTAATCGAAATAAAGAACTTTGACTGACTGACTGACTGACATGTCTGGGTCAGGGTGACAGTTGGGCTCTAGTGCATTCACTCAAGACAGTCACACAAAGGGAGCTGATTTGTGCCCTGCATATCCTGGTGGCCCATCACCAGGCTGATGGGTCTTCCTGAGCTAGAGTGGTGGGAGGAGTTGATACTTGCACCAGAATAGGGATGTGTCTGTCCCCTCACAAAGCAATCTCTTCTCCCCTGTAGTCTGACTGGAGTCAGGGCCAGGAAGGGCAGGGTCTTGTGTGCGACAAAGACTTTCCTTTGAGGTTTGCCTACTTCAAAGGCTGAAATGGGTACACCTACTGGACCTCTGACACCATATACTCAGCACACTTCTGGATTGAGAACATTCTGCCAAGAAAAGCAGTGTTGCTAACAGGAGGGCTGACAGGAGGGACTGCCACTCTTCTGCTTGCGTTGTTGTGCGGGCCTGCTCCTTGCTGCTTCTGTCTTGGAAGTGAGAGGACTGGACTTTGCTCACTGCATGATGCTTTCAATGTTTGCCACCCGCAAACACCACCAGGTGATCCGCACCACCAAAAGGATAACATTCAAAGAACGACTGGACAACAACACCCACAACAGCAAGGAACTTTTCAGCATCGTCAAAGAGTTCTCCAACCCCAACGCCGGAAACAACGACATTACCCCCTCGCAAGACCTCTGCGACTCACTCGCCACCTTCTTCCACCGCAAGATCGCTAACATACACAACAGCTTCGGCGCACAGACCTCACACCCAACCACCGAACCAACGCCCCCCACCCCCACCCTCTGCAACTGGACCCCGGTCAGCACCGAAGACACCACCCACACGATGAACACCATCCACTCCGGATCACCAACCGACCCCTGCCCCCACCACGTCTTCAACAAGGCCGACTCCATCATCGCACCTCAACTCCGGGACATCATCAACATCTCCTTCAACATCGCCACCTTCCCGGAGAGCTGGAAGCACGCCGAGCTCAGCGCCCTCCTGAAGAAACCAACAGCGAACCCCACCGACCTCAAGAACTTCCGCCCCATTTCGCTCCGCCCTTTTCCTGCCAAAGTCATCAAGAAGATAGTCAACAGACAGCTCGCTGCCTTCCTCGAGACAAACGGATCCCTCGACCCTTCGCAGTCCGGCTTCCGAGCCAATCACAGCACCAAGACCGCCCTCATCGCAGCCACCGACGACATCAGATCCCTGCTCGACAACGGGGAAACAGCGGCCCTCATCCTCCTGGACCTATCTGCGGCGTTCGACACTGTCTGCCACCGCACCCGAGTACAGCGCCTCAGCAACATCGGAATCCAAGGGAAGGCTCTGGATTGGATCATCTCGTTCCTCGCCGTAAGAGCCCAGAGAGTCCGCCTCCCCCCGTTCAGATCCGAGGCCACCGAAGTCATCTGCGGCGTACCACAAGGATCCTCACTCAGCCCCACCCTCTTCAACGTCTACATGAGCCCCCTCGCAGCCATCGCACGCCAACACAACCTCAACATCATCTCCTACGCCGACGACACCCAGCTGATCCTCTCCCTCTCCAACGACCCCGCCACCGCCAGAGCCAGCCTTCACGAAGGGATGAAAGACGTCGCCGAGTGGATGAAGAACAGCCGCCTGAAACTGAACTCAGACAAGACGGAAGTCCTCATCCTGGGATCATCGCCTGCCGCCTGGGACGACTCCTGGTGGCCCCCTGGCCTGGGCACCACCCCCAAGCCAACGGACCACGCACGAAACCTGGGCTTCATCCTGGACTCCTCCCTCTCGATGACCAGACAAGTCAACGCCGTATCGTCATCGTGCTTCAACACCCTGCGCATGCTCCGTAAGATCTTCCGATGGATCCCCACCGAAACCAGGAAGACGGTCACCCAGGCACTCGTCACCAGCCGACTGGACTACGGGAACACCCTCTACGCAGGAACCACTGCCAAACTACAGAAAAGACTCCAGCGCATACAGAACGCCTCCGCACGACTCATCCTGGACATCCCTCGCCACAGCCACATCTCGACCCACATGAAAGACCTGCACTGGCTCCCCGTCAACAAGAGGATCACGTTCAGACTCTTCACCCACGCACACAAGGCTCTCCACGACATGGGCCCGAAGTACCTCAACAGCCGCCTCACTTTCTACACACCCACCCGCCAGCTACGATCGGCCAGCCTCGCCCTCGCCGCCGTACTACGCATTCGCAGAGGCATCGCTGGAGGAAGATCCTTCTCCTACCTGGCGGCCAAGACTTGGAACTCCCTCCCCATCCACCTACGGCTGACCCAGGACTACCTCTCCTTCAGGAAGCAACTAAAGACCTGGCTTTTCGAGCAGTAACGGACCCCTCCCTCCAGCGCCTTGAGACCCTACTGGGTGAGTAGCGCGCTATACAAATGCTGATTGATTGATTTCTCCAAGAGTTTGAGTTGAACTTGCCTCCTGTTGGAAGTCTCAGGGCCATCAACGACTTCACCTGCAGCACCTGGGCTTTCTTGCTGAGAGCCCTACTCTGCCATGTGGTGACAAATCCAATTCCTTGGCCCTTGGAAGTGAGTTGCTGTGTTCAAAAAGAAGAAACCAGCACATCGACTTTGAGTGTGACTTTGGAGCTGGAAACGCTCTGACACTGTGCCGCTGCTTGCACAGGATCCATGGTTCTCACTCAACGATCATGACTGACAACGCAGGCCCGACACCGCTCCAGCGCCTCCAAAGAACCGCCACAGAGGGAGTCCCGAGTACCACGTCATCGAAGTCCATGGCACATGACTCATACGACCCATCGCTGGCCCTGTGGTGTGACTTTGACATGTGAAACAGACGTTGTGTGGCTTGACTCGTCACCTCATCGACCCCACACCGCCAGCAGAACCGACAACCAGCGACAAAAGCTGCATCACCTCCCCTGTGCCTTGCAACGTACCCGTCGTTACTGGCTCAGCGATTCCACATCGCCTCCAGGAACCGACACCTCACTTGCTTCAGTAACACCTCACCTCCGTTGTGCAACTCACCATCCCGAGCACTGACGTGCCAACGATATGCACCTACAGTAATAAACCAACGCCTCACCTCCTCAGTGTCTCCCAACATGTTTTTTTGTCATTGTTTCCAAGGTACTGTAACCGGGGTCTGTAAGACTCCCTAACCGGCCCGCGATCCATCGCGGTCAGCCCTGAATCTGAGATTTAACGCCATCAAGCACGTCATTATAACCCCAGTGGATCTTTTGCGTTTCTAAGTGCTAGAATTAGATTTCATCTTTGAGAATTCGTAACTTGAACCTTTATATGTTGGACTTTTGTCATTTTAGTCTTGTTTTTTCACATAAATATTGGTTATTCTTCTAAACCTTGACTAGAGTACTTCTGTGGTGTTTTGAGTGTCTTACTGTGTGTGCGTACAAATACTTTACACATTTCCTCTGGGTATTAGCCTGACAGCTCTGAGCCACGGGAGTGAGCAGGGGTTATTCCTAGTGCGTAACTTAGTTACCCTGACTAGAGTGAGGGTCCCTGCTTGGGCAGTGTGCAAACCACAGTCAATGTATTAAATAATCTAAGGGAGCAAGATTCTACGTATAATTTGGTCTTGGCACAGGAGCTTGACTTATTACCTAATACTCTGTATGAAAATCAAGTATTGCAAGGGTATTACATGGACTCGTGACGACTCGTACTAATGATCTACAATTAGAAGGGTGTCTCATAAAGAAGGATGCTGGATGGTACACTTATGGATCTCACCCTTGAAATACACTGAGGAAAATCCATATTCAAGGCATTGTTTATTTAAACAGCAATTCATATTTTTAAATGCAAAATATTATTCAATTCCACTGGAAACATTATGTAATATGTAAACAAGCATTTCAAATAATAATTATGATGAATGCAATACAGCAACTGTTAACAATGTTTGCAAACTATAGGTATTGCCAAAAACAGAGATTATTGAAACTTTAGAAATAAGAAGAAACTGTTTATATATTGTAAGATTCAGGGCAGACTGTTCTTTCAACACAAGTTACCCATATTTAGTGACTGAAAATGAGTTGATTGTGTTGGGAGCTCTGCTCTTTGCTCATGCTGTGCTCTAATTTGCTCTCCGGTGGCACAGCATACGGGACGCATAGCTCATGGTAGGTCCTAAGTGGCCAGGGACAGCAGCCCCTTTTGAGGGCGTTGTGGATTTTGGGCCCAGTCTGATGGGCTATTGCATGGCACCGCATGCGCCACGCCCTTTTCTCTGGATCTCCTCTGTATAATGGGGTGGCGGAGTCCCATCAATTTTCTCTTAGCCTAGATTGCACAATCCAAGGAGGTGGTGATCGCTTCCTGGGGACGTCCTTTCGTTTCCATGACCTATTACAGTATTTAAGGAGGGAATGCCTGGTTTTGTTAAATCACAAATGCCCATGGCCTGTTTCTGAGTGTCTACTATGTACGAATGTTGCTTACATTTTACCAGGTCACCTGCAGTGCCTTCTGAAAAAGTCAGACTAGGTGTTCCCAAATATTTGTAAGGTGTATACTCTGGAAGCCAAAACACAATTCGGGGACTTTCATTAAAAAGGAAGGACGTTGGCCTGCATTCTTGTTTGTGTAAAACATATCTTCATCCATGTCTAGGAATTTAACTAAGCAGGAAACGAAAAAAGGCGCGATATTCTCTCTACTCTTGTATAGAGGCAATAGTGTTCATTCTTATCAGATGCAGGGCCTGGGGCTCTGTTAACTCTCTTTAGTCCAACCATCCTTCATGTTTGAGGACAGAGATGTATTTTACTATCTCTATATAACACACTCACAACGTAAATCTCTTACTCCTAGCAATAGAGCCTAACCAGTACCCAACTATCTTCTCTAGGTACGTATGAACGGGTACCAGTGCTTAAAATGAGCGCGGGCCTATTTATAGAATTAAGCATCCTCAAGGAAGCAAGAGAAATTTACTGCGTTGGGATGTAGGGCTCTGTGAAACTGCAGGTCTTTAGATCCATTTTGAATTGCAGTAATGTTGTTCAAGTTTTAATTCCTTTCTATGTTACTGCATAGCCTTTAGGGATATGGTAACACTAACAGACAGCAGATTTTACAATACAATTTTCATTTTGCCGACCCAGAGAATATTGGGATATAGCAAAAGGTGGTGGAACTGATATGGTAAGAGATGGGAAGTGTGAGGTCATGTGTTCACAACAGGTGAGCATATACGGTATATTTTTTGTACTGCAAGAGGATCAACCACTGCCCACGTACGTTTGAGTTTTGTTCTAAAAGCAACGACTTCATTTCATACCTGGAAGGCGCAACACATTCAATTTTAAGTTGTTTTTCCGATTAAACATATACATCACAAACAACATATGGTAAAATATATATAAACCCTTTAATTCCAATGTGTGCATAAGCAGATTTTGTTGGAAACAAAGCGTGTCTCGAGACAGGGAACTTGGCCACAACTCGTTTGGATAAAATGAATACCTGCTTTATCCTCCACAAAGACAACCTGCAGACATCATCTCCAGCATCCTGAAGCCCTCATTAATCACTCTGCGAAATGTATATGATCAGATTAACGTAGGCATCGTCGTCTCCTGGTATTAAAAACATACTTTAATAGAACAAAGCCCGTTTCGTCATTCTTATATTGCCTCTTAATCACAAGAATACAAAACCTCCTGCAGATGGGGTGAAGGGAAACGCTGACCGCACGCGCTTTAATATTTATATAAGTAATTGTAACACAGCAGGGATAATGCGAGGTTTAGCAACTTAGCAATCAAGATATAAGGATGAATCAACCCTCCTTTACAAATCACTGGGCAGAACTAATCTAGGATATTACTGGCAGAACAGAGCCGTATGAATTGATCACAGGGATATGCTCCGGATAAGCTTAGCTCTGCACAGATTCATAAAAGTGTTTTCATGATTTAACAAAGCCACGGGGCGAGGCACCATCTTTTGATTTAACCTCGCCCCGTAAAGTTCAAGAAGATAAACACGCACAGCTTGGCTGCTCGCTGTCCACAGCGCCCTTGAATACCCCGGTCACACTCCCTCTGCTGCAAAATGACACTGAAAGATGCTGCACATTTCTTAATAAGATGGCAAGAGTGAAGTTCAGCCCGGGCTCAAGTGAAAAGGACTGAGAGGTGAATCGCGAACAATTACTATAGCACAACAAACCAGAAAGGAGGAACCTCTGAGCAGCGCTAGAAACCGCTTTAAAATGTACTAACATCTCGCCCTTTGTTAGGCAACACCCGAAGAGCAGCAGGGCAGATGCGCATCTCCGCATACAGACCAGGCGCATAGAGGGGGAGACGCGCACACTTCCTTCAGTGGAAAGGACAGATTTTCTATAGATTTTCTTTCGCTCAGGAGCAGCAATGTTGAAAGATCCGCGGACCGAGGGGAGACTCTCAGGGCACTAAATGTCCCAGGAGGCTTAGAAACAACAAATATTTTCTAGGAGCCCCGATGGTGAAAATTCCGACCTACGACTCTTGACCTAATGCTTCCTCTACCAAGGGTTGGCGCTGCACCAAGGAGTACATCCCTGCTGAGCCTGTCAGTCCTGATACCAGAGCGAGGTAGAGGGCTTCAGGAGCCACAGGGGGCTAGAATATGCCACGCCCACTTGTTGGGCCAATTATCTTAAATAAGTAGGAGCTGGATGTACAAAACCGTTTTGCAATCGCAAAAATTCTAAAACACAGGCTTTGTGAATGCAAAACAGCGACTCGCAATACCATACTGACTCTCAAAGCACACACTGTGCATGTTTGAAATCAGGGGAGCATGCACGGTCTACTCTTCTGGTGCCAACCACTGAATGCCAACAGCCCATTAAGGAAGGCATAGCTGCTTTGAGAAAGCAAAGGTTTGCAGTCACTTTCAGTTCGAAGCCTGAACTACTGACTTTGCCAAAACCGCCGTGCGCATTGAGTTTGCATTACAGCAGCAGTCGGACAACAAGAGATTAAGAACTGCTTGGTGCAGAAGCTGAATTTGGGTGCAGAAGCTGAATTTGGGTGCAGGGGCTCTGCTGCAAAGTAAACCAATGTATCTTGCAGGGAAAAAAAGAACAAAACAGATTGCTTTTTGCAAACAATGCAAGTATGAAATAAAGAAGTGAATGTAACAAAAAGCATTCCACAATGTGTACTTTTCAGTATTGAAAAGTAAATCAAGCGTACTTTTCAGGTGTAAAATTGTCCCTCCTGTGCTTTAATGGAAGCACTTCACAACGTGCGGAAGTATACACTAGTAAAGCAGCGATAACATCCAGGTGAAACTAAACTACTTTTCTGCAATGATCCGTGATGTGAATGAAGGTCTTCTCACATATGCTGAAGAAGCTAACCCAAGCAAGTCAGAGGCCTGAAGGGTGTTGACCTAAAACCCCCTCTCTGTGTGCTGACCACAAGAGGTTGACTTCGACATACCTGCAAATAGTGCCATACAGCGAATTACAATCAGGTGACAGCAGTCTGCTATCCCTCACAAGCATCTATTCCTGCATTCACAGCTGTTTGTAGAGAGTTGCAAAAGGACTCCTGTCTCATAAATATTATTGAGGTAGACGTTTTAGCAACACCTTGTAAATGGGCTTTTTTCAAAACAAAGGTGAAGTCGCAATCCAGTCAGTGTGCAAAAAACACAACTACGTTACAACATAACATGTGTCTTTGTAAAGCGCACGTTCACCCTTGGGTAGCTTGGCGCTGAATAACAAATGTTTATTGTTACCCAACTCAATGGTACTCATTTTATCGACCTCAGTTGGATAAAAGGCTGAGTGGACCCGCTGGGATTTGAACCTGTGACCATGAGGTCGAACACAGGCCCCTGCAGTGGACACATTAGTCCACTGAGCCACCAACCCAACCTTAGTACACTGGGCCCTATTTCCTTATGTGGAAAGGACACTGCATTAGTGGAGGAGTTGTCTGATTCAAAGGTTAGCTGTCCGGAGGAGACTTAGGAACATTTATCCTTTAAAACTCTATCCATAAACAATTAATTAGTAGATCTGGACGACTAAAAATACATCTAATTAACACTGCTGGTATTGCATTATGCATAGGGCGTACTCCCCCGATCGGTGCCACGACGCACCCTTCACTAGGTGTGCCGAATGCAGACCATCTAGGTGTGCCCTATTACAGCTACAGAACACAACAGGCCAAACTTATGAACATCCATGAATTACAAAGTACAACAAGGTAGCCTCAAAAGGGATTTTCAACAATAAAAAAAGATGAGTTTGTATAGAAATATATCAACTACAAATTTCGACGTGTTTTTCACTGAGCCACAGAAAATATTAGGTGCCTTGCAACACATGCAATGATCGCTTTTGAATTTAGGCTAAAGGGAGGGTTCACTAGAGCAGTCATATTAAATATGAAGGACAAACGCATTCGATTTATATTAGATTTACACACATTTCCAATACATAAGACCTGATCAGCTTTAAAATGTTAGTAGGCTGGTTTTGCATCTTGTCACATCCAATCACATTCCATAGCTTCTGTTAACATTTCGCTCTATCTACACCCCCTTGATCACTGTCAAGTTTCAGATCAACTGAAATGTTTGGAAAACCCTTCACTGCCAAGTCTGAACAATCCCCTCCCCGCTGACTTTAATGCAACGTCAAGTAACACAAACCTAAGTAGACAAGCGCATGCGCATGAAATCCAGATCCCTCCACATCTGTCGACATACAACATTTTCTTTCATTCCTTCTGTGATGCAAAGATGTACCTTTGTGTCATTACATAGGATGACGACCAGTCTCTAATAAATACAAAATGAGGCAAAATGGGATACAAACAATGATATTCTGTCCCAAATATTAGCTGCAAAGGAGAACTCATCCTGCACGTGTTCTTTTGAAATAATAAGCTTCAAGTACGAGTGTTGCGCCTGCCATTTCATTTCCTGCATGACTGCGTGAGTAAGAAACCAGGGAAAGACTTTCACCTCTGCCCTCACGTCAACATAATCGAGGGCGCTGGTCCCCAATTAAAGGGTAACCGGACGTTTGACGAAGCTAAAGTAGAAACATTGAACCCGAACACAGACTTTCTCTTTACTTTCAAATTCAGTCTGGAGTGGAGAGCTGTGAGCCTTCGCAATCGGCACACTCAATGCTTGCCCCTCTAAAGAAACAACAGGCGGCGTCGGCACACGTTCTATAAAATCAGCTTTTCATTGACGGACGTGATTTACAGAAGAATTGCTTCAAGTTACAGCCATCTCTCTATATTGTCATGAACGCGTTTCAAACGTTCCTCAGAATGAATTGCCCCTTAAAAGTTTGCGGCTTCAAACGCTTAACAGTTCGTGTCCCTGGCTGTATTTATAAATATCAATAACTTAGTATGGTACAAAAGGGATTCCATATTGTAGGCGCACCTAAGATGCCATCTACCCTTCCTGGTTACTGGGGCTTTCATTTCTGATTAATTCGATAGGACATTCTGATTCCAGTCAGAAAAGCCAGAGTATCAAAACTACCAGAAAGCGGAAATTGTTTTCAATATAGATACGTGTAAAGAAAATGTACGAACGAACATAAAAGCTATTTCTTCCTTCGCTTCTTCCGTGCATTAGCCACAGACTAGGGTAAAGCTATATGGGTACTGTTTTGAACTTTATGATCCTATACGAGGAGTAAGGGCTCGGAGGCACAATGGCTGAAAGTACAAATTTGAGGCACGCCTCGGTGATTTTATCTACTGAAATGGCGCACTACTTTTATTTCCAAGCAAGAGGAAAATTCTGGCTGGACAAAAACACTTAACTTACATCTTTGTAAACACCGCATCTGCAAAAGCAGGGTAACCGCTCTGGAGTTAAATGATATTAAGTTGCAGTGCTTAATTTGGGCAGGTGCTTTCAGGTGCTCAGCACCTGCACTTTTTTCACAGGGCCGGGGCTACAATTTCTGAACCTGCAGGTGGTGGTCTCAATATTAGTTGTTCAATTCAAAATAAAAATAACATACATTGAATGGTGACTGGCTGGTAAATGTTCATAGGCAGGCCGGCATGCGCATGTCCAGGCAGGCACGATTGTGTATCACCACGTTAGTGATGATGTCATCACGCTGATCACAAATCCAATAAGTCATCGACAAACTATGGCTTGCATTCTATTCCCCTAGTCTGCGGCACCCTGCCACTGCCGGAGCCTAAACCTCCCATTGAATAATTGAAGCTGGGGGCTGGCTCCAAGACGGAGTTGAGGCAAGGAAGCTGCAAGAGCGCATTTGGAACTTGGGAGTGAGGGCTCTTGAGGAAGAATAAATGAAAGTAAGTGTGGACTTTCCACTTGTTGCGTAGCCAGAGTAGCATATCCGGCAGCCCTGCATTGCTGCTATCCTCAATGTGCTCGATGCGGCCCAACACAACTTTTGTGCAACCATGGTATCACCAGTAGAATCTGTGCGCTGCACCCCAGCATGGTAATTGCTGAGCGTGAGTGAGTCCAGTAGGCACCACAGCCATACTTACCGGCATTGGCAGCATAACTGTTGGGGACAATGCCTGTCCTGTAGCAGGTAGGATCACAGCAAGCTGAACAGTAGATGCCGATGCCGTCGCCATCCCTGGACCTACTAATTACAGGCAGCACTAGCAGTGACATGATGTGCTGTGCTCAAGCAGCCGCCTGTTCTGCAATAAACCCAGTCATACGACACGGATTAATATATGCAAAAAAGCATTTTCATTTGGTGTACATTTTGTTTTTGCACTCAGTGTAGGTAAGAAAGAAAAACATCTTCCTCTTCTATAGGAATGACAACAGGAAAACGCAGAGTTCAAAATAGCAGGGACATGTACAGGCTGATGACAGGGGTCACAGGCAGCAGCAGTGTTAGAGATGAGAGACAGTGAGAGTAAAGAGGAGAAGAAACAACAAGAGAGCAGAGAGATAAAACGGAGCAAAGTAGAAGAAAAGGAGGAGAGCAAATCAGATACAACGAGAAAGCAGCCGTGATGTGAAGAGAGCATTAAGAAGAGAGAAGATAGAATGAAAGGATCTGGAGGATAGCACAGAGGAAAAAAAGCAGTACATGATAAAACAGAGACACAGCTAATCACTGCTAGAGAGTGATAGTAAAGAGCCAAGATCGAGGGGAGAGAGAGAGAGCAGAGCATGGATAAAAGTGAAG
Source organism: Lissotriton helveticus (assembly GCF_964261635.1). Taxonomy (NCBI): domain Eukaryota; kingdom Metazoa; phylum Chordata; class Amphibia; order Caudata; family Salamandridae; genus Lissotriton; species Lissotriton helveticus. Next base: position 1,895,227,153 of record NC_136065.1, on the reverse strand, counting down.
AGAAAAAAGGGCAGGGCTAAAATGAATAGAGAGCAAATCAGAAATACAGGGTGTGACAAAGGTGATAGAAAACAATTAGAGAGGTGAGAGGATAGACTCTTAGAGCAAAGACTTGGGGGACAGACAACAGATCAAGGTTAGAAGATAGAGACTGTGGCAGTGAGAGTGTTGAAAGTGGGGCTCACCGGAGGAAGACTTGTGCGGTGGCCTCCTTGGCAACATTTTCAGCACCTGCACTTCTTTTTTATTTACAAATTAAGCACTGAATAACTGAAGATAAAGTGATAATATTTCTTTATAAAATATAATCTGTTTGCAAGCAAGGTGCTAGTAATCTCAAATGATTAAACAGTAGCATTACCTTCCAGACTACACGACTCTCTAATAGACTGGGTGTCTCATTTGCAGGGTTGTCGGCACAGTACAAGGTGCAACAAGAAACCCCTTTCTCGTTGACTTCTAGTCTCAGGGCATTCTGACAAGCCTAAAAGGGGACATTAGCCGCCTATTTACTTAGTCAGTAGGTAGAACAAATTCATGGATCATAAGCTTTAAGATCTTTAAGCAGCACAGGGATTTGACTCAATAATTCCAAGAACTGCATCATTAGAACAATCGTGTCTTTGGCTTTTAACATTAAGCGATCATGTTCCCATCTCATAATGTTAATGCATATTTAAGCAGCTCACTTAGACTTCAATCAATATTTAATTTCATCTGAACAGCTTTTTGCCAAATCTTGATTTAATGCTCAACCTGTCACATTCAGAGCTGCTGATACATTTGTGTGTCACTGTGTTGAAAACCAATCAGCATTAAATCATTGAATGGTAACAAGTGAATACTTTAGTACCCCAAACCAAGAAGCAACAAATAAAACCATACCTTTGGATACCTGATTTTAGAGTCAGGGTACAAGTTCATCCATATTTATGCAATTACAAAGTAGCAAAGAAGCAAACCCACAATGTGTCGTACTGGAAACCACCATCACTTTAGTGCCTCTACATACTTTGGTCTGGTCATCTACACCATGTACGTCTAATAATTACAAATAACATAACAAAATAGTGAACAGCACTGTATTACACAGAGGTGGTTAAATGCAATCAACTGCTCCATGCAGGTACACAAGGTTTCTAATGAGAAAAAACTCCTGAAAGAAAATACTGCATCATTTCCAAAGCAGTCACAACCAGCACCCACGCTTATTGTGCAGACATGCTCAGTATCTCTGGTGATTCCCAGCAAACCCGCGACCAGGAGATGAAATGACTGCAAATTAAGCAGTGTAAAAACAAAAAAACAAAAATAAGGCAACAGGCCTTTCCATCAATGCACTCAGCATCTGAAGCAATATTTCTGTATCCATCAAGACTCCCCAAATTTGGAGAAGAGTCGAAGACTCACTTCCTCAAAGAACAATATGTCATAATGCATTAACCGTCCATAACCAAGCCACCTCTCCTACTACTTACTGACTTTATGCCCCTCATTGACTCTGCACAGCACCCCGCTGCATTTTGGCAAGGTTCGAGCTGCAGAAATACCATATGCGCACAAGTTGCATGGCAAATCGACTTACGCCAATTGCTCAAACAGTCGTTCTTAACGCCCAACATGGATTTTCACCAGGCAGGTTAATGTCTATCAATACCAACTATCTAGTTCAGGCAATTGATTCTTATTCCGTTCATAGAATTAAGATGGAAGTAATTAAGTTAAAGACGCAGAAAAAGCTTTTGATCTTGTCCAGTGGGAAAATCTATTCTTACTAGATTTGCTTTGCCATCTAGCTTGGTGCAGCTGACAAGATAGCTGAATAAAAATGCAGCAGCACACATATTAATCAATGCTAAAGCTGTCAGACAGATCATTGCAAGCATGGCCCCCTGCCACTTAAACTTTTCTCATTTATAGAACCCCTAGCCTGTGCTATTCGTCAAGATCTTAACAGTCTTCCACCAGTAAGCGGTGCAGCTAAACTGTAACCATCTGCAGACGAAATGGTATTATATATGGCAGCAGAGGAAAATAAGATTGCAAACACATTTTCTAAAATCAAAACATCTGCCTACATAGGGAAATATGAAATTAATCATTCAAAGTCAGGGGCCTTATTGTTCACAAGATCTACCAGTCTCTATGCAGGCGCATTACTCTCCTACTATCCCAATTAGATATTTCAGGATATTTGTTATTTCCAATTTTGGGGATTTATTTACATTTATTATGCTTCCACACTAATAAAAGTGCGGAAGCTACTTGCTCAATGGCAGAATTTATCAATGACAATTATTGGCAGTGTTGCATTGATAAAAATGAATATCCTTCCTTTATTTTTATTTCTTTTTTTAAATGCTTTGGTTAAGGTAAATGCAAAAATAACAATCGATGGTCAGAATGCAGAACAATGTTATACATTCATACCAATAAAGAGATCTGGGCCTAAATCCATCGTTTTGTTTGCTCCCCATGCCATTCTAGTTTGAACCCAGCAATATATAAATCAGTCATGACCCTGCACACAACGGGGACAGTCCAGGCCGAACTGCCAGGCCAGGACCTCCCTGGACTGGAAACAAGCATCCTAGGACCGGTTTCAGGGTTTCACTCTTCATCAGCCAGGATAGCTTGACTTAGTGGCATGGAGAGCACAGGACCCACTTCTGGGCATACCCGTCCCACACGGGGTGACAAATGCAAAAAGAACAATTGATGGACAGAATGCGGAACAATGTCATACATTCACTCCAGTACAGAGATCTGGGCCTAAATTCATTGTTTTTATGCTCCCCATGCCATTCCAGTTTGAAAACCGCCATATGCAAATTAGCTTGACCCTGCGCCCAATGGGAACACCCCCGCCCGAACTGTTTGGCCACGTACTCCCTGGGCTGGAAGCAAGCATCCTAGGACCAGTTTTGGGGTTTCACCCCTCATCAGCAAGGATAGCTTGACTCCAGTGGCATGAAGAGCACGGGACTTACGTCTGGGCATACCCCTCCCACTCAGTGTAACAAATGGAAAAAGAACAATTGACGGAAAGAATACAGAACAATGTAATACATTCATCCCAGGACAGAGATCTGGGCCTAAATCCATTTTCTTTCTCCCATGCCATTCCCGTTTGAACCCAGCCATATGCACATCTGTCTTGACCCTGCGCCCAATTGTAGCAGTCCAGCCTGAACTGCCAGGCCACGTCCTCCCTGGACTGGAAATAAGCATTCTAGGACCGGTTTCGGGGTTCCACCTCTCATCAGCCAAGATAGCTTGACTCCAGTGGCATGGAGAGCACAGGACCCACGTCTGGCTATACCCGTCCCACTTGGGGTGAGAAATGCAAAAAGAACAATTGATGGACAGAATGCAGAACAATATCATACATTTCCCCAAGTACAGAAATCTGGGCCTAAATTCATCGTTTTTGCTCCCCATGGCATTCCAGCTTGAACCCATCCATATGCAAATATGTCTTGACCCTGCACCCAATGAGAGCAGGCTAGCCCGAAGTGCCAGGCCACGTCCTCCCTGGACTAGAAACAAGTATCCTAGGACCGGTTTCGGAGTTTTACCCCGCATCATCCAGGATAGCTTGACTCCAGTGGCATGGAGAGCACAGGATCCACGTCTGGGTATACCGTCCCACTTGGGGCGAAAAAAGCAAAAAGAACAATTGATGGACAGAATGCAGAACAATGTCATACATTCACCTCAGTACAGAGATCTGTGTCAGGAGCACTCTCGCCTTGACTTGCACGGAAACAGCATGCTGCCTGTTCCCAATTCTCCCTGAAAAATCCCCAGACACCCGATAATAAATATACATGGTATCCTGCAGACTTCAAAGGGGGAAAGGGGATGGGGACAAAATAAAAAACTGAAGAAGAGGCTGTCAAGGCTCTCAGGTTTCTTCCTGCTCTCTCTCAGTCTTTTTCTCTCGTTCGTTTTTGCAAGCTTGTCGTAAGAGAGACCCAAGAATAACTGAAAATAAAAATAACACAACGTTTACCTTAAATCATATTAATTCTATTCTTTCTATTTCTTTTAATTTTCTAATCTTACAACCTAGCCCTCCATCCTTGACTTTAGCTTCTCTTCTAAATCTATGTTTTGTATAATCTTCAGAAAACTCTCTGCAATTTTAAATGAGAATTGTATCTTTGTAAAATTAAAATAATATTTTATTTTCTCTATTTTCAGGTGAATACTTCTGAAAAGAGGAACTGAAAAGGTAAGACCCATCCTCTAATTCCTATACACAGTTTGGTAATTTCCAGGAGCATCATAAACGGTCAAAGAATACAATACTAAAAAATATAATTGTCACTTAGCTTGTTTTTTCCAGGAGAATTCTGTTGACCTGAATTCTTTCCTTCGTTTTCCTTTTCTCTCACTCTGTTGGAAGTCAATTTCCAAAACCGGGTCAATTAAAGCGAAAATTTTGGTTGGCCGATTAGATATTTGTGCTAAGGCATCTTTAAGCTCATCTTTTATTCCTCCATAGAAAACTGCTGCGCTTTTACTTTCTGGCCAATTTGTTTCCACCACTAATTTATTAAATTGGGCTAAATAAGCAACCAAGTCCTTATTTCCCTGTCGTAACTCCAATAACTCATTATCCACTGCTTGAGAATGTTTTCATCGATCGCAAATTCAGAGAAACTCTTTCTTGAAATCCTCGAAATTGTAAAAGCAATGCGTCATCTCGAGAAACCAGTGGCATAGACCATGATGCCGCATCACCACTGAGGTAGGATAGAATGTATGCCTCTCGAGATTGTGCATCAGAGAAAATTGAAGGTCGATGCATAAAGTGTAAAGAGCATTGGATCAAGAATATTTGTGCCTTCTGTGGGTCTCCAATAAAACATTCTGGTGGAGCAGGCGGAATAACAGGGGATAAAGAGTGCAATACTTGGGTGGTAATTCTGGGTGACACACCCCCTCTCCTCCCAAACCCATACCAGATGTTTTCCCCTCCGAGACTAGTAATCTATTCATCCTGGAGATTAAGTCTGAAGTTTCTCTCCTCGGGTTTATGACTTTTTCTCTCAAACTTGTATTCTCTTCTCTTACTGCTACTAATTCTTTCTGAATTGATTCTAGCACTACCCCAAGGATCTGCAAGTTTATTCCTACAGCCATTCTGCTCAGGTGCAAACAATACGTGGGCACTCATTCTGTCAGGAGCGCTCTCGCATTGACTTGCAAAGGAACAGAATGCTGCCTGTTTCCAATTCTCCCTGAAAAATCCCCAGACACCCGATAATAAATATTCAGGGTATCCAGCAGACTCCAAAGAGGGAAAGGGGATTGGGACCAATTAACAAACTGAAGAAGAGGCTGCCAAGGCCCTCAGGTAACTTCCTGATCTCTCTCAGTCTTTTCCTCTTGTTCGGTTTTGCGAGCTTGTTGTACGAGAGACCTAAGAATAACTGAAAATAAGAATAACACAACGTTTACTTTAAATTCTATTAATTCTACTATTCGTTCTATTTCTTTTAATTTTCTAATCTTACTACCTACCTCTCCATCCTTGACTTTAGCTTCTCTTCTAAATGTCTTTTTTTGTATAACCTTCAGATAACTCTCTGCAATTTTAAATGAGAATTGTATGTTTGTAAAATTAAAATAATATTTACTTTTTCTCTATTTTCAGGTGACTACTTCTCAAAAGAGGAACCGAAAAGGTAAGGCTCATCCTCTAATTCCTATACACAGTTTGGTCATTTCCAGGAGCCTAAATAACAGTCAAAGAATACAAAACCCAAAAATATAATGGTCACTTCGCATGTTTTTTCCAGGAGAATTCGGTTGACCTGAATTCTTTCCTTCGTTCTCCTTTTCTCTCACTCTGTTGGAAGTCAATTTCCAAAACCGGGTCAATTAAAGCTAAATCAAAAGGCTTCACTACCTTTACTCCGTTCCAGTCACGCGCGGAAGAAAAACTCAAAGCGCAGCCTCAGAACTGAGTAACCAGAGACATTAACTTGGATAAAGGACGTCAGAGATTCCGACGGGAAGCAGACCAAAGTTCTAACTGCGCGACGCTCAGTAAAAACTGGTGATTGAGACGTGAACTACCGGACTAGGAATTAGCTTCAAAACAGAGGTGCGTAGGGCTGATAATACTTCAGTGGAGTGCGCTGAGCTCAGAAGGCGCGTGCTGTGAGAAGTTGGCCTGGCATATGATGCCCACTATTCTAGTGGGCACCTTGCACCATTCCAAACGACCCTTATTGATGGTAGGTTTAAGACAACCTTTACAGAAAACTATCCTAGTGGTAGCCTTGGAGAGCAGCCTTCAGGCTAAGTCTAGAAGGAATGTAAAGCAGCTTGTTTTACCAGTCTATAATCTCTTGAATGATCAAATGAAAGTACACCACAAAAGGTATATGTCAAATATATATGTATTTATTCTAAACACAACCCCTCTGGTCTCTTTATGAGGCTAGAGGCAAAAGTACAATACAATGTCTCAAATAGCACCCAGAAAATTAACACAGTATACGTTTTGCCCTAGGGGCCTCACAAACCATATACTAAAATAGTGGTATAAGAACCACGTGAGCAATAGAAGTGAGGCCTGGGGCCTGTAGAACCGCTGGGGCAACCAGGACCACCCAAGGTAGGGACGCAGGAGTCCCACCGGGGACGCGTGCACTGTCTAAACACAGCCTCGATTCACCATTAACTTCTATGGAGGAAAAGCAAGTTACAATTTTAAAGATTAAGGACACTTCGGAGTGAACTACGATGGAACGCCTTTAGACTTAGACACTTCGAGAGTCAAGACCCACGAGAGCACCGGAGTACTCGTGTTACCTCACCCAGGGAAGCTGGGTGCATAGGTCTTTTGGTGTCTGGTTTCGTCGTTGATTCCAATGGAGGGCTGCGAAGAAGTGCTGCAGGCGACCAGAGGAAAAGTGTCCGGGTTGGTCCAAGGGTGGATCGGAGATCTGAAGAACCTGAAGGCAGAGGGGACAGAGTCTGGGTCACTAGCCAGTGGACAGGATGGCGACAGGAAGATGCCAGTCAATGTCGGGTGTTTTCAGGTGAAGTAGGTGAAGCTTGACTCTTCAGCCACGAGGATCAGGAGGCGTCGACGACGACCAGGAGCTGGATTCAAGCTGTCCCACGAAGGATGTTGAGTGCTGCATCGTCAGAATCCGGATTGGACCCAACAAGCCCTGGCAACAGCAACCCACGCAAGAAGACAAGATTGGCTTCGGTGCAGACCAGCAAGGTCTGAGGGACTCATCCTTTGGAGAGGAGTAAAATGCACGTCTGGAGCAACCAGGAAAGCACAAGAAACAAAAGATTGTCCTTCGTGGGGACCCACTAGCCAACGGACTAGAGACCGCAAAGGAGCCTCGAGCTGCGGGGAAGAAAGGGGACTCACGGGACACTCGTGGAGTGCTGCCCTCTCAGCTTTGGTGCAAAAGGTGCTCGGGGCAAGGGCAACAAATTGCCCAATGCACATCTTCGGGAAACTTCGGGAAGTAGGTGCAGTTGCAAAATTGCAGGATGTCCAGGAGTTCCTGTCCCACGTCTCTTGTGACGGCTGCGGGTCTCAGCTTTGCTGGGATCTCGTGTCGGCCTCAGAGATGTCTGGAAGTCCGTGTCGTGTGTCTCAGATTCTTCGGGATCTGGCGGGAGCCTCGAAAATGCAGACCGGCAAGATGCTCTTAGGTGCATGTTTGAATAGGGCGAGTCACTCCTTGACCCCAAGGGAGATTTCTTCTGTCTTCCAGTCGATATGGAATGTCGAAGGTCCAAGATTTCTGTTTCAGAGTTTTGTCCAGGGTAATCTAAAGTCCTAGGGACTGGGTTCCTATACTTATACTAAGTTTAGAGGATGGACTAACTCTAAGGTCCCACCTATGGGAGGACCTGGGGAGGGGGTGGTTACACCCCTTCCCCTTTGTCCAGTTTCGCGCCAGAGCTGGAGCTGAGTGCCCCAGCAACCGGTTTGAACTGGGAAATGCATGGAGCACCTTGTGTGCCCCAGGCAGTGTCTGAAAAGCATTCACTGAATGCAACCAACCCTGCCCCAATACACTAAAGCCTGTCTGGGGAGGTGCTGGCACCTCCCTACACAGAAAACCTATTATCCAGGCTTCCCCTGCCGGAGTTTCGTCCAGCAGCAGGAGGTCAGACTCGTGCCTGTGGCAGCAGCATCCATTTTGTGATGTTGAAGCCCTTTTAAACTTTAACCAGGTATACCAGTGTGTACATGTCTTCTCCCTCTAGAAGGGTGGAATGCTACCTCCACCACCAGAACTGGTGGGGCGGGGGGTAGCATTTCAAGGTGTTTGACACCAAACACGACATGTTTTGATAAAGCCAAACCAAAATTAGCATTAACCACGAGGATTATAATAGACTTAAGAGTATATGTTATGGCTATATCATAGAACAGCTATAAGGAAGGATTTCCGAAAGCTGCAGGGGGGCTCAGCTCATGCTAGGGCACCCTCTCACACAAAACCAAGCACTCTGCCTTCAGGATTGTCAAGGCCTGCCATAGGAGTGACTTATAGGTTAATATGTGTCTATATGTATAGGTAGTTATAGGTATACTACAACTCAGTAAGGGGTGCTTACACCAAACATACACAGGCTGCAAGTGCAGACCTGTGGGACCATTTTGGAAGGCTTCCCAGGGGTGGCATAATATATGCTTCAGCCCCTGGTAGGCCTCTGGGGCAACTATGCCCTTGGTACCTAAGGTACCGTATACTAGGGGCTCACAAGGTAACTCAGTAACCAATCTGGTATGTACCTAAAGTACATGGTATCAATTTAGAGAGAGAACAGCTAGGCTGTGGTCCTGATTAGCAGGGCCACAGCCAGACTAAAGTAGAAAAACCAGTGAAACAGCAAAAAGCTGGGGTAACCATAGAAAGCAGACCCTACTCTCCTACACATGCGCGCTACACATAGAATTCTAAAACGTCTTTCTGAGTGAGCAACTAGACCACATGGCCCTTTGGGAACTGCAGGGCGGCCATCTTGACATTCCGTTTGTGCCAGGCTTCTCTCCAAGGAAGAGCCTTAGCCTTCAGACCCTCTTTTTGAGGGTTCTGTTTTAACACTAAGCAGACAGAATTACCCAGAGCTTTCGGGACCCTGACGGTCCGGGCCTAAATCCATTGTTTTTTTGCTCCCCAGGCCATTACAGTTTGAACTCAGCCATATGCAAATCAGTCTTGACCCTGCGTCCAATGGGAACAGTCCAGCCCGAACTGCCAGGCCAGGTCTTCCCAGTACTGGAAACAAGCATCCTAGGACTGTTTCAGTGTTTCACACCTCATCAGCCAGGATAGCTTGACTCAAGTGGCATGGAGAGCACGGGACCAACGTCTGGGCATACCCGTCCCACTCGGGGTGACAAATGCAAAAATAAAATTGATGGACAGAATGCAGAACATTCACCCCATTACAGAGATCTGGGTCTAAATCAATTGTTTTTTTGCTCCCCATGCCACTCTAGTTTGAACCCAGCCATATGCATATCTCAGGGTCAGGGTCAAGCCTGATTTGCATATGGCTGGGTCTGAACTGGGGTGGCATGGTGAGAAAAAGAACAATGGATTTAACCCAGATCTATTGACTGGGGGTGAATGTGAATGTTTGATTTGCTCTGCATTCCGTCCATCATTGGTGCATCTTTTGCTTTCTCGCCCTAAGTGCGTCGTGTATGCCCAGACGTGGGTCCCGGGCTCACTGTGTCACTGGATTCAAGCTACCCTGACTGTTGAGTGGTTATGCCCCGAACCGGTCCCAGGGTGCCTGTTTCCGGTCCAGGGAGGACCTGGCTTGGTAGTTTGGTCTGGACTGTTCCCATAAGGCACAGGGTGAAGACTGATTTGCATTTGGCTGGGTCTAAACTGGGGGTGCATGGTGAGCAAAAAAAACAATGGATTTATCCCAGATCTATTGACTCGGCGAATGTTTGATTTGCTCTGCATTCCGTCCATCATGTGTGTGTCTTTTGATTAAGGTAAAACAATTGCTTTTTGATGCATTAGACTCAGAATGGCAACACTTTACTTGGCAGTGTAGGAAACCTCACACAAGTTGCAGGCATTCCAATTAGATCAGGAAGAAGGAGGGTGGGCATTCCCCAGAATGAAGAGGTATTACGAGGTAACTTTCATGGATTGGCTCTCTAGATCTGTTAACCTTACTATGAGTGACACAATTTTTTTGAACCCGAGCAGAATGTTAAATAAAGCCGGTTCTAAGCTTGTTATATTGTTAAAACCTTCTAGACTTCTGAAGAGAGCCACATATAAGATGCCATTTATTATTCTGAATAGATTTAATGAGATTTGGCAAGAGTTCCCAGATTTCACATATAGTCAAAGTTAGTCGATTGCATCCCATTATGGCTTCCGTTAAGCACGTACGTGATTATCCAGTGGGTTAGTTTGGGGTTTATACGCTGAAAGAATTTTCCTGAATAATGTACTTGTACAACGGCAATAAGTCACTGGTTCTGAACCTCAAATAAGTAGTAATATGTGATTTTGTTTTATTAAAGTTAGACATTAATGTAGAGGGAGAAACGTCAGTAACGGAAAGTATTAGTAAAGCAGTGGTCTCCAACTTTTTCTGTAGAGCTACTTATGTTCAATTAAACACACTGAGAGCTACTAATATTATTAGTGTTGTATAATTTCTATTTTTGTATATGAATATTAATTCAACAAAGCAAAAGCTTACTAATTTAATACGTTGGGCTGCACACAGGAGGTAGCTGGAGAGCTACAGTAGCTCATTAGCTTCTGGTTGGGGACTTCTGTTAAGTAAAGCCTTTTATCTATCCGGTTTAAAGAGCACAGGTAACTGGTATAGGGTATTTCATCAAAAGATCTATGAAGAAGTGGTACCAACCTTTTAAAATAAAATATTATCCTTGACTGGGTGTGGAATTGGGGCACATCAATGGAGATCCCATAATCAGCAGAGTGCCAAGACCATTCGTGCAGAAAATGTAATCGGTAAGTGTACTATACTCTGGTACTGCATCCACATGTTCTGGCTGAATGTTTTAGGTATGAAAATATCAATGGGAAATTGGCTCAATATTGGGCTTACCTGTCCTTTGCTAGCAGATTATTGTAAGAAGATATTTTAGGGTGAGAAGTCAAAAACAGATTCTGAAACTCATCTCCGATCACTATAGTGCGTTGTTTGGCACTATGAATCAGCACCCAGAGGTATCGATAGGGCAGCGGCAATCTTTTTTATTTCTACTTTGTTAGTATGGTAATTATTTTTTTTGCCCACCTGGAAATCCAGTGAAGCTCCCACTCTTAACCAATGGTTGGTAAAAATGCAGAGGGTAAAACTATACTTTACGCATTGAGAATCGAATATTTAAGGAGATTGCAATTGCTGGGATGAATGCTTCAGCTTTTCTCACTTCTTCTCTGTTCTTTCTAATTTTTTTTTGTCTTTTTCTTTTCTTTCCATGCTGGGGATTTAGTTATTGTCTAGCTGTACAAGCTTTTTTGCAGGCTTACCTTATAATCATGTTTAGCCCATATTTAAGGCATTTATGGAATCATGTATCTCTTTCTACATCACAAAAATAAAAAATAAAAAATGCATACATACTGTAAGTAATTGGGCTATTCGTTGCAAAGGATGAAATTCCTACACAAGTAATACACCTGCAATTGACTTCTTACTGAGAACAACATACCCCACTGTAGTACTAGACTCTCTAAGGGTAGCGAAGCAGAGCAGCGCATGGTCTACTCAAGTGACATGGTGTGGGTTAGTAATCTCAATTCGCTGGCACACAACAGCAACAACACCAAATAAAAATTAATTTCCAGACAGTGCATTTTCTTTGAAAAATGATTGCACACGCTACTGAATATTATGCATTCATTTACAAATATATTCATCAGGTATATGGAAATACCTTTGGCTCTACGCAGGAGCCTCGGCCAAACTCCTGAGACGGCTCCAACGCATCCAGAACGCCTCTGCACGCCTGATCCTCGACATCCCTCGCCGCAGCCACATCACACCCCACCAGAGAAACCAGCACTGGCTCTCGGTCAACAAGAGGATAACCTTCAAGCTCCTCACCCACGCACACAAGTTACTCCGCAACACCAGACCAACGTACCTCAACAGATCACTCAGCTTCTAAACTCCCACCCGCCAGCTCCGCTCCACCGACCTCACCCTCGCCACAGTCCCCTGCTTCCAAAGAGCGACCTCCGGCGGCAGATCGTTCTCCCACCTCGCCGCCAAGACCTGAAACACCCTCCCTTATCCACCTACGGCAGACCCAAGACCTGCTGACCTTCAGAAAACTCCTCAAGAGCTAGCTTTTCAAACAGTAGCAGCATTCCCACACCAGCGCCTTGAGACCCTCACGGGTGAGTAGTGCGCTTTACAAATTATATGATTGATTGATATCATATGTCACCTCTAGTGGGTCCTCAACTCCATAATCACAGTTTCCCCTACCCGTACCAAATGCAACATCACATTATTAGGGGTTATCATTAGACATAAGTCAGGCCAACTGACTTTGTCAGGGGTGTCACCGCATTAATAACAATAACCACATGTTATAATTTACCATGCTATCACTATTAAAACTGATAGGGACAATAACCTTCCTCAAATGCAACCACTATAAAGTATAAGCATTGCAGTGTTCATTAACAAAATTGTCCTAAAAGCATTACCCACTAATAGGGGCCCCCCACACCCTAGAGCTAAAGTTCCAGCTCTAACAGTGCTGGAAATTAAGTAAACCCTCTAACCCTCTCCCGGGGCCAAGTCTACTTCTCCCTAAGAGAGTTGCTGTGCCATATGCAAAATAATTTTGGAGGTGTGGGAGCTACTCATCATGCCGCTCTCACCCCTCCCAACTTGTTATGGTTGGTGATGCTCCTGCCCCAACTGGGGGTGTCACAAAGGGAATTTGACAAGTTCAAGCCCAAACAGTATAGAGTGCTCCTAGGCCAGGGGTATGCATATTTTATTAGCAGCTTACTGAAGCCAGAAGCTGCAATGCTTTCACTTTTTAGGTCTCGCCTTTTCCATTCCGAAGGAATGGGAAATGGCGAGAATTCAAGTGCTCGAAATACTCGTGAAACCACCGCTTTTTTCGTGCGGTTTTCATCGAGTTCACGTGGCCACAGGCACGCGCTTTTGGGCCATAAACTTTCCCCCTCCCCAGCCAGCTTTGCCAGCAGCATTTGCCTCATCAAAGGCTTCCGCTGCCCCGCCCCCCGCCCTCACTTATTCACAGCCGCAGGCCGTGACTTCAAAGGGTGCATCTTGCTTAACAGGTCGGGCTGCACGCATGTCTCGCGCTTTAGAGGACCAACAATATAAAACCGAGCAGTGCACACCAACGTAAAAAGTAAAACAGTGGCTTTATCTGAAGAATTTAGTCACTGATAAGTATTAAACACTCATGTACACAAAATAGATGAATAATCAATTGCCTACTATAGACAAACATCGCAGGAAAAAAAACTCGCTACTGACACGGAGCCGAGGAGTCCTATTTAGAGAGCTGCCTCCTAAATACAAGTAACATCGCAGGAAAAACAAGCACTGGCGTTGCCAATAAGTCTCGCATTAGGAAAGTTTATGTCATTTACAATACCAATAGGTTAAACTTTCCTAATGCGAGACCTATTGGCAACGCCAGTGCTTGTTTTCCCTTACGTCCGCTCAACGTTTCTTTTTGTTTCTGGGTGCCCCAGTATCACCAAGGAAACCCAAAGCAGGAACTGTCGATGGAGCCCAAAAGGCCCTTGCGCACTGCACCCCCAATGCGAGCACCTCCTCGGTTGCCAAGCGAGTATTGACAATACTCTTTTGTACTTCCTCCTGCTTTGAGCAACGTTTCCTTATGACTCCTGCACACAGCAGGAACAGTACCGTTTACTCGTCCCACACTTGCGGACAGGGAAACAGAAGGGAAGGGTGCCCCACCTCCCAAGACACAGGCACAGACGGCAGACCACGAGCCCGGCTGCCTAGTTCCCCAAGGTCTGGGGAATGGGGTCCTAAAGGTAGTTTCCCTTTCGGAGGGCCCCGGGTAAGGGTTCCTGCAGGTCAAATGTTGGCTCAGGGAGGGGGGCCCCGCGGGCATGACCCACCCCATTTAAAATTAATCCAAGAATTTCCCTCGGCCCCTGGGGGCTTGGCTCTCACAAGGAGGAAATAGGGAATCGGGCAGAGTGCCGGAGGACCTTTTTCTTTAATTTCATTTAAAACTAGCACATTTCCTAAAATGCATATCTCGGCACAGTTTGGTCTATTCTCTCCATCTTTTGCTTGTTTTGCCCCAGTCCTCCAGAGCATTTTCATCACATCCCCTAGCCTCTAAAGGGGCACATCTTGCATGGAACTGGATTTGCTGGTTCCGGGCTCTGGCTTTCTCCTCTTCCTGGCTCTTGGTGCTCCTCTTCTGCTAGTGAGGGAATCTTGCACAGTATCTACACTACAAGCCAACAGAGCACCTTCTTGCCCACAATCCCCAGGCTTCAGAGCCTCGTGGCTATCTTACAGAGGCCCTGTTGTGGGGAGGGTGGGGGGTAGTGTAGTTACAGTCTTTCTGCCAAGTGGTCCTCAGAGAGCATAAGGGACCAGGCCTACTGGTCCTGCAGAGACCAATCTAGTCGTGGGGGTCAGCTTGAGTAAAAGTCCTTAGTTCATCTTTCCCGGGGATCAGATGGCTTATCTTTGCAGCTGGGCATCCTTTCCGCCATAGTTGCCTTGTGGGTCCAGGGTCTTCTCAACTGTTTCGCCCTCGTGCAGGAGTTTTGTAAGTGGGAGTGGAAGGTCCTAAATGCCAAGCACCCATGGCCAAACCTAGTGCACCACATCACCACTCCACCATTTTCCCATCCCTCCTGCATAGCATTCTGGGACAATGCACCATGGCGACTCCAAGTGTCCTCTGGAAAGAGCTTCTCTGAAAGCTTCAGCTCCAGCCCTAGATGATATCACTGGCTCATTCCTGAAACAAAACTTGAAAGGCAATTCTCTTTGAATTTCAAAGGAGAGGTCTGGTCCTCCCTCTTTTTTCTCATCGGTCTAGGGTGTTCCACACTTCTTTTTCCTGTTGGGAAACTTTTTTCCGTTAAGAGATCTCTTGCCTCTACAACCTTGCCAAATCAGGGGGTGATCTGTTTATTCTCATCCTACCTATCAATTGACCAGGATTTATAAAGCGAGGCTAACCACCCAAAAGGGTATCAAGGTGCTTGCAGGCCCTGGAGACTTATTCGAACGGCCAGGTCTTGAGGGCTATTTGTCGTAATCTTCCATGTTAGTTATGGAGTGTGAAGCACTGCGTTCCACATTCCTATGAGGTTGTACAGTTCTACTCTGTGACAGTTACAGATTGACCAGCCAGAGGGAGAGCCACAGATTTCTACTCGGAAGAACTCAATTAAATAAATATGTTATTCTTCAGAACTAATCATATCTGACGTCATTTTGTCGACGTCCTGGCTGGGATTCCCGATGTAGAAGTGGCCGAAGAATCCAGCGTGAGAAAAAAAAAAAAAAGAAGAAGAAATGCTGTGAGTAAAAGACATATTGTGCCTGGAAAAACCGGAACATGCGCAAATCGTAGGATCGCTGTAAGTACCTTTTTGTCTAAAAAAGGAAATATTAGTGATTCGGAATAATTTGGAAGTTGAGCCATTAACTTTTGAGATGGGTGCGAGCTGGTAGTAATGCGCAAGAGCGATCTTGAGCTGACGGAAGTATACGTCAGATGTGCTCAATCGCCTGTGAAAACATTATCTAAGCCACGCTCAAGACGCTGAGGAAACAAGGCCAACTTCCTAAGGAAAAGACGTCAAAAGGACGTAGCGGCCATTTTGGATTTCCAAAATTCTTTCGAGAGGAAGCGGATCGTTTCTCTTACAGACAGAACTTCTACAAAATACTTTTAAAAGATAAAATTTGGAAGGTACTGTTTCATCATTATTATAAATTATTTATTATATAAGGAAACACTCGCAGCTTGAAAAGAGTACTTGATAGAAAGGAAGATTGTATTCGGGCTTCCATAGCAACTAGTCCACATACTTAAAAGGGAAACCTATTCATTGACTTTCTGTTTACAAATACTGGCATACTATAGAAAATTAAAACATTTACCTTGATCTTCATTGCAGTGGTGTTGCTTTCATAATGGCTAATCAAAGCACAATAGTTACATCGCCTATTTTCGTAGCCTCACCGGGACCACTTTCGGTTGAGTGGGAGCATTGGCTGCCTATGTTTGAAAACTGTAAACTGTAAGTGTAAGAAAACTCAGGAAAAACTTTGGGCGGCCAAAAACCCTACTTTGAAAGATGCTATTGAGATAGCAAAGGTACTTGAACACTCACAATATCGCATGCGTGAAATCAACAAGAAAGAAGAAGGTAATTTTAATAATGTTCCTTCAGCATCTAGTGGAGACTCAGAGGTTGCAGCTGTTTTTAAAACTGGGAAATATTCTCAAAGAGGAAGACAACAATTTAGGTCTTGTTACAGGTGTGAAGGCTCATCTCATAATGCGGACTATCGTAAATGTCCGACAAATGGCAAGAACTGTTTAAAATGTGGACGAAAAGGTCATTTTTCAAACATGTGCAGGAAATATTTTAAACAAAGAGTAGCCATGATTGATGATGGTAATGATACTGTATCTCAGAATGCAAACCTAGTTGGTGCTACTAATGATGTTCCTTTACAGGTTGCTAGAATCCTGAGTGTGGATGATCCTATTGATCAAATTGGTAGAAAGAACCGTCCCAAAGCAGAATTTAAAATTAATGAAGAAATTGTTGATTTGATGGCTGATTGTGGGTCTATGTACACCATAATTCCTAAATGCATCAATGATAAACTGTGGCCCAGCAAAGAGATACATCCTAAAGACATCAACCCTGGGTGGTATCAGGGTGAAACTATTGATCTTGTAGGGTACATGAAATCAACCATTGAATTCAAAGGGAGATCGATTGAAGGTAAGGTCTATGTTGCAAGGGATGGACCACCCATCTTAGGATGGATGCATCAATTTGATTTGTCCATCATCATAGATCCAAGAGCTCCAACACAAGTATTGGTCATAGACAATCTCAATTTAGAAGATATCTTAAAAGAAGCCAAGGATGTATTTAAAGATGAGTTAGGTTGTCTTAAAGGATATGTGCATAAGATAATTCTGAAACCCAATGCGATTCCAGTACAGCATAAAGCTCTCAGGACACCTTTAGTAGCTAGGGAAGCTGTTAAGAAAATGATTCAGGATATGCTTGACTCAGGAGTAATTGAACCAGTAGAGAGCTCTTCATGGGTTTCGCCAGTGGTTATCACTGAAAAATCTGACGGCAAATTTAGGTTCTGCATTGACCATAGGCCACTTAACCAAAATGTGGTGGTTGACACATTTCCACTTCCAAACATGAATGAACTAGTTTTAGCATTGAGTGGCGGAAAATTCTTTTTGAAATTAGATTTGAAAAAATGCGTACCGCCAAATTAGACTACACGAAGAATTGAAATCCCTAACTGCGTTTATTACCACAGAGGGCATTTACCAATGTGTTAGGATGCCTTTCGGTCTATGCTCTGCAGCTAGCATATTCCAGAGGATGATGAATGTATTATTTAAAGGAATGAAGAATATGGTCTTCTTCCAGGATGATATTTTAATATTTGGTGATACAGTTGATCAACATAACCACATACGTCGTAAGGCCCTATTCAAAATTAGAGAATCAGGCTTGACTCTTAGACAAGATAAATGTAAGTTTTTAGTAGACAAACTGGATTACTTAGGGTATGAAACCTCAGAAAAAGGGGTGAAGCCTAAACAGAGTCTGTTGGATGCCATTTGATTAGCTCCCATTCCTTCAGACAAAGATAAACTGCGATCATTCTTAGGATTAATTGAATATTATTCTAAATTCGTTAGGGATTTCTCGACTAAAACAGCTGATTTAGCATCTATCTTAAAGAAAGGGGTCCGTTTTCCTTGGAGTAACATTCATCAGTCTTGTTTTGAAAATATTAAAAAAGATATTTGTGATGCGGAGATTCTCACACCTTTTGACACACAACTACAGTCTGTACTTACAGTTGATGCAAGTGCTACAGGTCCTGGGGCAGTCTTAGCTCAAATCCATAATGGTAGGGAGAAAACTGTAGCATTTGCATCAAGAACGTCAACTACATCGCAAATAAACTATTCAGTATTAGACCGTGAAACACTAGCTGCTGCCTGGGCGTGTGAATACTGTAGGACCTATCTATGGGGAATTAAATTTACCCTGAAGACGGATCATAAACCCCTCATAAGAGTGTTGTTACCAGGTGGTGATGCAAAATGTTCAGCTAGATTAGCCAGACTGGCTTCTCGTCTCCAGGAATTCTGTTATAACATAGAATATATTCAAGGCTGGAGAAACATTCAAGCAGACTGCCTCTCAAGACTATCACTCGACTGGGAGACAGTTGGCAAAGTTGCTGTGTTAAAGAAACAGAATGAAGGAGCAGTTGCTTTTGTACGGGATGTGAGTGTGTGTGAACCTCAAGCTTTAACTAGAATTGAATGGGTCAATGCTATGTCTGTTGACATATTGATAAAACAAGGTTGTCAAAGAGAGAGCACTGTTTCTCTCGCTAACAGGCCATTTGTCAACATTTTAGATGAGTTATCTGTGTGCGAAGACATAGTTATCATGAGAGGGGATTTGTTTATTCCTCCAGCATCTTTAAGGAAAAATGTGATCAAATTGGCCCATGAAGGACATTTGGGTCAAACTCGCACAAAACAAAGATTGAGAATGAACCGGTGGTGGCCAGGTATGGATTCAGATGGGATTTCTTATGTGATGAATTGTGAAATTTGCAAAGAAAGTGACAAACGTTTGAAAACTGGAATACAGGCATCTTCAGGTCACATCCCTGATCCTGGTATACCGTGGCATACTATATGCATGGACTTCATTGGTCCAATGAATAGTCTCAAGGAAAACGTACGGTTTGGAATAGTTTATGTAGATGTTCACACAAAATGGTTAGTGATCAAATTTACAAAGGATATTACAACTTCGACTACAATAAAGGTTATGAGGAGTATTTGGAGAGATGAAGGCATACCCTCAGTTCTTTTTGACAAATAATGGTACCCAATGAACATCTGTTGAAATGAAAAACGTTTTCTCCACTTGTGGTATTAAGCACAGCCGTACTTCTCTATACAACCCACAAGGGAACGGAATTGTTGAGAGAACCAACCGAATGATCAAAGGTGTTATCCAAATGGCTGTTTCCAGTAGTAAAGAAGTAGACTCAATGGTATCAGAAATGGTTTGGGCATATCGCGCTAGTGTGCATAGTGTCACTAACAGAACACCTTTTGAGATGATGCATTTGAGACCAGCCAATACAAAGTTGGTTCCTACTTGGATTAGAGACATTGTAACAAAAGATTTGATTCCTGGTAAGACAACTTCAGTTATTCCACATGGGTACGTGAACCATAAAAAAAATTAGAGAAGAGAATTTGCCCTGGAGACTGGGTAAAAATACGTTCTGGCAGACCTGGAAATCAATTAATTTAGGACGTTTTTAGGTCCTTTTAAAGTCAAACTTACCTTACCATATTGTGTAGTTTTGGACAATGGTGAGAAATGGAACTATAAGCGGGTGGCTTTGTACCATAAAAGTAGTGTGGGTTCAGATGGTGTTGTCAAAAGCAATTGTGGTGATAATTTTCAGGATAATACGTTTTTGTCTATGTCGGACAATGACCTCATTTACAATTCTCAGGAGAACACTATTCCTCAAAGAGTCGTACAGGGAGGAGGTGATGCTCCTGTTCCTGTTCTTTCAGACTCTCATGAGGTACATCAACCTAATTGAGAGGTAAGACATTATAGAAGTCGTTATCCTCCAGGATACCTAAAGGATTACATATGTATATGACTTGTTGTGATTTCTACTTTTGAATAATTTATTTATTGTTAAAATTATGAATGTAGGTAGGTTGTCCAGTATTCATTTTCTTTTGCATTTCATCATAATTGTATTTCTTTCTACTTTACCATATTGAATTTTAACTCAAGTATTGTTTTAGCACTTTACCTTATATCTTTTGTTTAATTAAGGGAAGAAGATATGTTGTAATCTTTCATGTTAGTTATGGAGTGTGGAGCACTGTGTTAGTGCGTTCCACATTCCTATGAGATGGTACAGTTCTACTGTGTGGCAGCTACAGATTGACCAGCCAGAGGGAGAGCCACAGATTTCTACTCTGAAGAACTCAATTAAATAAATATGTTATTCTTCAGAACTAATCATATCTGATGAAGCATTATTTTACTTACCACACTATTCTTCAATTCCAAAAGTGAGGTGATGGTCTGGAGGTGCGTGAAAAGTCTTTGCTGTAATGTGGGAGAAGGAGCGTCCACCACTTCTGCTTCAGTAGATGCAGGGAGTATGGGCAAGTGAAAGGGAGTCGGAGCGTACTCTTCTTGATGGTTAGTAGAAGTTCAGGTGGTGGTTAAAGTAGGCAAGTGCTTGGCTGTGTAGAACCTTGTGTCCTTGTGTCAGCAGCTTGAATTGGCATTTCTTCTCTATGGGGAGCCAGTAGACTTTCCTGAGGTGGCGCGTGATTTGGATTTGTCGGGGAAGGCAGAGGATGAGTCTGGCTGTAGCGTTCTGTATGGTCTGAATTCTCTGTAGAAGGTGTGTAGCGACTCCTATTTAGAGGGCTTTGCTGTAGTCCAGTTGGCTGGTGATGAGGGCTTGTGTCACGGTGCGTTTCATGTGTAGGGGAAACCACTTGAATATCTTACGTAGCATGCGCAGAGTGAGGAAGCAGGTGGAGGAGACTGCATTGATCTGTGATTTCCTGGTGAGCTTGTTGTCAATGATGATTCCAAGGTTTCTGGCATGGCTGGAGGGTGTGTGTGCAGGTCCTAGGTCTGATGGGAACTTGGAGTTGTTCCATGTGCAGCTGTTATTGCCAAAGATCAGTACTTCTATCTTCTCTGTGTTCAGCTGCAGGCAGTTGTTCTTTACCAGTCGGCGTTGTTTGTCATGCATCTGTGGAAGTTGGTTCTGGTGGGGTCGTTGGTGAGTGAGAGGATGAGTTTGGTGTCGTCTGCGTAAGAAATCATGCTGAGACCTTGGGATGGGACTATGTTGGCAAGTGGGGTCATATATGCGTTGAAGAGCATGGGGCTGAGGGAAGAGCCCTGGCGGGCACCACAGGTGGTCTTCTTTGGTTAAGAGGTGAAAGGTGGATCGTAGAATTTAGTACAATTTTTCCAGGTGGTAGGGATAGCGTGAGGAAATACAGGCAAAAATACATGCTTGTAGACATTTCAAAAAACGTACAATACAAACCACACCAAAGAACGAACACTTCTCCCCCTTACAGAGCAATTTACAGCTAAGAAGAGCTTTACATTCTTGACAGAGATCTTTGTCCCCAAAACCGCATTTAAGCTTCCCAGCAATCCCTTTGTAAATTCTTTGTGACAGGTACCTACACGGTGATGTGACATTGAAATATGAAGACGAATAGGGACAGAGAAACACAAAAAGCAGGAACACAGAGGATACGGATGATGTGAAGACACAGGTATGAGCACTGGAACTTTAAAATTGTCTACAAGTATAAATGTAAGGGATATATTTATAGCTTGAACCTAGCTTAAAAGCAGTGGTCTATCCCTTATTTAAACATACAGATATCGGAGGAGAGCCACCCTCCTCCTGCCCCAGCCCCCTGCTGAGTGCCAAGCAGCAGACAGAAATTGTAAACATAAAATGATAATATTATCATTTTATTTTTCTTTCTGCTGCAGGAAGCCAAGTCTGGGCAGGGCCTTGACGAGTGTAGGGAGAGGAGTAGTGCACACTGTAAAGTGTGCGTGATGGTTTGGCTGGCTGTCCAAGGCAATCCAAACAATCATGCGCACTTTGATCTCTCTCCACACGATCTGTGTTGTACAACCAGGTGGAGTAAAGGCACAGGCTCCTAAGACTTAAGCGAGCGTTAAACAAGCCTGCTCAGGCTAATCACTGAGCTGCTCTCATGAGAGCAGTGCTGTGATTGGCGTCTAGGGGCCTGTGCAGGGACCCGAGCACAACACCGAGACAGCGGCCGACAGCACAGTAGCAGGTAATTGCTGTTTTTAAAATGTATTATATTCTCTGTCCCGGAGACTATTTCCTAATTGATAGTTTGAGTTCCTTTTCAACGTGTCCACACATTCCACCAACCACTTGATTTTTAGTTCTTAATGAAGGTCTTCCTTAACCAAAAATCAAAGCTGATCCAAATTTCAAGTACTGTGCACTAGCAGAAAAAAATACGCAGTAGCAGGAAAATAATGTGCTGAAATAGAAATAACACTACTTTGGGTAAAACAATGATCTGTCCAAACAGGTATCATGTAATACATAGAAGACAAACTTGAGAAGTCTAAATTCCACTAATTTAAAAAAAGGGTCAGAGTAAATCGTCTACTAAAACTTGAAGGAGCAGAACCACTTGCAGATTAGAACAACCCATCAATAAACATTTACTGACATCTGGATGAGATCAAAAGAACCGTCCATTCACTCCCCAGGATTAGAGTATTTGCAGTCTTTTAACTTCCTGATCATCCTGTGCAAAGGTGGGTGAGTGAGAGTAAATTAATTTATATAGTGCACACCATTGCACTGAGGCATTCTACATCTCTGAAATGGTCAGTAAAGGAGAAAGGGGATTTAATTGAATAGGGAAAAGTTGCAATAATGGTAAATCTGTATTCCTTAGCCCAGAGACTCTCTCATTACCAATTTTGTGGGTAATGGCTGGACTAGAAATTCACATTTAGAGCAGCCTGTAAGGAAATACCTCTTTCTGCATGATCACCTCCAAAGTTCTGGACTGATGTTGCTGGTTTTTCAACTCTGGCAGTGTATCTCAATACACCAAACCTCAGAGCTTTAACTCTTTACAAAGTGTATGTTGAATTGGCTACCCCCAATTTGCATAAGTTAACTTGCTAATAAGTCCCTAGCATATGGTACCAAGGATTCCCAGGGCCTTTAAGTTAAAGTATCCACCCAGAGGTGCAGCGCTGATTACACCACCTTGACTGTGACATAGTACAATATGGCTACCAACCTGCTACTGCTTAGACTTTGACTTTAGCATTTAACCAATGGCATCGCCCACACTTTCCTTGATAATATATATAGAGGTTGCGCCTAAGGAAGCCCTATCAAGTCCTAAGGCAGGAAACTGTATATTATTAAGTAGGAAACTCCCCCCTCTCCACCATGACAACCAGTCGACCATCACCAGCTGGAAACCTGCTACCACTGAAGACACCACCAACACCATGAAAAACAAGCACTCAGGAGCCCCCAAGGACTCTTGCCCAACACACATCTACCACAGAGTTGCCGCCGCCATAGCTCCCAAACTAGCCAAGACCATCAACGCCTCCCTCGAATCCAGCATCTTCCCCGACGACTGGAAGATGGCAGAAGTCCAGGCATTCCTCTAGAAGCCCTCGGCCGACCCATCGGACCTGAAAGACTGCCGGCCCATCCCTCTCCTTCCCTTGGCAGCCAAAGTCATCAAGAGATTCATCAACGCCCAGCTGACCACCTTCATCGAAGAGAACTCCATCCTCGACTCCTCCCAGTCTGGCTTTCGCAGCAACCACAGCACCAAGACCGCCCTCCTTGCCGCCACCGATGACATCCGCATGTTACTCGACCAGGGCCACACTGAGGCCCTCATCCTACTATACCGCTCCGCAGCCTTCGACACCGTCTCTCACCGCACCATCGCAGACAGACTCCACGACGCCGGAACACTAGGAACAGCCCTCGACTGGACCAACTCCTTTTTCTCCAGGAGAACACAAATTATCAGACTCCCTCCCTTCCTCTCCGAACCTTCAGAGATCAACTGTGGAGTACCCCAAGGATCCTCACTCAGCCCCACGCTTTCCACGGCGTATCTACATGGCCCCTCTCGCCGCCATCGTCAGACAGCATGGGCTCAGCATAGTATCATACGCCGATGACACCTCTCTCTCACAAAGAACCTCGAAAACACCAGACTCAGCTTTCAAGAAGGAATGAAAGACGTTGTAGCCTGGATGAACAACAGCTGCCTCAAACTGAACTCAGAGAAGACTGAGGTCCTCGTCGTTGGTCCCTCCCCCATGGAGTGGGACAGTTCTTGGTGGCCCCCTGCCCTCGGAAAACCACACACCCCGACAGACCACGCCCGAAATCTCTGCATCATTCTAGATTCCTCCCTCCCCATGACCCGCCAGATCAACGCCCTCACCTCAACCTGCTTCAACTCCCTCCGCATCCTCTTCAAGACCTTCAAGTGGATCCCCCACCTATGCAGAAAGACCGTCACCCACGCACTTGTAACTAGCAGACTGGACTCCGGTAACGCCCTCTACGCCGGAATCAACAAAACCCTGCTACACTGGCTCCAGACCATCCATAACACCGCAGCCAGACTCGTCCTCAGAACCCCACGACACTAACACATGACCCCGCACCTACAAGACCTCCACTGGCTTCACATTGAGAAAAGAGTATCCTTCAAGCGACTCAACCACGCCTACAAATCCCTCCACAACATCGGACCCAAATACCTCAACGAAAGACTCTCCTTCCACGTACCCAATAGGAACGTCCACTCCGCCGACCTCGCCCTGGCAGAGACCTCCCGAATCCGCAGAACCAAAGCATGCGGAAGAGCCTTCTCCTAAACTGCAGAAAATACCTGGAACGAGCTCCCAGTCAACATCAGACGCTCCCCCTCTCTTCATACTTTCACGAAGAACCTCAAGACCTGGCTCATTGACTGATCTGGATCTGCACCTTGAGACCCTCTCTGGTGAGTAGAGCGCTTTATAAACCCCTGATTGATTCATTGATTAATAGTTTCTAACAGTAAAACCCGCAAATTGTTGTTTTTACTGTGGAAAGGCTAGCAATAGCCCCAGAGGAAAGCACAGTCTGATACCTTAGCCCTGATAACTTCTGAACAATGGGGGTGAGGACCTTTCAGCCTATTAACTGGTGACATCTTCATCCTGAGGCCACTTTCTGGGCATAAATATGGCACCCCTGGAACCCAAGACCTCAGGTCACATCTGGACTGGCGAGAGGACGAAGAAGGACAGCCCTACTGACCCCTGGAGCTGGCAAGGAGGCTGCAGCAAAGCTGGACTGCACCTGATGCTCCTTGGGCTAGCAAAGAGAGGTCTGTGCCTGTGGTGCCTGGCTTGTGGAAAAGTCACTTCAGAGCACCAGGCCAAAAAGGTCAATTCCAAGAGTCAGAGTCAGTCGGCACCAGGGCCAATAAAAACTGAAGTAGCCTGTTCTAGACTGTGGAACGAGGCACAACCCCAGGAAGACCCTTGTTGACCGCAAATCATGCAGAGCATCTTACAGCATCATGTATAGCCAGTGTCAGGTCAGGGCCAATCCACTGAAGTCTATGGCAGTCTGAGCATAAAGTGTGGAACTGGACTTAAGACTGCTCTGTTGACCAGGTAACTGTCCACATCTCTTCTTATTGGCCTCTGTGACCTTTCCCGTTCAGAACTGGTCACTCAGTCCGGGACAGAGTAGTCAAATACAACTCTTTAAAACTTTTAGAAAGTTTTCAAACTTTTTGGTTACCAATGCATGTTTGCGCTTTGGACTAAAAAGCTCAGATTTACATTTTACTTAAAAATCTATATCTCTGGAACTCTGATGGATTATGCTCATCTTGGTGTCTAAAAAGTCATAAAAATTTTAACTATTTTTTTCTAATTGGAGTCAAATTCCTTTTGTGTTGTCAAACTTTGCTATTCTGTTGCGTGGTGTATGTAAGAACAAGTTACTTACCTTCGGTAACTATGTATCTGTAAAAGACATGTGTAGTTATAGATTCCTTACCTCAGAATTATCCCCAGGCGTCAGACTGATCCAGAGACATTTTTTCGTAGTCGTACCCCTGCGCGTCGATAGGTGGCGTCGGTCAACCCCCATCAGTCGTCGTGGTCGTCGGGATTACGTTGCAGTGTCTACTTAGACGCCACCCCTGCGCGCTGATGTCAGTTCTGCCAGGACTTTCCACCCCAGAAGTGCAGAGCCATGCAAGACGCGGACTACTGGTGCACATAATGGGGTAGATAGCATTTCACCTGATCCTGAGAAAGTGCCCTGATCTATAGGACTACAATGGCACAAAACATGTCGATCACTTGAGAGCTGGGCATACACCACTAGACACATTGTTACTAGTCCTGTGCCCCTTGTGACCCTCTCACTCTTTTATACTAGGCAGTTTACCTTCCCAATAAAGGTTTTTACGACTAACCGACCTATATTACATTCACTACACTTCACATCTACACATACTAGGCCCCTCACCTCCACTGCACCTACAGGCAGGAACAAAAGAACCTCGACAAAGAGCCCCGGTTTGAGTGCGCGTCAGGTACTACAGCGCCTACCTGACGAGGGGCAGGCTTATATGATGAAGCATGACACCGAGCTTGCTGGGTGTGTGAGAGCCCTAGGTCCGACAAGGGGAGCTCCACTTAATTGCATACAAGTAGTGGTCTCCACTGACACACTACATTTTGTCTTCCCCCTGTCTCCAGCCTTTTTAACACAGAGGAACTTCGTACCCATTTTGCTTACTAGACATCAGCTTGTGACAGGAGTCACAGGGCTTGAAACTGGTCTGATGATGGGACATCCCTCATGAACCTGGAGTCGAAGACTCGAAAAAGACGTCGACAAAAGTCGAAAGAGGGTTATTCAAAAAATGACTAAGGGGCACGCTCTCTCCGGATCCGCGCTGGCTGGTGCGGTAAAAGAAAGAACTGACGTCAGCACGCAGGGGCGGCGTCTAAGTAGACGCCACAACATCATCCCGGCGGTGCCGAGGATGGGCGGGAGTCGACCGACGCCATCGACCAACACGCAGGGGTACTGCTACGAAAACATTTCTCCGGATTCAGTCTGACGCCTGGGGGTAATTCTGAGGTAACAAATCTATAACTACGGTCTCTTTCAGATATGCTTTATACTAGTTCTTTTGTTCAATCCTTGCTGCTTGAAGCCACAGCTACCCAGGTTGCGCTAGAGGTTTTACAAACGAGCCTGGCTGGACCCAAGATGGTTTTGGGAGGGTATTACACAGTGAAGTCACACAACAACACACCATATAATACATCACAATCCTCACACAACCTATGTGTTTTATTAGCTCATGGCTGAGAGGGACACAGGAGAAAATTAATAATGGGTACAAGCTTACAGACTAACCTTAATGAGGTCACCCTGAAGGCAATTGTTCACTTCTCTGACATCTTTGCTAATTCCTATTTTAGACTTTGTGGTGCGATGTCACAGCAAGTTTGTAAAAAAAGAAAGAAGCTCAGGCAACTTAAGCCTAAACATATACAGGGATGCCAATATCTGGCACAGTAAAAGCAGAAAGCTCGTTATGATTCCAAGGAGTTTCCTTGTATTAACTCTGATAAATACATGCATGGAAAATGCAACCACCACTGTTCTAACAGGTGGCGTGTAACCAGACAACGGCTGAGGGCTGGATCTATGAAAAGGGTAACAATGAGTAATGCATATTTATCTGGAAAAAGTCACTTCAGCAGCCGCTCGTCTGACATCAGTTATCAAATTTCATGAATGGAGATAGCTCTGAAGGTTGCTGCCCAGATTGTGTAAGGTCTCCTAGGCCAAGGAGACACTGGGATGTGGAAAATCCCTGTCACCTCCCTGGGTGTGAACTGACTTACTGCTTTTAAATCAAGGAACAGCCAAAGTTATTGGTATCTGGACTATAGGCGGAGATGATTTGGACTTTGGAGGCTGTGGTAGCTATTAAGAACAGCTATTCTCTACCACAGAAAAGGCCCGTGCAATAGTAGGTATCATATCCAGTGAGAGAAAGCCTTCTTTGCACTTGAGTAGAGTGGGCCTCTTGAGGTAGCAACAATGAGAGTGGATGGTTCAAGAAGAAGTCATTGAGACCTGCTGGTCTTGATCGAGGCAGGCGGAGCAGGCTTATTTTTTTCTTTGAAGTACCTCATATTAGACTGCTGCTTCATGGATTAATAGGATGCTTCTATAGGCTGACAGGCACACCAGAACTCCCAAGCCTTGAAAGAGAGGAGTGCCGTTATGAGCAAGCTGGATCATCAGTGATTTTGCTGAGACCATAGCCATGTAATATTGCTGGAGGACTTAATTCTATGAGGGATCAAACATGTTCTTCCAATTGAAAGGGAGGTTGATAACTTTCTGCTGTGCCTCTCACCTAAGGTCAAGAGTCTTAAGCTATGCTTGCCAGCACACAGACATACCAGAGTTCATGGTCCTACTGGCAGCATCAATGAGGTCCAGAAACAGCAACTGTTTTTTATTTTACAGGTTCTTTCCAAAGGCTAAACATGAATTTGTACCTCCCAGGCACAGTATGCGTACAAGGATGAGTACATGTCGAAGTGGTGCCATGGAGGCAGTTGTAGCTCATCATGATGGTATTTGCATTGGCTTGACTCATGGAGGGAGCACCAGACTGGTGTGGTTAGTGTTTTGTGAGCTATGGTTGGATACACTTGGCTTCCTTCATCAAACTGGAGGACACTTTGCGCTTCAGGTAAGCAGACATCACTACAACAGATTTAGTTGGGGATGCCCAGAGACATAGACAGCAGTGTCTTTGGGAACCGGAAGCTTGCTGTTCAGAGGCTTTGAAATTACTGGCTTGGAGAACTGTTTCCTCTTGTTATTCATAGCCAGTCTGAAGACATTACCTCAAAGGCCAGGCTGCTCTCCAGGGAGCAGTTATTTCTACCAGCAGAGCAAGATAATACTTATGCTGTGGCAGTGGAACTAGGATTAAATGGAGATCGCCTCAGAAACCTTAGAAATGATTGCATGGACTAAAGGTCTTCATGACCTCCAGTATGGGTCTCCAGTTTGGTGTCTTCCTTTTTCCCGAGAATACCCTAAACTTAACTTCTTGAGAAAAGATGTGGATAACGAAATTAGAGTAGAATCACCCATCCCTGAACCCCCAACTGGAGTGGTCGGACGTGAGACCGGGACCTGCAACTGGATAGGGACTGCTGAGTGAGATGGGTTACCGGCTCGCACCAGTATGTACCTAGTCCTAGACCAATGAGAGCTGGTGGAGGATGGTGGAAACTCCATGAGGATCAGTGCCAGCTAACTCTGCATGTATGCCAGTATGTTGGAGAAAGACATACTAATAGTTGCACACAAAGAGCAGGCACGCAGGAAGCAACTATTTCTCAGGCAAGAAATGTAGTGATCCTACGGCCAGTGCTGCAAACGGCCAATCACACAATATGCATAGGTTGTACCCAAATCCTTTCTACAGGAGCTAGCCAAACTGTATAAAGATAAAAAGGAGGAAAAAATATAAAAAACATTAACAAAATGATCAAAATATCCAAGAAGAATTGAGGGACAAGGCTAAGCAAAAGAGAAACACTTCCAATATACACTGTTCATAGGACTGAGGTGTGCCACATGCTAATCATACATGCAGGATATCGGCATAAAAAAGCTCTGAATTAAGATCAATGGAGCTAATTTCTCACAAAACCATCTACAACTGACAGAAAAGTGTTATTAAATGAACCAGTACCAGTACACTTTGCCCATTTGCTCAAGTCAGGAATACCATATCTTGTGGTCTACACTTTTAAAGACCATGGAAGGTTCTTGCAATAACAATAATACACAGACATGTCCACAGTCCAGGATGCTTTAAATATTAGCCATCATAAGGTTATTTACATATTGCTTGGCATAGTCCAAAAGCAGACCGTAACAGGCAAGGCATCTGGTAAGAATTCGTGTTAGTGTTTCATGCCGGAGAAATACAACCTTCGCCAGCAATTTAAAAGTCCTGGCAGAGTTGTAGTCAGTCTGTAACTACCATATACATGAACAGCCACAAAGGTTTTCCAAGTGGTGTCTTACTTGCCACTGGATAGTAGTTCTCAGGGGCTCACAAAATTGTGTGAATGCTGGAGGTGAGGAGAAATAAATGTTCCAGTTATACTACCATGATCACATCAAAATTGGTTCAGATTATATTCTTTCCAAATAGTAGTAATTAAATGTGCTAAACTTGGGTACATAACAAATTGTCTGAAACTAAGGACTTAAAGTAATCTCAGAAAGGAAAAAGCAAATATATTCCTTTAAACACATATCCAGGTAATCTCCAGAAACAGAACCATAGTGCACCCAATGAATTATTTGTGATAAACATTTAATGATGAGAAAGCAAATGATAAGTGTAGGTTTGGGGACGTAAGGGCAATAACGATAAAGCTTTAAAAGAAGACAGAAGAAAACGGTCATAAGAGATTATGTTGAAACATTTATTATACACAAGGGCAACACCATTCTCGGCTCAGTGGAGGGTGTAGCGACTGAAACCAGCTCGAATAAGAAGCTATGAAATGATGTTGATTGCCAAAACACTGTTCGGCCGGAAAAGTAAAAACTGAAATTGATGAGCAGGTCTCTGATCCAGAGGGTATTTCTTTTGCAGGTCTCCTTTTCCTAGGCTTCAATACTTCAGCTAGGCTGAGCCCACACCTTCTTATTTATTTGACGGAAACTGTCAATCACAAAGGTCTAACTGGCAGACTTGAAGCCCTGTGGCAGAGGGCAGAGGGCTCGCGCGCTGAGCGCAGAAACTATTTTTAATTACCTTTTTCTTCGCTGCTGACTACTAGCAGCCCCACAGCTTCCTCGTCCCGCTGAACACGAGCGGTGGACGGCTACTCTTTTTTAAAAAACACCCCTCCTATCCCGCCCTCCTGACTCCTCCCACCTCCCTCGTCACAGCCTATTTAGGCTCCGCCCACTCTTCTCCCAGCGCAGACTTGAAGCCCTGTGGCAGAGGGCAGAGGGCTCGCGCGCTGAGCGCAGAAACTATTTTTAATTACCTTTTTCTTCGCTGCTGACTACTAGCAGCCCCACAGCTTCCTCGTCCCGCTGAACACGAGCGGTGGACGGCTACTCTTTTTTAAAAAACACCCCTCCTATCCCGCCCTCCTTACTCCTCCCACCTCCCTCGTCACAGCCTATTTAGGCTCCGCCCACTCTTCTCCCAGCGCAGACTTGAAGCCCTGTGGCAGAGGGCAGAGGGCTCGCGCGCTGAGCGCAGAAACTATTTTTAATTACCTTTTTCTTCGCTGCTGACTACTAGCAGCCCCACAGCTTCCTCGTCCCGCTGAACACGAGCGGTGGACGGCTACTCTTTTTTAAAAAACACCCCTCCTATCCCGCCCTCCTGACTCCTCCCACCTCCCTCGTCACAGCCTATTTAGGCTCCGCCCACTCTTCTCCCAGCGCAGACTTGAAGCCCTGTGGATGAGGGCAGAGGGCTCGCGCGCTGAGCGCAGAAACTATTTTTAATTACCTTTTTCTTCGCTGCTGACTACTAGCAGCCCCACAGCTTCCTCGTCCCGCTGAACACGAGCGGTGGACGGCTACTCTTTTTTAAAAAACACCCCTCCTATCCCGCCCTCCTGACTCCTCCCACCTCCCTCGTCACAAGCCTATTTATACGTCATCCATGCGTCAGCGCAGCGGACGAGCGCAGCGGGCGCGCCGTATACGCGCCGGAGTTGCGCCAGAGTTAAGCCCGTCTGCGCCCGTCCGCGGCCGGACGGGCCCAGGGGCCATACCCCCTGCCTCTTCTTTGACATATACTTCTGGACAACTTCTCTCCTGTACTGCTAACGTACCTCTTCCCCATTCTCTCATGCAGCACCTCCTTGCACTAGGTATCTATGTCCCCCACTCTGACTGTGTCACTCCTCCGCGCTCTTCGCCTCCCTTGCCTATCCAGGACACTAGACTTCCCCCCATTACAACCTCACCATCCTCTCACACTGCCTCTGCCTACCTCCTTAACACTCGCTCGGCAGGCAAGCATCATCTGGAACTGTTCAACCTTCTTACCACTGACTCCCCGGATATTCTGTTCCTAACGGAAACATGGTTCTCTGAAGCCTCTCTCCCTGATATTCTAGCCATCCTCCCCGACTCTTATTACATCCTCCGGGCCGACCGCCCCGACGGCAAGACCGGGGTGGGTGTTGCTATGATCGCCCGATCTACCCTTCAATTTCAGCCTCTCTCACAACCTTCTATAGCTGGGGTGGACTTTCTGGTCGCCCGCTCCACCAATCTCTCCGCGCCTCTTACTGTCGTCCTTGTCTATCGCCCCCCCCTGAGTATGCCTCTGTTTGTGGCCTCCCTGCAGGAACTTCTCGCTACCCTTGTAGTTAACAACTCTTCTGTTCTCCTGCTAGGTGATTTTAATTACTGGCCAGGCGACCCCAGGGAGGACCTAGCGTCCAAGGACTTCACGGCCACCCTTTCATGTCTCAATTTTAAGTCCCATGTATTGACCCCTACTCACAATCTTGGACACACACTGGACCAAGTTTGGTCATCCCCGGATATAGTTTCTTCCCCCAGCATTCTCCCTTGCACCTGGTCTGACCACTCTCTCATCTCCTTCACTATAAACATTGGTTCCCCTCACAAACACCCCCGCCCCAAGAATGTTTTCGCACGTAGCTGGAATCGTGCTGATCTGCCTTCCCTCTCTCATTCCCTCGCTTCTTCCCCCCCTGACCTCAATGGCATCTCTCTTGATTCACAGGCCGCCGCAGTTGGCAACTGGTTATCGTCTGCCTGCGATTTAGTAGCCCCCCTCAAGCTAGTTAAGTCCATTCGTCCACACGAGGCTCACCGCTGGTTTAACTCTGAGCTCAAGGCCCTTAAACTGGAACTTAGACGCTCTGAGTGCCTTTGGCGCCGTAGCTACTGCCCCGACCTCAAGGAGAAATATAAATCTCTTCTTAAAGAGTACAAGAAAGCCATTCTTGAGACTAAGTCTAAGTATTTCTCTGAACAAGAATCCTTTCGTCTAACAAATCTAAAGAGATCTTCTCCTTGGTCAAAAATGTGGCTACTTCTGATCGCGCTTGTCCTAATTTTATTCCCTCTCAGGCCCTCTGTTCTTCTTTAAACGACTTCTTCATTGAGAAGATCGTTAAAATTAAATCCAACATTTCTATCACTCCTTTTATTCCACTTCATTCTGTCCCCTCTGCGTCTAATTCCTCCTTCTCCTCTTTCCCACCTCTTTCTCTGGATTCCTTCTTAATCCTGCTAACTAAAATCAAATCCGGCTCTCCCACCGACTGTGCCCCTACTCGCATTCTTAAAACTCTCTTTACTTCTTGCCCTGCTGCCCCTCTTTCCCTCCTTAATGCCTCTCTCTCCACTGGATCGGTCCCCTCTCCATTTAAATCTGCTATTGTCTCCCCTATTCTTAAAAAACCTGGTCTTGATTCCTCCCTCCCTTCTAACTTCAGGCCCATCTCTCTTCTTCCCTATCTTGCTAAAATTCTGGAATCTTATGTCACCTCTTGTCTTTCTACCTATGTTGAGCAGAACCAACTTCTTGCTTCTCACCAAGCAGGTTTTCGCTCGGGTCACTCGACCGAATCTGTGGTGCTCGCCGTCCTTGACGAGCTGAAAGCCAAGGCTGACACCAACTCTCCCCAAGCTTTGGTTCTCCTCGACCTGTCCGCTGCGTTTGACACAGTCGACCATAACATTCTTTTGGACCGTGTCAGCGCAACGGGCATTAGAGGCCCTGCCCTTTCCTGGATCACGTCCTTCCTAACAGGACGTTCACAAGCTGTTCACCTCCCTGGTTTTTCTGCTCTCCCCCTCCCGGTGCCCTGTGGGGTTCCCCAAGGTTCTTCCCTTTCTCCTCTTCTTTTCAATCTTTACATTCACCCACTTATTTCTTCTCTTCTTCAGCTGGGGGTCTCGGTGTTTAATTACGCAGACGACCTCCAGCTTGTCTTTGACCTTTCTTCTCCTTCTCACTCCCTATCCTTCTTTCGTTCCACTATGGTCTTTATCTCTGGGTGGATGAGCGCCAATCATCTCAAGCTCAACCCAGATAAGACTGAGCTTGTCCTGACTGGCGGCTCATCCAGCCCTTGGTCCTCTGCTTTCTGGCCCCCCACCCTTGGTCCCCCCCCCACCCCGGTTGCCTCCGTTAAAACTTTGGGCATCAAGATCAGCCAGGACCTGTCCATGCATGGCCAGGTCAGTGCTGTAGTATCTTCCTGTTTTCTCTCCCTTCGGCTGATCCGAAAAATTTCCCGTTTCTTTTCCCTTGAATCTCTTAAAATTATCATTTCGGCCCTCATCACTTCTCGCCTCGATTATGGTAACAGCTTGTTCGTGGGTATTCCTGCCTACGAAACCCGCCGCCTCCAAGCAATCCAGAATCAGGCTGCCCGTCTCATCTTTCGCCTGCCCAAAACTCACCACATCACTCCTGTCCTCAAATCCCTTCACTGGTTACCCATCTTGCAGAGATCCTTGTTCAAACTAGGTTGCCTTGTTTACCGGGCCCTTGATCGCTCTGCACCGGCGTTCATCAACTCTCTTATCTCTTCTCACACCCCTGTCCGTACTCTTCGCTCATCTTCTTCTGCCCTCCTCACTGTTCCCCGTTTCCGCAAAACTCGCACCGGTGGGTCTAGATTTTCTGTTCTTGCACCCCGGTTTTGGAATTCTCTTCCTCTTTCTATGCGTTCTATCCCTATCTTTTCACACTTCCGTAAAGCGCTTAAAACATTCCTGTTCTCTTTAGCCTACTCCTGTTAATCCTCCCTGGCCCTGTTTGTTCTGCTCCCTAGACCTCCCAGCGCCAGGAAGCCGTTTTGGCCATCGTGCGCTCTACAAATAATTTCATTCATTCATTCATTCACAAACAAAGACACTAAGGAAGGAAAGGAAGGCATTTAGGAATGAAAGAAAGAGTCCCCCAAGTCTAGGTAGAGGACTGTCCATATGGAACGTTTTCAAGCTTCAATATGAAGCAAAACAAAGACCACTTATATTTTGCTTGTAGTCCAAAAATTGAAGCAGTCTTCCAGTAGAAAACAGTTCAGCTCTAAATCTTGAAGAGCCTTTATTTATTCTGTGTGGGTAAGGTGAAAAAGTACTTCTATTTCACTGTCGCTGTTCTTGAAAAGATGGCTTGGTTCACAAAGGAACCAATACCTAATCAGTCA
This sequence comes from Lissotriton helveticus, assembly GCF_964261635.1. NCBI lineage: Eukaryota > Metazoa > Chordata > Amphibia > Caudata > Salamandridae > Lissotriton > Lissotriton helveticus. The sequence goes on along the minus strand of NC_136065.1, from coordinate 1,895,191,901 downwards.
CTTCCGTTACATGCCAAAGAAAAAGAATGTGGATTGATGCTGGCAAAAATCAATATTTTTTCGTACGGACCTTAAAGGGCGATTATCTATAGAGACTAATTACTGTGTAGAGCACATCTATCTCTTTTGGCCCTGAAGTAAGGAGAAAAGGGTAACACAACAATAATATTATCTTATGCTATTGGTGTTCTTTAGCATTGTACTGCACTGTACTGGTATTTGTGTAATGATTTTCCACCCCTTGCAAGTCTCAAAGTAATTTCTGGGTGGTCGAATAATTAGCACCTCCATCGTTAACATTTACTTAGCACTTGATACCCCTCCAAAGAGTGGTTAGAGCACTTTGATTTGCATCGGGTTTTTGGGCGCGCTTTGGAATGCATAGTGAAATGGTGTTGGTTTTAGTGAGGCCTGTGTGGGACATGTTAGGAGGGGTGTATGGTATGGCAGTGCTGCTACTGTGGAGGTACAAAAGCATTAGGTGCAGTTGACCCTAACAGACACAATTGCACAAACAGGTACTTACTGGTTTTCGGCGGGAACTGTATCATAAACCAAGACTGCCACTGAACAAAATGTCATCAGTCGGGACAAACTAGGTAAGTACCATATTAATTCAAACCATGAGCAATAGAAGACCAACCCACTAGAGGTACTCTTTTCTTTTCTATAGCAAAACTGCAAATAGGTGCTAAGTCGCACTCGTCATAATACAAACATGTGAGCGAAGAAAATGCAGTAATATTATCACAGTGACAAATTAACTCCTACGGGTACAGTAACATTTCCAAATATTTAGGCCCCATCAGACAGGAGGAGGTAGGTAGCTTGGTACACGGAACATCTAGGTCTGTGAGTATACCCAGTAAGACAAATTTAGGCTCCACCCGAAAGAAAGCCCCCATTATCTTGTCTAATTCAGCCAGTATTACACTTCTGTATTGCTGTTTAAGTGATCATCTCCAAATCAAATGCAGAAAAGACCCTCTATTTTCCCTAAACGTCAGACACTTGGGGGATTCCGCCTTCCCAAAAATATGTAATCGGGGCCCAACCAAAATTAACTTGAAGCAGGATCTTAAATTGTATAAGCCCCAGGCTTAAATTAATTGTTGTTTCTCTAGGGTGCATTAGCGCTGCCTTCCAGTCCGTATCATATAATTGACCCACCTCACTTTCCCATTTAGCCCTCAATCTTGTTAGGGAGTCCGATTAGTTGTTATTTATAGTTCTGTAAGTGTATGACACTACCTTCTCTTCTATCTAGCCCAGGAGCAGCCTACCCTTGAGTGGTGAATATTCAGGGAGCTCCTGCCCATCCAGCCCCTTCGCCTTCCAAGCATGCCTAAGCTACATGTAATTGTACTACTGCGCATCACTAAAGTGGTATCCCCACTGAAGGGAACTAAACGATATAAAACCTCCTTCTTCCCGAAGATCTCCCAGCCTAGAGATCTCGACGAGATCTCAAGCTCCGAAGCCTCTCAGCTTTTGCATTTCGGAGCCTTATCCCCGTACATAACAGGGTCTAACAGGTGTTCATGTTCTCTCATCCCATAACCCTACCAGACTTGGACCAGACCTTAAGCACCACCTGGGTCACCGGCATCATGTGTCATCTCCTTCCCTCCGTAAAGGGAATACAGATACAGCCTAGTATGAAGCTGGCTCCTTTCCAAAGCTTATGTGGGATGATCACCAGCAACATAAACCCAGTCATTTATCCCAATCAAGCCAGCCGCCCAATAATAAGCTCAGAGGTCCGGTACGACAATACTGCCATTGTACTGATTACGTTGTAGCATCTTCAGTGCCACTCTAGGGTCTGTCCTTCTACAACAATTTACGGACCTCTCTGTCTATTTTCATAAAGATCTCATCCAAGAACCTACAATAGGTATTTTGAAGGACATTCAAGAATTTCGGCAGCGTGATCATTTTAAATATGGCACTCTGCCCAATAATGTTAGCAGTAAAAACTTCCAGCGATGCACATGGAATTCAGCGAGAACCCTAGGGAGGTTCCTGGTTCAAGCTACACTCCATGTCTGAGGTGACATAAATTTCTAGGTATTGAAAACCATCCTTGTCACTCCGTATCCTCCCTGGGATAGCCAATTAATCTGTGTCCCTACTTGCCAGGGACAAGAACAATTTATCCCAATTTATTTTATATCCCGAGTGGGCACCATAAGATTCAAATAACTGAAATATTCCTGAGATCGTGTCTTCCGGAAGGGTGACATACAGGAGGATGTCATACGCGTACAATTCCTCCAGCACTGGAGGTACTCCTAAGTAACCCTTGAGTATTATATAGTTTTAACCCAGTAGTGCTAGAGCTCCAACTCGCAAACAGAGATTTTCAATGATGGTCCATTTGAGAGCCAACACCACCAGATAGAAAGGGCAAAATGAGTCTAGGGTCCCCGCAGGAGCTGTGGTCCTTGATCTTTTTAGTAGAGTGTTCATTAGATTTTTAGGATACAAAAGGAACAGGCAAGATTTAAGGAGGTTAAGAGGAGCAAGATAGGGAAGGTACCTTTAATATATTTTTCCTTTAGCTGGACATTTTTAGAGAAAATGGTAAGAAGAGTTTGGAGAATGAGAAGGAGGCGCAACCACCAAAAGATTACAAGGTCAGTAGGAGAGAGGGCGGGGAAGTGGAGGAAGAGTTCACAACATGTGGCCTGAAAGAAGGATACTGATTACTAATCAACCACACAGAACGAACTTCTAATTTGCAAATACACAACATTACAGTATCACCAAAGCACTGCTTAACATTTTAATCCTGAAGTATCCAGATACCCCAAATCACACCAACAAGAGAGGTCCACTGCCTTGTAGTATGCAACTACATTAGCTGGGATAGCGGCTCCAGAGCCTCACCTTTGGTGTCTTTCCCGCAGAGGCATATCTTGACATTGTGCAGCCAGCAAACAAAGGCCGAGAGTGGGGGGTGGAGAGAAGTAGATGCAACGCTCAGAGGTAGCCCAAGATCAGGCTGCTAAAAAAGTAGGTCAGAGCATGTGTGGGCTGTCCAAGCCTAGGGCATCAACATGTAGAACTGCTGTTTTCAAAACAAGTTTACAGTAGGTTAGTCTTTGATCCTACACCAAATCTGTGCATGTGGGTGGAGGAGAAAAGAGAAAGCACAGTATTTAGCAGAGAGAGGAGGAGCAGGCAATAAGAGAGTGCTGTGCTGAAAGTTATGGTGCCAATTGGCTGGTTTTTGGAACTGTGGTTGATGTGAACAGCATGTGGAAATGGAAGGGTAAGCGTATTTAGTAACGAGGCAGTGCAAGTGATACATGCATTAGGGTAGATGATGAGGATGGGCAGATCTTGTCAAATGTTACCTCACCCGTCAGATCACGCAACAATGAGTCTGCAGATTAATTACGCTGTCAGGGTAATTTGAAAGGACGTCACTGCTGGCACAGCACCACAGTTTGGTATGATTAGAAGCACCACAAAGATCACGGATGCTTTATTTCCGACACCTCAGCACTATGTTGATTGTGTGTGTATGATGTTGGTACTTTAAAAGATGGCTGGGTAACAGTGTGTTAAACTGTGTGAGTATTGCATTTTGAAGATTTTGGAGAGTGATGCATTGTTCTTGGTATGGTTTTTCGAGCTCCGGTATTCTAGTGCGCATTTAATATGCACTTATAATATCGACTGAACTGTTTGCTGATCTTGGTCTTGGGTTTCTGAGTTGTGTTGGATTTTTTTTGGCATTTTGCTTCAGTTTAATGCTGTTAAAGAGCAAAACGTTGTAATGAGTTTGACTTTTGGCACGATGCTGGCTGCACAAGAGTGGTGGCGTTGCTTCTTGTGGGTTCTATCATAATGGAAGCGTTTTACTAATGGCACGGAGAACTGGAGAATCTGAATGCGCTCAGCATTGATGTTGACTAATTGAAACGTCATCCCATAAAATTGGGGAAATTGTGTTATTATCTTCCTCAAGAGCACCTATTAAACCAATGTTGATAGGACAACAAGGCTCACTGGGGGAGGAGCTACGTAATCGTCTAGGCACACGTTCACCCACAAGGAAGCATCCTGGTATGTGGCAGAGAGTGAGGATGCAGCATCCTCTGCGTTTGGATTTTCTGGCACTACACTTCTCTAGAGCCCAGTACCGGCAGCTTTGGAGTTGTGCTCAAGTTAGTTGAAAGGCATTGTCAGCTGCAAGGCTGCCTGCAGTGCCACAGAATGCAGAGGAACACTCAGCTCCTCCTCTTCCATGTAAGTTGAGCATCAACACCATGCAGAATAGTGAGTGGGGCATAGCTCGCCAACTGCCTTGCCACAAACCGTCGAACACTCTCAGATTTTCTTTTACGGCCTTTGTATTTTAATGGGCTGTTTTGTACCACTTTGGCATTAACCGTGTGCTCCTTGTTCGGCATTCTATTCCAAGCATGCAATCCCAACTTTCTTTTTCTTAAAGTTTCTTTATTGTGCATATCCACAAAGACAGTGTCTATTCATTCCACAGTACAAAGCTCCTAAAATCCAAATACGAGGTCAGGTTACAAATGCATGATAATGTGCGTTCTAAAAAGAAATATAACACTTAAGTATATATAGATCGTGTTTAGGGCCTACAAGAAAGGTAACATAATATGCCGTGGCGAATCGTTAGGGCTGCAACATATGCCCACAATTTGTTGGGATGGCTCAGCAGTGAAGATTTGAAGTCTCGGGCACCTCTGAATGGTGCACTGCAAAGTGTGCATTACTGCCAAACTTATTTGTCCCTAAAGAGGTTTGGCGGTTTGTACCCTTGTGGGAGTTGAAAGGAAAGGACAATGCCACACAACTAAAAGAGAGAATGTCGGGTATGGTAGGGGGTGGGCTACGAAAACATGAAAATTAAATCCAGAGCTGGCAAAACATAAGAAATTCAAGGCACCTTCTATACCAGAAACAGCAGTTATGTCCATTTAGATGCCCACCCTGATTAGGCCAATTACCTTTGCCCAGAAATAGATACTAGATTGGGTTTTGTGTATGGCAGTTGTTCGAATTGAGATCCCTTCTGTGCCCAAGTATTTACACTGCAGGAGAGCTTCCCCATAAGTATAACCCACCATTTACACGAAAAGGTGAAGACTTTATCATTATTTTAAGAGAAGTATTAAAAGCTCAAGAGAAAGTCCACCACAGTCCAGCTCAAACACACCCTCCAAAGAATGCAGAGTTCACACAAACAGTAATAGGCAGTAATAGATTGAACCTACTAGGCCAAACACTGAGATCTTTTCAAGCAGAGATCCTGGCTTATAACAGTAACTAATACTGCGATGCTCATACCAGCCCAAATAATACTTCCTACTAAATGGGCAGCCTCAGCACCTGCAAACAGAGGAGTTGGTGATGCTAGTGGAAGCATAAAATAAGATACAACAAGGCTGCATGCCCAGCAGTGAGGAGAAAAACAAACAGCAAACCCATGCTCAAATCCACTCATTGCTGGACACACTACTCAATTCAATTCTAAATCTTTATTCGATTGTAGGTTTTACAATCATAAAAGTACAATTTATAAACACACAATAAAAAATGACGTTACAAACAGTTCACTTCAATTGGCAAATAGAGACACAGTATACAGTACAATATATCAAACAGTATGAGCATGGGCAACATATGATTAAAAATATAAATAACTGTAATATTAAAAACACCTAAAAAAAAATTTTTTGCAGTGTGGTTAGCCATCCATGCTTTTCCTAAAGCAGATGGCTTTTTTAAGAAAATTACATACAAATAAAGTGCAATCGCTATTCAGTAGTTGTAAATAATAAAGTGCAGGTTTAATTTGTGTAAAACTCAATTTTTTGAGGCATGGTTTGAGGTATAGTTTCCGTGGGATAGAATAATATGGGCAGATAAAAAGGAAGTGTGCCAGATCTTGAGGAGACTTACCGTCGCAGCCACAAGCTGGCAACACTTCGCCCCGTTGAACCCCGCTAGGGACTGCCAGTAGAAGATGGTAGAGGTCAAAGCGGAACCTTGTTAGCAAAAATCTTTCATAGCTAGACATAGGCCAAGTCAGGTAGGGTTCCATTTGCAAGCAAGTTTTTAATAAAAGATGTTTCCTAACACTGACCTTCTGTATCTCAACCTCTTCTCTGTCAGTACCTCTTAACAGTAGTATAGCGTTCTTGACCAAGCTCACATCAGATTTTGTAATTAAGTTTGGGGCATAGAACAGATCCTGTCGATCAATTGCCGTTAGGCTGTCCTTTATGTACTTCACCCACGGTATTTTAAACCTCCCATCTAGATTTAAGGCTTCTTTCATTATAGCATGTGTTAATGGGATGTCATTATTCAGCCAACAATTCAGCCAACATATGACAGGGCTTACTGCTATTCTGTCACCTAGGTAGGGGATCCCCAGTTCCTCGTGAACCAAGTAGTTCCCAATACCCCTGGGGAGTCTCAGAATCTTTTTTAGGAAGTTATTTTCTGTGACCTCTAGGTCTTTACTCTTACGATAGCCCCAGAGCTCACTCCCATAGCAGGCAACCGCCACACTTTTTGCCTGGTACAGTTTAAGCAATGCGACCGTCGGGCAGTTGCCGATTTTTTTAGCAAAGCCGAGAATGGCCGCATTGACCCTTATTGTTTCTCCCTTCTTCTTGGAGACTGCAGGGCCCCATGACAGTTTATAATCAAGCAGGACCCCGAGGTAAGAAAAGGAGTTGGTTGATGGAATTTTCTCACCGTTTATACTAAAATGGTCTGATTTCAAGCCACCCTTGCCTACTTTCATGACGTAGGACTTGGTATTATTTATGCTTAAACCGCGTGACTCCATAAATTTGTGGAAGGAGTTTAATAGTTTCTGGAGACCGATTGCTGTTCTAGAAATAAGAACAGCATCGTCTGCGTAGAGTAATACAGGTACCCCTTTGCGCTCAACTAAGGGGTAATCTGCTTCTACGTTGAGAAGAAATTCCTCCAGTTCATTAATGTACAGGTTAAATAAAAATGGGGCCAAGATGCAGCCCTGTCGGACACCTCGATTTATTTTAAATTCGTCCGTTACATTAAGATCTTGGGAGTAACGGACGTTCGCTCTAGTATCTGTATGCAGATCAGCGAGGAAGTAGACAAGGTTACTCTCTACACCCATTCTCAACAAGGCAGCCCAGAGTTGGCTTCTGTCTACACAGTCAAATGCGGACGACAAGTCCATAAATGCCATGTAGACAGTGCCTTGTCTCGCTAGTGTATACTTGCTTAGGATAAGGTATAGGTTCAGGCACTGCGTGATGGTCGAGTGCCCTGGTCTGCACCCATATTGTATAGGAGAAAGGATGTTATTATCTTTAGCCCAAGAGGACAACCTGTTGAGAATTACAACCCCCACCACTTTAACTACTGAATTTAGTAAAGAGATTGGCCTGTAGCATAACGGGCTACTGCGATCGCCCTTTTTAAAAATGGGGACTATAGTGGAGAGACCCCAAGTTCTGGGGCACCCAGTTGTCGCTGCGGCATTGATTACAGCAGTAAGAACCGGAGCCCAGAAAGGGATGCTGGACTTAAACAGGTCCGGCGGCAATCCGTCCGGACCTGGGGCCTTGTTGGTAGTTAGACCCTGTATTCCCCTAACAGTCTCTTGTAGTGTGAAACACAGTGGAGTCACAGTTGAAGATAAAACATCATAGCCTACCCGATGCTCGTTACTCTTAAAAATTGTACTGAAGTGGGACACCCACTCCCCCTCTGAAATGTTTGTTCCAAGGGCTGTGTCGTTTGGGTTGTCAAACAAGGGTTTATTAATTATTTGCCAAAACTTGCTGCTGTTCCCCAGCACTGAGGGGTCTAAAAGGGATTCAATAACGTTAGCCTTGATTTCCTTTTTTCTGGTGGCTGTGGCTTTCCTATAGGCCATACGGAAATTTTTTATCAAATCGCAATCTCTGGGGTTGGCTTTTAATGCATGTTTCAGATCCCTACTTGCCTTTGAGCAGTTATAATCAAACCATTTGGAATTATTCTCACTGTGTCCCTTTGTAGGCGCTGTGAGCATGGAGCCGATTTTAGTAACCAGCCCCTCGAACCTGGACAAAATGTTCACGTGGCTAGATTCAGTCGATAAGCATACAGACAGCTCCTCTTCACAAGCGCTGGTTATTTTAGTGTACAGGGTATCTTGGTTTATCATTGACCATCTAATGCGACGCCTACCATTTACACACCTTAGCGTGCCATGGTCAGTGCGTGGCTGTCGTTTTGCTAATAATGGTCCACCCAAGTTTAAAAGAAGGGGGTTATGATCACTGTAAACACTAGTGAGGATAGTAAAATGCAAGACCCAATAAACAACGTCTGGAGACATTAGTATGTGATCAATAAAGGTTCCCTGCCCATGTCCTTTAAAGGTTGGGGTGTCAAAAATTTTAGTATCGGGGACCAACGACATGGCTGCAGTCAAATTGTATTCATTCACTAAGTCGTTTAAATTCTTACCGCCCCTACTATGAGAGAAGTGAAAGCCTTCCTCAATATTACACCCTAAGGACCCCATTGGCGTCTTCGCTGGGTTTCCACATGGTTGAACATTAAAATCGCCTGCTAACAGCAAGTACCGTGATACAGAGTAAACATTTTTGCTCAATAAGTCAAGTAGGGAGGCAATGTTACAAACTTCATTACTACTATTTGCATTGTAAAAGTTGACCAGTGTCAGCACATTCTTACCATTTTTTATATCAATCATCTGTGTATTCAAATTAACATTGTGGCAGTTGCTTATATTGCAGCGCATACCTAGGTTAATAAAAATGGCCAGGCCGCCCTTGGCTCTGCCCCTGGTCGAAGCAGCCGCTGGGTTAATAAAGCTTAGAAAACCCTCAATGTGGACATTTTTATTCTCCATCCAGGTTTCTTGAAGACACACAATGCTAAATTTTCTAATGAATGTTAGCCATACTGGGTCTCGTAACTTATTTGCCAAGCCTGCGATATTCCATGAAATTAAATTAACACCATCCACAGGTACGGGGCAAATAACAGGCTCTCTAGTAAATGGGGTAGATGTTGGGGTGGGCAACACTGCACCAGCTACCGCCAAACCCGTGGTGCTCGTTGCGATTGACTCCCTATGCTCGGATAAAGGGACAATTGCCCCATTCTTGGTATGAGGGTTCGCGATTTTAGGTGAAGAATCCGTTGTTAACAATGGTATAATGGGGTGGTTTTCGTGGTTACCTACTGTACTTTCTGTCTTATTGGCGCTGCATTCAGTGACACCATTTACTGACCTTACATCATCCAGTAATGTTGAAGGCACCTCAATTTCCCCAATGAACACTGGAGGGGGCACTGTAGGGGAACTGCTATTTTTTTCAACAGTTATAGGAGCAGTATACGTATCTTTTTCGCTGCAACGACACCCCAGCTTCACAGGTGACCTTATGGGGCATGAAGCTCTTTCCCCACCCCCCGTGGCTTCAGCACTCCTTAAACATCAGTCGCAATCCTCCAGGCCACTAAAGGCCTCAAACCTGTTAGAAAGCTCTAAGGGCGTAAATGGTAACAAACTTGACATATTCCCGATTGAACCTGTTTTATGGTGAAAAGGTATAGTATTCCACCCATGTATAACTGGTAAGGGAGCCGGTTGGTACATGTATGCAGGGTTCAGAGCTGACTCAACGTTATGGAATTGGGAAATAGTGAAAAGATTGTTATTGAGGTGTTGTTGGGGGAGGACCGTGGATCTGGGGTAGAAGTACGTCAGGGGGCGTGGTACTATACAATTCTTTTCATTGCCGTATGGCCAGTTCAAGATGTGATATACAGCTTTTCTGTCTCTGAAGTTTATAACCACGACATCGCCGCCAATGTCCTTCGCTCTACCCCCCAACCAGGACAGGCGCCGGACATGGACTATCTCTCCATTTATTGCAGTGGGTTTAGGTCTATAGAGGGAGAGCCAATGCGTTATTTTGTTTTTTAATTGTGAGTAACCCTCTCGTTTACCGTTAGGCAGTTCCGGGACCCCAGTGAGTATGACCACATATGGTAGTGCCTCTGGGGGGAGTTCTGTGGGTGGTATCCTAGGCTGGCCCCCACTGCCCCAATTATTCTCCTTCCCTTCAGGTCTAAGGAGTCCATCCGGGAGAATACTAGATTCCCTAGATGGAATAGTGATTGTATTACTGGGTGGCATTGAAGTTGGTCTACCCTGGCCAGTAGATGGGGCTGTTGGTAAGGATTTATTACTGGTATTACCAGCATGAACTTTCGGGGCCACGTTTAGGGGGTTAGAGGCAGCTGGGATTGCAACGGCTGCCTGGCTATTACTTGTACTGGGTTTAGATGGAATAAGACCCACAGTGTTTTTTGGGAGGGATTGAGTAGTTGTAATGACTTGTTGGTGTTGTGCTACTCAGCTACATCTCACCCAATCAGAGAAGCAGGAAAAGTGAAACAAACAGAATAAAGGCCCATCGAGCATCTTCTGTGCCCACCATGTTAAAGACATGGACCCAAGTCGAAATTGAAGATTCAGCCTAACTCTTTTTTATCCCCAACCAAAGCCTTCTCGCAGTCATCTGCACCTGAATTCCCATATTACAGGCCTATCAAAGGCCATCTGTTAACATGAGGGATCTAAGTAGACAACAACAGCTTTGAATGCCCAAGCAATAACGACAGAGGTAATATTTTAAAACGTAAGGACCATATGCTAACTGCAGGATATGAGAAGTTAAGTCCCCTGAAAAGCAACAGAAGAAGCTTGTAACCCTAGAAGGTTATCCACAACAAACTACTAGCCTAACTCGGAGGCAGGAGTGGCTTGTTGACTCATATAAGAAGCTGAAAAACATCAGAATGGGCAAAGAAAGAATGTAGTGTTATTGGCTGTGGAACCCAGCCGAGGCTCGTGCAGGTAAGAGCGGAGGGGCGGTGGGGCCGGGTAAGGGAGGTTTTCGATGGACAGTGACGAGGGAAAATTAATGATTTGATTTTCTCTTGTCATCGTCCGTCGAAATCCCCCCTCACCCAGCCCCACCTTCCCACCACTCTTACGGGCACGGGTTGCAGCTGATGGAACCCTTTACCGTAATGAAGAACTGGGGATAAAGAACTCTACCCTTCAAGCTGGTCGTCAATTTCTATCAATGATTCCCAATCTGGACTTGATTAGGACATTGGAATGTTCAGCAGTCCACTCAAGTCAATGGAGTGGCTGAAGGCCAATAATGACTGAATAGTCCTTCGCTTACAACGTTCAAATTATTTTGTTTTTCTTTCTTATGAAGAAAATTCTACCCCCCATTGGGAGGAATGTTCTAATAGCTCTATAGCCCACCGGCCTCGGACTCTACGGAATGTTAAAGAACCTCTCTCCCTTGTTGTGGGCCCCCTGGCTGCAGCCCGGTTCTGTAAATCAGGTTGAGGGCCTTTAAAGAGCTTCATAGCCTCGACAGAGGGCCTTAAGTCTATAATGTAGTGCGAAAGAGCATGATAAAGCAATTCCACTTCTACATGACGCCTTCTCCTGTACCGTGATCGACAAGGCCCTTGTTCACTATAGTCTGGATCCAAGCCTGCTCTCTTTACATGGAAACCATAACTTTGTGCCCCCTCTTCACAACATTATTTTTATTTCTTCAATTAATCATGCTAGCATTCTACTCATTTTACAATAATTATTTCATCTAGATATATTTGTCTTAAACCTTTACCATGTTAAATGATGCGATGTACATTGAAAGTTTAACTGTCTTAAAACAACCCTTTGCTGATTATGTGAATCATATTCCCAAATACCACCGGTTTGGTTTTGATCCTTTCCACTTTCACTTTTCCTCTGGGTTGTGATAATTTGTATGCCATGCATTTTATTTATGTGCAGGAAAGGCTCATGTAGGCAAAGGTGTTTAATAAATCTGAAACCTGAAAGACTCCCTGAGCAGGATACCACATGGGAACCTTCACGTATCTGCAACAGACGCTTAAAACACTGCATTAATAACAGAATTGCTCTTACAAGCTCTAAAACTGTACATGTATACTCATTAAGATGTCCTCCTACCTCAAGTGCTGCTCCCCATAAAGCATACGCGTTTATTTCAGGCTTGTAAGTTTGGTCCAGCAGCAAATCTACAAAAAACAGAACAAAACAGAACTTATTAAAAACAAACCTTAATAAATTAATCTTTTAAGTCACACCTAAAATAACTCATCGTGGGTTATATTGTGACCCTCAGTTTACCCCTTTTTAAGTCAAAGAACGCCCGGTTCCATTCTATAAACTTTCTACGCAACGCATTCAGTCCAATGCACTTCAAGGCAGAGTAAACGTCCCAGCAGCAGCTGCATTTACCACCTCTAGTAACCAACGTCGGCAGCTGCGTGAACTAGATTGTGAGCCCTCGGACGCCACGGTTCACCGGTGGGCAATGTCAGTACAAAACAGCTGCTTACCGACTGCAACTTCCTCTCTGCTTCTGATTGGCTGCTGATGCAGTCGGCGATGCAATGAAAAGCACGGCTTTTCGTCACACAATGCACGCGCAACGCTTCTCAACTCGATTTCAAAGTGTTTCACTTACAGCAGTTCCGGAAAGTGCTGCTGCTGCTGGTTGTTGTGCAATAAGGAAGGAGGAGCGAGTAGTTGTGAAACATCTCCAAGGAGCACAATAAAAACTGAACACTAGACGTCTTGTAACATCTATAACAGCATGTAAGCAAGTGTCTGATTACATGAACACAGCCATACCTGATCAACAATGTACAAATCTTGTAAAGAGCAACAAAAGGCATGTCAAATCTGAAGACACTTTTCGAGTCGTAGACAATAGAGTTCTGTAAAATAATTTTAAAACGTGTAACCATGGATCGAAATTAAATGATGCCTTTCAAGCATATTTTGCAGATATTTGGAAGCCAGGGATTACTTGACTCATCGAAAGCCACATATTACTATTTGAGTCTCGGTTCCACGAGTGTTAAGGTGCAGAGTAGCCAAAGTTTACTTCAGGGGATGATAGTCACTATGACAAACTAAAAAACACTTAATGAAGGACAAGTTACTTACCTTTGGCAACGTTCTTTCTGGTGGATACTCTATATAACCACAGATTTCTCACCTTGTGAATTACCCCAGGAGACAGTCTGATCAGGTAATTTTTCTCAGAATTGCTCCTGCACCACTAAGTGGTGTTGTGGTGCTCCGCATTAGCTTTGTCCCGCCATGGAAGTGACACCGGATCAACATTTAAGCGGCATGTTGATTACTTTCTTTACAATATCCGTGCCATTGGAGGCAGAGCTTACTGCTCAGATATGACAGTGAGCAGATCTCAAGTCTGAAATCTTTCTATGGATAGTGAAGAGTACATTCCATAGACCGGGGAGGAGGGAGGACTGCAAGGGACCTGCGGTTTGATATACTATCCACCAAAGTAAGGGTTACCAAAGATAATTAACTTGCTCTTCGGATGGATACTTCTAACTGCACATTCCTCACACTGTGAATAAATACCAAAGTAGTAACTCTCGACTTGGTGTATTAGGGAATATCACGCGGCTGAAGGTATCAACTTCCCGACGTACAAAATTGGTGTCTCCACGTATGCTGACGATACCCTGCTGTATGTTCGGGATCCGGAATCCAACCTTAAGTCAGTGATCAGAGAGGTTGTGCGGTTCGGGGCCCTCTCGGGCCTAAAGGTCAACTGGGCCAAGTCAGCTGTGTTCCCCCTAACACCGGTCACGGAACCATTCGAGATGGAATATCCGCTGCAGTGGTCCACGGACCCGGTACGATACCTGGGAATACGACTTCACACGAACCCCGAAACTCTGCTCCGGGAGAACTATGGGACTGCGTTTTCCAAGTTAGTTGATGACGTAGAAATATGGTGCAGGCTCCCCCTGTCGCTCATGGGTAGGATTGCTATTGTGAAAATGGTAGTTCTGCCTAGGTTTCTGTTCAATAATTTACCTATTGTCCTCTCGAAGGCCTTCTTCAAGCAATTGACACAAGCTCTAACGCGACTTGCCTGGGGGGGTGGACAGCCTAGAATTCAATGGAGAGTACTGACACTGCCATATGAAATGGGGGGCCTAGGTGCCCCGGATATGGAAAGATATTACAGGGTGGCAAAGGCAGCTCACTTGCACTCGTGGATACACGGGCATCCTCGCACTCCGCATGTAATCCTAGAACGCTTGTTCGCGGAGCCCACGCCATTTCCGGCCACGGTCTGCCTTCCGGTGGACCGTAGGATTGGCCAGCTTGACATCATAAAAGCCACGAACCATGCCTGGCATGAGCTGGCGAAGGCGCAGGGATGTGATTTACTGTACTCCCCCCTCATGACAATCGAATGGGCAATATGGCTCCCTCTGCTGATGGAGAGAGGAGTAACAAGATCGCTAGCAGATCTTGGGATCACGAAATTGGAAGACTTGTTCATAGATGGGACAGTGAAGACATGGGAACAGCTGCCCCCCGTGCGGGCTGAAGCGTCGTTGTTAACACGCTTTCAATATCACAGACTCCGTAGCGCGATGCAGGAAATCTTGGGCCCGGAGCTGGCAGAGCCATCTGAATTGCCGGAACTCACTTACGTCATTAAGACGGTGTCCTCTCGCAAGTTGGTAACGAACCTAAATAAATTGGGAGTTCGTCATAAACAACTCCTACCCTCCAAAGCCAGAGCAGAGTGGCAGCACGACCTGCAGACGCAGATAGATGATGCAATGTGGACCTATTGCTGTGTCAGCACGAAAAAAATTTCACTGAACGGACGGCACAGATTAGTGCATTTCAAATATTTGAACCAGGTTTACTACACGCCGGAGAGACTACACAGATACGGTCTGAGACAGTCCCCGGAGTGCGAACGCTGCCATGCACAAGTTGCTGGCTTCCTGCACATGGCATGGAACTGCCCTGGGATCCAAAAATTTTGGGGAGAAGTGTTCTCGGAAATAAGCCTGTTACTGAATACGGAGATTGAGTTCTCCCCGGCGCTGGCCCTGCTTGGATATTCGAAGCCACTTCCGGTGGCATTACGGCGTATGGTGGATGAGGGGCCCGTTACCTACTAAGGAGAAATGGAACAGAGACATGTTATACTGCTGCACCCAATCGGAAGTATATAGTGAACTGCTCCCCCCTAAGAGTCGCCCCAAGAACTTCTGGAGTCTGTACAAGGCACATGCAGAGGTCAGCGGAGGTGGGGAGGGCAGTGAGCAGGATGTTGGTTCGTCTGAGCCAGAGGTGACGGGGAGTCAGGGATCGGGAACGGGCCGGAGGCGGGAGGAAGATCTAGGATAGATACACGGATACGGTTTCTAGCATGGATTGAGAGAGTGGGTTGGGACTGATGGAACACTTAATGTAAGTATTTGGGCCTGCTGGGGGGTCGGGTTGGAGGGTGGGAGGAGGCTGGGCGGCTAGCCAGGGACGCATGACACATCTCCCTTTCCTTCCTCTTCCCTCCCCCCCCCCCCCCTCGGCAGCTGCCCGAGGAGACACTCGGATAATCCAACTAGAGGAGTGGTGCGGGCAGACACACAATTGACAATAATGGGTGGGGGGTTAGTTGGGGTAGGTAGTAGTTGTTTTCTTTTACGAGCGGGGGGTATGGGTTTGCAGCAATAGGGGTTGGGCTGAACGACTGCTAGTAACACACTGCAAAGGGCACTGAGTGGTTGCAGGAATGACAGCGCTGAGTTGCCGGCCACATACTTATTGCATATTGTTACACCGTGCTATTCTTGAGCGCCGCCGGGCCTCCGGGATGTCGGCAAACAGGCTGTGTTCAAATCCGTGATTGTGACTGTATGTGCTGTTTCAATTCCGGCTCCCGGCCTTACTGTGCTGCGAGAAGTGCGCCCTGTAACTTGTTTGACAACGAAATAAAGGTTTTTGAAACTTAAAAAAAAAAAAAAAAAAAAAAAGGAATACCAAGTTTAGTAGAGATGATTTTAGTTACTTCATTCCAAAATTCGCCAAGATTTGGGCACCCAAAAAACATATGGATAATATCAGCTCCTTGCAAGTCACATTTAGGACAGTTTGTACGATCGCTGAAATTATTATTATTGGATGCCCATTTAAGAATCCGATCTGGTGTGTGATATAGATGACATATGGTTTTAAATAGCTGTAACTTAAGATTTGAGGATTGAACCGCAAGATTGAAACTGTTTAAAGAGGAAGTAATAAAATCTGGTGTTATTTCCAAAAAAAAAAAAAAAAAACTCTCGACTTGGTGGGTCCATGGAATGCCTCAAAACAGAACATCCTGCAACACTCAGTGGCCAAAGTATCCTTCCAGCTGGACCTAGCAATCAAGGCAGTAATGCTTCATGAACATATGGAGTAAAGCCCATGTCACATTCGGACATAAGTCCAGAACAGGTACTACACCTGCCGGCGCGGTTGTACCAGCGGCTATGGTCAAATGAGGTCTTCTGGGGGCTGTTTCTTAACCAATGCGTAGTAGATTGTTATACAGAGGCCCATCAGCCTTAATATGGTCCTTTTTACAGCACTGCCTTACCGGTCTGTGCGCAAGTCCACCCCTCAAAGAGCTGATCAGCCAGCCTATGGCCTTTGGTACGATTGATGTAAAAGCTCAAAGCCTTTTTGGGATCTAAATGGAGAAGTCTTTTCTCCTCTTTCAAGTCATGATGTGGGGCACATAATGCTAGAAGGGTGATGGCTTGTTTAATATGAAAGGACATCACAACTTTCTGCAAAAATGCCACTGTAGTCCGCAATACCAGTTTGTCTGAAATAAAGGTGATGAACCTGTAGTTCACTCACTCAACGAGCAGGGATTATTGCTGCAAGATGGGCTGTTTTGAGAGTTTGGAGATGTAAAGGACAGCTGTACATCTGCTCAAACAAAGTACACATCAGGAAGTTGAGGACCAGGTTAAGGTCCCACTAGGGCATTATGAAAGATTTGGGTGGAAATTTGTGGACCAGACCTTTAAGGAACCACATCACAACAGGTGATTTAATCAAGAACAATTGATGCAGTAAACACAAAAAAGCTGAAAGGGCTGAGAAGTAACCGTTAACTGTGTCTGCTGCAAGTCCTTGCTAGGCTAAAGACAGCACAAGAGGCAGAACATCCAAGAACCTTGTCTGAAATGGATCTGTGTTACTAGAATTACATGAAGCTACAACCTTGTCCTTGCATCCAGCATAGTCAGATTTCATATATGGACGTTCGGCTGCCAAAATGATATGAACAACTTTGGGAGGGAAATCAAAGGCAATTAACTGTCACTGCTCAATCTCCACATATGGAGATGTAGATAACGCACGCCCCGGTGCAGGACCTGCCTCCCACATTACACTTCACTGGCTCAAATAAGGTTAGAGTTTGGCCTCCTACATCAAACCCTGGCCAGGCACAGTTTTGATGTTATCTGCTGGTATAAGATCAGATAACACCAGGTCAGACCCCTTTGCAGGCATCCAAACCCTTATCCAAACCCACACCCATAACACATCCGCACACCACTTGCCCACCTGCACATAACCTCAGACTCGATGGAATCATAATTTCATTGAACCAAATCAAAGAAGAACTCCAAGCTCTCAATAATCGTTTAGCGAAACAACCTTGGGATGACAGAACAACTAGACATCACAAAATCTGCCAACCCAGAAGCCAAATTACCACTAACACGAATCCCTACTGTCCCAGCTGGTCCTCAGTCCCCTCCTCCAACAATTCATCTCGACCAATCAGAAGCACCAACCTGCTCTCAGAAAGTGATTTACTCTCCCTGGTGAGTTCATATGATCCCGCGCCTATGAAGCCTAACACACCTCCAGCATCACGAACTCCCGCCCCACTAAAGCCTAACATACCCGCAGCATCATTAATTGCTACTATTACCCTAATCCCCATAGGACCACTAAACCAAATACCAGAGGCATCACAAACAACAACCTTAGAAGAATCTGTATCACGCAAGAACCCTCTTCTACCACCAGCACCCCCACACTCAAATGTATTCTCCTAAATTGCAGATCTGCCGCTCGACATGCAGCGGACATAGCTGATCTCCTCCTCACACATGAGCCAGGCTTGATAATGCTAACTGAAACTTGGTTAAAAGAAACCTCCACACCAATCATTGACATTCTAGTTCCACCCCACTACAACATCATCAGACTAGACAGAGCTAGAGCCGACAAGCCTGGGGGTTGCATAGCCTGCATACACCGCAGCAATATCTCGGTAAGCAGAGTCATCTCCCCTTTATTCCAATCTTGTGAATACATGTGCCTTAACATCACCAGCACGGGTACACCGGTCTGCTCTCTGCATATCATTTATCATCCACCAGGTCAGAACCTCACCTTCACCGAACACTTCATGGACATGGTGTCATCATACATGGGTCGACAAAACACCCAAATATTCCTCGGAGACTTCAATCTCCATTGGAATGATCCTAATGATACAGCGTGAACAGTCTTAAGAATTTCCTGGCTGACCTAGACCTAACGCAATTCTGCAACATCCCAACACACGACAAAGGATCGATCCTGGACTTATTAATATCTAAAACAAGCTCCATTCAGCTAGAGTCGATCCTACCTTGCGACTGGTCAGACCATCACATCATCACTTTCCCCATTAAGGAAAAGGTGAAAACTAGCTCAGCCCAACCGACAAGACCAAAAGTGTGGAAAAGAGACCTAAAAAAACTTAAGCCCAATATCCTACCGTCCTCCTGTGCCAACCTATTGCTGCCTCTCGCAGGATCTTCTACAGTACACAAGCTCACCAACCACTACCTCTCGACCATGACATCAATAATAGATGAGGTAGCACCTCTGCAACTAAAAAGAGTCTCTTTGAAAGACTCTAAACCTTGGTATAACGGTATACTCAATGAGGATAGGCGCTCCCTCAGAACTGCAGAACGGGCCTGGAGGTCAACACCATCTACCAACCACCTTTTGATTCTCAGGTCAAAGAGAAACGCATATTTCCGCAAGATCAAGCGCACCAAAGCAGATTACTTCAGCCTCCAACTTGACCAGGCAAGAAACCGTCCCAAAAAACTCTTTGAGCTGATCAAAACCCAATCTAAGGAAGCACCTCATCGACCACAAGATGTTGAATGCTCGCAGCCAAACTGTGAAGAATTCTCCACCTTCTTCTCCCTGAAGACCAACACCATCAAGAAAGACCTCCTAAAGGATCTAACCTTATATGCGAGACCGAATACACTTACCTCTCCTGCTCCAGTACCACGCCAGGCCAACCCCCATCAAAGCCTATTCCTAAAAATAATGCAAGACGGTCATCATTTTCATCCTACTCCGTAGTTGCCCTAGGCAAAATTCTCAGTGCATTGAACCCAGCCAACCACTCCGCTGACCCGCTTCCGGCAAACGCAGTCAAAGACCTTACTCCACTGCTTCTACCTCTCTGGTCTAAGATCATAAATAGTTCTCTTCAACAAGGATGCATCCCAGACATCCTCAAAGTAGGCCAGGTTTCACCCATTCTAAAGAAGCCCACAGCAGACCCCACGGACTTAAACAACTATCGCCCAATCTCCAATATTCCTACCCTAGCCAAGCTACTGGAAAAATGTGTACATATACAGCTAACGAAACATATTGATCATTTTGACCTACTCAACAAACACCAATCAGGGTTCCATGCTGGTCACAGCACAGAATCAGCCATGACTCACATCATTGACGATGCGCTTCAAATACTTGACCAAAATGGATCCTGTTTGCTCATCCTACTTGACATATCCTCAGCCTTTGATACGGTTAAACACGATAACCTCTTAGACCTCCTGAAACACTATCTGGAACAGTGCTAAGCTAGTTCACTTCATTTCTCCAAAATCGGACACAACAATTCAAAATCAATAACACCCTGTCCAAACCCGTCCCAGTGACCCTGGGGGTACCGCAAGGTTCAGCACTATCCCCAACAGTGTTCAATCTCTTCCTGGAACCTCTAACTGAAATTCTACAAACCTCTAACGTGCAATACCACATGTATGCAGATGATACACAGCTATATCTCAAGATACACTCCCTAGAGGACATCAAACTACTTAACATAGCTCTTAGGAACACCCAAACTTGGCTGGCAGAAAATCATCTTAAACTGAACGCCCTAAAGACTGAATTTCTCCTAATAGCCCCGCCGGCTCAAATCCCAAAAATGCAAGATTGGATCAAACATTTCACGGCGTTCAACGTACAACCGACCATTGTGGACTCAGTGAAATCACTTGGAATAACTTTAGACAGTAACATCAACATGCAAAAACATATCAGCAATGCTACAAAGGGAGCCAATCTTCAGTTAAACACATTGAGGAAACTAAAACCCTTCCTACCACACAATGACTTTAAGCAGGCAGTACGAGTTCTGGTTATACCCAGAGTGGAATATGGTTGTGTCACCCTTTGTGGCCTGCCCAAAACATCAACCGCACCCCTTAGAGCTTCAATCAACGCGGCAGCAAGACTCATAACTGGATCTAGACGTAGCTCCCACATTACTCCGGACCTTCAATCCCTGAACTGGCTACCCCTAGATGCGAGAATTCAGCTGAAAATTGCGTGCATGATGCACAGAGCCTTACATCAAAAGACCCCCAGTTACCTGGCACAGAAACTGACGATCTCTGGTGGGACCAGATCCTCAAGAAATGCTGAAAAATTACTACTGAAACCACAAAAATTCCATAAGAAAAAAACCTATAACAGATTATTCTCTGGAATGGCACCCAGAATTTGGAATGCCTTACACCCCCAGAAATCAGACTTAACCCTTCCACTGCAGCTTTTAAAAATGAAGTCAAATCCATCCTCATGGCTAAATACACATGAGTATGGTCTACTGAATCAAGGTGGTGAAAGGCAGCTAGCTCTTAACCACAAGACACTTATTAAGGCTAAATATAACTATATTGTCTTTCTTTATTATATTCTTTGTACCTCTGTGTGGATCTACTATTATTGCTTGTATATGTAACATTTACTGTTTGTATAGCGCTCTGATATCCTCTAGGATCTTGTTCGCGCTTTATAAAACTTTCAAAATAAATACAAATAAATACATTAAACCAACTGTTGTGGTATGAAATCCAGCACAGGGACACTTGCCAAGCGAGGAGATATCTTCAGACATCTTTGGAAAGTAGCAAGCTTACGGACCTTTGGAATACTCATCTTGGTCATTCAACATTCCAAAAATTAGCATGGAAATGTGTAAAACAAATTCCGGTGGTAAAGGACAAGGCAACCTTTGCAGATAGGTCCCATGCCTGGATGTCCTCGAATTCTTATAAATCCCTTGCACCGCAAAAGTACTTTAATCAGGACTATTCCAAAGAGGTAAAAATGAAATTCTTAAGGCACAGACTGGGCTTCCTCGCATGTACCCAGCAGCTTCCACCATGGCTGAGAGCCACAACTTAAAGCACGTGTAGTCTGTGCAACACCAACCAAGGAGACATCTTGCACCTAATCTGTACCTGTAAGGATCTACATCAAGAACGGTTACTGCTATTAAAAGCACCCATCAAGCAGTGTTGGCTTGCTTTAACCCTGGAAACACGCAGCTGAACTGCAGATTAGTAAAATACTTAAAGTTGGCCGAACAAAAAATACCTAAAATATGAATAGCCCAACACCAGCCACACAAGAAAGAAGATCCTGTGGTGCAACTAACTTACAACCCGGGACTGGCTTTCCTCAAAGGACAGAGCACTAGCACTTTTCTTGAACACATTTTGAGCAAGAACTAACAACAAGAACTATACGCTCTATATGGCACCTTAATACGCCCACGCCCAGCATCAGCCAGGAACAGCGAATGCACTGCACTTTATCTTGCGAACAAATTAACCTTGCCATCGCCTGCATAGCTAACTTTTTTAATGTACAGTAATTGTAGCTTTTGTTTTATGGTTTTTATCACTGTATAACAATAACTCTACTGTATCTTTCTTAAGCAAATATAGCAATGGTTTTTAGTAACTTTGCAAAAATAAAAATAAACTTGCCCTGCTGCTGGAGCAGAAGATCCTCACCAAGCGGCAGCCTGATTGGAGGGCAGATGCCTATGCCCAGAAGGTTCAAGTACCACATTTACTTGTCCTAATCTAGAACCATGAGGCTGATTTGGGCCTGGTGATTTCTAATCTTTTTCAGAAGTCTGGCCAGGAGAGGCAGTGGCGGGAAGGCACAAAGGATTCCCGTGCACCAAAATAGGTGGAATGCGTCTCTGAGAGATATCCTTCTTGGGAACTACAATCTGGTAAAGCATTGACACTGCGTTCTCGGTGGCGGCAAAGATATCTAGCCAGGACTATTTCCATTGCTCGGAGAGCCCTGAACCACATACGGGCGCTGTTGCCATTCATGACCTGCAAGGCAGCGCAAACTGAGTTTGTACGTCCTGATATTTCAGGATCCCGCTGGGTGGTTCACAACCAAGAAGATGCTTTGTAGTCTCAACCAAGGACCTCACTCCACCCTGCTTATTGCAGTATCACATGGCAGTGATGTTGTCCATGAGCATCTGGATTAGCCTCCTTTTAATGGACGATAGGTAGGCCTACAAAGCCAAGAGAATGTCCCGCAACTCCTATAGATTGATGTGGAAGGGGTCTCTATCAAAGACCAAAGTCCTTTCATTTCCACCTCTCCCAGATGACCTCCCCAATCCAACAGCAATGCATCAGTCACCACCCTCAGCTCCGGATGGAGAGTCTGCTGCTGTCCCAACTGCGAATGTGCTGCCACCACTGCAGGTCTTTGCATTCTTCTCCAAAATCTGGATGTAATCAGACAGGCTCTTCAAGTGCTAGGCCCACTGAGACTTCAAATTCTACTGCGGGGAGTCTGTGTGCCATCTGGCGTCGTCCACCAGCAGGATGCAGGAGACCAAGAGAACAAGAAATTGCAGATCCACTCTCACGGAGACCCAGGGCGAAGAGACTGAAACATCGGGATTATAGCTTGAATATTCTGGATTCACTTATCCAGAGGGAAAGACAGAAAGTGCACCATATCCAGAATGGCTCTGACGAACAGATGCTTCTGTGAAGGAGTTAGGAAAGACTTGGCACAATGATCAAAAATCCTGAAGGTGTTAAGGAGGTTTGCCATAGTCTGGACATTGTCTATGAATAACTTTTGAGGGCCCACCTTCTACAATTAGCAGTTGAAGTAGGGGAAGACTGGCATCCCCTACCTTTGAAGATATGCTGCAACAGCCACTATCACTTTCGTGAGCACCCAAGGGGCACTGGTAAACTGAAAATACTCCTGCCCCACCTTGAACTGCATATAATGCCTGTGGGACTGCAGGGTGGGAATATGAAAATAAGTGTCCTGTAGGTCTACCACAACCATCCAGTCTCCTAGATCCAGGGCACACACAACTTTGGCCAACGTGAGCCTCACATATACCAAAAGAAATTGACAGGGTGTAACGGGGGAGCGGGAGGAGGGCTGGACCAGGGGGAATTGTGGTGTCCGCGCCCCGCTGACCCTGCAACCCCTTCTCCATTACAGACTGACCCGTGGAGAAACAAGCACTACGATAGTGATGCACATGACGACAGCAGCGGCCCCTTTAACTCGGCCTACGCTTCCGAAGAGGAGGCAACACCCCCTGATGACGTCAACCCGGCCGGAATGGCCATAAGCCAGGAAGTGATGTACGGAGGGTGTGTTTACACCCGGGGAGAGCGGAAGGAGGAAGACGAGACGGTGGAGAGCGGAGAAAAAGACGGAGACGAAGAGGAGAAGAACCCGAAGGAACATCGAGGAGGCGTCGTGAAGTCGGTGAAGGAAGGAGAGCCAGGAGGCCAACGACCCCGTGATCCGCCGTGCCACACTCCCGAGGGAGGAGTGTGGCTGTCACAGGTACGGCGGCGTTGGGCAGCCTGGGTGGGGAGCCGGAGTGCTCACGTGTAAATAGGTGTACAAAGCCCTTGTTTGTTTCCTCCCCGTTGTTTGACCGTCCCCTCCTCCATTTCCCTTTCCAACCCTGTACCTCACCTCCTACCCCAACCTCCGCTCACCGTGCACTGAGTTAAATAGCACTGAGTTCAAAAGCACTGTACACAAGGGTATTTCCTCACTACCCCGGCCCCCTAAGGTGCAAGACTGGGATAGAACCTGAACTAATGACATCCCTTTTCTGGTCTCTTCCATGTGGGTGAGCTGGCCTGGGTTCCTCGACACGCCCCCAAGACCGAACAGAAACCAGGAGAAGACAAGATAACCGCCACGGATCCCGGCGCACCGTCCCGTGACCGCCTGACACAGAGAAGAAGAAAGACTTTTGTATATAAAAGCACATTAAAAATAAAACCTTCATTACCATCTATACCTGGTGCCTCGGTCGTCCCTTCTCCCACGCCTACACAGGGCAAAGATCTAAAATTGGGCAAAGGCCTCCACTCTATTTCAGCACCAGGAAATAACGGGAGTAACATCCAATCCCTAGTTCCGATGCCAGGATCCTCTCAATGGCTACTTTGTACAAAAGAGCCTGAACATCCTGCTGTAGGATGAACAAACGATCCTTCAATAGCTGCTCTGGTGTAGGTAGAATATTCGGGCAGAGTAGCAGACTGGCTATTGGCGGCCAGCGATACTCACGCCCCGCTTATTACATTTTCACGTGCCAGACATTCTGATGCCCACAAAGGGTTCTCAAGTGAACTTAAAACTCAAAAACTTCTGCTTCGTCAGTCAGAGAGGAAATGGAGGCATTGTTATGCCAGTGGAGATAGACAGCTTTACCTATCAGTCCGCAGGGACTATAAGAAAGTCTTACTGACTAAGGCCTCGTATTTTTCTACTAGGATACTCACTGCCCTCAACAAACCTAGAGAAATTTTCAGGATTGTAACTGACCTTAGCAGCGATGACAGAATCTCTCCTTGTCAAGCCCCCACCCAAAAGATGTGCAATTCATTTAACAATTTCTTTGTGGAAAAAATCGAAATCATTAGGGCCAGCATTCCCACCACTGCCCATGTGAAGTCTGACGATGACAATCCTATTAACTCATCCACTATGAATCAATTCATAGCTATATGTCCTAACATCTTATCTGAGTTAATGTCCCGAGTTAAGTTGGGCTCTCCCAAGGACTGCTGCCCTCCTTCTGTCCTGAGGAATATTTTTTCGGCCCTACCTCACAGTATTCTTCCTTTCCTTAATTAATCTCTTCGCAAGGGAGAAGTACCTAGAGCCTTCAAAAATGCTACGTTGGTCCCTCTCCTAAAGAAACCAGGAGCAGACCCCTCGAATTCCTCCAATTACCGTCCTATCTCCCTCCTTCCCTTTCTGGCAAAAATCTTGGAGGGCCATGTGGCTAGGTGCCTTTCCAATTTCATTGAAAAATCTGATTACTTCGAGCCTAATCAAGCCGGATTCCGGCCAGCTCACTCTACTGAGTCAGTCATTCTGACGGTAATGGACACCTTGGAGGCTAATGCTGATAGGGGGACCCAGCAGGCACTTGTGCTTCTAGACCTGTCTGCCGCGTTCGACACGGTCAACCACAACATCTTGCTGTACCGTGTCGAACAGGCAGGCATTCGGGGCGCCGCCTTCAAATGTATAAAGTCCTTCCTCACTGGCAGAACCCAAGCAGTTCGCCTTGGGAACCACACTGCCTCTAATCTGTCCACTTTCTGTGGGGTCCCACAGGGTTCATCCCTTTCCCCACTGTTGTTCAATTTCTACATTAGGCCTCTGATTCACTCACTTAAAGCCATGAGAACTACTGTCTTCAATTATGCGGACGACCTCCAGCTTGTTTTTTCTCTCGATTCTCCCAATGCAGGCGCCGAATTCCAATCTACAATGCTCCATATTCAGCGCTGGATGGATCTTAATCAGCTGAAACCCAACCCAGGCAAGACGGAATTGGTGCTGCCTGGGAAGAGCTCCACCTGTTGGGGTTCCCATTTCTGGCCAGGCAAATTAGGCCCACCTCCCACTCCTTCTCCTTCAGTGAAAAGTCTCGGGGTGATTATTGACTACGATCTTTCATTTAATGGACACGTGGGAAACGTGGTCTCCACCAGTCTTTTTCAGTTGCGTAAAATCAGTAAAATCGCGCATCTGCTGTCCCACTCAGCTCTGGTTCAGGTGGTAATAGCTCTGGTGCTCTCACGCCTAGATTCTTCTAATTCTCTTTACACTGGCCTCCCTCAGGGCCTGCTTAACCGCCTCCAAGGATCCAGAATCAGGCGGCGAGACTGATTCACAAACAGCCGAGATGACAATCGGCAAGGCACCTACTGTCAAAACTATATTGGCTGCCCATAGCGCAACGTACCGCCTTTAAGACAGGCTTTATAGTCTTTAAAACATTGCATTGTAATAGCCCTAAATTTCTTAATAGCCTAATCACCAAACATGTCCCTATGTGCAACCTTCGATCTGCTCACCTTCATCTCCTCACTATTCCTACCATCAAACTTAAAAGGCAGGGTAGACGCAGTTTCTCCTACCTGTCACCCAGACCCTGGAACTCATTTCCACTCTCAATTAGAACTGTGACAATTTACTGGGCTTTAGAAGGGCCTTGAAAACATGGCTCTTCGGGCAACCCTGCTGACCTGGCCTCTTACAGTAGCATATACTCGATTAGCGTCATGAAACCTCTGGTGACCGTGCGCTTGATAAATTCCTATTAACATAACATAACATAACAGTAGAAAGGGATGACAAGGCATATGTGTTTTCAATGAGATGGACATATGCCACAGAGAGTAAAGATAAAGTGGTGTGCTGCAGTAGCAGGAGTGCCGAGGAGCTTAGCAGTATGTTACCTTTGTGGGCCTGGATGTTGTCGGGCGACATCGGCTTTTAAAGGTGGGGGAGGGAGGCTGTGTGATGTGGAGGTAGACCATGGCATTGTCTTGGTACTTAGCCTCTTACTAACCCGGTCCTAACGTGCGGAGAAAAGCAGAGGGAGCACACGTTGAACCTGATTTCTTTGAGGTGCTCCAGGACCAAGTGTGCCTTCTCTGAATACAGAGGTGGCATTAAATGTCATGCCCATTAGTGACACCTAAATGTCAATCGAAAAATCAGTAGATCTCATCCATGTGTGTCAACGAAGCACCACGCTAGTACCAACTGACCTGCCCAAGCAGTCAGTGGTGTTCAGCCCAGATCGGATGACATATTTCACTGCGTCTAGTTAATCTTACATTATTTCCGGAAGGTTGGTGTGGAATTCTTTATGGGCTTTTAGCAGGATGGAGTAGTTTCTGTCCTGTAACTCCAGTTCTGTAGTAGGGGTATCTCTGTTATAGTCATAATCTAGTGAATAGTCCCGCCCATGTGCGTGGACCCCGGAACAATCAAAAATAATCTCTTACAGTGTCAAAAAATGCAGAAATGCATAGACACTTAAGAGAGAATTTAAAGACAGATAATGCAGCCAAAAAAGGCTACACTGTCCAGTACTTCAACTAGAAATTCCACCACAAAATCCACAAAACAGCAAAGCCTGTACAGATTTCCCTTGCTTAACAGCAAAATCCCTCAGGAATGATAGAGAGAAGAACCTGGACAGACAAGCCCCATAGGCTGCCATTATGTGGCTTAAATAGGATACTGTGCCTTTAAGGAACCTTCCAGAACCTTCTCTCAGTATCCCAGAATGCATAGCAGGTCCAACTTAGTTTCAGTTCTTTTTGAAGGCGTAAAAAACGCCAGACCTGTAGCTTTATGCACCTGAACAAATCTCCACCGGGGAGGCGGGAGGGCGCTTATGACTATAACAGAGATACCCCTACTACAGAACTGGAGTTACAGGACAGAAACTACTCCTTCTGTAGTAGGGGATCTCTGTGTATAGTCATAATCTAGTGAATAGAATGGCAAGCCCATCCCCACATCAAGCAGCGGTGGAGAGCATGAAATTACGCCACTATTGTACTAACAAATTCCGCAGCGAAGCCTGCCCAACCTGAGCGTCTGCCCTGGCATCAGTGTCCAGGCAGTAATGCTTAGCAAAGGTATGGACCGACTTCCAAGTGGCCGCCTTGCAGATCTCTGCAAAGGGAACATTACGAAGCATAGCTGTCGTGGCAGCTTTGCCTCTGGTGGAATGAGCCTTAGGTTTACCCCCTAAGGTCTTATTAGCTTTGCAGTAACACAATTGTAAGCAGGACACAATCCACCTCGAGATGGACTGTTTAGAGGTAGCAAGACCTGTCCTGACTGAGCCATAATTAATGAACAATTGGTCTGACCTACGAATATCTTTAGTCTCATCAAGATAAAACTTCAGCACCCTCCTCACATCCAGGGAATGTAAAGACCTTTCCGCTGGAGATGACGGATTCTGAAAGAACGTAGGCAAAGTAGTCTGATTGATATGAAAATCAGAAACAACCTTGGGAAGAAACTTAGGGGGAGTACGCATAACAACCTTAGCAGCATGAAAAACAGTATAAGGTTCTTGGCAACACAACGCCTGAATTTCACTCACCCTGCGGGCCGATGTAATGGCCACGAGGAACGCCGCCTTCCAGGACAGGTGCTGCAACGAAGCCTTATGAATAGGTTCAAAAGGCTCCTTCATCAATCTGGACAGCACCACATTCAAGTCCCACGAAGGCGAAGGAAGCCTGACAGGAGGGAATACTTTCTTCAAGCCTTCCAAAAAATCTTTGATCACAGGGATCTGGAAAAAGGAAGTCTGTGAAGGGCCTTTCCTGTAGGCAGTCAAAGCAGCCAGATGAACCTTAATGGAATGGACATTAAGGCCCGACTGCGCCAGATGCAGTAGATATGGAAGGATGACATCTTCCTTGCATGTCGTAGGGTTAAAGTTCTTAGACTTGCACCAGATGCAAAACCTCTTCCACTTGTAAGCATAAGAAGTCCTAGTGGAAGGGCGTTTAGCCTCCTTCAGTATGTCCATACAATCCTCTGGGAGATTCAGATGGCCATATTGCACTATTTCAGGAGCCATGCCGCCAAACTCAAAGACGAGAGGTTGGGGTGCACCATCCGCCCCCCGAACTTCGTGAGAAGGTCCGGCCTGCACGGCAGCTTCATGTGAGGAAGGAGAGACCGGTGAAGCAGGTCCGTGAACCACCACTGTCTGGGCCATTCCGGGGCAATCAGAATCATTCTCGCCCTGGATTGAGACAGCTTGATGAGAACCGCCGGAATCAGGGGAATTGGTGGAAAAGCGTACAGAAAGCTGTTCGACCAGTTGATCCATAACGCGTTCCCCAGCGTCCCCGGCTGGTAGTACCTGGAGGCGAAGCCTCGGCATTTTCTGTTTTCGGCGGTGGCGAACAGATCTACGTCTGGAGTCCCCCACCTTGCGAAGACTTCTCCCAGAACTTCGTCGCTTATGACCCACTCGTGGTTTTCCTGAATGAGTCTGCTCAGTTCGTCTGCCTGAACATTCTGCACACCTGGCAGGTGGGTGGCCGTTATCGACAGTCCTCGAGCCAGAAGCCAGTGCCAGATCGCCTGCGCCTCCTGCGACAGAGTGCGCGATCTCGAGCCGCCCTGCTTGTTGAGGTAATACATCGTTGTCGTGTTGTCTGTCTGAACAAGCAGAGAGTTGGTCTGAAAGGACGGGTGAAAAGCCTTCAGCGCCAAGTGCACAGCCCTGAGTTCCAGGAAATTGATGTGGTACGTGGCCTCCGTCTGGGACCACGTCCCTTGAATCTGCAGGTCTCCGGAGTGCGCTCCCCAGCCCTGGAGAGAAGCATCCGTCACGAGAGTCTGTGTGGGAATGTCCTTGTGGAAGGGAACCCCTCTGAGAAGATTCTCCTTCGAGCACCACCACTTCAGAGACTGAAGAGCATGTAGAGACAGTGGTATCTTGTCGCCCCAAGATCCTCTCCTCTGGTCCCATTGATCCTCCAAGCACTCCTGCAGCGGTCTCATGTGCAGCCGCGCATGTGGCGTCAGGAAGATACACGAGGCCATCGATCCCAGCAGAGAAGACACCGTCCTCACTGTCGTGGATGGAGTAGACATGAGAGCCTGAGCCTTCCGAAGGAGTGATAAACGTCGCTCCTCCGAAGGAGACACGCTTGCTGACAGCGTGTTGATGGAGGCTCCCAAGTACTGGATGCACTGGACCGGAGTCGGGACAGACTTGGACATGTTGATGTGCAACCCCAGCTTGTTCAAGAGAACGCACGTCCTCTGGAAGTGTGCTTGAGCTTCCGAGAAGGAGGAGGCCTTGATCAACCAATCGTCCAGGTACGGGTAGACAAACACCTTGTTCTTCCTCAGGTGTGCCGCTACCACTGCCATGCATTTCGAAAATGTCCTGGGTGCAGACTTCAGCCCGAAGGGAAGCACCGTGTACTGATAGTGATTGGTGCCGACTTGAAAGCGCAGAAACTTCCTGTGTTTGCATGCAATAGGCACATGGAAGTATGCATCCTGTAGATCAATGGCACACATCCAATCTCCTCGTTGCAGCTGAGGGTAGATCTGATGCAACGACAGCATGCAAAACTTTTCTCTGCGAATCCACTTGTTTGCCTGTCGCAAGTCCAGAATGGGCCTGAACTCGTTCTTGTCCTTCTTGCGGACGAGAAAGAACCGAGAGTAAAGACCTCTTCCTCTTTGAGACAGAGGTACGTCCTCTATCGCCCTTTTTCTCAGCAGGATGTCTGCCTCCGCCTGGAGCTCGCGCAGCTGGTACTGCGAGCTGACCGGAGGGATCGATGGAGGAGGGCTGATGAACCGAAGACTGTATCCATTGCAAACAATATTCAGCACCCACTTGTCCTGAGTAATTTTTCTCCACTCTGCCAGAAAAAATTGAACGCTTCCCCCCACCGGAGCGGGTAACGGACGAGGGGGAAGTAACCGCTCAGGGTCGAGACCCGGCCGGGCCCTTGGTCGCGGTAGAGGACTGCTGTCTACCTCTACCCCCCTGGCGTTTCTGGAAGGGCCTTCTGTACTGCTGCTGTTGCGGCTGCTGCTGATGCTGCCCAGAAGACTGTCCCCTTCCTCGACCCTGCGACCCGAACCGTCGCTGGAACTGGCGGTAGGGTTTCTTCTCCTTGGGCTTCTCCAGGCCCACCGCCGTCAGGGTCTCAGCCTCGGCCTTCATCCTGGCCATTTCATCATCCGCGTGTTTCCCGAAGAGGGTATCTCCGGAAAACGGCAGATTCGCCACACATTGTTGCGCTTCAGGCTTAAGGGACGTCAACCTGAGCCAAGCATGGCGCCTCTGGTTTATACCGTGGCAGTATCCATGAGCGGACAGCAGGGAGATATCTGCCGCGGCACTAATGGCCTGGTTAGAGACCAGCATCCCCTCCTGGACGATCTCCATGAAGTCCTCTCTGCGGTCGCGAGGAACGAGGTCTGCAAACTGCTCCATCGAGTCACACAGCGAACGGTTATATCGTCCCAACAGAGCCGAGTCACTGGCGGCCTTCATCGTTGTGGAGGACGTCCCACACTCCTTCCGTCCAGCCAAGTCCATCCAGCGGCTCTCCTTATCAGGAGGCACAGTGGATGCAGGGTAGGTGGCATGGAGCTTCCGAGCCGCTGTCACGATCACCGAATCCGGTGTCGGGTCCTTTCTCAAGAAAGCTGGGTCCGACTCTGGAGCTCTGTATTTCTTGATGAGCCTGGAGGGCGCAGACTTCACCACCGCCGGTGTTAGGAAGAGCTGTTCCGCAGGCTCAAGGAGCCCTGGCACCAAAGGTAGTAGGGGGCGAGACAGGTGTTTCTTATGTAATGTCTCAAAGATCACAGAAGTTGAAGGCGTAGGAGCTGTAACCTTGATCCCCAACTTCGCCACCCCACGCAGGAGAACCTCCTGAAACGTACCAATGTCATCTACTGGGGACACCCTAGTCTCCGGTGAATCAGATAACGTTGGCGAGTAGGAACGGGTCCCCGAGGTAGAACGGGACCGGGACCTATGCCTCCTATGGCGATGCCTGGATCTCGATGAAGACCCGCGACCACTCCTAGATCTGTCTCGTTTACCCGAGCGAGACCTAGATCTCTTGGGCCTGGGCCTGTCCGTAGGCCTCCCCGGGTCAGACGCCTTAGGCTTCGGAAGAACCTTCGATTTAGGAGTCTTCTTCGGGGGTGTCGGGTACTTGGGTACCGACACCGATCTCGGCAGAACCGGTGGAGGAGGCGTAACCGGAACCGGGACCTTCGGAGCCGGCAGGGGAGGCAACGGGAGAGGGGGTCGGAGCCCTCGGAGGCGGACCCCTGGGTAAAGGAGGCGGAGTAGGCTTCTTCGGGGTATACACCACGGAATACGCCGTTCCCGGCGAGCCACCACCATGTCCAGACTGTGGGGAGACCCCACAGTCCTGGGCCTGTCCTGACGACCTCCTGACGCCGAAGACCGGTGCCCAGACATCGAATGTGGGTCCTTCGACGGCGATCGGCCCTTCGGCTTCGACCGTTCCACACTCCTCGACGTCGACCGGTGTCTATGCCTCGACGTCGACCCCGACCAGATGGATGAACCGCGAAATCTCGACGACGAGCGATGGCGCCTCGACGGCGACCTCGATCTCTTAGATCGCCTCGACGTCGACCTCTTAGACCGTCTCGACGTCGATCTCTTAGACCGTCTCGACGTCGACTTCCTCGGCGCCGGAGACCTCTTCCGTCTCGACGGCGACCCTGACGACGAGGATCCCCTCGACGACGATGACTTCCACGGCAAACGGCGGTGTCGCCTCGACGGCGAGCGCCGACGCCGGGTCCTCCGATGTCGTCCACTCGACGCCGACGAAATCGACACCGGCTTCGACGGCGGCCTGAAAACGTCCCTCGACGTCGACGGGCGACGTTTTCTCAACCCAGAGCCCTGGGGAGTCCGGGAACTGGCCGTGGACCTTCCTCTCGACGTCGTGGTCATAGCCACTGACCCAGACGAAGATTTTGGACGAGAGCCGGACTTCCTGCCCCTGGGGAGCCCCCCAGAGGCCTCAGCATGGGCAGAAGGAGCCCCTCCTGACCCACCTCGAGCCTTCAATCTTCTTTCTTCAAGTCCCTGAAGTCTGATTTTTCTCCTGTCCTTCAGGGTCCTTCCAGAGAAGCCTCTACAGATCACACACTCCTCAGGGATGTGGGAAGAGGGAAGGCAGAGGATACAGACCTCATGGGGGTCTGATTTGGCCTTCTTCCTGGAGCACTCCGGGCATTTATCAAATAATGCAGGCATTATTGACAACAAAAGAGTGCAGAACCCCAAGAAGAAAGTCACCAAAGTACTCTGAAAGCACAACAATCGAATTTAGTGCAAAAAACACCAACAAAACCCTTGAAAAGGGAGAGCTCAATGCTCCAGGGTCCTGCTTGCAGGAGCCGGAAAAAAGAACTGAAACTAAGTTGGACCTGCTATGCATTCTGGGATACTGAGAGAAGGTTCTGGAAGGTTCCTTAAAGGCACAGTATCCTATTTAAGCCACATAATGGCAGCCTATGGGGCTTGTCTGTCCAGGTTCTTCTCTCTATCATTCCTGAGGGATTTTGCTGTTAAGCAAGGGAAATCTGTACAGGCTTTGCTGTTTTGTGGATTTTGTGGTGGAATTTCTAGTTGAAGTACTGGACAGTGTAGCCTTTTTTGGCTGCATTATCTGTCTTTAAATTCTCTCTTAAGTGTCTATGCATTTCTGCATTTTTTGACACTGTAAGAGATTATTTTTGATTGTTCCGGGGTCCACGCACATGGGCGGGACTATTCACTAGATTATGACTATACACAGATCCCCTACTACAGAACTCGCAGATCATATCCCACAACACATACGAATAGCGTCTCAGGATGCAACTAACATTAACATAGCAGGGGTCGAGGCTGTTTGAGGAGGACATTCTCTTTCCGAATGCCTCCTTATGTTTGGATTCCCTATCAGGAAGCATAGTAGGGAATTAATTTGGGCTAAGTCTACCTATTGACACCTGAACCTCCAAGCTTTCAGGGACAGGGTGTTGGAGAAGGGAGGTCGGGTCACCAGGAGCAGGTCTGTGTCATCGGGCAACATGTTAATTGGTGGGCAAGAATTAGGCTTGGCTCAAGTGCCTATTAGGGTATCCGCCAAGGCGTTATTAAAAGGGAGAAGTGGGTCTCAGGAAGTCTGCCAAGGTGGCAAGACTTCTGTCAGGACATCAGTCTTCACTTCAACAGAGAAAAGTTGGCAATCTAAAACTGCAGCAGCCCTCCCCGAAAAAGCGGATTCCCTTGTGGAGGGCCCAAGGGGACACTACAACCCAGTGTCAATGGAGTTGTCTAACCAACTATCATCTTGAAGGTCCATAAAAAGGTTTTCCTCATCATAATAGTGGGATGTTGCATCTCCGTAATCTCCATCATCATGGTAACGGCGCTCAAAGCTAGAAGCAAAAGGAATGCTCACTATTCTGGACAAAGGCAGAGTTCCATCGCAGTTGGAGTAAGGTTGAAATGGTTGCGTACAAGATCGTGGAGGACCTTCTTCTGTGTGTTTGGCGACATAGAGCTTGGCTTCGCACCTCCACATCGCCTTGGGATTCATCCTGGTGCAGTCTTTGCATGCAAGATCCAAGGCACCAAAGACAGATCTGGAGAGGATCTGCCACAGTCATCGGTTTGTAATAATTTTTAAAAGGTTAAAACCATGTAGTGTTCGATAGAAACATGGCCACTTGCACATTATAGAGAGAAGTTTTTACATAACGTTGGCCAATGGACAGTGTTGTCCTTGGTCCAGACTATCAAGAGTCCATGGAAATTTTAGAAAATTAATTTTCTACAGACTCTCACAACAACCTTAGGACGTAAACAGAATTCTACAAATTGTACGCCATACTTTGTTAGTTCTATCATAGGGTCCAGGCCTTGCCTAATACCCCAAAAGGGAAGATTTCTATGTGGCAAGGACAACTGTGTTTAAAGTTTTAAGTGTCCTGTTAACTTGGCATACATCAGTTGTTAACAAGGATGGAGGGTGTAGGTAGAGGGTCAACCAGTCAGTTTTGGGGGACAAGTTACACATCCATTGCCATCACAATCAGTGTCCCTAAGGAGCAGCCACTGTTCCAGAGACTTAATTTATCACACACAGTAGGTAGGCTTCGCTGTGTATAAAACGTCAGTGACCCAAACTTTGTAAATCATGTAAATCACTTTTCATGAATAGTACCTTGGTGGTGGGGCCAACTATGGGACTGGAGTCATGAACTGGATCCACTAGTTTTCATTCTTAAAACAAGTACAGGCTTAGGATTTGGGTTCTACAATACTTCTAAGCAACATCTCCCAAACCACATGATGTACAAAGATGATCCTAATGGTTCTAGAATTGGATTGACAACCTGACCAATGGGCCTTGCATCATCTCAGGATAAAGATCGTGCAATGTCAGGTGAGACTAGACTGTGTATTGGCTAACTAATAGATAAATGTTCTTTGATGGCCACAAAGATTCACACCAATTGGATTTGAGTCAGGACAACAGGGCAGCAGGTCATCAAAACTCCTGGGCAGGTTGTTTCATATGATTCATTCTCCACACAGACATCAGTTTAGTTAGGCCTCAGTCTTATCCTCCAAATCAAGGCTGGTCCTCTCCTTTCCAGGGCACTGTTGCAGAACTCCATTCGCTCCAATAGTTATTTCAAGCCCAGGGTATATGCAACAAAAAGGTCTTGTCCTGGTCAGATGCCTTCTCTGACTGAGCTGTGCTGCAGAACTCCTTCCTAAGCAAATATAAAAATAGGCTGTTGTGGCACATTTTTAGCAGGTTATCCTATCTTCATACTCATTAGTTGCGACCAATCCAGAGCACAGCACACAGCACCTCATTGCTCAATGAAGGGGAGATGGGTAGCATTAAACAGTTAAAAGGGTTGAGGACTGTAGAGACATAGTGCTCTGTAGATCTCACATTTCTACAAATACGTGGTTATAATGATGCATATTCAGCCACAAAGATTCACTCAGGTACGGTGCTCTCCAAGTGACAGGATCGTTTCTGATTTGTCTTTTGTTCGCTACCACTGCTCTGGCCCACCATGGTGTAGATGCAGTTTTCCCTAACCCTCAGAGACAGGCTACAATGCTTAGAACAGGAGGGTAAAGGTGAGCATGCCTCTTGCGCTGTAATCAATGGCTTTTCAGGAAAAGACCCACTGATACAGCACTTAAAAACCTAAGCATTTAACACAGAAACACTAAATGCTTATCGCTTATGAGAGGACACAATATCTCTTTCGCTCACTCTCATCCTCACTCTCTGTAAAACAGTGGAGCACAGAAGTAACAAATGGGAAAAAAGCTGTGCTCCAGGATGGAATTAGAAGCTTGCAAACGTGAGTAACAGGAAAGACAGCCAATGGTAAGCAATGCGATGGCTCCAAGCCCATGTATGTTCATATGTGTTCATAGCATTGTCATACAATTGCATGGCCAGACTGATAATGGGACATGATAGATCACCTCCTCTGCACCTTACAATTACCCCAAAGACTGAAAAAGTAAAACCAGACCACATTCAAGTTCAGCAGGAGCAAACACTACTGAGTTGAGCATTATTCATGTGACGATTTCCCAATGCCTATCATAGCCTCCTCCTTTTACAGATGTGCGAAGGGCACAAGAAGACGATAGTTGACAAGTACAATGCCATTAATGAAACAGAATAGTCGCACTATATTGACCACACCCAGCAGGCAATTGCTATTTCTCCAATCCCCTAACTCTTTCTACGTCGTAGATCACCATGAAAATCCTTAAATTGCACAGAGCATTTCTCGTATGCTATGAAAACTGGATAAATCCTAGGAGGACATACAATTATCCAAACCTCGACTGTGACGATCTTATCAAATACTGTCTCATCGTACACCTTTCATCAGAAAGATAACTGGGAAAGCAGTTCCCATGTAATTGCAAGAATAATATCCACACTACTAATGAGGATAGAGACCACACTGCAGCACCAAGATGGTGAATATTCAGCTCTTAGATTACTTGTTCTTCTTTTATGCTTCAGGAAAGAGCAGATAAATAGATCAATAAAAAACCAATCTCTTCAGGGACCGCTTCATTG
Source organism: Lissotriton helveticus (assembly GCF_964261635.1). Classification (NCBI taxonomy): domain Eukaryota; kingdom Metazoa; phylum Chordata; class Amphibia; order Caudata; family Salamandridae; genus Lissotriton; species Lissotriton helveticus. The sequence continues at coordinate 1,895,154,779 of NC_136065.1, read as the reverse complement.
GTCACTAGAAAAGGACGTACCAACTGCTTTTTACCCTGGGTCAAACTGTGTAGAAGATTCTCCTCAGCCTTTACACATTAATCTCGATTGTCTCCTACTTGATAACATGTTGGGCACTCTGTAGGTAAACTAACCACGTTTGGCACTCTGTAGTTCACATGCTATTTAGAATGATGATAGCTCAAAACATAATATGCGCTTTTTGCAGACTAGAAAGTATACTTTACATTTCACCTAATTACTAAGACATTATATTGCCCCAGTATTGGAACTTTCATAGATTCCCATGCTTTGTATCATTCCCCGTCGTCGGAATGGGAGCCTCGGTAGTATAAAAATCGTAGAAACAAAAGAGAAAAATAGGCCTAGGCCTCATCTCATTTTGTATCCTATCACCCTCTTTTTGTAAAAGAGACCAAACTTTTGCCAGAACCAATCAGAGCAGCCTCACCCCATAGAACCTTCCTGAGAGAGCTCAGAGCCTCAGATTTTTCTACCGCACGTTGTGCTAGGGAGTCTCCACTGAGCTCTGCTCAGTTTTTCACTACTATTCTGGTTATTTCTTCAAGTTTCTGCTGAAAAACGACATGTCTGACAAGGAAAAGAAGGCCTTATTCAGGGCCTGTGCCTCTTGTGGCAAAAAACGTCTTTTTGTGGAGGATAAGCATGACAATTGTATTTACTGCTTATATCCTGACCACAAGGCCACAGAGTGCAAGATCTGTCGAACCTTCTCGAACAAGACTCTTCGGGACAGAGAAGGTAGGCTTTTGACCTGGCTTCAGAAGATGAAGACTCGCAAGGAGGTGCTCTCTTCGGATGAGGAGGATTCCACGTCTTTTGCTTCCTCTCACAGATCTAGGAAGAGGGGTAGGTCTCCCCCCGGTACTTCTACATCTGAGCCCTCTCTTCAAGCCCCTCACAAGATCTCTGACAGGTCTGAGAGGCCTGGTCCCCTTCAATCTCCTCACGGAAGTGAAAAGGAGAGCCAGGGACAGGCTGCTGGAGTGGTTACAGCCTTAAAGGACAAAAAGGAGGTTGCTCTCCCTTCTCCTCCGTCCAAAAAGAGCAAATCCAGTGACAAACACTCTTCTGTCACTTCAGGATCAGTGCCGGAGAGAAAACAGCGTCCGTCGACGTCAAAGACACCAGGTACGTCGACGACTGTTACTTCTGTAAAAATTCACGCTGTTTCTGTGGCTCCGTCGACGGGCTCGTCGGCGGTAGCGCTCTCCACGACGACGACTTCGTCGGCATTCAAGGTCCCGAGTTCGTCGACACTGACGTCTTCCACGTCGACGACGACAAGCAAAGCACTGTCGACGGCCGCAACGACGACGAGGACTACGTCGACGACGACAACAACAACTTCCACGTCGACGATAATGGTGATGACGACGAGTTCGTCTACGAGGCCGTCGACGATGGTACCGTCGACGACGAGAATTGTGTCGACGAAGGTGATGGTACCGTCGACGATTCCGATGACAGCTTTGTCGACGACTGCTACGCCGACGACGACGGCACCGTCCACGAGACCGTCGACGGGTCAAAAACAGCATTTTTCGACCCAGAAGATGAAAATAACGCCGGAAATGACGTCTCCGCGACGGGTTTCTTCACATCCGCCTACAATGCTTCTGGATGATGAATCTGACGAAGATGAGGTTGAGGATGATGACAATTATGGTCCTGCCTATAGTCCCTCTGACTTGAATGTTAAAATGCAGGAAACGGATACAGAGGAGTATTATGAACATTCAGGTGGCCAGCAGTTACATCCATATGTTCTGGAAGAGCGACGCACTCCGAGTTTAGGTCAGGGCATGGTGGCAATGCCCTCTTCGCTCATTTCTGATCTGCAAATGATGCTTCAAGATTATCGTAAAAGGTTTCCGTCGGAACCTTCGGGACAGTCTGCACATTCTCCACCTCGAATACAGTCGCAGGTGCAACCGTCTATCGGTCCGGTGGTGCCCCCCTCGCACCCACCAATAACACCTTCGGTCAGGATCCGCACTCCAGATCCCGCACCAGTTCCTGATGTCCAGCAGGATACCTCTTCGGATGAGGAGATAGTACAGGTGGATCCCTTGATTGATCCGTTGCAAGACCCAGACTTGGATCAGGGTGATGGTGGAACACAAGATCCGGAAGCCGTGTGTCGTGACACGTCCATCTCCCCTCCAGTGGATATAGGAGGTTTTCATCACCTGATGGAAAGGGCAGCAAAGAGATTTGGATTGCCGGTTACAAGGGAGGAATCGGAATGTTTCCTTTATGACTTTAAGGAGCAATACAGGCGATCTGTCAAGTCTATTCCCATCATTGAGCATGTATGGGAGGAAGGCATGAAAATTATGCAAAATCCGGCCACGGTTATTCCAGTTCTCCCAAGGCTGGAAAAGAAGTATAAGGCTCTGGACGGCAGTCCTGCTTGCCTTCTTGGTCAGCCGAAGCCTGATTCGGTGATCTCTCAGGCGGCCCAAAGCAAGTCTAAGAATCCGTCCACACCTTTGACCACGCCTCCGGACAAGGACGGTCGACGTCTAGATAATGTTGGAAAGCGGTTTTCATCCATGGCCAGCTTGCTTGTTAGGGCGTCAAATGCTCTTGCCATCCTTGGCCGATACGACCGCCAGATGTGGTGCGACATGGAACCCTTCGTGGAATTGTTACCAGAACCCACGAAGGAGGAAGCCAAGAAAGTGCTTATGGAAGGGGAGAAATCTTCCGCGGAAGTTATAGACTGTGCAATGGACATTGCTTCAATAGCGTTTCGCGCCATAGCACTGCCGAGCCCGCTAAGGCGCGAAACGCTGGGCTGGTTGAGAGGGCTGGTTGAGAGCCACCTGGTTTCGTCAGGAGGTCCAAAATAGAATCCTGGATCTGCCATTTGATGGGGAGATGCTGTTTGGTAAGCATGTGGACGATGCCGAGCAGAATATAAAGAAGGACACGGACACTGCGAAGTCCTTGGGGTCCCTCACCTACCGTAAGGTCCCCTTTAGGGGCGCACGAGGCAGAGGATTTACATCATACAGAGGAAACCAACAGAGATATTCCTCTCAGTCTTCACAGTCCTATAAGCCCCAGTATTCGAATCAGCGACAGGGACAATCAGCGTCTTTCTCTCGCCATCCGCCGCGGGGCCGTCAGACCCGGCAGGGACGTGACAACACCAAGCGGCAATAGCGGCCTCCCGGCTCTACCTACTGTTCCTCCCCTCCCGATCACATCAGTGGGGGGCAGGATTTCTCTTTGTCTGGACAGCTGGGAATCAATAACATCGGACCAGTGGGTCCTCAAGATCGTAGAGAGTGGCCATGTGTTGGAGTTCCAAGATCTTCCTCCGACACGAGCTCCGGGCGCCATCCGCACAGGACATCTGGGACTACTCCACCTCGAAGCCCATCAATTGTTCCTCAAGGGAGCGATAGAACCGGTACCTCTTTCTCAGAGGGGCCGGGGTTTCTATTCAAGGTTCTTCCTGGTGCGGAAGACGATAGACACTTGGCGTCCCATTCTAGACCTTCGGGAGCTCAACACCTATCTCGTCAAGCTCTCTTTCAGGATGGTCACTCTCCAGGAGATTCTTCCTCTCTTAAATCCAGGCGACTACTTGGCGTCGCTGGATTTAGAAGATGCGTATTTCCATATTCCGATACATCCAGCTCACAGACAATACCTACGCTTCACAGTGGGAAAGAGCCATTTTCAGTTCAAGGTGCTTCCGTTCGGCCTTCGGTCGGCTCCAAGAGTGTTCACCAAGGTGTTGGCACCGGTAGCAGCTTTTCTTCGAAAACAATCTCTAGAAGTTTTCCCTTACTTGGACGACTGGCTCGTCAAGGCACCATCTTTCGAGGGAACTTCTCAAGCAGTGTCAACTTGCATCCATTTGTTCCGTTGCCTGGGCCTTCAGCTGAACGAACGCAAGTCGGTCCTACTGCCCTCCAGAACCGCCAAATTCCTGGGGGCTGTTTTGGACACCACGCAATGTACGGCTCGACCCTCGGAGGAACGACAACAAAAGCTGATGGTATCAGCGCGACAACTATGCCACAAGAAATGTCTTTCTGTCCGCCAATACAGGGTGATAGGATACAAAATGAGATGAGGCCTAGGCCTATTTTTCTCTTTTGTTTCTATGATTTTTATACTACCGAGGCTCCCATTCCGACGACGGGGAATGATACAAAGCATGGGAATCTATTAAAGTTACCAATACTGGGGAACCAAAGTTACAGGTAAGTAACTTGTTTTCTTAGCATTCATCATTTCGCCTCCCAATTCTTAGATATAGCTGCAAGGCCTATAGGAGATAGTTAGTCTTTGCATTTCATTTAAAACAGTCACAGGTGTTAGTACAGCATCGTACTGCAGTATTTCTATGTAGCTTTCGTAGCTATTGTCACGGCCCCAGAGTGCCTTCTGGTTTGTCATGTTAGTAGTTTCTCCATTTTTAATGCATGAATGAGAGAAAGGTGTTTTTCGGCGGGTCACCTACTAGTCTTGTCTCTCGATGTCAGGCATGAGGCTCAGAGAGGGTGCTCCAGATTTGGCGAGGTAGCACGTAAGAGTATCTTACACAAAAGCAAATGTGAGGGATACTTGGGACCTCTTTTTGGGTAGTTCCAGGTGCCTATTGCTTTTTGGATTTTAGATGGTTGCTGATGGTCTTTATTCACTTTGGAAGCTTATTTCACAGCTTGTATGTCTCTAACGAGAAGGAGTATCTACCAATGTTTAGTTCTTGAAAAGGGGGAATTATAAGGGGAGTCCTTTTCGAACATATGATTGTAAAGCCTGAGTTTTGATGGTAGGAAATTGTATCCTATCGCATGGTCCACAAGGTGTGCAAGGTAAAAAGATTTTAAAGAGATTTTTCTCACAACTAGGAAGCAATGCGAGTTTTGACAGCAGGGATAATGAGGTCGTATCTGCCTGCAGGATTCTGGAGTCCAATAGTTTCAAATGAAATTCTAGAATTGTTATCCTTTCCAAATCAGAGCACTTTGGCATGATACTGATGAGGCATCACTAGGACTAGTGATATCTGTGTCCTGTCAAAGAGGTCCAAGTAGGAGAACATAAGCCATAGTATTCTCATTCTATGAATAAATCTCTAATCACTTTACTAATTTAGGGTTGAAATGAGAACCTTGAAGACTATTATCAACACTGAGATTTCTCACCTCAGTTGATGCGGTTTACAATTTGGCTGAAAGCCACATGCCAGTAGGGTATGGGGGTCATGATTTTACCAAGATTGTCAGTTAAGTACATTGGTTTTGTAAGAGTTAAGCTTTAAGTGATTCTGTAGCATGCATTGCTCCACTGTCTGTTGGCTTTCGATGAGCCTTGGTGTTTCGAACTCCATTGATCTTTCTAGCTTTGAGGCGATGGGAGTGTCAGTGGCATGGTTATTGCACACAAGCTTGACCAACTTCACAAGTTCAAGTAGAAAGGAGGGGGACACTAAGTTGGGAGAGACTGTTTAACTCGGTGAAACCTGACAGCAGGCATATCAAAGGTCTTTGATTAGCTTGGGTCCAAATCATTTTGCTGGGCTCCTCATGTCATAAGCACCTGCTGCTAATTTTAAGAAAAACACTTATTTCAGGGAAAGAGAAAGTGTGGAAGCTGCATGCATCTGGCACTTGCCCACTTCTAGTCCCCCAAACCCTTCCTTTCTGTTGGTCCCGCCTGAGGGGTGAAGGTGAAGTCTTGAATGAAGGTAATGTGGCAATATGGGTTTTATCATTAAAGTAGGATGTTATCTAGTTGAAGACTGCACCTGGGGTCTCTATGTCAAACACTCAACAGTGTTTTGCATAGGGACACTCAACAGTGTTTTAGTGACTCGATTAGCATCACTGATGTTCTCGAGTTCATCCAGGATGAAGATGAATGCTAATTAGTGCTTTTTTCAGGTCTGAATCATGTCTGTCTTACAGAAGTTTATTTTGTTCAGTTTGAGATTTGGGAGAAAGCTACTTTTTATTTTATCTCAGAAGGTCCTAATGGTAATTGGTCTGCAGTTTGCTGGGTTAGCTTGGGTCCCTGCTTTCTTATGATCGTTTTGATGCAAGTAGTTTTTGGGTCACTTTGGAACTCATCAGTTGATAGGGAGGAACTGGTGGTCTCCCATACCCTGGAATGGAGCCCCGGGTGATCACCAGGGTCTGAGATTAATTCAAGCATTCCATTCATCATATTTATGCACTCTTGCCAGTATGCAGCAGATGTTTCTGGGCATTAGGCTTTAGAAATGTTTTGAGGGAAAGTGCCCACATCTGCAGAACAAGGAATGCAATAGCTTGAGTGCTTTAGGGATTCATTTTCGATCTCTTTGTGATAGGTACTAGCTCTTGGTTTCCTATATTCTTTCTTACAGTCTGTTGTCGTTATTGATTTTAGCAATGCATCCAAGTTTTCAAGCGCAAATATTCTTTGATGGGAGCTGATTATAGGTAACAGCTTCTGGTTTAGAGATCTTTGTTTTGGGTTTGGTCTCTTTATGCAGATTAGCAAATTATTTTAAATTCTGTTAAGAGTGTTTTTTTCTATTAAATTAGAAGAAGTTGGGGCCTGTTTCACGACCAAAACCTAGATTGAGCCTTCGACGGTCCTCATCATTGGCACGGAAGCACCCCTAACCTGCAGGTACAAGATCGCAAGACAGGACAGAAAAAGAACAACCAGATCCCGAGAAAAAATCTATCATCTTTAAAGAATCCATGCAATGCTCAACCACCTCGGAAAGCACCAGCAGCAACATGGAACACGTGACCTTCAAATTCCGCATCACCGCCAACTACACCTCAAGGGGCACCCTCCGATACCCTCCTTCTGGACTACACACTAACATCAGCGGCACCATTGCAGACTTATTAGCCCCTATGATCCTCGACTCTAGCACCTTTATGTTCTACAGCGAAATCAACTACCACCTGGAAAGCCTCAATGATCCAAATGCAACCAACCTCCTTGAGGACTTGTCAAACCTTCAGCCCACGCAGCGAGTGGAAGGTCCCACATGCCATCGGACACCTACTGCATCCCATCATCACCAGCTTCAGCAATATCACTGTAGACAAGTCCACTGGATCCCTTGATCCGACCGCATTCAGAGCAACTTCAGCAAATCCCACGTACCCACTCCACACAACTGCAGAAACACTGTCACTAAATCTTCACGACGAGACTGGAGCAAGATCCTAGAAGTATCCTGGTCTCCTGAACTCGTACACCACCAACCTCCCAGAAACCACCTCCAAAAGCCTGGATCACCGCCTGGCCAGATACCCTGACTCTTCTCAAAGCCAACATAGCCATGAGAACCTGACTGCCAACAAGAGCATCTACAAATTCGCCCTCAGACGCTATCACCAGTATCTCAGTCAACAAATGCTGTGCCCTCACCGACCACATAAAAAGCAGCACCAAGGAAATCTTTAACATACTGAAAGACTTCACTCCTCTGGCAGCAAGCACCACATGTGTAATCCCCTCTCGGGATCTCTGCACCCAATTGTCCAATTCTTCAGCACCAAGATCACCAGCATCTACAAAAACCTCAGCAGACCTGAAGGCACTAGCCAAATACCGGCCAATCTCCATGCTACCCTACCCATCAAAAGTCATGGAAACACCTAACCACCAACCTCATTGACTGCCATGTCCTTAACACCACTCAATCCAGATTCATGCCCAACCACGGTATAGAGACCGCCCTCATCACAGATACAAACGACAACCAAATGATCATTGTGGGCCTCATACTGGACTTTCCTGTAGCCTTCAACACAGTCTTCCCCCCCCAACCTTATCCAGACACTGCACAAAGCAGACATCCAAGGTCCCCCACTTCGCTGGATTTGCTCCTTACTGACAGGACCCACCGAAACGGTCAGCCTGGCTCCCTTACTTCAGAAGCTGTCAACCTCATCTGCTGAGTTCCACCAAGATCCTCACTCGGCCCCACTCTGTTCAACGCTTACATGACCCCACTCACCAGCATCACCAGCATCCACAGAATGAACATCATATTCTATTCTGATGACACCCAGCTCATTCTCTGCCTCTCTGACAAAACACCAAACACCCGGACCAATTTCTCCATCTGCATGACCAAAGTCGCCAGATGGCTGAAAACCATATATCTCAAGCTCTACACAGACAAGATGAAAGCAATGATCTTCGGCAAAGACACCTCGCTCTGGTGCCCACCTGGTGGCTTGCCAAACTCAGCCCCACTCCCCTCCCGGCAACCCACTCAAAGAACCTTGGCACTCATCATGACCAGCCAAGTAAATGCAGTGTCTGTCTCCTGCCTGACTCACTCAAGATGCTTAAGTAAATCATTAAATGGCTCCCCACCAACATTGGCAGTACTGTTATCCAAGCCCTCGTCACTAAAAAGCTTGACTACGGCAAAGCATTCTATGCTGGCATCAAAGCTCAAGTGACCAGAAGACTCCAGACCATGCAAAACTCTGCGGCGAGGCTTACCCTCAACCTTCTCCCCATTCACAATACCCCACACCTCAAAGAGCTCCACTGACCAAATCCACAAATGAGTGCTTTTCAAACTTCAAAGGTGCACATGCAAAACCTTACATAACATCGGTCCCAAGTACCTCAACAACTACATTAACTTCCAAAATCCTACCAGAAATCTCCACTAACGGGAACTCCTATTTGCACACACCGCTGCAGACTCAGAAACAGATCCGGCGGCCTTGCCTTCTTCTACCACGCTTGTAAAGTCGGCAACAACCCGCACCTACTCAGTTCTTCAATCTAGCAAGAAACTGAAGACCGGACCTGGTTCTTCACCTTGCCCCGATCCTGGCTTGGTCTATACCGTTCTTGCTTATGCTCCAGGATGCCCTCCCGGGTGACTTGTGTACTATGCAAATACACATAGCACAACATAACAAGTAACATGGTTACTGTTTCTGGCTTTTGATGTAAATAGTCTTAGCTATTAGATCTGTAGTTGGAATTTCAGCTAGCAGACTATGTTACAAAGATTCTTTGTTATGAGTCTATGGATCTGATTCCAATAGGCTGTGGTTCTAGCCCCATAGCTTTACAAGGAATTAGCATTAGCTATGTAACTTTTTAACTCTGTACGGGCAGTGGCTTAGTCACAAGGAGAGACTGGTGCAACTTGATGTGATTATCCACCAACACTAGTTTGTCTATAGTGTTTATCACAAAGGGGAGATGGTGTAAACTTAAGGTGAGCAGCTGACACTGTTGTAGTAGTTCTAGATCATAGGTACTTCAACCCTTTCTGTAGAAAGAGCTACTTTTGATGAGTGAAAATGAATGTGAGCAAGTGAAGGCAAAGCAACTTGCACATAGTTACCAGACACCACCACACCTATCTTCATTGACTTTAAGCATACTGTCCATAAAGCCGGACACTATGGTTGGAACAAAATACTTTGACATGAGGTACTATGAGAGGGCTGTCATGGGAGTCACTGAAAACAGTTTCTGTGGATGTATGAATGTGTGTGTAGGAACGGGATAGGAGTATGAGTGACTGAGAGCCTGTGTCACATGTACTTGTGGCACAGGACAAAACCTTCACCATATGTAGCACTGTTACATGTTCAACACAAACATACAACCATTGTTTTTAAATGGGAGTAATTTGAAGTACAGATACATGTTTTCCATAAATGTTCAAAATATGGGACATTTTTCTGCACTTTACATTTCTCCCAATAGAAAAGGCTGTATTTTTAGTTATAGGTATGGCACAGTGTCTACCATAGGAGCAAGATGCCTCCTATTTATAAATGCAACACATTGAAATGGGAGAAAATGTAACTACAGAGATTACTTTATGTTTATATAGATTCCATTAAACTTCCCACCATGAAACTGCTAAAAGCAAAAATGTTCACACAATTGTAAGACTGAGCATTATGATCTGATTTACAACATTAAGTACAGCCAGATTGTAGGATTGGGCTGTGGTTGACTCATTTGAACAATATTTACATCAACTTTTTACGTGAAGGCTATAGGCTAGTATTAAGCATGCACCACCATCAAAATGCTACACGTTTGCAGCTCATTATTTATAAAATTCTGACTATCTCAATACATTTCTTGGAGAATTACAATTTACTGCCACATAGTCCGACTTCTAATAGTCTAACACAGACCACCAGCTCAATTTTAAGCACGTTTCAAACTATTTTAACCATCTCCATTGGCATTTAGCTTTCAATATCAAACTATAATCAACTTCTCAGAAGTGACCATAAAACGCAATGTTAGTGGTAAAAAACAATGAAAAAAGGAAAACATATATATCTAAAAACATATACACCACAAAACATGAAGGATTTACTTAGGGTGGATACCTAAACATACAAGTTCACGTTGCCACCCAGTTAAAGACAATCCCCTTGCTTACAGAATATCAAATCTTTGCATCATCCAGAATCCTGTTGTGCACAACCCGCTTGAACAAATAACCATAAGAAAATAGCCAAATCAGTAAACTTGACAGCTGCCTCAAGGGGTCTCTTGACACTCCAATACAATAGCACTCTTTGAATGTGGAAAATCAACAATGTTTACCATTATTGCTCATCTTTCATACAGGAGTTTTAATTTCCATTATCACAGTCTCAGATTTACCTAGAGCCACATGTGGGTTCTTTTTGTTATATCCTAGAGCAGTCAGTGTTGTGTTCACCGTTGGTGCTGGTTTGGTTACTACGGGTATCTTTAGCCTCGAGTACGGTGACACTCTAGACAACCAAAATAACCAACAGGAGTTGCTATCTCATGTCATGATACAGCCCCAAACAATTTTACAGACTTGCACAGTAAAGCTTTATATTCCAAATAAAGAAATAGAAATTGTGACTCCAATGCAATCCCTACAGTGAAGGTTCCTCAACAACTAAATGTATCAACATAATATTAAAAATGTTGAAATCATGCCACATCTTTCTGCATTTTGTTATGGTTTGTCATTTATCCAGGGTCCGCCAACCCAGGAGTTTAAAACCATTTTCAAAAATTAAAAAAAACAAATAAAACCGAAACACCACTGTAAAGTGAACTGCATTCCAACCAACAGAAAAGAGATATCTTGGTCGGAAAATCAAACTGGTACCAAAGTTAATGTTCAGTTAATAAGAGCCAGGGGTCTGGTGCCTGATGGTAGAAAAACGAGAGAGTCAAATGAGTGGGAGACCAGTTACAGCTTGAAATGGCCTCAAAAGTCAATATTAAAACAATGAGGATTATTGATTGTAGGTCAGGATAGGCTTCAAAAAGGTATCCATCAATTACATGATTTTCTGGAAGAGTTTGAGGAACCAGCAATAGAAGGTGCTATGGTCTGTATTGGCATTAAAGATCTTCAATCAAAGTTCAAAGTCAAGGAACTTCCTATGGAGGACCAATTTCTTTATTCAGGGTATGGCTTGTATAGCTCTTCAAACTACACTTCTGCTGTATCGAAGCTCTGTAAATATCAATGCTACTAATATTCAGTGTAACAGTACTCAATTTATCGCCCTGAGAAGGGAAGTTGACTAAAATAGCCTTCTTACTAGGATTTTGAAAGTGCGGCCTGCATATCGAATTCGATGTCAATAGTGTGTGTTGGCTCAATGAACTATCATGTCTCTTTCCAAAAATCAATAACCTTGACCCATACTGCTCACAAAAAGGGTGTGAAGTCGGATACCTAATGGTCCAAGGAAAATGTATTCCAAGGAATACAAACTTCAGGGAGATTACTGCTGAATCCAGACTGCTTCTACTGTAGGGAAAAAGACGAAAATGCAGAAGACCAAAGCTGAAATGTGCATTCTAAAAGATAAAATGTAGACAATCCCAGGCAGAGGTAGATCAGGAGTTAGAACTGCTTAAAAAGCTATTTCTGATCAGCGCAGTCCTTTATTTTCTAGCAGAGCTCTAGCCTGGCAGGATAAGATGTAAGCAGGGATTCCCAAAACCCTCCTAGATGGGTATCAGCATCTTATGAGCGGAATCTACAAGAAATGAGCAACATTAACAAAGGCAATTCTAAATTAACAGTGGTTAAAAACAATCATTTAGAGCATGGAAACACAACTATGTAACATACATCTACAATCACATTCAATTCATACCACACAACACACTGTGCACATGCAGGGAACATATTTTCCACTGAAGGCGTACAATGTATTGGTAGACCTGGGTAAAGGGGTCGAAGTATAACAATTTGTGAACCAACACAAGGAGAATTGTAAGTCTTCCTAAAGACATATCATTGAGTGGTACTCTCCCCTCAATCTTGGTGAAGGCACACTTTAGTTGCACTCTCTAGTTGGCATCACGTTGCAGTTTTGGGAAGATGAACAACATTTAGCATCTCCATTGGGCTCGAAGATGTAAAGTATATTAGAGGAACAATATTGTCAGTCCGGAATCAACATTTGCAAAACGAAAAGTTCTGTTTTATTGTTAAAGAAATGTTTGATAATAGTTGGTTAAGTTAGTGTGTGTTGCCCCCGGCCTTGGCTACGAAAATATGGAAACTAAACAGAGTGCAAACATAGAATTGAGCTTAGCCCTCAAAGAAGAGAGTTCTGAAAATAAAGTTTACGTTGTATGTGGTGAACCCAAAAGGCATACAGAGTAAAATACTGCACAGTTGATACTTTTGAAAAAAGGCCAGTTTTCTATTCTAAAATTAAACAATAAAATATAGAAGAGGAAACCCAGTTGTGTAATCCTTAACAAGTGTTAAAAACCCGAAACAACCAGGCAAAGAACATTAGGAGAACGTCAATAATGTACACAGTAGAAGCCACTTATTTGTAGAACAGAACACTGCTGCACACAAAAAATATATACACATATTTAGAGGGTCAGAGTATTTTTAGGTCGGTGACGTTTCAATCCATAATTAATGCAGGATCATCATCAGGACAACAGAAATATATGCCTGATCACATAAATTATATGTCAAAATAATAAGCAAGTTAACACCTGTAGAGGTAAGGAAAGAAAAAGAAAAAGATTGAGAAAATTAAGATATAAATCAGGTCAGAGGAACGTGTGTTGCAGGGGTATGTGGAAATAATCAAGCATGGTGCACGCAACCATGCTTATTATGGTAATGCGAGTGAGATTAAATCAGTAAAATAGTCCATAGTTATAGTGAAAAACCATGCAGATGCTATCGGCGTTGGCTGAGAGCTATCAATAGATGTCATATGTTGGGGAAGAAATGTTTAATTGTAAATGGCCCTGGATTTTGGCCGTGTCAAAAGTGAGGACATGCCTGGAATCCTAGAACACTGACCAGACAATATGAGAAGTGTAATATGTCATTTTCCTTAGGTTATATATAATTTTTTCCAGGTGCTATGTATTTATCTCAGAGACTATGTATATCGTTTTATCCCCCTTTTTGAGCTGCACTCTCTCTCTTACTCTCCCATTCCAGTTTCCCTTGACCTACACCGATCAGGCCCCTACACACGACAGGTTACTCCTTTCATGAATATGTGCCATTCCAATATGGCCGACTCACTTTCTGCAATTCATTTTACCTCCTACAAAAGTCCTTCCTTAATTTTTGGAGCTACATAACAACTATGCATGCACTCCTGCTCATCACACTTTTGCGGTTGGATTCTGTCTGACTATTTGCACAGGATAGTGGCAGTAAGTCACATTCGTACTCCATGAACACTGTCAGTGTGTATTGCTATTTTACCGGTTCTTACCCCACCCATCCTCTATTTTTGTTCCCACTTTGTAGATCCTTGTTGGTCAGAATGAACAGAATGCTATAATTTGGAATTTTCCGTATAATCCTTAGTTTTTGGATATTGCCTTGGATCTCCTTGGGTAATAGCAATTCTTCCCACTGACTCCCATGAGCTCACTCTTGGTATATTTCATCCGTCACTTCTCTCGTTTGCATTTTCAGATTGATGATCTTTCATGAATTACCAACTTAATTATAAACTGAATGCAATTATTGGTCAAGTTACCCTGAGATAAGTATGAATGACTTCTCAATTAAGATCTGTTAAGACCTGTTAAGATCATGAAGATGTTAGACCCACACCTGTATCAGGTATTTATAAATTTGCTTAATGCTTCTTTAAGGGAATCTCATGTACCCCAGGCATGGAAACATGCGATGGTGGTGCCCCTCCTAAAAAAGGTTGGTGCGGATGTCTCTAATCCTGCTAACTTCAGGCCCATTTCCTTGTTGCCCATCTGTTCGAAGATCCTGGAAAGGCACATTAATACTCAATTGAATCATCTTGTGGAGAGTTCTGGTTTTTTACATTCTTCCCAGTCTGGCTTCCGAGCCCACTATTCCACAGAGACTGCGCTTCTTGGAGTTACGGAGAGTTTACGACACGGTATCGATTAAGGTGAAACATCTGCACTCATCCTGTTGGATTTGAGTGCCGCGTTCGATACCGTGTCCCATTCCATCCTCCTGAAATCTCTCCGTTCCCTGGAAGTGGCAGGTCCGGCTTTAGCCTGGATTGCCTTCTTCTTGAGAGGGCGTACCTTCCAGGTTTTCTCGGCCAAAGCGACATCTGCAGTTTGTCCATTGGCTTATGGTGTTCCCCAGGGGTCTATACTCAGCCCCTTACTGTTTAACATCTACGTAAGACCCCTAGCCACCATTGTGGAGGAAGCGGGGCTGACGCTATACTCCTATGCTGACAACACCCAAATTGTCTTCTCTCTGTCTGGCAGAGATGATAACAGCCCTTCTGCTTTAAGGCTCGGCCTGGTACATGTGGCCGAGTGGATGCAGAGGAACGGTCTGAAATTAAATGGGGAGAAGACAGAAGTGGTGATACTGGGCAAAAATAAAAATCTATGGGGCCCCCAACACTGGCCTAGCGACATGGGACCACTTCCTCAACCAGCTACAGTGGTGCGTAATCTTGGTTTTCTTGTTGATGACAAGTTATCCATGAGGCAGCAGGCTAAAAAGGTTGCCGCGATCTGTTTTGTCACCTTAAGATGGCTACAGAAAATCTTATGGATGCTGCCCCTCTCCACTCAGAGAACTGTTGTCCAGGCGCTGGTTGTTTCCCGCCTGGACTACGGGAATGTTCTCTATTTGGGAGCTGATGTTGCAACCATTAAAATTCTGCAGGTAGTCCAAAATGCGGCTGCCCGTTTGCTTCGGAACGTTCCCAGGAGAACTTCAGCATCGCTTGCTTTACGGGACTTACACTGGCTTAAAATTTCAAGCCGGATTAAATTTAAAGCCTTATGTTACCTGTTTAAGATCAGACAGGGCGCAGCCCCGAAATACCTACAGAACTTAGTTCAACCATATAGGACACACCGCACCCTCAGATCCTCTGGCAATGGAGACTTAACTATCCCGAGATTCAAACTTGCTAGAATGGGTGGGCGATCTTTCGCTCATTTAGGCCCCAAGCTCTGGAACACTCTACCAGTTGTCTTAAAATTAGAGAATAATCTGCTACGTTTCCGGAAGGGACTCAAGACTTTGCTCTTTGAGTGATCTTTGCCTTTAGTTAGCCCTGCTGTCCTGAGTTTGCTGGTATTAACTGATATGTTCTTTTCTTCTTGAGTCTATCCCTAGCGCCAGGAAACCCACTGCGGGTAGCTGTTGCGCGTTACAAATTAAATAAAGAAATAAAGAAAGAAATAAATTACTTGTGTCTCCTGACGATACAGACATTTGTCCAAACCGACTGCTTGCATGTGGCAGGGTTTTCCTTCACATTGTTGACTATGAATTATTGGAAGATTTCACTGTATTTACAAGGATCCCTGAGGTGTTCCATCGGCCTAACAATTTCGTATGGCTAACGAATCACCCTCTCATAATACCAATTATGGCTGATTTACATTAAGCATAGTTGGGTCATTCTCACGTTTGACACACCTGAAATCCAGGGCCCCTTACAATTTGAAATTTCTTCCCCAACATAACAATTGATAGCTGTCCGCCCACACCGATTGTATCTGCATACTTTTTCACTAGAATCATTGCCTATTTCACTGATTTAGTCTCACTCGCAGTACTATAATAAGCATGACTGCGTGCACCATGCTTCATTATTTCCACATGCTCTTGAAAATCATGTTCCTCTGACCGGATTTCTATCTTCATTTTCAAAATGTATTTCTTTTTCTTTACTTCACTTACCTCTACAGGTGTTAACTTTATTATTTTTTTGCGATATCATTTATGTGATCAGGCATATATTTCTGTTGTCCTGATGATGATCTTGCATTAATTATGGGTCGAAATGTCGTCAACCAAAAA